>NC_090449.1:344520269-345123106 GCF_031143425.1 Pleurodeles waltl | reverse complement strand
TTCATGCAGTCTTTGTATCCTGGTGTCAGAGATGTATTGTTCCTGTTATTAATCTCGCAGAGGCAATTAGGATTATCCTTAGTGGTACCAGGTGTGCTTTTGGCAGACCTGTTAGGGTTGCGTTCCCTGAATCCATTCTGGACACAACCAGGCATTCAGTCGTGAGCATGAAGTCTTGTGGTGGCATTGAAGATTTTAGTTTTTTTAAGTAGACCAAGCTGGTGATAGACAGCGAGAGTGGTTGCGCTGATGTGTGCTTGCATGATAAGGTTTTTATCTAGTGTGATTCCAAAAGAGTTTGTTGTTTTGATGGTAGTGGGTGTACAGTTGATGGCATCTAAGTGTCAGCCATTCCTGTATTGGCAGGAGACAGTGGGGCGGTGAAGAGAGCAGGAATTCTATTGTCAGGGTGTTCATGTTCAGATGACTGTGCGATAGCCAGGTTTGGATTTTCACCAGAATGTTGTTTAGTCGGATGATATTCTTACTTGGTGGAATTTTTTAAGTAGAGGCGAGTGTCACTTGCATTCAAGTGGTAAGTGATGTAAATCATTCCCAGGATCTCGGTCAGCAGTTCCATGTAGAGGTTGGAGTGCTGGAGATATGATTGATCATTGAGGTACACCCATTCTCACCAGATACATCTTGGATGAGAGCTTCTCAGTTTGATTTGTTGAGAACAATTATTAAGAAAAGAGGTGAACCATTTGAGAATGTTATCCCAGAACCCCATTCTGTGTTCACGTAGCTCCAGGAGCCAGTCATGATTGACTGGGTTGAGTGCCGAGGAGAGGATTAGCAGTATGAGAAAACAGTAGCGTTTCTGATGCAAAATTTTTAGTGTGTCATCCATGATGTCTAAAATGGCTGATTCTGTGCCTTGTCTGTGTCTAAAATGCAATTGGCACTTGTTGAGAAGGTTGAATTGTTCAATATGACAACACAGTTGATTGTTTTGCTACAAATGGGATCTTGAATGCAGGTCGAAAGTTATTTAGATTAGTTGGATCCACATCAAGTTTTTATCAGGATGTGAGTCACTTGCGCGATCTGTAAGCAATCTGGTAAAATAACTTGTGTTCGAGATGCATTTTTGTCCAAATGGGAAAGAAGACAAGTTGGCTGAATGTGTTTTACGATTGTGGAGGGATTGGGTCATTGAAGTGTGACGTTGGTTTCACAGACATGATGATCTAGACGATTTCTTCTTCATTTAGTGATTTGAATTTGTTCCACGTTGCTTAAATTTTTTATTTGGTAGGATTTATAGCACCCAAGTGTTGCTAGATTTTGTAGACTCGGTATGAGTCAGTTGTTTGTTGTTGTTTGCCACCCTTGATTTGTTTTTTGTCGATTTCAGGTGCTGGCTTTGTGGGCAATATATGGGCTATATTTTCACTGTTTGCCTCCCTTGATTTTTCGCTGTTGATAGCGAGTGCTCTTTTAATTTTCGTTATTTTGTCTTCAAAAAAGGATGCAAAGGATTTGAATTTCTCTGTGGAGATGTGTGTGATGATGTTAGGGTTTTTTGGGGCTGACCTGCTTTGTGATATCAAAGAGTTTACATTGTTCATTAATGGCTGAATCAAGCTGCGTTCTGAAGAAGGATGCCTTTGCAGGCCAAATAATCTTTTTGTAAGTGCTCCTTTTTCCCCACAGTTGTTTAAGGTGAGAGGCAGATGGTTCATGTCTACATAGCCTTTCTGCAAGTCTGATAATTTTTCTTTCTTAATGTAAGTTTTTGTAGAACCAGGGGTGGGCTTCTTTGTTTTTATGTCTCTTGACACGGAGTGGGGCAACTACCTCCATTATGTCCGTCATGTTATTGCTGTAGTGGTCTATTAGATCTTGCACATTCTGCAGATCGCTAGGAGGTGAGAGGTTGCTAAGAAAGAGGTAGGCAAGCTCATATTGGTTTATGTTTCTAGTGTCTCTAGCTCAGTGTTTGGGTTTGATCCCTTAATCTCTATTTGGTGTGTTTGTGTAGTAATTTGGAAAAACAGTTGCTAATGGCCTGACCAGTCCTTTGGGCTGATGGAATCTATGCTTCAGGCTCTAATCTTTGATATGATTAGCTCAAGCATGACCCCCTTTGTCATGTATTGGTTCAGTGTATACTTGGATGAGGTTTGGTCGTTAAGGCATTTTTTAGGGTGTAGATCTGTGGGTCTTCCTCGGCGTTCCACTGTAGGATAAAAATCCTAGAAATATTTGGTTTAGATGTAGTAGGGTGTGTACTGCGATTGCTCAATGAAGAGTTGGTAGTACCTCAGCAGATGGCAGATTAGGTCAACTTTTGTTAAAGACTTGTTTGCTATGAGTATTTCAGCACACTTGTTCATAAGTGGAGACATTATCTACCGGGAGTGAGTTAATGTGGAGGGAGTTCGGCGAGAGCAAATTCACCACCCTGTCATTGTGGACAGTGAACTCACCTGATGTTGTTGGGCGGGGGGGGACAGGAGGGGCAATGGGGGGGGGGGGGGGGGGTAAGCATGTCCATGGTTGGTGTGAACCATGATTTAAGCCATGTTTCAGTCAAGAATAGAATATCGAGCTCCTGATGCATGATCACCTTGGCTATTTCAATGGAATGTTGGTAGCCGGCCTACAATTGTGTAACATGCATTTATGTTTTATCACCGTTACCAGGGGATTAGTTACATGGTCAGGGATGATAGGTATCATGATTAGATTTTTTGGGTTAATATGTTGATCTTTTACTAGTTTTCTTCATTGGTTGGTGTGTATCACGGTTGGTATGTGTTGGACCTGGCCCTTTTTGCAGGGTTATCCCCAAACGTTTTGCCTTCCTCCTATTTTTTATGACCTGGGCACCTCACCACTGCTAACCAGTTCTAACCTGCATATGGTTTGTGTCTCAAGTGTATTAGGAATTGGTTTATCCATGATTGGCATATCTGATTTACTAGTAAGTCCCTAATATATAGTACTAGGTGCGCCTAGGGCCTGTAAATCAAATGCTACTAGTGGGCCTGCAGCAGTGATAGTGCCACCCACATGAGTAGGCCTGTAAACATGTCTCAAACCTGCCACTGCAGTGTCTGTGGGGGCAGTCTTAAACTGCCATTTCGACATGGCTAGTGCACCCACTTGCCAGGCCCAAACCTTCCCTTTTACTACATATAAGTCACTCCTGAGGTAGGCCCAAGGCAGCCCCTGGGTAGGGTGCAGTGTATTTAAAAAAAGGTAGGACACGTAGTGGTGTGTTTTACATGTCCTGATAGTGAAATACTGCTCAATTCAGTTTTCACTATTGCAAGGCTATCTCTCCCATAGGGAAACATGGGGATTGCCTTGAAATATCTTTTAAGTGTCATTTCTCATTGGGAGCAGATAGAGATATGGAGTTGGGGAGTCTCTGAACTCACAATTCAAAAATGCATCTTTTGGTGAAGTTGTTTTTTTAAACTGTAACTTTGTAAATGCCATTCTTTGGCTCTGCCTGGCTGTTAAATACGTGTATGGGTCAGGATGACAATTGAGCTGTCTGTGAATTCACGCTAGGCAGCCACACAAAGGATGCTGGGGTGTGTCCTGCATCTCCTGATGGGTCTTCCTGAGCTAGAGTGGTGGGAGGAGCTGACACTTGCACCTGAATAGGACTGTGCCTGTCCTCACACAAAGCAGTCTCCAACCCCCTGGAGTGAGTGTGGGGACAGGGCAGGAAAGGCAGGGTCTTGTGCACTACAAAGACTTTCCTTTGAAGTTTGCCTAATTCAAGGGCAGAAATGATTATAAGTATTGGACCACAACTTTGGAACTCTTCTGGACTGAGGACATTCTGCCAGGAAGAAGAGCTAGATGCCGTAGGAGGGGCTTCTACTCAACCTGTTGCTTTGTTCTGTAGGCCTGCTGCTTGCTGTTTCTGTCCTGGGAGTGAAAGGACTATACTTTGCTTTCTACATCCTGCTCCCAAAAGGTTCTCTAATTGCTTGGACTGAGCTTGCCTCATTTAAGAAGTCTCCGGGACATCAAAGATTTCATCTGCCAGCACCTGGGCTCTTTTGCGGAGAGTCCTGCCTCGCCAAGTGGCCCCAAACCCAGTTCCTGGCCTCTTGGGAGTGAGTTCCTCCTCCAACGAAAAGAAACCAGGTACATCAACTTCCAGAGAGACTTCGGAACTGGTGCCGCTGTCCAACTCCGCACCGTTGGCTGCACCGGAGCTGTGGTCCCTGCTGAGTGCAATGACCGTGACGGACGCCACAGGTCCGTCGCCACTGCAGTGCCTCCGAAGTCCAGCCACAGCAGGAGTCCCAGGTGCTGGGTCACCGACTTCCGTGACACCCAGCTCCGCCGCAGCATCTGTGGCCCAGTGAGGTGAACACTACACCAGGAAGTCAATGCCTTGCGTCTTGACCTCCTGGATCCAATCGACACAGCTGGATCGTAAGGAACCGACGCCTCACCACCGAATCACCTCCCCTGCAACCATAAGGATCTGACACCTCGCCTCCTTTGCTCATAGTACGGAACCAACACCTCCCCTCCCCGGTAGCAGTAAGGAACCAAACCGCACCAGCTCCAGCAACCCATCCCCTCCCCGATTGTGCAACATCTTCGTTTCCTTGTTTTCCAAAGGTATTGTACTTGGGGTCTGTGCGACTCTGTGACCGGCCCACACTCCCTCACATGTGGCATCGGACCGTTGTAAATGACTCGGCGGGGGGGGGGACAAGGAGGAGGTAGTAGAGGCGGTGGTGGTACACAAATACTTTACACATTGCCTCTGAGATAAGTCTGACTGCTTGTACCAAGCTAGCAAGGGGGTGAGCAGGGGTAAACCTAGCTGTGTTGCTCCCTTACCCTGACTACAGTGAGGGTCCCTACTTGGACAGGGTGCAAACCACTGACAACTAGAGACTCCATTTCTAGGAGTATGTTAGAGTAAGGTGCCATGGGATCCTGTGAGGTTTCTTGGTATGTATGTAACAGGTCAGAGATGTCCTCCCTGGATAACTGATTGTGAGTCCTCTTATGCCAGCTGGTGGTAATAAACACTGGTTTTGTTGCCATGGCTGCATGTTCAATTTATGTGTGTGCGGTATTGTTTTTTGTGACTGGGTACTATCTGTGTCTCAAAATCATGTATGTATGGCTAACGGGCATTTGTAGTTTGGTTGTGGTCATTTTCATATCCTGCCAAAGGTTCACCATTATGTGTTCCTATTGAGAGATGGTTGTGCAACTGTGAAATATGTTTGTGTTCAGGTCATACCCCTGAGAAGCCTCTTTGGTTTTTTTTAACTGCCAATCTCTTGTTCATTTTGTGTAAGCTTTGTCTTTTCTGTAAGGGGAGGTGGGTGTGATCTGCCTTGAGGGTGTGTGCTTGATGGATGTGTGTGTCTGTTGGCTCGAACTGTTTGATCTCTGTGCTAGTTAACTATCCTATCACTTAATTTGGTTATGTTATGTGGTGATCATGAGAAGTATGGAGCTACATTTGACATGGGTTTTGTTCGGTGGAGTGTAGAGGAGGGGGGCTATGCCCTGCCCTAACTGCTCTATTGTGGGTGGGTCAGTTTCATTCATATTGTTTGTCTGGCAGATTCTGGAGGGCTGGCATACCTGTATGGCTTGGTTAGGTGTTTTGTGGGGTGTGCGGGAGACTTATTCTGGCTAGCTATCAGAGGATCAAAATAACTGTCTTCTCTTGATGCCGTTGGGGTTTGATGGTTGTTGCATGAATGAGTTGAAGATTTGTTTTGTCCTTACAGCGGACCTCATCCTTCTGTACAGTTGGAGTGTAACATGTCCATCTGTAACTGACAAAGATAAAATGTGACCTCCCATAAGAACTGCTGTGGTATTGTTCAGACAAGTATTAATATTGGGGGTGATCTGAGAGAAGGGTGTTGGGTGTTGTGGAGTATGTAATGAATGCATCCTGGTGAAACTGAAGGGGAGCAGTTAAAACTCGATGATTAGCCGGGTGCTCTGCTTGTGAAGCGTATTTTCATCTTATGGAAGATCTGGTCGAAGATTTCTAGGTTTGTGACAGAAGCTTGTATGAGAAGATTACCATTCTTGTATATTGATATTGGAAGCCCATCTGAATGCAGGGGAGAAACACAAACAACTACTATTGAACACACCTCAGGAGGCTTGGACACACATCTCCTCACCAGGATATTATTGTGTTTGAAAGAAAGGAGTACATTGGCTGCAGAGCAGCATAGGGTTATTATGCCAGGGACAGTTAGTAGGACTGTGCAACTACAGAGACCACCGTAAAATTAAATACGCCCAAGGTAAATCTGTTAACCAGGGCAAAAAACAGCACGTTCTACTACACAACCAAATCCCTGTCCCACTAACAAGACTCATAGTAACAATATTTTCCTTAAATTTTCAACATCACCAACCAAATAACACTTGTTACAACAGACTACTATAACAACGGTCTGCTTCCTTCTTTTTGAGCATCCTTTATTTGTTTAGGCAGTTAAAAGGATAACAGAACAATAGACCAAAACCAAGAGCAGCAAAAGAAAAATGTCCTATTTAACAGTATTGTTTATTGAGTTGTTGATTAAACCATCTGCACCTCTGTCCAAACAAGTGTTAACTTTGGTATATGCTTCCTAAGGGTGCAACTATGATACTTTCTTTTAAGAGATCTCTGGAACCTTTAGGATTGGCATTTTCTATGTTTCATTAGAGCGCATATAAACGTCTGCAGCCTCTCTTCCACTGTGGGCTTCTTTCTACCCCCATGGGGAAGGGTGTTATGTATATAGTCATTCATTGGGCATGATGGTATATAAGTTAAATTATAAGGTCTTAGTACATTGATTAAAATTCCTCACTAGCTAACCTAAACAATCTTTCAGGTATGAGCCTGTAGGCTGCACCAATTAGACATAACCATATTAACAACGAGCATTGCTGCCATGTGATACAATAACAGCCTCTATGTTGTGTATCTGCACAAATATGCTAATAGTAGGTGATCGCCATGCAATCCTGCTTAGCAAAGGATCTCTCAGAAACTGATCCCAGCAAAAAAGTAATACACGTGTTCACTCAGCAGTGGGCTGTTGTGTGCCCAGACAAAGCAATGGGTTGCAATGCCATCAACTGTTTCTATTAAAGTGAGATCAAGTTTGATTTGCAAACGCAGGTCTCTGAAGTGGCTTCAAGGGTGAAAACCGAAGGACAGGGTTCGACCATGAGTGACTGCTAGTATAATTACAAGCAATCCTTACAACCCCTTATTGTTGTTGCAGCAGGCATGTGCAAGCGTGACAGTTATGCCCAAATGTGGTCCCATTCTCACTTTTCCACAGGACTTTAGCTATACTCACTGATCAGGCCTAGGTTGGCCACAATCGGACTATGGTGGTTTGTGTTCCTGTCTAGAGGGGATTCAGGCATGGCAGTCAGGTTGGACTGTTCTAATGGCGCAGGACCAAAACTGATTTGCATGAATCAGGACCAACACTGATTTGCATGAAGAAGATGAAAAATCACAGACTAATATGCAGCTCGAGAGATTGCCAGTGGTTGAGATTAATCCAGTCATTCCAGCCAGCAGCCCAGTCCCAAGAGCCATGTAAATGTATTCTGGAAGGTGTTACCCAGACAGACTACAACATTACAGCCAACTCTTCACATCATCAGACACTAGAAGCCTTCAAAATGCAAACTCACTTCACCTTCCACTCTTGTAAGTCCTCTTATTAAAGCTCTATCCCTTAGCAAAATAAACCTATCTAACATCAACTTCCTCAACCATTCCAACAACTATTCTGTCAATTAGAAAACATTTTAAACTTTGACACTCACACCCAGTTCAACTTTGCAAAGCCAACAACTACAAGGAACATCAAGGAAGCTGTAAGGAGGTTTAAAATATGATCCTGGACAGGAATTCACTGTGTATTTGAATCTGCCCATGTGCTGGTTTCTCTCATAGACCACATCAAGACTCAGGTCTGTTTCCCTGCTGGCTGACGTGAACTAAAAGGTCCTAATTTCAGCCTTGGATCTGCCCAATATGAACACCTTCAAAAAGGTGGTCAAGCACCACTTCATTGAAAACAAAGAATCTGGCATCTCCTTAACTCTCCACAGATGATCCATTGTGCAGTGTATCTGTTCATTCAAGGTTTGAGCCCGGCCACCCTTCAGATGCCTTGGCAAGATGGTGGTTCCTGGACCAGATATCCTCTGCAAAGCAGCCTGCACTCTCTGAGCATGGAGAGCAGGGGGAGGTGCCAAGGCTTTTGCATGCAGCACCCAGTGACCCTCAACATCACCCTCATCGGCTGAGCCCCGGAGGAGACTAGGTGGGGCAAGTAGTGGTGCCTGTGGAGCCGGGCTCCCGGGAAAACACAAGGTGCGCTGAGCAGCCCCAGGGGAAGACCTGTTGTCCTTGGTGCGGCGGCCTGTACTCTCCGAAGACAGAGAGCAGACGGAGGTGCTGAGGCTCCCGTACATGGAAGCCAGTGACCCCATCATTGCCTGCAGCTGTGGACCCCAAAGGAGGTTACAAAGAGCCCGTGGTTCACCTGCAACGGTGGAGTCTGCGGAGTCAGGTGCCGCATAAGTGCGGCTGGAGTCATGCAGCCCCAAGGGAAGAGGGCCCCTTCGGCAGCCTGTGTGAGCACACCAGCTAGCCTCTCCTGCTGACTATGGGGAGCCTTAGGAGGCCTGTAGAAGCGATTTGGAACCTGGAAGTGAGTCAGAGCACAGACCCTGCATGACTGGCGGTGAAGGCTGGGTGTGGCCCTCCCATTTGCCCCCCACATCCCACTGCCATCAATGGCAGCGCCCTAAGAACTATAGGTCCTGGGAGACCTCGGCTTTCACTGTGCTGTGGAAGAAGGAAGAACCTTCATTGGCTCAACCCACTGATTGGAAGGGTGGAACATCCACCTTGTACCGGTCTGATTACTAGTCTGGCTCACTGCAAACAAAGTACAACCAACAGCTTGTATGACGGGACACTGTGACAACTACCTCAGAGATTGGGCCCCTGTTTGGTTCAGCATGTGGGGCGACCACAGAATGGCAGACTGCAGGGACTGCACGCTGAAAAGTTGCGGCTGGTGCAATGTACCACTGCTTGACCCTGGTGCTGTCTGTTGATCCCCGGCAGCCCTTTAGTGGCCTTTGCTGGGAATCAGCTGGCGGACCGCCACTGGGTGGTGATCTGCAAGTGGGCAAGGAGGTGACCCATTGTTTGGACCAAGTGTTTTCTACCACCAGCTGCTGGAGGGCTTTGAGTTGTCCTACAAAATCCCTCACCTACCACTATGCCGCAACACAGCTGCTGGAAAATGTTTCCGGGGACAAAGAACCCTCCCCATGATCAGAGGTGAAGCTGGCCCACTTGGAGAGTCAGGACATGTTGGACTCGATCCTTCTGGGTATTCAGGACTCAAAAGAAACTGTGGAACACAAAATTGACACAGTGGTAGCAGATCTCTGTCTCCTCAGAGCAAATCATCATAAACTGGGAGAGCACATTGCAGCTACTGAACTTACACTGCAGGTAGTGGTTTCAACAACCGAAGACTTGAGGACCCAGATGGCCGATGTCCAAGGGAGGGCCTAGGGGAAGGACTCTGAAGGTCATGCCTGAAGGAACAATATTCAGGTGGTGGGAATGCCAGAAAAAACGGAGGGGGCAGATCTGGTGGCTTTCCTAGAGGATTGGCTACAAAGAGAAGTAGCCCCTAAGAGACAGTCCTCTTTCTTTGCCTAGAAAAGGGCACACAGAGGATCTCCGCCTAATGGAGGTGCACCTCAACTCACAGTGGCATGCCTTCTACAGTTCAGAGACAGGGCCCATATTCTCAAGTGTGAAAAGGACTTCGGGGGGAGATGTGCATTGACAACAGCAGGGCGATGATATTCCCTAACTTTACCTTGGCAATCTAGAGGCAGCGAGCCTTGTTCGAAGAGGCCTAACGGAAACCCAGACTTGGATATCAAGTATGCCATGCTCTACTCTGCACGCCTGTATGTTGTTACTGCTAAGGGGACTACGGTTCTTTTCGGAAAACTGGTGAGATTTGGGACTAGCGGGACATGAGCCCAGAGGAATGCCAAGTGATGCCGGCCACCGGCCCGGAACAGGCACGGACAGATTGGCACGCCCACAGCGGCGCATGTGAAGCAGGATCGACAGAGCACAGTAGAGGCAGCTGCTGAACTCATGTCCTCAAGCCCAGAGGGTTGGGAATGCATCAAGTGGTATGGATACAGGCTTGGCATCCACTTCCACACTGAACGGTGATCAGAGTGGAGACTTACCTCTGGTCACCCTACAAACAGGCAATGTCATCCACCAACGTTTTGGTCTTAAGGGTGTCCTTGAATGAGAGGCATGGAAGCTGCTTTGTTTCATTCTTGTGTGCTGCGGGGTAGGGAGGGGGTATTTCTCTTTAGTGACTGACTGGGGGTGCTCTTTTCTTTTTCTTCCATGGTCGGGAGTGGGGCTACTTCTCTGAAGCAATGTCCTCTTAATGGGTCTGTGGACCACTTCTGCCAACTCACAGGAAATGCTGTAGGTGCATCTCTGACCTACTGATTGTTTAGTTGAGTATCTCAGTTTGGATGAGGGATGTTGCCCTGCTGTCCTGGGAGGGGGAGTTGGGCTGTTTTTGTTATTATTTTACTTGGTTGGAAACTAGCGGTTGTCTTCTACGTCGATCTCGCCTAACCATGAGGAAGAGTCTATTGCCTGCTACTATAGTGTCTGGGTGGTTGCAGCTGGACAATGATACTGACTGACGGGGGAATAACGTTAATGCCTACAAACTTCTCTCCTAGAATGTGTTGGGCTTGAATAGCATGGTGAAGCATTACAAGGTGCAAGCATACCTGTGGCCGCATGGAATCTATATAGCATTACTGCAGGAAGCTCACTTAAATGCTAAAGAGGGGGCTAATCTCTGCAAGCTTTGGTGAGGTCAAGGGATATTCACCACATACTCCGCCTTCGCTAGGGGGACACTGATTTGGGTAAACCCTGGGGTCATTTTTCAAATCACCAGCAAAGTAGGCACAGAGGGGCGCTACTCTAGTGTAACAGTCCGGCTGAATGGCCAAGATATTTCTTTTATTAACGTCTACGCAATTAATGTAAACCAATCTGTGTTTTTTTATACGTTGTCTCATGTACTGACTCCCTTAGTACAGCAGGCACTTAATATAGGTGGCAACTATAATTATGTGTCAATATTGACCTGGCTCACTCCCAAGGCCCCACTCTAGACTCCCCAATGTTCACTTGGCTAGGAAATTCACCACTTGGCAACACCGCTGCGGTCTAGTGGGTGAATGGCGATATTGCCACCTGCAAGACCAAGATTACGCCTTTCATTTGACCATACATGAGCTCCATGTCTGCCTCAATACCGTTTTATACTCCCCTGACATGTCTGGGGCCATTACAGAAGCTCAGTACCTAGCCAGAACTATCTCTGACCACAGAGGCCTATTGTTGACATTGCAATGGTGTGAAGTGCGTACCTGTACAGTGAGTTAGCATCTGAAAACTTCCAACACAGAAGATCTGGTATTCTGTGAGACTTTCAAGGAGGGGATACAGAGAATGCAGGACCACTCAACCTGATGAATGGGAGGCCTCCAAGGTTGTTATCCGTGGGCAGAGCCTGTTCGAATCAGCAGGAGTGCAGTCAACCCTACTAAGAGAAAATGTTACTCATGAACAGGCCCTCGGGATCTCAAACTATCATGACCAAGGAGGTTGGACTTGCAGCCTGTTATGTTGGAGGCAAAAGAGATGGTAGCGTAACATGTGGAGCGCCTCCCGTGTTTTGATTACAAAGCCTACATGGTTGGGATATACACTGAAAGGGACAAGAAGCCTCGCTGACCAACCCCGCTAGGCATGGTTTACTGACCTTAGAGGTGGTAACACCTGAAGGAGCCACACTGTATAGGAAGGGCGAGATAATCCGGTACTTTGCGGATTATTAGACTTTACGCATGAGAGATGCACCGTGGGAATGAGCGGTTCATGGGCAGTTAGCTGACCTTCCGCCTTGTAGGTTAACACCAGAGATGGCGGCAGTACTAGAGGAAAACATCTCAGGAGGAGAAAATCTGTCTTGGTGTATGACGAATGTCCCACTGGAAAGTTCCATGAACAGATAGCCTCCCTGTGGAGTTCTATGCACCCTACTTTGACTTCTTGGCCCCAGCCCTGGCAGCACTATACAGGCAGGTGTCCACAGCACAGGTCCCACCCCCCACTATGTGGGAGGGCCTTATTGGCCCCCTCCTCGAACCTGGGAAGCCTGTTACTGATGTGACGGTGTACTGACCATTTGAAATGCTGAATGTGGACTATAAAATCATTAGTGGGGTTCTGGCACAACTCCTACTACCCCACGTCTGGTCTGATACATGCTGACCAGTCGAGATTTATCCCAGACTGATGCACAGCACTCACCATCCTGCATCTTCTAGCGATTTTGAGAGCTGGCCCAAACTTACCGTAATAGGTCAGCTTCAAGGTAAAGAGTTTGTGGCCTGGATTTGAGACTTCCTATGCGCTGGTATGCTACATAAGGGTCTGGGTCACCGATTTGTGGGCTGGACCTTTCTGCTCTACGCAAGCCCCTGTGGTGCGGGTCCGGAATGGCGGTAGATCCCTGGAAAATGCAATGTGGAATAAGGAACCAACCAGGGATGCACATTTTCACCCCCTGCTTTTTGCATTGCAGTACAGACTTTGGAATGCAGGGCCCACAGCAGCACGCCTTATGCAGACAATTCAGACCCATGGAGTTTCTCATTCCATCTCACTCTATACCTGCGTTATCTGTGAATGGAATCTGAGAAGGCAGCGTGTCTCCTCACAGAATTTGGGGAGGCCTCCCACCTTCACATGAATTGGCTCAAAATGAGTCTCTCTCTATTGGGGACAGGTCTGAACTGTGGTGCAATATCCGAAATTTATTGAACACTCCCTGAGCTCTTGGAGGGAAGTGAGTGGGCAGTGATGGCTTTTTGGACCAGTGTAGGGTTTTGGAAGTCTTTGCCCCTCTTGGTGGTGGGCCGTGTAGCCATATCTAAAATGGTGGCGCTACCTTACCTTCTATACTATTTTGAGATCCTCCCAATAGTGATAAAAAGTGATAAGTTACAGGAGCTGGACTAAGTCCTAATCAACTTAATATGAAGAAAGGGCTGACTTTGATTCCTACTATCTCGTAGAGCAGCTACAGTGGTGCATGTGCTGGTTTCCATGACATGAAGTCCGGGAGATGCTAGGCTTGCTGGACACCTCTCCCCCAGCCCCCCAACCAGCCACTTCTGTGGACCCTTTTGCTTAATCCGAAGAGGGCCCCCCCATTCAGAGCATCATGACCTATTGGTGCTTTGGGCCTGCTGGATGAGGGTACTTCAACAGTCACGGCCACGGACCCTGTATTTTCAGGATCTCCCACTCCGGGCCCTCATTGCTCAGGTTGATGGAGTAGAGGGGGGCTGTCTGCAGGGCTGGGCGGCGACAGGTTTGGATACAGTGGGCGTGCTATATTAGTATTAGTATTATGATTACTATTAATTCTTGATAGAGCGCATGACTCACTCCCAAAGAAGTATCTTGTTGTAGTGTTTATCAGGCGAAAGTGGCACTTTTCTGTTTTCTAAGTACAGTTCACAATAAAAAAGAAAACCTGCTCCACTGTAATGAGGCGTCGAAGCACACCCTTGATGCACTAAGCATCTCAGGTGTGACCCCTATGATGAAGCATACAACCAACTAGGTTGGTGGGTGAGGGGTCTTTTTTAACAATAAACAAATGTTTTTGAATATTGGAAAACTAGGACAGTGGAGTTAGGTACTGACACTATCAAACATTGTAGGGACAGACTTATTTTTGTTGGTGTACTACAATTTAAATGGCCTCGAAAAGAACAAGGAGAGTAATCAAAGTGTGAAAAAGAGAGAGAGAAAGGTCCTTTGTCATATTTACTGTATGGCAACACGCAAGGAAAGGATAACATCATATTAGATCAACGCGGGTGGTTAAATGAACCAGCATCCAGCAGAAGAGCGATGTCATAGCAAGAATATATAGAAAATTGGCAGAGGCAACGGAAAGAATAGGATCTAAATCCTCTCCGGATAACAGTTATCGTAAAATTGTCAATGCATACAAAAAAAATTATTTTAAATCCCTACTGAAATATTTCAAACGTTTGTGAACTTATCCCAAAAAGATAATAAATTGCACAATACATGGTTTAATAAGGAATGTGAAACAACAAAGGGTAACCTCCTCTCTGCCATTAAGAGTGAAAATACAGTTTTGATCAGAGATGCAAGGAAGATTTACAAGAACATACAATTAGTTTCGAAGATTCAATGGGACGAGCAGAATTGGAAGGCTCTAATCACTGTGGCAAAACTAAGACTAGCAATTTGTTTTGGCACATAGTGGCTAATGGGAACACAGTAACCCAAGTAATATAGATTGCCATATCCAGCCTTAAAAATGTATTAAACACTTTTTTTTCCCTAGATATACAACACACTAATGAGGATACCTGTGAGGAAGGTATACTGGTAACATGTTATTTGTTGACAAATGCAAAACCACCAAAGATTGAGCTTACAGATACCTTGCATGCAATAAAGGGCATTACCTTGGCTAAGGCCCCGGGCACAGATGGGAAACACAGGGATATCTTCCTAGATGAACCAGAAATCGGGCCCCTTACATGAACTAAGTAACACATGCTATACTGAGAGGATGTGTACTATCGAGCACATGTCCCTGGCCGAAATTAAACCCATATATAAAAAAAAAAAGACAAAGAAATAACCAGTCAATTACAGGCTCAAAGGTTTACTCAACAGCCTCCAAAACGTGTTTTGCTGCCAATTCCTTGATAAGCTCTTGTTCTGGAGAGAGAAGAATAGCATACACTCAACGTGGCAAGCTGGCTTTGGAAACAACCTTAGCACCACTGACCAGGTTTATAGACTTCTAACAATTTACTGGAACGTTGGTGATAAATAAGGGCCACTTTTATGTTGCATTTGTGGACCATAGGTCTGATTCCAATATTGTTCCCCACTAAAAAATCTGGAGATTAGCAGGAAAAATGGGGGTACCAAGCAACATCTTATCCATAGTCATTAGACCACATAGTCCGAATTTTGCAGCACAGGTAAGGGGGAGAATTTGGGTGAATTAACAGACGCCATCCCTGTCAACAGAGGGGTTCGACAGGGATGTGTATTCACCCCAACATTGTTTTGATTATGTTTAAATGTCATTATCCATCTTAACTCATGCACAAATGATACAACAAAAATTACAGGTTATAGTGTACCTGTGCTGCTCTTTGCGAACAACAGGATCCCGATTTTAAAGACCTCTATGGGCCTCCAAAGATTATTGAATCGGTTTGTGGAGTTTCAGCAAAGAAAGCACCTGGAGGTAAATCCAAACAAAACCACATATATGACCCTAAATCCTCATAAAACATAGAGATGGTCTATGGCGATGTATGAGCAGTACTGAAAAGGCTGATGGATTCCGACTACGGAGGAATTAAATTGATAACAAATATGCCCTGGTCCATGCAAATCAATAAGAGTACACTAAAACAACATCATAACATTTCATGTATACATATAGGTGGTCATTCTGACCCTGGCGGTCTTTGCGGAGGACCGCGGGAGCACCGCCGACAGGCCGGCGGTGCTCCAATGGGGATTCCGACCGCGGCGGTAAAGCCGCGGTCGGACCGGCACCACTGGCGGGCTCCCGCCAGTGTACCGCCGCCCCATTGAATCCTCCAAGGCGGCGCAGCTTGCTGCGCCGCCGAGGGGATTCCGACCCCCCCTACCGCCATCCAGATCCCGGCGGTCCGACCGCCGGGATCCGGATGGCGGTAGGGGGGGTCGCGGGGCCCCTGGGGGCCCCTGCAGTGCCCATGCCACTGGCATGGGCATTGCAGGGGCCCCCGTAAGAGGGCCCCTAAATGTATTTCACTGTCTGCTGCGCAGACAGTGAAATACGCGACGGGTGCAACTGCACCCGTCGCACAGCTTCCACTCCGCCGGCTCGATTCCGAGCCGGCTTCATCGTGGAAGCCTCTTTCCCGCTGGGCTGGCGGGCGGCCTGGAGGCGACCGCCCGCCAGCCCAGCGGGAAAGTCAGAATTACCGCCGCGGTCTTTCGACCGCGGAACGGTAACCTGACGGCGGGACTTTGGCGGGCGGCCTCCGCCGCCCGCCAAGGTCCGAATGGGGGCCATAGTGTACAAACCTATGTCTACCAGGCTCGCTTTCCTAACCCCAGAAATATTAAAATGCTAAAGCTTTAGGTAGTGCACTCTGTGCCACAAAATGTGATGTCACTCCCAGAAGAAGAATATTGCCACAGCAGAAAGAACATTTCTGAAATCCATTGTCAATTTGCCTCAGTGCACACTAAGTTGCACTACATTTGGACATGGGTTTAAAACAAATCTCATAAGGGGGCCTCTCTTAGACCTCTATTATTTTGGCAAAGGGTTTGTTGTGTTGACGAATTGGCCCAAAACCCATGTGCCCTTGAAGAGATTACTGCTCTTGATAGCCAACAAAAAAATCCAACGGATCAACAATGTGCGTCCTACGGTGATCACAAACGATCTGGAAGAGTTGTTCATCAACAGAATGAACTATCCTGTGGTAACAAAAAGAGAAATACTGGTAACATTTACTTGAAAGAGAACATGTTAGCTCAAAAAATGGGTCTCTTAAGGCAGATTATTTGGACGTTAAACCTGTGCCCCTGTTTACAACATTTTTTATGCTATTATGCCCTATCCCTCACAGAAATATAATTGTTCATTAAATCTAATTATGTGCCTTAGGTGGCATAACCCCACCACATCACTGGTAATTGCCTGGAATGTATTGAGGCAGAGGAATCAGTGGCCCATCTATTGTGTTTTTCTGTAAGGCCTATGCAACTCCAAGGTTGAAGTGGATAATAAGGTGTGTCACTCTAAAGGTGCAACACAACATGCAGTTGTGCTTAGGATATTCCGATCGGATACCACTATTGGAATGGTACATAGTCTGGATAAGTATGTACACTTTGGTGCATGAGGAAGCAATATATCGAAAAAGTGATTGCACAGCATTTCAAATATACAGTTGCAATACTATACAGTGATGCACTTCTTTAACTTAATCATTTTATCTTCTTCGTAATACCACTTGTAACATTGGTCTGATGGGAGCCCAAACAGCAAACCGAGGCTAGGGGACCTAGCAGTGTAAACAATCATCAGTTGTGCTGTATTTTTTTAAATCTGTTTTATTGTTTTAATTGTATTTTTTATGGTTTTAATTAGCCGATTTCATGATGATAATGATGATTAGATCAGTGCAGAATTTCAAAGACTGGCCTTTGTGCTAGAACAAGTTTTTAATGGGCAACACAAATTTACACAGCATATTTTTGCCTCAGCACTAGAGTGTACATTTGGAAGTAGGTAAAAAATAATACAGGTAACTGTCCCCATTTCCACATCTCCTACTGTCCAAATAATCAAAATACATTATATTTACCTCTGAACAGGTTAACTTCAAAAATTGGAACAATCTTTATCCTCTCATTAGATAGGATATTCTTGTGTGGTTCTGTACCTTCAGAAGAAAAAGAAAAGACAGTTTATTTAAGATTATATTATATGTTTTATTGCACAAATAATGGCACAATGTCTGTCAAAGTGAATTTTTCCTTTGTCTTTCCACAAACCCTGTGTTTGCTATAGCTGCACCCTAATCAAAAACGAAAAACAAATGGTTTACCATTTGGTGCTATGGCAACAGGTAAACTAGAACCTGAACTTACATTAACACAGGAAATTAACATCTCCTTTCAATTATAACCCACTACTTTAGGATACAATTCTCTTTGGCAATGCATTAGCAACTATAAGGTTAACACTAACGTCTTCCCCTACACCTTAGCAGTCAATGACTTATGTCAGAACCAGGGAGTTCACAGTTATAATAATAAGGATATGTGATGACGCTCTTATATGCATAACTATCTGAACATGGCAGAAAATAAAGGGAGTTTTTTGATGGGCCCCAGGATAGTTCAAAATTAACAACAGCCATGTAGAAAACACAATCCTCTGTCCCCATTACATTTTCATGTGATGGAAAATTCCCTATGAAAAGGGCTAGAGGGAAAGATGGAGACACAGAAGGATTAGTCGGATTTACCCTGGGAGTTTTGCCAAGAAGCAAAACTATGACCTGCCAATCAAGTCTTCCAAGGAGAATTGGTTGAACACGTTAGACATGCATCACACCTTAACCTGAAGAGAAGGATGAAGTAGACTAAGGGTTTAAAAGAGAACTACACAGGAAGTTCAGGGTTGACAGTGGAGGAAGACACAAAGAGCCTTCCTTTCTTTTCCACAGATACAGTACTGCAGGTTACTTGATATAAATGATGGCCCTGAAAAATACAGCAGCAAAACACCTACTCGTCTATCAGCTCCATATTCTTAATTATAGAGTACTTCCATTGATTGCCCTGTAATTGACAGAAGTAATTAAACTTCTGGTCCCCTCTTTTTTGATTCCAAGGGGAACAGAACATTAAGATCCCACTGTCCGGGCTCTATGTAATGCAGTTCTGTAGATGACCACTGTCCTTTTTTGTCATGATGTACATAATTATCAGACTATTCTACTTTTTTCAGCCTAATTCATTTATGATAGTACTGCTACTGGGAGATTTGTTGTCCTGCTAAATGACACAAACATGTGACATGATACACTGAGGCTAATAAGTGTCAAAGCATCCACATAAAAGAAACTGAGGTGCATAGATCAAGTTGGAGCGCAGGAATTCAATGCAACTGTTTGTGACTGCCATTTGAATGTCACAAGCCTGATGCTGCATTATATTTGAAGTAAGATTATTCTCATTTACCACCCATACATGTCCTGTCTGTTACAGGATGTTGGACACATCCACAAGGTGGGCACAGTTGATCAATACATTTCAAGGTGGCTTCAGAGGTTTGCAACAGTGCTTGTGTCTTTGCAACTGGATAATAAACATGACTGCCACAGTGGTATGGTGGAATGGGCGAAGGTGGATTCTCAAGGATTTGTAAAACTGATGCTCTTCTAATTGATAATGCGATCTTGGTCACTGCAAGGCAGCAGTGTTTTCCAGCATGCCTTCTGATATCTATGTTCTTGGGATAGGAGGTCCTATTTACTTGGTTATTTATTTGACATTTTTATATAGCACTGCTTTACCCAGATGGACATAAGTAACAATCAATAGATCAAGATCTTAAATACAAAGAACACAGCCAATAAGGTGGTGGTGTGCCATGGACTACGTAAGTGGCAATGGCAGAGTCATTGCAAGTGTTCTACAGACAAACAAGCTGTTATGGTAGGAACACCCAGCCCAAGGTGGCATGGCTCGAACAGCCAACATGGCGGACGCTCTTTAAGCGAGCTCCGCTGCTCACCCTGCTTATCCTACAATTATCATGCCGGGTGCTCACCATCAGCACACCTCACCAGCCTTCCTGCACTAGGTGTTCCCTCCATCAACGAAGTTGTAGCTGCAGGAGGTGGCGGCGAGGGACCGAAAATCACTCAGGCTCGAGAGCAGCGATACGGCCTACATGACGTGGGAACAGACTGGACACCGGTACACTGCTTCCTGTGCACACTGACTGAGACTACTACTGCTGGCAGCCGTAACAAGCCCATGAAGAGATGAGCATGGGGGCCATGAAGCGTTAACTGCTGGACTACTTGGTGACCTGGGTGGCGTTGCCAGGGTGGAGTTTGGCTTCTGGAGCAACCCTTGTCTGCTGGGCTGAAGAGATCCCCCTCTCACCGTGGTTCGGAGAGGCTCGACTGGGAGGCTGAATACGGATCACTCCCCAGTGTTTGGAATTGGCGCTTAGCGTGCCCCCCCACTCCGCCTCCTCACAATACCTAAGAACTAATAGGGTGACGAGTGGGGGCCCACTACACGAGGAGGGGGCACCAGCACCCACTGATTGCTCTACTTGCTGAAACACTCACCAGAGGGTGTCCAATACTCACTTGAGGCCCCTACGAATATTGGAAGTCTCTGTATGAATCATTGTTGCCGTGACCCAATCGCAGGGCCCCACACCTGGAGAAGACTGAACGCTTCCAGGAACAGACATTACCATTCTCACTAGTGAGGGCCACCCACACAGGCACCAGCCATCATTTATATTTGCCTGACAATCTGCATTGTTTTTTGTTGCTGGATACCACTCTCATGGTGGTCAAGAACAAGCAAGCGGGCTACATGCGATGTCTATGCGACCTCCCCAACACGGACACGGATTCAGGTGCTGTGAAGGACGGAACCTTTGCAGTTGTTCCGGCTGCTGGACCCACCTGCTATTGCCCTTGAAAACTGTTGATGGAATCACCATTCTCTCCACTGTGAGGGCTGCTCATGCTGCCGTAATTTCGCCACTTGACTGGTTTCGGTAAGCGGGCCCTCTCCCCGTGATTACACTACCTATTGTTGGACTTGGCGACTGGTGCCTGACTGGAGCTCCATTAATGTGGGCTGCACCTTGACCAATTCCACTATAAGCTATGCTACCTCTGCACTGCTTGGCATATGTAGTGGCAGTTCATTCACTTCTGAAGTTCTGGGGCTGCATGTGCTGCCTTTCCCCTGGTGCTACTTGGAATTGGTTAGCAGGCCCTAGGCAACGAGGCTGTGATACCATGGATTGGTCAACCAAACTACATAACAATGGGCAGACCACGCACAACTACACAGGGTGCACCATCAAGGCCCCCCACAGATCACAAACGCCTGGCAAGCGATGTTGGCTTCTTGGATGGAGCCTCTCCACCGCTCTCTTCAAGTGACAAACTTGGCTATGTTCTAGCAGCAGTAAAGAAGATTGGTACTGCTCTGGAGACCACGCGGACCTCCATTCAAAATAAAATAGGTGCAGTAACATTGAATTTGATGCTACTTCATGCAGATCACTGCAAACTTGCAGACAAGGTACACTCTGCTGAGCTAACCATAGCGGAGTTTCAGTCGGAGAACCGCAACATTGCTACTTCCGTGTGCCAGTTGATGGAGTGCATCATGGCCCTGGAGCTCTGCATGGAAGATGTGGAGGGCCGCTCGCGCCACAATAACCTACGATTGATAGGTCTACCGGAAGGAACAGAGGGACAGGATGGGGTTGCCTATGTGGAACAATGGCTACAGTAATTATTGCCCCAGGACACCCTCTGGCAGTTCTTCTCTGGAGAGTGTGCTAACAGAGTCTTGGTGTGACATCCGCCACCAGGCTCCAATCCCATCCATTTCTGTTTCGCTTATTACTCTACAGGGACAGAGATGCAGTCTTGTGAGAGAAACACAACCGGTGGGAAATAACAGTGAACAATGCAAAGAAAATATTCTTTCCAGACTATACAGGTTCAGAAACAACAAACCTCTCTCAAACTCTGGCTCTGAAACTTGACATCAGATATGCTCTCCTTTTTCTGGCACACTTGAGGGTAGTGACTGAGGGCAAGACACACTTTTTCAATTCCCCTTAAGATAGGTGGGACTGGTTGGAAGGGGCAGTGAACGCTACATCTGACCAGCCACTGCAGACTGTCACAATGCCTCTAGATAGAGCCAATCTGAAGCGATGTGGCAGACGCCCCAGACACGTCCCGCCTCACAATTAAAGACTGCACCTGATCTGGAACAAGTTATATGGGAGACAACAGGAATTACAGGGTGAAACATGGCCATGGTTGGAGCTCAGACCCTGATGAGGCCTCTGACAAGTTGATCAGTGACGATGGCTTCACTACCACATGGCCCTCCATGGCAGACTCAGTGGCCCTCCCTGGAGTGACACCACAAACATCTGACGATACTGTATGATGCTAGAATACCTGATTGTCACTACCCGACACCTCCGTCAACAATGCAGAGACATGTATCAACGCGCTCTCCCCTAGAAATGTATAATGTTTCTGTTCTCCGTCTCTCACAGTAGTGACGGTCAATGTCTTGGAGCTGATATTTGGTCCACACGCAAGACACCTTTATTCTACCCATTTACATTTGTTTGTTATTGCTTTATATGTTTGCAGTTCTTCCACACGCCTCCTCTCTGCCCAGATCTCCACTGACAGTGTGTCACGTCCAATCACAGTATGTGTGTCACGGCCTGTCATTTATGACCGATTTTAATATATTCACGTGGAATGTAAGGAGTATGCACACGCCTTCAGGCCACTATTCAATCTGGTTAGATTTTAATCGCTGCTCCACACATATCGCAATGCTGCAGGACTCATCTCATACATGAAGAAAGCAGCAAACTGCAGCGGCATTGGCACCAACAGGTCATTGCAACCAATTACTCCACCTACGCTAGAGGTGTCCTGATACAGATCAGGCCTGGGACCCCATTTGTAGTTGCAGAAACTGTGCAAGACCCAGAGGGCTGTTCTGTAACACTAACAGGCCGCTTAGACGGTTACCCCATCCTTCTGGGTTCTATTTATGCCCCAAACACAGAACAAATCATCTTTTTCCAAGTGCTTTTGAGTACATTATCACGCAGGAATGCCACACCTTGGCTTCTCAGGGGTGATTTTACAGTGTATTAATCACCACCTCTGATCGCTTCTTCTCCCTTCTGCCCCTCCCACTTGTTACCTCTAATGCACACATGCTGACAGATTGGCTCAATCACTGGCAACTGGTCGACTTTTGGCACCCCCGGAACCCTGTCACAAAGGTGTACACCTTCCATTCAGTGGCTCACAATTTGCGTGCACGCGTTGATGAGTTGGGGGGTGCACCTTTGTTGCTTCCCTTTAGGAAGTACATGGTGCGAGCACACTCCAATCACAACCCTCAAATTTTGAAGTTGCAGTGGGCAGTTGACCCACCCCAAATACCTTCCTGGCACCTCCAACCTGCATTATGGGAGGATCCCCCAAACCCTCCCCCCTTTCCGAGCTTCTGTCGAGTTCACAATTATGGCCGACTTTCACTCAATCAATCAATCAATCAATCAGGATTCTTATAGAGCAATAGAGCTGCGCTAATCACCCATTTGGGTGTCAAGGAGCGGGGGGAGAAGGGGGATTGGGGCAGTGGGGGCGATACTGCAGCTCAGTTGAGGAGCTGGAAGGCCGGTTCAGTCAAAGAGCCATCTCTTGAGGTCCTTCCTGAATGGAGGCAGCTTGCCTGAAATGGAGAGGAAGAGAGTTCTAGGTCTTAACGGCAAGGTAGGAGAAGGATCGTCCTCCAGCTGTGGTCTTGCGGATCGGTTGGATGGTGGCCAGGGCCATGTGAGTGGGACAGAGTTGTCTAGTGGGCGTTTGGAAGGCGAGGCGATGGTTGAGATATGCAGGTCCGATGCTGTGGAGGGACTTGTAAGCATTTGTGAGCTTTAAAGGTGATTCTTTTGTTGATCGGGAGCTAGCAGGTCTCTCAGATGCCTGGAGATGCGACTGCGGCAAGGGATGTCCGAGATAAGTCTAGTGGCGGTGTTCAAGCTTGCTGCTGACAAGCGCCTGAGTAACTGTTCTTCTGGACTTGACAGGGAACCACTTGAAGATCTTTCGGAGCAGGCAGAGCATGTGGAAGCAGGAGGACGAGATGACGTTGACTTGGTGGTTCACAGAAAGCGAAGAGTCGAGGATGATGCAGAGTTTAAGTGCCTGGTCAGTAAGTTAGGGGGGACGGGTGAAGTCCGAATGCTGCATGCACCAGGACTCTTCCCAGGCAGAGGGGGTGGTGCCCAAAATGAGGTCTTTTGTCTTGTCGGAGTTGAACTTGAGTCTTTCATCCAGGTGGTGACTTCCATTCATATTGATACCAATATTGTCACAGCTTCCACCAAACTTATAGAGTTGGATGGTTTTAAGGTGACAATATGAGGACACTGTCTGGGCAACATGAGGCAACTAATTACCAAAGACATTTTCAAGTGACAATGTACAACTATGGGTCTTGAGATGTAGCTAGCAATCCCTGTGCAGCAAGAGAACTAGTGAAAATGTGACACAAGCACGTCACACTATTAGAAAGACTGCGGTGCCTTAACTATGCCACACACTCGACTCGCACACATGCCACAGATGACTAAGCTGGGTGGCTCTTGGCGTGGCTTATCTGGTGGGATCAGACTCTGCGGCTCATAACGGTGCTGTGTTCTGTGGCAGGTTCCATCCTCTATACACAACACACTATTCATGATGAACACACACAACACTACACACTGGTGTATCAGTCCCTAACAGATGCAGGCTCAGATGCCTATCAATCCTTTTTCACCAACCTGGCACTGCTCTTCACTACCATCGATCAGAGAATGGATCTTAATTGGGACATCAAATCACAGATGGCAGAAATCACAGATGCGACTAAATCATTAGCCACTGGCAAGTCCTTATGGTCTTCCGGTGGAATTAATCAAGCCTCAGAGAGCTGGTTTGGCAGTCCTGGGGGTCCATGTTGGAGCACCCAGGATGCATGGAATTGGCTCCCCAATACCAGATTTGGAATGGGGGGACAATTCCATGATCTTAGACACCTTACATGGCCATATTCAGTGTTACCATTGTGAAGCTACATACAGGTATTGACCTATATGTAGTGCACACGTGTAATGGCGTCCCCGAACTCACGCAGTCCAGGGCATTGGCCCTGGACTGCGTGGGGGCACCTTTGCTAGGGCAAGGGTGCCCTCACACTTAGTAACTTTGCACCTAGCCTTCAGTAAATGAAGGTTAGACCTATAGGTGTCTTATAAGTTACTTAAGTGCAGTGAAAATGGCTGTGAAATAGTGTGTGCACTATTTCACGCAGGCTGCAGTGGCAGTCCTGTGAAAGGGTTTGACTGAGATCCTTATGGTTGGCAAAAGTAATACTGCAGCCCCTAAGGATCTCCTGGAACACCAATGCCCTGGGTACCAAGGTACCATATATTAGGGATTTATAAGGGGGTTCAGTTTGCCAATTGAAATTGGTAAATGAAGTCACTAGCCTATATTGACAAATTTAAAAGCAGAGAGAGCATAAGCACTGAGGCTCTGGTTAGCAGAGCCTCTGAGACACAGTCTAGCACTACTGACAACACACACATTAGGTCACAAACTATGAGCACTGGGGTCCTGACCAGCAGGATCCCAGTGACACAGGCAAAAACAAACTGACATACAGGTAAAAATGGGGGTAACATGCCAAGAAAGATGGCACTTTCTTACACTATGCACCCCCAACTAGCCCCACACTTGTTGAAGGTGTATTAAGAGGCCCTTTCCCTTGGCAACATCTCTGCCTCCCAGCGAGAGGCAACTGTCATCTCCCTGCCCAAACCCAACAAGGTCCCTGAACTAGTCAGCTCTTACAGACCTCTAGCGCTACTAAACACAGATTATAAAATATTGGCGTAAATACTTGCAGACAGGCTAGCACCCTTGGTCCTGTCTCTAGTCGACCCAGATCAAAATGGGTTTGTCCCCGCACGCAACACCTCCCTGAATTTATGTTGATTATGACTTATGCCAGTCACGCATGGCCCCCGGGCCCAATGTCTGGTCTCATATTTTGCAAAGGCTTTGACTCCTTACAGTGGGGATACCTCTTTGCAGTGCTGTTACACTACGGTATCAGCCACTGCTTTCTCTGCTTAATGAAACTACTATACACTAACCCCCTTATCAGGGTCAAAACAAGGCCTCTTATCTCAGATGCCTTTGCCATACACAGAAAGCTTTCTCTAGCGATTGAGCTGTTGGCACTGTCAATGCGACAGACCGGGGTGTCATGGGGCATTCCACTGGGTGATGGAACACATGTGCTGCCTTTATATGCAGATGATAGATTGATTTACATCAGGGACATACACAACATCCCTACAACAATAGCTTCTACTCTTGCTCAGTCTGGCACTATTTCTGGTCTTTGAGTGAATTGGATCAAATCATTTTGCTCTCCTTTCTTCCCAAAGTTCCTGATCCCTGCTTCAAGCTTGATGGGGTTAGACTTGACTGGTAGTAACATACATTCGGGTACTTGGGGGTGCAGGTATACCCGTCCACGACTGATCTATTTGATGGCAATGTTGCTCGAGCAGTAAAATCCCTACGGTTCCCGATGGCTTTCTGGCGCACGCTGCACCTAGTGGTAACAGGTAGGGTAGCATTATCAAAGATGGTGGTTCTGCCCTGCCATTTATATATATATATATATATATATATATATATATATATATATATATATATATATATATATATATATATATATATATATATATATTTTTTTACTAATCTTCCTATCTACATTCCCGCCATATTCTTTTGTGCGCTCGACCAACAGATCCATTAGTTTATTTAGTATAAATCCCCATGTAGAGTGGAAATGACACTTTTTGGTCCCCTCTGGATAAGGATGGACTTGCTGTGCTGCATTTTGAGCAGTACTACCTTGCTGCACAGATCCAATGGATTGCTAAATGGCTGGCTGGCTTACACCTGTCGGACAGAGCCACATCCTCCCCTGGCTGGAATCCACCTGTTATTCTACATGTATTTCACCCTTGCACAGGAGTGTAGGTGCGCGATGCCTTGTTACTGGGGGTGGTGTATAGGTGCTGTTGAGGATGCCTCCACATCACTATTCATGTGATCCCATCTGCTCTGGGTTTGGCACTGCTGAATACACCTCGTACTGGCAGACCCACACCAATGACTGAACTGACAACATGGCATTCTGCAGGCTTACACACGCAGGACGACCTGTACAGGGACGGTACACTGGCAACATACGAGATGTTGATGGAGGAGGACAGTCTACCCCAGGTCAATTTTTATTACACAACTCACTGCTTACCATATTAGGGGCACACTGGGGAGACATGACCATCGAGCCCCCACCATCCATTTGATGATCCAATATCTAAATGCGATGAGGAGCGGTAGACGCCTAGTGCATTGGTTGGTCCGCTTCCATAATATTCCACAGCTCCTCACCCTGTGACAGCGATGGGAGGTGGACTTAACACATCTTTGCACTGACAGGAAATGGGCTGCCCTACTAGAGGGTCCAAGACACATGCCATGCAACGTCCGATTTAAGCTTATTCAGATATATATAGCATACACAGAGCTTATCTCACACTGGCCAATATCAGTAGATTTTACAGCAGAGAGAATGCGGCTTGCACGAGCTGTGCACACAGAAAATGACTTGCTGCATATGCTTTGGTCCTGTCCTTGCTTGCCTACATAATAGGCTAACATCACAAAAATTCTATCTGTGTGCCCTGAACGTCTGCATCTGCATCAGTGGAAAATATGCCTCCTGGGATTGTTTCGCAGGTGCAAAAACCATAGGGTCACTTCCCGTTTATTAAACTTGTGCTTTATTGTTGGAAAGTGCCTTATTACCACCAATCGAGGATTAGGAATGCTCACTGCTAAATTGGGCGCAGGAAGAGAGTGTGGTCCTGTACTGTGAAGACCCGCCTGGATTGAGAAGGTACCCCATTGCCACCTACTGGGGCAATATATTATCAGATTTGCAGACTAACCACACACACAAGATGAATGACAATGCTGATGCACTGACAGATGCCACAGATAAACAGCCGAATGTTGGGGGTCATTCATTTTATCTAGCAAGATGCTCCCTATACCTGCAACTCACTGCAACTCACTGGGTTATTAATGGTGGTAGTTCATACAGGGTCTGACAAAGACAGCAGATACAACAGGCCATTAGGTCTAATAAGTTGTTTCACATGGTGGGGGGGTATTGTTAGATGTTTCTTACAACACGTGGATCTGTACTTTAGGACAACTACAATTCACAGAAAATACTGCCTTAGCTTCTTTTTGTTACAGGGGTGGTTATACTGCTAAAAACGAAAAACAATATGGTACACTGTTCCTAAGAGGACAAAGCAAGAATACAGGTCCTCAAGGCACTTCTAAAATTAGAAGCAAAAGCCCTCACACATTCAATGGATGTCATACTTCATCATAGGGTGAGCTCTTCGTCAGACCTTTTTTCTTTGGAAAAATCAGCATCTCAAGAGATCATGGTTCAAACTGATCAAGTATAGAGAAAGTACTCTGAAGTAATTAAGGAGGCCGGTAAGCGCAAGTCTTCTTTATTTTACAACTGTAAAATAACTCCAATCAACAGTCTCCAAGCGCCCCCAAATACCGCCGCTCCGTCCAACCGTCCTCACCGTCGTCCCTCTCCTCGGCGTTTCCCTCGCGCCGCCGTCCAAACGCCTAGCAACCCCTTCACCTTCGGGGTTCTAGTCGCGAGGCCGTGCGCGAGGGTACGCACGTAAATACAACATTTTTTTTTTTTTTTTTTTTTTTTTTACAATATTAACAAACCTCCCCTTAAAACAAAAACAAAAGAACTAAGACATTAAAAAAACATTAACATTGATTCAGTTTGCAGAAAAATCATGCAGTATGCAGAGTTATAACACGTTCCGTCAATGACACAGTTTCCAAGGTAACTTACGTACTCTAACACTCCTGCGTAACACAAGACCCTCATCTCCACTCTTATTCACGTCCGATCTTAACATTGACTCTCGCTTGGTGACAGCCTGAGGATCCCAGTTCCTCTTCAGTTTTACCACCTTGGATTTGTTCCACCACTTGTTGCCTTGGACCCTCACTGCATTGCCGAAAACACGTTCAACACACACCGTTTCAGAAAATTTTGCTTTACCTTTCTTGACAAACGTTGGCAGTTTTATCACTACCCAATCACCTTCCACCAACAATGACTCTTTAGCCCCTTTCTTATTATCAAAATATCTCTTTTGTGTAAACTGCTTGTCTTCCACATTGGCCTTGATAACATCAGCACGCTCTCCAACTAGCATTTGTTCAAAAAACTTAGACATCCACCCAGGTTTGATTTGGGTATTGGGCTTTCTCCCTTTCAAAGCTTCAAAAGGAGATACCCCAGTGGTAGAATGAGGAGTTGTTCTATAAAACCAAAGCATAGCTTGTACAGATGCCAACACATCACACCCATTCTTCAGAGCCCACCTGATACAGTCCCCCACCACACGATTGAATCTCTCCACCAAACCGTTTGTTTGAGGTTGATAGAGGGAACATCTCAGGTGTTTGACTGAACCTTGGTTCAGAAATGCTTTAAACTCATCAGACACGAACTGAACACCATTGTCCGAAATAATTTCTTCTGGAAAGCCCTCATTCATAAACACTTCTCTTAAAAAGGTGACTAAAGATCTAGCATTAGGCTCCTGTACAAATTTGACATAAGGCCACTTCGAGAAATAATCCACTACTACATATGCATACCGTAGTCTGGAATTAAGTAAGTGAAAGGGTCCTACCATATCCACCCCCAACTTCCGCCACGGACCTCCAGGACACGGAATAGGCATAAGGGGTGGCGTGGCAGTTTTCAGACTCTTGTCAGAATTTGAACATATCGCAAATTTGTTTACCAAATGCTCAATTTCACTGTCCATACGTGGCCACCAAAAGTTGTCACGTATTCGTCTTTTGGTCATAGTGGTGCCCAAATGACCTTCATGCGCCTTCTTCACTATTAAACTCGTCAATTCCTCCGGAGGAATGAGTTTATCATTTCTCAATAGAATGCCCTCCTCAATTGTAAGTTCATCTGAAATTTTCCAGAATGGCTGGCTCGCCAACGTCAAGTCTTTCTCATAAGGCCATCCTTCAGCAATGAACCTCATTATAGCACACAACTCATTATCTCCAGCCAACTTTTCCTTCCACTCTGTCTCAGAGCAAACACAGACTTGGTCAACCTCAACCGTTGCAATCATACAACATTCATCGTCCACCATCTCATCCGTCATTGAGTTCAACTGCCTGGGAAATCTCGACAAATAGTCTGCTCTTATATTCCTTCCGCCAGGAATATGCATGACCTCAAAATCATATTGCATGAGCCTAGCTACTAATCTAGCAATTCTAGGTGTGCCTGTCTTATCATTAGTTCCTTTTAAAATTGAAACCAAAGGCTTGTGATCCGTCTTTAATTCAAAATGCCTCCCCCACACATAGCTTCTGAATTTTTCGATGGCCCAGACACAGGCCAGCAACTCCTTTTCAATTACGGAGTAATGCACCTCTGGCGCCCTTAAAACTCTGGACGCGAAACCAATGGTGTTTTCATCACCCCCAACAGTTTGAGTCAACACTGCCCCCAATCCAATATTGCTGGCATCAACTGTTAGGCAACATTGAAACCTTTGGTCATACGGTTTTAACACTTTGGCTTGAGATAAGTGGACTTTGATATCTTCAAACGCTCGTTCACACTCAGCACTCCACTCAAAACTGGTCTTATCCTTCAGTAGATTTGACAAGACTCTAACCCGACTAGCATACTCCGGTATGAACCGGGAGTAAAACTCACACATGCCTAAAAACGCTTTCACCCCAGCTTTGTCAGTAGGTGGAGGTGCTGCCTTAATAGCATCAATTAGACCAGGTTTCGGGCTAACACCCTCCTGACTAATCACATGACCCAAATATTCCACAGAGGATTTCATGAATTGGCACTTTTCCCTTCCAAGAACAATGCCATGATCCTTGAATTTCTGCAACACCTGTCTGAGGATCTTGTTATGTGTCTGTAGATTAGGGGCGTGAATTAATACATCGTCCTGAAACACCATTACATTGGAAATACCTTTCAACAATGTGCACATAATTCTTTGAAACACTGAGGCTGCAGAAGCCAACCCGAACGGCATGCGGCAAAACTGGAAAACACCGCAAGGCGATACAAATGCTGTCAAATACCTGGATTCGGGATCCAGCTCCACCTGATGATATGCACTGGCCAAATCTAACTTCGTAAACACCTTCGCGCCTTTAATGGTAGACAACATTTCCGTTATATTGGGTAAGGGATGAGAGTCCACCCATATCTCCCTGTTTAACGCTCTCAGGTCCACACAAATCCTCAACTCTCCATTCTTTTTCTTCGCTACGACCAGTGGAGAAAGCCACAAAGAGGATTCAATGGGTTCTATGATCCCCTTGTTCTGTAAACTTTCTAATTCTCTTTCCAGATCTTCTCTCACACTGAAAGGCACCGACCTAATCTTATGCTTGACAGGGGTAGCATGCAATTTTACTTTTATCTTATGTTTAAAACCTTTCAGCTTTCCCAATTCTCCTGAAAAAACTTTGGGAAACTCGTTGAGTAGACCTTCAATCACATCAGTTTCTCTAATCACTGCAACCTGTTCCAATGTACCTGGTCGCAACACCATACCAAACAAACCCTGATGGAACCAACCTAAGATGTTCAAACCTTTAGCCGCTACATAAAGTTTCCCATGTATACGTCTCCCCCTAAACTCAAGTATATCCTCAAAAAAACCTTGAAGCTCAATCTTCCTCCCTTCATAAGACACTGGAGCCCTGTCTGGTGGCTCCAGAGCGCGATCTTTCCAATTCTGGTTGAACAAGTCGAGAGTAATCATGGTGATCCTAGCCCCTGAGTCCACCAGCAAACGCAAGGACTTGTTTCCAACTCTAACACACACATACGGATCCACACAGTTATCGGGATCACCAGACTTAACCACACCACTATCAACAACTAAAACCATATCCTGAACCTCTCCCATGAGGTGTTCAACTGCTTCTTCATTCTCATCCATCACTGTCACAACAGATTCACGTTTGCCACCTTGACACACTTTAGCAAAATGCCCAACCTTGCCACAATTCCTGCATTGGATATTCCAAGCAGGACAAGCCTTAAACCCTTTTTGATGAGGCATATTTCCACATCTAAAGCAAACATTTTTTTGTTTGAAAAAAACATTAGAATTAGCAAACTTAATGTTCTTCTGTCCACTTGTTTTAACTACTGGTTTTTTATCTTCTCTGTTGGTGACGGCGTTGACCCTGGTAGCTGCTGTCTGTTCAATTTCTCTGGACGACTTGATCGCCGATTCGATGCTCTTTGCAATTTTTATGGTTTCAGTCAATGTTGGATTGTCCAATGATAACAATTTCTGTCTGATAGACTTGTCTGTCCCTTGGCAAATAAATTGGTCTCTGATGAGTTGATCACCCAGTGCTTCAAACTGACATTCCGCAGCCAGAAGACGCAACGCCGAAATGTAAGTGTCAACATCTTCGCCAGAATGTTGTTCTCTCTTAAAAAACTTGTGCCTGGCCACCACCAAGCTAGGAGGAGCATCAAACCTGACGCTCATTTTCTTCACAGCTATTTGGTACTCATCCATTTCACCATCGGCCAATTGCAAGTCTGGTAGGTACTTAAAAATAGCCCTCCCTTCAAAACCAATGGAATTCAGGAAAATAAATTTTTTGCGTTCAGGCCTGTACCGTGATGCCCCTATTGCCCCCAAGTACGTCTCGAAGGCATCGTACCACTGCTTCCATACTATATGTGGTTCGCCAGGGCTCTCTAGAAATGGTGGTGGAGGGAGAACAGATTGCATGTTGGACCCAAAAATAAATTGCTAAAGAAATATTCCTAGAAACAGGAACAAAAATTGTAACCCCCTTTTCTTGTAAACGTTTTTGTATGTTGAATATAAATAAATAATCCAACCAGCCCTTATTGCTTCCTAGCTAGTTGAATCATAAATAAATAACTCCTCGAATACCTTCTAAATGACCATTATGCGTATACCAAGAGTATAGGTGTTCCTTTCCTTTTTAACTTTTTAGCAAGCTTGTTTCTGAATGTACAATGGAGGCGTTGCAGACCCAAATGCTTCTTCATCAAAGGTTTGTCTTCAATTATGTAACCTCTCCACATCAAGACACAAAAAGGCCATTTCTATGGCTGGTTGGCGTAACACAGGAAGAAGAAACTCCTCCCACGGGGTGGAGTAAGCCAGATCCAAAAATAAGCCTGCTGTCTTCGTGTATATCCTCCGCGATCGTGCTGGCACACGAATAAGGCGTTGGGGGCAAAATTGAAAATAGCTGTTAAACAGCTGATGCGTGGGCTCGCTGTGCCTGGAGACCGGACCACCACGTCGCCAAAATGAAGTAATTAAGGAGGCCGGTAAGCGCAAGTCTTCTTTATTTTACAACTGTAAAATAACTCCAATCAACAGTCTCCAAGCGCCCCCAAATACCGCCGCTCCGTCCTCACCGTCGTCCCTCTCCTCGGCGTTTCCCTCGCGCCGCTGTCCGAACGCCTAGCAACCCCTTCACCTTCGGGGTTCTAGTCGCGAGGCCGTGCGCGAGTGTACGCACGTAAATACAACATACTCCTTGTTGGATGAATGTCCTCAGTGTCAGTATAATCAGTATCCAGACACGCCAACCTCAGGTGAGAAAACTAACCCAGCTTCATAATCCGAGTATTGGAGGGACATGCTTTAGTGTCTGGAATGGGACCAAGGACTGCGTTTATGGGTTGGGAATGGTGGAAGAGAAGCCATCTGGGCCACTAACAGGTTACTAGAACAGTATCACTTCAGCCTGGGCAGAGACCAGTACTGCTACTTACTAGAGCTGAAGTGAAAACGTCTGAAGTGAAATGAGATAGTGGAGCATCTCTTTCCCATAGTATGCACCTAAGGTAAGCCAAAAAAAAAAAAAACCAGGAGGGACATAGCAACTCTGAATAAAGCTCATACTGAGCATAGCATTTGTTGCTCTTCAGTCACCTCTTTCTCCTAACTTTTTTCTCTCCATCAACAAATAGAAGGCAGTGCACCAAATAACTGCCTAAGGCTAGTAGTCTGCAGCCATTTGTCCTGGGATGATGCAAGGAATAAAGAAAATAAATTGACAGCCCTCATGCAAACTGCTTCAGCTTTGTAATTTAATTACATTATGCTAGAGATTGTGCAGGAATACCTCATGGGATGTGACACGTGCCGCTCATCAACATCACAAAAATTAACATATCTTGTCGCTAAAATTTTCAGGGTCCCCTAATTTAGGTTCCGCAGACCACAAAAAAATAACTCTGCCATTGCAGACACTAATAAACTAAGGCCAAAATGTACCCATGCCCTGATAACTGTCAGATCTTATTTCAAGCATTATTCAGAAATATGCCATATGCTAACCAAAGAGTGGATTTCATGCTTACCTTAGAACCACAGCTGTCAGGAGTCTGTTATTCATGAGCTCAACCAATTTTGTTAAATACTTCTGAGGCACAATCACATAGAAGCTCAATGAAGAGTACTATCAGCATTCTTTAGGCCTATTAAATTGATAACATAAAATGGTAGGAGCAGAGTCCGTTCCATAAAGTTTCACTTGTAACTTTCTGGCCCACATACACTTTCACTGCTTTACTTTTTAATTGGGACCAATCTGGCATTTATTACTACCTCATGCAAATTGTTGTCTATGCCAGGTTGTAGCTCTCAAGTTAAGCAACACTGTAGTTTTAGAAGTTTCTTTATGTGAATGATAGAGCACTGTAGATTTCAAAAGCTGTTTACCAGATGGTCAATAAGTGAGGAAAAAGAAACAATAGGGCAAATAAGTGACTAAAAAAAAAAGAGATAATTAGGAAAGAAAGTGAAATGCCAAAGAGAAATACTTAACTGTTACAGTCCCTAGAGTCACGCATTGGGAAGAGCTGGCTAGTATTGGTGTCCTTAGGAACCTTCTTCATATTATAATACTCCTCAATGAGGGCAATAATGTCTAGATATGTTGGGGCCCTCGTGGTGAATTTACTGAGAGAATTAGTGTTAAAGGAGTGTGCCAGGTTTGTCTTCTGGCTCCAACCATTTGTCTTTTCTTTATTAACAACAGCTGTACATGCGCCCTTTTCCGGTCTTACAAGGCAAAAGGTACCTGCATTATTATTTGTGGACGATACCCTTTTAATTTCCAAAACTACAGTGGGGCTACAAACCCTCATTAACAGATTCTCAAAGTTCTGTAAGTCGAATGGGCTAGAAATCAATGCGCTGAAAACCAAATTTATGCCTACTATAAACTTAAAACTTGTAGGAGGACCATGCTCTATGGAACTAATATTTTGAGAAGACTAAAAGAACTTGCCAAGTTAGAAATTTGGGATGATCAAGAATCTTTGTCAGATAATATGATCCCCAAGATATAAAGGAAAGGGCTTCGGCACAGTTGAGGTTTGCTAAAAACGACTCCTACCACCACGCTTTGCCTGCATTGGAGATTTATACCACCCAAATCGAAGCACAGAACAGTATGGTGCAGAGGTGTGTGGCTGGTGTAGCACATCTACTATGAGGGTAGATGAAAACAACTTCATTAGTTCTCTTTTAAACCTTGGCTACAGCACATATCTTCTATCCCTGAGATTAGACCTCGCTCTAAAACCAATATTGGGACAGCCCAGGTTTCTCCCTTTCCTATTTTGGCCATGAGTATGGTGCACCATAGAGCTGAAACCTTATGGGGATGCACTTACTGATAATATAACTGCTGTAATAGCCTCAGGACCCCCTGGTTGGCTTACGTTAAACAATCTCCGATTGATGTAGGACTCAGCGAGTTTTGGTACGACCATTCTTCAATACGCAAGTCCTTGAAGGAAGTTGTGAACAACATATTTTGGGCCAAGTATATTAAGCAAAGTGAAACACAGCTCTTAAGGGCAATCAGTCCAAATCCTTCCTCCTCTATAAAATGATATTCACGGCAGAAGAATGTCTTGATATAATCAGTCATATGCTTGCAAGTGTACATTTCTTGAAATTAAATTGTATTCAGGGCAGAAGAATTTCTTGATATAATCAATCCAACGCTTGCAAGTGTGTACTTCTTGAAATTCAGATATGGCATTTTGCCCATGGGTGCCTTTACTTTATCTTAGCAAACATCTGCAAACAATTTGAAAATATGCCCGCTGTGCAGTTATCCTGTAAAGACCAAAGAACATCTGTTGTTCTTCTGCCCAGCATACACCAAGCCAACATTGTAGGAAAGTGCCCCTTTTGGCATGGTTACTCCGCAACTTTTTGCCCGATATTGATGCTGACTTGATCGGGAGTGTGCTGAGATCTTGGTAACCTGGTCCCAGCACCAGTGTTCTTTCCCAAAAACTGTACCATTGCTCCCACAATTGGCACACTCCTGGCAGACAGTTAAGTCCCTTGGAAAGGTACCCATAGTACAAGGGGTCCTGTGGTCAGGGAAGGTCCCCAAGGGCTGCAGCATGTATTATGCCACAGTGGAGGACCCCTCACCAAGCACATGCACACTGCCATTGCAGCTTGCATGTTTTGGTGGGGAGAAAAAGACAAAGTCGACATGGCACCCCTCAGGGTGCCAAGCCCACAAACCACTGCCTGTAGCATAATTAAGTTGTTGCGTAGGTTTTCATTATCCTAATGAGGCTACTGCATTTGGTTGGCAGAATCACCTGAATTGTAGGGTACTGAGTACGATCCTACACCATGTGACACCTGTCTGCCTAATCCGGATTTTCTGAACTAGAAGCTCTGCATCTCTGCCAAGAGCAGGGGTGATTGTGGCAACCGGGCGCATGACAAGAAAGACTCCTCAGGGGAATTGTGGCCGATCAGATCTCACCCCTTTCTCTCTGTTACATTAGTCTCACACAGGCAAAGACAAACAGAGGCAGAATATAGTTCAATAAGGGCTTATTGAAGTAACTGCATCTTAGATAAAATGGCATGTATTGCAATAAATAGGATGATAAAACACAATAGAAGCAAAATTGTGACGAGGAGAGTGAAACCCAAAAACAATGCCACCATACTGTCACTAGGATTGATATATATCTTTCCTACCTAAGCTATGTTAGAGCACAGCCTGATGAGCCCTAATCTGCCCTTCAGGTTCCCCCCAGGGAAGACATCATGCCCCATATCTGAGCAGTGAAGCCTGTTGTCTTAAAAGACACAGTCCCCATGTAGGCCAGGGATGCAGTAGTCTATGCAAGCAGCTGTATCGAAGACGATCAGCAATCAGCATGCAGTTGTGGTCATCTGGCTGGAATCTCCCTCTAACATGTATGGGCCAGAGAAATGTTTTATAATAAAAACAATGGATGTTCTAGGAAAAATGTCCCCACGTAAGGATGTGTATATTTCTGTGAATGTTGGAGACACAGCGTACCACTTTTGCTGGCAATCCTACCTGGCTGCATCCTTGAGGAAAGCACAAAGTGAAATTAATGCAGTACTAAGAATGTGATACTTACCTAAGTGAAAGAACAATTAGATAGAGTAAATAGAACACTACAAATGTGGCTAATGGTAAAAAAACAAAGTGATGCTGAATAAAATGTAACAGGGCTAAAGTGCACAATGGCAGACCTAGTTTGCTAAAATAACATGTCTAAAATATGGCTAAAATAGCTGTACAACAAAGTCACCCCTCTAGCAGGACTTACAGCCCTAGGTCAGGGTGCACTATACCACAGGTGACAGCATAGCTGCATGAGCAATATGCCCCTACAGTGTCTAAATCCATATAAACTACATGGGCTGGAAGTTAGTCATTACATACTCCAGATCTCCATGATGGCTCCATTGAAGTCTGGGAAGTTTGGTATCAAACTTCTCAGCACAATAAACCCACAGTGATGTCAGTGTTGAAAAGTGCACCCAGAGGGCATCTTAGAGATGACCCCTGTATTTTAGCCAAATTTCTAGTGCAGGACTGACAGGTCTGTGCCAGCCTGCCAGAGGACCCTCCCCTGACCGCGAGAGAACCGGGCAAACATTCCCGATAACTAAAGATACCCCTGCACCGCAGCCCCCTGGCCTTGGGGAATCCGACCACCGGTCTAGCAACGTTCAGCAGACAGCCCTCCTTGTCCAGATGGTGGCTTTCCAGAACCAACCCCATGGACCTAGCCTGCAGCTTTTTTGTGAACCCTGGGGTCCCCTTATTGAAAAGATTTGGGAGCTCAATGCTATGTTTGCACCCTGCACCTGGCCGACCCTGTACCACTGAGGATGTGTGTTTGATGCTGACCTGTGGCCCACCCAGTGCTCACCAAACCTCCACAAGGTCTGCCCTCGAAGACGCGGATACTTACCTGCAAGTAAGCCTGATTCCGAGTGCCCCCAGTCTCCATGGGAGCACATTTTAAATATTGCATCAACTTTGACCTCTGCACCTGGCCGGCCCCCTGCTGCTGGTGGTGGGAGTTTGGCGTTCACGTGAACCTAAGCCTGTGGAAATCCTAATCCCCGGAGATTGGAACTGTAAGTCTTGTACTTATCTGAACAGCACAAACTTTTCTTCCACCCAGTAGAATTGTCTCCGAAAATTGCATTGTCAACTTTTAAAACAGATATTTGCTGTTTTCTTCAAAACCGTTTAACTTGCCAAAATGAAACAAAGTGGTATTGATACATATGCTTGACAGTTACAAATGTACTTACCTGCAAACTGAATCTTGTGGTTCTAGAAATAAAGTAACAAAGTATTTTTTTGCTATATAAAATCAATCGACCTGGAGTTAGCCATCGAGTGTGTGCTTCATTTATTGCCAGTGTGTATATAACAAATGCTTTGTACTACCCTCTGATAGGCCCAACAGCTCGGCCACACTACCACAAAAGAGCATTAGTATTATCTACATTAGTTTCTGTTAAGCCTCTGGGAAACCCCTGGAATCTGTGCACACTCTCATTTTGATATACTATATACAGAGCCAGCTTCCAACGCTGGATCAGCGGTGGGGTCCACGACTTTGCATTTACTAGACTACTCAGCCAATACCTAATCACAAAACAAAAATTCAAAAAATTGCCTTTAGTAACTGATTTTTGAATCTGGCAAATGTTCCTAAACGTTTAAAAGTCCTGCTAGGGCCTTGGTTAAGTCCCCCTTTAGCATTTTTTTTTAGATTTAAAAGTAACTCTAGTTAGGGGTAAGTAGCTAGAAGAAGGTTTTTAGTTCCTAAAAGTAATCCTCAACTTTAGTAACATAAGCTCAGAGGACATGGTTGTGGGACTCAACCTCATCACTTGCCTCCATCTAGGGATGGGGGAGTTAAGGTCCCTCTGTAGATTGAAAACAATTAAAACAGGTTCCAACCCTCCCAAGGTCAAGCTCCAGAGTATACAAGGGAACACCCTGCTAAGGAAGAAGAGCTCCCCTTAGGTAGGGAACATATAAGTGAACAGGAAGACGAACTCCCTCCCCCCCCCCCCCTCACCTAACTAGGGAGAACATGGTCCCAATGCCCCTATCACCAATGATAGTGCTCACAGGACCTGGATCTTCCACAGGAGAGTCCAGTTCCTCTGGGAACATTGAGGGCAGCCTCAATGAAGAGGACCTCCTTTTAGCAAGGATGGCCAAAAGATTAGCTTTGGAGCAACAGCTCCTAACTATAGAGAGTTAGAGAGCAGAAATGGGCTTAGCACACATTAATGGTGACAGCAATCTAAATAGGGTAGGGGAGCATTCTGATGGCCTAAAAATCCCCAAAGGGACTGTCTCTAAATATGAAAAAGGTGATGATGACATTAAATGGTTCACAGGTTTTGAGAGAGCTTGTGCAACCAGAAAACTAAACAAATCTCACTGGGGAGCTCTCCTTTGGGAACTGTTACTGGTAAGTGTAGGGATAGGCTCCTCACACTCACTGGTGCAGAAGATGAATCCTATGACCACATGAAGGCAACCCTGATTGAGGGCTTTGGATTCAACACTGAGTATAGAATTAGGTTCGGGGGGCTCACAAATCCTCAAGCCACTCCTGGGTTGATTTTGTAGACTACTCAGTGAAAACACTAGATGGTTGGATAACTGGCAGTGGAGTGCATGACTATTATGGGCTTTGTAATTTATTTGAAAATTACATCTTATAAGTAACTGCTTCAATGACAAGTATCATCAATATTTGGTAGACCTAGGTCCCATTTCCCCCCAAGAATTGAGGAAGAAGGCAGACCATTGGGTCAAGACTAGTGTGACCAAGATTTCCACTGGGGTGGCCAAAGGAAAGGGGTTACAGAGCCTCCCTCTGTGGGGAAGGGTGGTGAGACACTTAAGGATAAAAGTGATAAAAGTAAAGAGTATTCAGAATGGTCCCAAAATCCTCCACAGGAGGGTGGGTCCAAGCCTCTTCACAATCTTCACATGGGTGCAAGGGTAAAAACTTTGATTCCTAGAAAGGCCTGATGTTTCAATTGTAATCAGCATGGACACCAAACGGAAGACTTGGCCTGTCCCAAAAAGAATCCCCCCTATCACTGCTCCAGTTAGTATTGGTATAGCCGGACCCCAGGTGGGATCAACAGTGTGCCCAGAGCAAATCAGGGTTCACACTCAAGCTACTTTCGTCTCTGAGGGTGGGGAAGATGTTGCCACTCTTGCTGTTTCCCCCCCCCCTAATATGCAAACATACAGACAGCTTCTTTTGATTAATGGAACAAAAGTAGAAGCTCCGAGGGATACCGGTGCCACTGCCACTATGGTGACAGAAAAACTGTTTTACCCGGGACACTATTTGGCTGGACAAACTTATCCAGTTACCACTGCTGACAATGTAACTAAGGTCTATCCCATTGCTATGGCGATCTTAGAATGGGAAGGGGTTACTGGCCTGAAACAGGTAGTAGTTTCTTCTGCAAACCCAGAGGAAAGCTTGCTATGGAATAATCTGGAGTCAGAACTCAAAACATGTGCAGCCATGCCGGGAATCCCTGAACTGGTGGGTGTGACAACTAGAGCACAAAGGTGAGCACAGGATGAAAAAGAAATGTTGAAGCATGGAATAATGTCCCAACCTTCCAAGAGAAAGGGCAAGAAAACTGGGGGACCAGCTTCTGAGCAGCAATCAAAATAAGACTCCTCTTCTCGGGAAGAAGTCTTATCCCCTGAGGGAACTGAGTCCATGGAGCTGGATCCTTATCAGGTAGAACTTTTGGGCCGAGGGGAACCCTCAAGGGAACAGCTGTGCCAGGGACAAATGGCCTGTCCCAATCTTGAAGGCCTGAGGCAGCAAGCAGCAGGGAGAGGTCAGTGGCACCCACAGGCTCCATTGGGAAGATGGGCTCCTATACACTGAGGCCAGAAACCCCCAAACGTGGTGCAACCAGGAGAAGAGTGGTAGTGCCTCAGTAGTTTAGGGAGTTTATCCTAACTTTAGCCCACACCATGCCCCATCTAGGCATCTGGGACAGACAAAAACTTGGAATAGGCTTGTCGGCCATTTCTACTGCCCCAATATGTCTCAGAAGGTGAAGGAGTTATTTAACTCCTGTGTCGCCTGCCAAGCCAGTGCTACGGCAGGTGACCACCTGAAGGCTCCCCCCCCTCATTCCACTTCCTGTGGTGGGGGTTCCCTTTGAAAGGGTTGGTGTAGACATTGTGGGTCCACTTGAACCATCCACAGCCTCAGGAAATCAATACATTCAGGTAGTAGTGGATCATGCTACCAGATATCCTGAAGCAATTCCCCTTAGGTCTACTACAGCTCCTGCAGTCGTGAAGGCCCCGATTGGTATTTTTACCAGGGTATGTTTTCATAAGGAGGTGATTTCTGACAGGGGTACAAACTTCATGGCAGTTTACCTCGAACACATGTGGAATGGGTGTGGGGTGACTTATAAGTTCACCACAGCATACCATCCACAAACCACTGGACTTGTTGAGAGATTCAACAAGACACTGAAGGGCATGATCATGGGGCTCCCTGAAAAACTCAAGAGGAAATGGAATGTCCTCCTGCCATGCTTGCTTTTTGTCTACAGAGAGATCCCTCAGAAGGGTGTGGGGATTTCCCTCTTTGAACTTCTGTTTGGCCACCATGTAAGAGGGCCACTTGCACGTGTAAAAGAAGGCTGGGAGAGACCCCTTCATGAGTCTAAGCAAGATCTGGTGGACTATGTGCCTGGCCTCCACTCACAGATGGCTGAGTACATGGAAAAGGCATCCAAAACCCTTGAGGCCAGCCAACAGGTCCTGAAGCAGTGGTATGACCTAAAGAGTGCACTGGTATAATTCAAACCAGGGCAGAAGGTATGGGTTCTGGAGCCAGTGGCTTCCAGGGCACTTCAGGACAGATGGAGTGGCCCTTACCCTATCCTACAAAAGAAAGGAAGAGTGAGGTCACCGACTTGGTAGACCTGGGTACCAGCAGGACATCCAAGACGGTGATCCATGTAAACCGCCTAAAACTCTTGTGACAGGGCAGATTTAACCATGCTGATGGTTAATGATGAGGAGCAGGAAGGACAGAGTTAACCTCTCCCTGACCTCTTCACTCATGACTCTAAAGATGGGTCAGTTGATGGAGTTGTCTACTCAACTCTCACTGCCCAAAAGCAAGCTGACTGCAGGCAAGTCCTACAGCAGTTCCATGGGCTCTTCTCTTTGACACCTGGAAAGACCTACCTGTGTACCCGTGATGTGGGCACAGGAGACAGTATACCTGTCAATACAAAAATCTATAGACAGTCTGACCAATCCAAAGAGAGCATCAAAGTGGAAGTCCACAAGATGCTGGATTTAGGGGTTATTGAGCGTTCTGACAGTCCCTGGGCTAGCCCAGTGGCCCTGGTCCTCAAACCTCATTCCAAGGATGGGAAGAGAGAGATGAGGTTTTGTGTGGACTACAGAGGTCTCAACTCTGTCACCAAGACAGATGATCACCCTATATCAAGAACAAATTAACTAATAGACAGATTAGGTACAGCCATATTTCTTAGTATCTTTGACTTAACTGCAGGATACTGGCAAATTAGGATGGCACCTGGAATAAAATAAAAGACAGCCTTTTCTACACCTGATGGGCAATATCAGTTTAATGTTATGACCTTTGGCTTAAAGAATGCCCCTGACACGTTCCAAAGGTTGGTGAATCAAGTCCTTGCTGGCTTGGAGTCCTTTGGTGCAGCATATCTAGATGATATTGCCATCTTCAGCACCTCCTGGCAGAATCACCTAATCAACCTGGGGAAGGTTTTGCAGGCCTTGCAATCAGCAGGCCTCACTGTGAAGCCGTCAACGTGCCAGATCGGGCAGGGCAATGTTGTATACTTGGGCCACCATGTAGGAGGAGGCCAAGTGCAATATTTACAGCCCAAGAGCCAGACAATTCTAGACTGGAAAGCTCCAAAATCTCGGACTCAAGTCAGGGCATTCCTTGGCTTGACTGGTTATTATAGGAGATTTGTGAAGGGGTATGGATCCATTGTGCTCCTCCCCACCCCCCCCACACAGAACTGACCTTAAAGAAAATGCCCAAAGGGGGGCGTGGCTTCGGGCGTCAAGATGGCGGTCGCACTCTGAGAGTGCTCTGGACCCCTCCGTCATCCGCCCTTAACCACTGTGGTCCAAAAGAGCGGAAAAACGCTGTACATGGCGCCCCGGTGTCCCGGGGACCCGTAGAGAAGTTTGTTGGGGCGAATCGATGGAAAGCCGTCCGCTCGCCCTCATACGGCGACCCGGCTGCTCCCGTGAAGAGGAGCTCAAGATGGCGGCTGCTGCGAGATGCACCCGGCGGATCTGAGGTGGGCTTGGGGGCCCCGACGAAGTTGACTGCCGCGGGCTGAGAGGCGGCGAGAGGCCCGGTGAGAGCTGGGGGCGTGCCCCGAAAGTGGTTCCCTGCCGCGGGGGCGCCGGCGGACCCCCCCCCTCCTGTCGTGGAGGAGGACGCGGGGTGAGCGGCGCCGCACCGGCGCGCGAGGCGCGAGTGTGAACCGGAGGACCGGGAGCCCTCCCTGACCGCCTCGGCGGCTTGCAGTACCGCGCTGGGGCCATGGCGGAGGCCCTGGCCCCCGAGATCCCCCTGCTGCGGGGAGTTTAAATTTGGAGGCGAGAGGCCCGGAGAGAGCTGGGGCGTGCCCCGAAGGTGGATCCCTGCCGCGGGGGCGCCGGCGGGCCCCCCGCCCTCCTGTCGTGGAGGGGGGTGCGGGGTGAGCGGCGCCGCACCGGCGCGCGAGGCGCGAGTGTGACCTGGAGTACCGGGGGCCCTCCCTGACCGCCTGGGCGGCTTGCGGTGCTGCGCTGGGGCCGTGGCGGAGGCCCTGGCCCCCGAGATCCCCCTGCTGGGGGGAATTTAATTTTGAAGGCGTGCTGGGGACCAGGACCCAGCTGAAAAGCGGAGTGGTGCCCGGGGGGGCAGGGAAGTGAATCGAAGACCGGGGGGGGTGGAAGGAGAAGACGAGCGGTGACGCCCCCGCCCCCCCCCGTCCCTGCAGCAACAAGAGGGGACTCCGGGGCCTGGGGGCTTGGCTCCGGCCTCTCTCGGGCCTGAGCCCAGGTGGAGCGCGAGCTGGACTGCGGCAAAATCTGGACTGCGAGCCGAGCGGTGGAGGGCAACACCTTGAGGCAAGTGGATACCCTGGGTTCCGGGTCGTGCTTGGTTGACTTTAGACCCTGGTCGGAACGACCTGAGAGATCGAGAGCGCGATCGCGACGGCACGAGGCCTACAATGGAGGCGCAGAGCCCTTAAGGTGGAGAGACCTGGGTCTGGGTCTCGGACGGGTCCCCCCCAACTGGTGGAGAGAGCGAGAAAAGGAGCTGAAAAGAAGGGGCCAACGGTGTCATTGCCGGCCGTCCTTACGTGATCAGACACAGCGAACCCACCCACAGTCCATGGTACTTAACAACGCACTAAATTCTCAGGCTTGAAACCGCGATAAGGAAGGTGTGGCCCACCTGACGCCCGCCTCAAGTGCCACGATGGGGAAGGATAAAACAAACAAACAACCTCCGCCCTCCCAACAAAAAAATCGACCAGTTCACGACTGCGACGGGCCAACGAGGAGGGGGAGAAGTGGCTGGTGGGGGTTCAACCCCGGACGGGGTGAGTGCCATTCTCCAAGCTATTCAATCATCGCAGATAGCCGTGGAAACGAAAATTGGTGAGGTGCGAGTGGACATGGGCCTCATCAGACAGGACCTTAGAAATGCTGTAACCCGAATTACGGAAGTGGAAACCCGAGTCTCCCAAACCGAAACTGATTTGTCTGACCTCAAAGCCAAAGTAGCCCAGCTGCAGTCCCGAACCGGCGAGCTTCACCGTCGTGCAGAAGATGCGGAAAACCGGGCCAGGCGCAACAACCTACGCTTCATAGGTTTCCCGGAGGGCATAGAGGATGACAAGGCCGCCGAATTCCTGGAGACGTGGATCAAATCTTGGATGCCTGACCAATCCCTCTCGCCCTTGTTTGCAATTGAAAGAGCCCACAGGGCGCTCGCGCCTCGCCCACCTCCGGGCGGTCCGAAGCGCCCGATGATCGCACGATTCCTTAACTTTAAGGACAGAGACAATATCCTCAGGGAAGCAAGGCGGCAAGATGGTACGCAGTGGGAAAACCACAAAATCCTAATTTTCCCGGACTACACCAGAGAAGTCCAGACCCGCCGTAGGTCGTACGAACATGTTAAGCAAAAACTAAGGGCAATGCAGCTCTTGTACATGCTCCTTTTCCCCGCTCGCCTCAAAGTCCTCATGACTGGGAAAGTTTACTTTTTTGATTCCCCGGAGGAGGCTTGGGACTGGCTGACGGAGGAGGGCATTGGAGCCCGAAAGGGTCCCCCCGGGACCACTGGAAGAACCCCACATGTCGGGCCCTCACCATCAGAGGGGCCCCGGAGGAGCAGGCGGCGCACCAGATCCCGGAGAGGCAGACAGAAAGACACGATCGCTCCTGCAGAGAACGAAGCAGCCCGGAACTCTGGTCCTCAGACTAAATCTAACATTGAGACTCTTCCGGTGGCCCGAACACCGTCCCAACCCGCCGAGGATGGGCGATTGAGTCAGTCTCCGGTACTCGGCTGACAGGAGATGTAGGACCCCTGCGCGAGACGTAAGGGGATTCGGGCTTCGCCTGATCCTCTCAGGCGACCCCTAGCGAGATTAACATTGATGACTCCGGAGGCTTCCTAGAGTGTGGTGTTGAACGCTTGTTTTGTGACTACTAATTGCAATTGATCCGAAAGAAAGGAGGGGTCCACCACTCCACCCCAATGACAGTTTTACTGGCTGTCTGGTTTTGGTTGGGTACATGGGCGACAGATGCTTCCGGGGGGGGGGGGGGGGGGGGGGGGAGTATGGGGAGGGGGGGGAGTTTAGGGGGGAGGGGAAGTTCAAGTTAGGTTTAAGAGGCGACAAGTTGGTTAGCCTGGTTTGTAGATTTAAAATTTTACGGTCATGTCCGAAACGGTCATCCCTGGGCTTGCTCCCGCACATCCAAACATGCCCAACAGTGTTACACCTCACGCTTGGTCCTCAGTAACCCAGGTCCTCTCCTGGAATGTAAACGGCCTGTTAGACAAGATCAAACGATCGGCAGTATTTAACACCCTCCGCAGGTATTCTCCCTCAGTAGTTCTACTACAAGAGACCCATCTTCTTGGGTCCAGATGCCCTATGCTTGCGAGAGGAGGATACGATAGGGTATATCATGCAGGGTTTTCCAGAGGCTCTAGAGGAGTGGCCATTCTGCTCCACCGATCTCTGCCCATGGTAATCACTTCCACGCAATCTGACTCACAAGGTAGATTCATGGTGGTCACGGGGACTCTTCACGGACAACCGCTAAACTTGGAGTGCGCCTATGCGCCCCCGGCAAATCACGACTCCTTCCTACTTTCGCTCCACCGAGTAACCTCAGGATTACCCCAAGGAACTACCCTGCTGGGAGGCGACTTTAACGCGGTCCTTGACCCAAGGCTGGACATTTCTGGGGAAGCTACCATACATAGATCCAAGCGGGCCTCAGCCCTAAGTAGTTGGGCGGAGAGCCATGGCTTGTGTGAGGTGTGGCGCACCTGGCATCCCAGGGAGCGCCAATACACACATACCTCGGCAGCCCACAAGACGCAATCCAGAATAGACCTGGTATTCATGCCCGCCCTAGATTTCTTAAAAGTAGCAGGAGCTGAGATTCTTCCACGGGGGGTCTCCGATCATGCGCCAATACGGATCCGGCTGGGTAGAGCAGACCCTGCCAGACGGCCTATGTGGCGCTTGAACGCGTGGCACTTACAAGATACAGAGTACACCCAAGAGATCAGGTTGCACCTCGACCAATATTTCGAATTAAATGAAGGCTCGGTTCGATCCCCAGGAATGCTATGGGCTGCTTGCAAGGCCACTATTAGAGGACATGCCAGAAGCATTCTTCGGTCCCGTGAACGAGATCATAATTCCCAAATCACCGAGCTAGAGAACAAGGCCCGGAGACTCGAATGCCAACATATAAACTTGGCATCGGCCACGACCATGAGGAAACTGACCAGGGTAAGAGAAGATATTAAACATATAATGCTAGATTCGGCCAAGCATATGTGGAGAGCCTCAGCAAGCTGAATTTATGGATGGGGGGATAAAAACGGGAAACTACTGCATTGGCTGGCCACCCGCCCCATGGCTAACAGTATTATACCGGAGATCTTAGATGACTCAGACACCCTTGTCAAAACAGCAGTGGAAATCGCACATAGCTTCGCCTCCTACTACACCCGTCTATACGCCAGGCATCCACGCCCTGCTGTTGAGAGAGAGTCCCCCCTACTAAATGAGATTACCCTTCCCGTGGTAACTCCAGAGGCGAGAGACAGACTGGAGGAGGCCATCGGTCTTGTGGAAGTCTGCAGCGCAATATCGGGACTGGCATCAGGCAAAACACCAGGCCCCGACGGCTTTCCAGCGGAATTTTATAGTAAATGTAGCGATATTCTGGGTCCCCACCTGCTCAACATGTACGAAGAAGCGGAGAATCAAGGCCGCTTCCCAACAGAGATTGATCAAGCCACTATTGTGGTGATCCCCAAAACTCAACCCCCATCACGACAATGTTCAGCGTACCGGCCTATCTCGCTCCTAAATGTGGAAGTCAAGGTGCTCTCTTCGATCCTTGCTTCCAGACTGAGGGAGGTAATACCTACGCTGGTGCACCCTGACCAGTGTGGTTTTATGCCCACTCGTAGCACAAGACACTGCATCAGACGATTACATCTTGCTTTGGCGCACCGCAAAGTGCTATCGCATACGCAGTTGGCACTGCTTTTACTCGACTTCGAAAAAGCCTTTGATACGGTAGATTGGTCCTTCCTCAATCAGGTCCTATGTAAAAACGGGCTCGGACCTAAATTCCGGGGACTGGTGAAACTCCTATACTCTAACCAGACGGCTCGAATCAGGGTGAACGGAGTAGTCTCCGACCCAATCCCCATTGGTCGTGGGACTCGACAGGGATGCCCGTTATCTCCCCTGCTCTTCGCACTAGTGATGGAGCCAATGGCGATATTAATGAGAGGCGACCCACTGATCGAGGGCTGGCATTGGCCCTCTGGTTCGGAAGACAGAGTGGCTTTGTACGCAGATGATGTGCTCCTGTATATCTCTAATCCATCCAAAAGCGGCCCACGCGTCCTAGAGATCCTTAGACTTTTCGCGGAAGCCTCAGGGCTGACCCTGAACCCAGCCAAATCTTTACTGATCCCCCTTCATCGCTCACACGACTGTATAGATTGGCAACGGAATATCCCGATACGGAGAAACAGCTTTAAATATCTTGGGATACATATCTCACTTCTCCCCGAGCTAGCGTGGGAACTCAATGTCACGCCGCTATCAAAGAAAATCAAAACCGACCTTCTGCGCTGGAGGGCCCTCCCCCTGAATCTACTTGGTAGAATAGCGCTGTACAAGATGATGATTCTCCCCAGGATCTTATACCTCCTGCAGAATTTTTCACACCCCTTCCCCGTGAGATGGTTCAGGGAGATGGATTCTTTAGCACGCCAATTCATATGGAGTGGCTCACGTACAAGACTGTCGCTAAAAACCTGTCAGAGGGATGTTTATGAGGGTGGACTGGGCACGTCGATTATTCAATACTATTATCTAGCGATGCATATACTTGTAATTAATGACTGGATGGGAGGTGGATGGACAGACCCCGCATACCAACTAGAATTGCAGACAATGGGCTACCCACAGATCCTTGACATACTCTACGGGAGCCCGATACCCCGGGATACTCCAGATGTGACCAAAATGGTACTTCTGGGATGGCGTACAGCCCAGAAAGTGACGGGGTGGTGGGGGCGCCTAACCCAACAAACCCCGCTATGGCAGGGGAAGCAGCTGATACATGTAGCAGGTCTGGAGGGCTTCCAGAAATGGGACACCATAGGGATCTCCACGCTGGGAGATATTTGGAGAGGGACACATATACGATCTTTTCAAGACCTCCAGAAACAATATTCCTTAAACAAAACACAATTCCATTGATATCTCCAACTACGTCATGCCCTACTAGTTCACCTGCAGACAGGAGACAATCAATCAATCAATCAATCAAAGGCATTTGTATAGCGCACTGCTCACCCGGAGGGTCTCAAGGCGCTGGGGGGGGGGGGGGGAAACGCTACTGCTCGAACAGCCAGGTCTTGAGTTGCTTCCTGAAGGCGAGATGGTCTTGCGTTGTCCGGAGGTGGATGGGGAGGGAGTTCCATGTCTTGGCTGCCAGGTAGGAGAAGGATCTTCCTCCGGCGGTGGCTCTGCGGATGCGGGGGACGGTGGCGAGAGCGAGGCTGGCGGAGCGGAGCTGGCGGGTGGGCTTGTGGAAGGTCAGGCGGCTGTTGAGGAACTTGGGGCCCAGGTCGTGGAGGGCCTTGTGTGCGTGGGTGAGGAGTCGGAACGTGATTCTTTTGTTGACGGGGAGCCAGTGCAGGTCTCTCAGGTGTTCGGAGATGTGGCTGTGTCGGGGGATGTCCAGGATGAGTCGTGCTGAGGCGTTCTGGATCCGTTGGAGTTTCTTCTGGAGTTTGGCGGCGGTGCCGGCGTAGAGGGCGTTCCCGTAGTCCAGCCGACTGGTGACGAGGGCCTGGGTGACCGTCTTCCTGGTCTCGGTGGGGATCCACCGGAAGATCTTTCGAAGCATGCGCAGGGTGTTGAAGCATGAAGATGAGACGGCGTTGACTTGTCTGGTCATCGAGAGGGAGGAGTCCAGGATGAAGCCTAGGTTGCGAGCGTGGTCCGTTGGCTTGGGGGTGGCTCCCAGGGCGGGGGGCCACCAGGAGTCGTCCCAGGCGGATGGTGATGATCCCAGGATGAGGACCTCCGTCTTGTCTGAGTTCAGTTTCAGGCGGCTGTTCTTCATCCATTCGGCGACGTCTTTCATCCCTTCGTGTAGGCTGGCTCTGGCGGCGTCCGGGTCGCTGGTGAGGGAGAGGATCAGCTGGGTGTCGTCGGCGTAGGTGATGATCTTGAGGTTGTGTTGACGTGCGATGGTTGCGAGGGGGCTCATATAGACGTTGAAGAGGGTGGGGCTGAGCGATGACCCTTGTGGAACTCCGCAGATGACTTCGGTGGCCGCTGACCGGAACGGGGGGAGGCGGACTCTCTGGGTTCTTCCGGCGAGGAATGAGGCGATCCACTCCAGGGCCTTCCCCTGGATGCCGGTGTTGTTCAGGCGCTGTACCAGGGTGCGGTGGCAGACAGTGTCGAACGCTGCGGAGAGGTCCAGGAGGATGAGGGCCGCAGTTTCCCCATTGTCCATTAGGGATCTGATGTCGTCTGTGGCTGCGATGAGGGCGGTCTCCGTGCTGTGGTTGGCTCGGAAGCCGGATTGCGAGTGGTCGAGGGATCCGTTGGTCTCGAGGAAGGCAGCTAGCTGTCTGTTGACGGTCTTCTCGATGACTTTGGCAGGAAACGGGAGGAGCGAGATGGGGCGGTAGTTCTTGAGGTCGGAGGGGTCTGCAGTTGGTTTCTTCAGCAGGGCACTGATCTCGGCGTGTTTCCAGCACTCCGGGAAGGTGGCGGTGTTGAAGGAGGCGTTGACGATGTCACGGAGGTGGGGTGCGATGATGTGGTCAGCCGTGTTGAAGATGTGGTGTGGGCAGGGGTCCGTAGGGGATCCGGAGTGGATGGTGTTCATTGTGCGTGTTGTGTCTTCGGTGCTGACTGGGGTCCAGGTGCGGAGGGTGGCGGTGGGGGGCATCGGTTCGGTGGTGGGGTTTGTGGTTGGTGGGCCGAAGCTGTTGTGAATGTTGGCGATCTTGTCGTGGAAGAAGGCTGCGAGGGAGTCGCAGAGGTCTTGCGAGGGAGTGATGTCATTGTTTCCGGCGTCGGGGTTGGAGAGCTCTTTGACGATGCTGAAGAGTTCCTTGCTGTTGTGGGTGTTGTTGTCCAGTCGTTCCTTGAAGGCTGTCTTCTTTGTGGCGCGGATCAGTTGGTGGTGTTTGCGGGTGGCGTGTTTGAGGGCCGTCATGTTGTCTGTGGTCTGGTTGGTGCGCCAGGTGTTCTCCAGGGAGCGGCAGTTCTTCTTGGAGGTGATGAGCTCGTCGGTGAACCAGGAGGCTTTCTTGCTGCTGCGTCTGCTGGGGGGGTTCTTCTTCAGTGGTGCGAGGGCGTCTGCGCAGTTGGTGATCCACTGTGTGAGGTTGTTGGCGGCTTCGTTGGGGTCCGTTGAGCTGGTGGGGGGGTTCTGGCTGAGGAAGGTGGTGAGCTGGTCGCCGGTGATCTTGTTCCAGCTCCTGCGGGGGGTTTGTTGAGGGTGGTGGTGGGTCGTCGTTTTACTGAAGCTGAAGTGGACGCAGCTGTGGTCAGTCCACTGGAGATTGGTGGAGTGGCTGAAGGTGACATATTTGCTGGATGAGAAGACTGGGTCAAGCGTGTGGCCGGCGTGGTGTGTAGGGGTGGTTACCAGTTGCTTGAGTCCGAGGTTGGCCAGGTTGTCCAGTAGAGCAGTGGTGTTGCGGTCCTTGTCGTCCTCCAGGTGGAAGTTGAGGTCCCCCAGGAGGATGTAGTCGGTGGAATTGATGGCGTGGGGGCTGACGAAGTCTGTGATGTCTTCGCTGAACTGTGTGCGTGGTCCCGGTGGTCTGTAGATGAGGGTGCCTCTGAGCGTGGTCTTGGGGTTGGTGTGTATCTGGAAGTGGAGGTGTTCGGCGGAGGTGAAGGTGTCATCAGAGTTGGTCGTGATGCGGATGGTGTTCTTGTGGATGATGGCGATGCCTCCTCCTGTCTGGTTGACGCGGTCCCTCCTGGTGATTTTGTAGCCTTCTGGGACGGCGATGGCGACGTCGGGTGCTGAGGAGGCGTTCATCCAGGTTTCTGTCAGGAAGGCGATGTCTGGTGCTGTCGAGTCGAGGAGGTTCCAGAGTTCGACGGCATGCCTGTGAACGGAGCGGGTGTTGAGCAGGATGCACATCAGGTGTTTGTTGCTGGGGCTCGGTTTAGTAGGTGCAGTGTTGGGTCGTAGGCTGGTGAAGCGGCAGGTCAGGCAGGTGAAGGGTCCGTGGGTGCGTCTCGGGGTGGCTCGGTAGCAGGCGGTGTTTCGGCCGGCGTTGAGTGCGTGGAGGGTTCTGGCATCGTAGCTGTGCAGGGTGTGCTGGCGAGGGCGAGGACCAGGGGGTCTGGTGCTGGGCGCGGTCCAGGCGCGGACGGGCGCAGACGGGCTTACCTTTGGCGCACCTTCGGCGCTCAGTCGGAGCTCCCGCTGCGCGCGTCCGCTGCGCGGTCGCTCTGGGGGCGTCATAAGTAAGGAGCCGGGAGGGAGGAGCAGCTGGGTGGCGGGAGCGGTCCGGCGAATGGAATCACAGGGGGGCGGGGCCGCAGGGAGGCAGCGGCGGGAAATCCCAGGAGCAGCGAGCGAGCGAAGGAATCTGCAGGCAGGAGGCGGCAAAGGCAGGCAGGAGCGGCAGCAGTGAGTGGGGCGACCAAGCCCTGTGGAGGGCTGAGCGGTCACACTCTGTGGTCCCCTTAAGTAAGGAGCCGGGAGGGAGGAGCAGCTGGGTGGCGGGAGCGGTCCGGCGAATGGAATCACAGGGGGGTGGGGCCGCAGGGAGGCAGCGGCGGGAAATCCCAGGAGCAGCGAGCGAGCGAAGGAATCTGCAGGCAGGAGGCGGCAAAGGCAGGCAGGAGCGGCAGCAGTGAGTGGGGCGACCAAGCCCTGTGGAGGGCTGAGCGGTCACACCATACCTGAGCACAGCCCCATGGAAGCCCCATGGAAGCCAAGGCACTGATGAGAGTCCTGGGAAGGGGAGGGGTTTCTCAGATTTACCGCTCCTTAATCACCGCCACTGGGGGACCCCTGAGAGAGCTTCGCCAAAGGTGGGAGAGTTGGGTGGGACCCATGGAAGAAGCGGACTGGACAGAAGCACTAATGGCCCCACGCTCCCTAACAATGGCCACACGCTTCCGTTTAATACAATCCTATTTCCTTCACACCGCATACCTCACACCCGCCATGTTACATAAAGCAGGCCTCCGCCCCACAGCGGAATGCCCCCGCTGCAGGTATCATACAGCGGATTTCTACCACATGGTATGGACATGCCCGATTATAATGGCCTATTGGGAAAGGGTGGTGCAAGAGATATCTGAGGCCCTACAGAAGGAGGTAAAGAGGTCGCCATTGCCCCTCCTTCTCGGGGTAATGGGAGATACAGAGCTACGAAGAGCAGATCGGTCCTTCTTGGGGGTGGCATGTCTGGTGGCCAAAAGGGACATAATGGCAGACTGGAAGGCCAGGGTGGCTCCGGCACTGACTAAGTGGAGACGGGGAGTGGATTGGTGTGCGCAGCGAGAGAGACTTGTGTACGAGGCCAGAGGTTGCTTACACAAACACAAGAAGATATGGGGGAAATGGGAAGATGTAGCGGGCCTTTAAGAGGGGATGGTGAGTAACATTAGTGATGAAAGCAGCAGGGACCGAGGACTTGACCATTATTGTATTGTTTTGATGCCCGTTGGCATCATGTTGTGCTGTATTCATAATTGTTCTATGCAAAATTTAATAAAATTTCTTTATAAAAAAAAAAGAAAATGCCCAAAAATGTAAACTGGATTCTTGACTGTCAAAAGGCATTTGGCACCCTGAAGGAGGCAATGTGCTCAGCACCAGTACTCAAAGCTCCAGATTATTCTAAGCAGTTAATTGTGCAGACATATGCCTCTGAACATGGGATAGGAGCAGTCCTGTCCCAAGCTAATAATGATGGCCATGACCAGCCTGTTGCTTTTATTAGCAGAAGGTTACTACCCAGGGAGCAGTGTTGTGAGTGCCATTAGGAGGGAGGCCTTTGCTGAGGTTTAGTCACTGAAAAGGCTGAGACTATACTTGGTTGATGCTCACTTTATGGTCCAAACTGACCACAGACCTCTCTGATGGCTTATGCAAATGAAAGGTGAGAACCCTAAACCTTTGAGATGGACCATCTCTCTACAAGGAATGGACACATCAGTGGAACATAGACAAGGGACTGCCCATGCCAGTGCAGATGGCCTTTCCAGGCTCTCCCACTTAGACAATGAAGACTCTCTTGGGAAAGGTTTGTCTCATCCTCTTTCGTTTGAGGAGAGGGTCATGTAGCAAAGTGCCTCTTTTGGCATGTTAACTACACACACACACACACACACACACACACACACAATGCTGACTTGACAGTGTGTCCTGGGATCCTGCAAACCAGGCCCTAGCATCAGTGTTGTTCCCCAAAAACTGTACCATTGCTCCCACAATTGGCCCACCCCTGGCACACAGTTAAGTCCCTTGTAAAAGGTACCCATAGTACCAAGGGCCCCGTGGCCAAAGAATGTCCCCAAGGGCTGCAGCATGTATTGTGCCACCCTGGGGGACCCCTCACCAACCACATGGACACTGCCATTGCAGCGTGTGTGTGTGTTGGTGGGGAGAAAAAGAAAGTCGACATGGCACCCCTCTCAGGGTGCCATGCCCACAAACCACTGCCTGTGGCATAGGTAAGTCACTCCTCTAGCAGGCCTTACAGCTCTAAGGCAGGGTGCACTATACCACAGGTGCGGGCAGAGCTGCATGAGCAATATGCCCCTACAGTGTTCAAGTCCATTCTTAGACACTGTAAGTGCAGTGTGGCCATATAAACTACATGGGCTGGGAGTTAGTCATTACGAACTCCACAGCTCAATGATGGCTCCACTGAACTCTGGGAAGTTTGGTATCAAAACTCAGCATAATAAACCCACGCTGATGTCAGTTTTGGATTTATTGAAAAATGCACCCAGAGAGCATCTTAGAGATACCCCCTGTATTTTAGCCAAATTTTGAGGGCTGGACTGACCGGTCTGTGCCAATCTGCCACTTCCAGGCAAGTTTATGACCACAAGGGGTGAGAGCCTTTGTGCTCTCTGTGGTCAGAAACAAAGTCTGCACTGGGTGGAGGTGCTTCACACCTCTCCCCTGCAGGAACTGTAACACCTGGCAATAAGCCTCAAAGGCCCAGGCCTATTGTCACAGTGCCCCCAGGGTACTCCAGCTAGTGGAGATGCCCACAGCAACTAGGACCACCCTAAGGTGTCCAGATGTGAAGTGACCCCCTCCTTGCAACATCGTCCATCTTGGTTTGGAGGACAGGGACCAATAGGGTTAGGTCTGTGTCCCCCTCCCCAAAGGGAGTGGACACCAGAAGGGTGCAGTCACCCTCAGGGCAGTAGCCTCTAGCTACTGCTCTCTGACCCCTGTAATGCCCCTAAATCCAGGATTTAAGGACTTCCCTGAGCCTACCTCATCAGATTCCTGGCATGGCACTCAAGAACTGCCCCGGATCCACAAATCCTGCCCACTCTGCACCTGATGTCCATGGCATGGCTGTGTCCAGGTGGCCCACCAGTCCAGAGCTTTGTCCCTAGGCGATTCCGACCTAGTGTCTACCATGGGTTGACCCCTCCTGGCCAACACAGCAATGCCTGCAGCCTAAACCTAGAGGACCACTCCTGACCATGAGGGAACCGGACAAGATTCCTGACGCCTAAAGGTACCCCTGCACCCGCAGCCCCCCGGCCTTGGGGAATCCGACCACCAGTCCAGCAATGTTCAGCAGGCTTCCTTGTCCAGCCTGTGGTTTTCCAAAACCAACACCCTGGAGCTAACCTGCAGCATCTCTGTGACTCCTGGGTTTCCCTATTGAAAAGCATTGGGAGCCCGATGCTGTGTTTACACCCTGCATCCGGCTGCCCCTTTACCACGGAGGGTGTGTGTTTGGTGCTGATCTGTGCCCCACTGCCCCCACCCCCCGGTGCTCACCTAAGCCCCCTAGGTCTGCCCTCTAAAGTCGCAGGTGCTTACCCACAAGCAGGCCTGATTTCCAGTGCCCCAGTCTCCATAGGAGCCCATTTTAAATCTTGCATCATCCTGGACGTCTGCACCAGGCCGGCCCAGTGTTGCTGGTGGTGGGTGTTTGGGGTTGACTTGAACCCCAAACTGTGGACATCCTAACCCCCAAAGACTAGAACTGTAAGTCTTGTACTTGTCCTTAGAACTGTAGTAACTTCCCCCCCCCCCACAGGATTGCCTCTGAAAGTTGCACTGTCAACTTTTAAAACAGATATTTGCTATTTTCTTCAAAACCATTTAACATGAGAATTGAAACAAAGTGGTATTGATACATATGCTTGATAGTTGCTTACAAATGTACTTACCGATCAACTGAATCTTGTGGTTCTAGAAATAAAGTAACAAAGTAGATTTTTGCTATATAAAAACAATTGGCCTGGAGTTAGTTATTGAGTGTGTGCTTCATTTATTGACTATATGTGTGTACAACAAATGGTTTGCACTACCATCTGATAAACCCAACTGCTCAACCACACTACCACAAAATGGAGCATTAGTAATATCTACTTTAGCCAGTTAAGCCTCTGGGGAACCCTTGGACTCTGTGCACACTATATCTCATTTTGATATAGTATATACAGAGCCAGCTTCCCGCAAAGATCTTTTTGGATTACCCGTATGTGCTGATTATTGGGCCTAACCAACAGGGCACATGTGTTACGAATCTGTAAAAGCGATTCTACCTTGCTTGCAGTAACTACAGTGTCTACATTTTTAACTCTGCGAGGCTCCCTCAATTACCCAGTCTGGCATCCTGCACAGCTTAGAGCCCTCCTTGCAGTTGTAGGATTGATTTATTTGGGCTGATGGACCTTATAATTGATCTATAGCTGGGATTGATTTTTTTCTGATTTTATACATTGTATGTATTCGTTGCTTATCTATGTATTGACTTGATATTTTGGATGTTAATTTATTGGTCAACATGTTTCAATTACTTCTATTGTATTTTTACTCTGTTTTGTATGCTTGTGTGTCGACGATTTTTTAATATTCGATCTGACAAATAAATAACAGTCACAGTATTTCTTGGACAAGATTGTTTTAGGCTCCTATTCCTCAACCGTAAGAGGTTTGACATATTATGCACATTTTGCTGGTTCGTGTTCCAAAATCTAGCATGGCAAAACACAAACGCTGTGGGATAGCGTAACTGGATGGACGGAATGCGGAACCAATCAAATATTCACCCCCAGTCACAGATCTGGGTTTAATCCATCCATTATTTTGCTCACCATGCCACCCCAGTTTGAACCCAGCCATATGCAAATCAGTCATGACCCTGTTCCTCATGAGAACAGTCCAGCCCGAACTGCCAGGCCAGGTTCTCCCTGGCCCGGAAACAGGCATCCTGGGACCGTTTTCGGGGCTTCACCCCTCATCAGCCAGGCTAGCTTGAATCCAGTGGCACAGTGAGCCCGGGACCCACATCTGGGCATACTCGGCGCACTTAGGGAGGCAAAAACAAAGCAATACACAAACGCTGTGGGATAGCATGGTCACAGCTAAAAAGTATTCATTTATGTCTGATACTTGCACTGAAGAGATAGAATTAAACAACATTTTGGATGGTAAGGATTGATTTTTCAACTAGAATTAAATTGGTCCAGTCCGCCATGAAGCACTGTACATTAACGCCATAGGTGCCGAGGACGAGGTAGTTACGCCTGGTGGCGCGGTGCTCAGGCGCCACGGACGTAACCACCTCGTCCTGGACCCGGCCCACGGGGGGAGCGCTAGCGCTTCCCCCGTGGGCCTCCCACCCTTCCGTGGGCAGGGATGGAAGAGGAAATCGCTTCCCCTTCCAACCCCACCCCCTGTGACATCGGATGACATCAGCACGTGATCGCGCGCTGACCTCATCAGAGGATGCCTCCCTTCCAGCGCGATCCGAGGAGAAACAGATTAGTTTCTCCTCGGTACGGGTGGCAGGGGAGGCGGAGAGGCATGAAAAGGGAAGGAAAGGCTTTTCGTTCCCTTTTCATGTCTCTCTGAGCATTCCTGCAGCACAACCGCATAGCGATTGCACTGCACGAATGCCCACTAGACACCAGCAATTTTGTTTACCATAGGTAAACAAAGAAGCGGAGCAGCCCCTTGGGCAAGGGTCGCTCCCCAAGGGGGGCATTTAATCTAAGGCCATTTCTGACCCCCCGGGGGCAGATCTGCCTATATCGATTATGAAATTGACATAAGGGAGAGCAACCCCTTTGGCAAGGGTCGCTCCCCAAGGGGCAATTTCTTTTATTAGGCCTTTGCTGTTCCCCCCCACCCCCCCGGGGGCAGATCGGCCTATATTCATTTGGCCGATCTGCCCCCAGGAGGCACAGAAGCCGCTAGATACCAGGGATTTTTTTTTGTTTGTTTACATTGATAAAGGGAGCGACCCCTTGGGCAAGGGTCGCTTCCCTGGCGGGACAAATAGTTTTTTGGCCATTTCTTCCCTCCCTGGGGGCAGATCAGCCTATTTTTATTAGGCCAATCTGGCCCCAAGGAGGGCAGAAACTACTAGACACCAAGGATTTTTTTTTAGGTCAGTTTCACACAAGGGGAGCGACCCCTTAGGCAAGGGTCGCTCCCCTGGCCGGGGGGGGGGGGGGTACATTTATTTTAGGCCATTTCTCCCCCCCCTTGGGGGAAGATCGGCCTATTTTTGTAAGCCCCACCAGATACCAAGGAAGATTTATTTATTAATTTTTTAAAAAGGAGGGTAGGGGTATGGCCTTACCCCACCCCAAATAAATGGGGACAAAGCTGTTCTGCCCATCGGTGGGCAGATGGGGCAATTACCCCCGATCAACTCCGCGGAGTGGCAGAAAGCCTACTAGATGCAAGGGAATAAAAAAAAAGAAAAAAAATAGTGGGCTGGTGGCTACCAACCAGTTTGTGCATGGTTATGCCCCCACCCCAACTGAAGGGGGTAACAGTTTTTCAGCTCTCCCCTGCAAACTAAAACATGTTATCCCACAGCAAGCAAGAGGACATTTGATTATTTTGGGTTTTGGTTTTACATTTGGGCCATGAGAGCATGTCTAACTCTCAAAAACATCCCACTTGGAATGGTGAGGGCTGCACTTTTTGGACTTTGGGACGCTGCCATGTAGAAAAATCCACAAGACCTAGACACATCTGAAAACTAAACATCTGGGTGAGTCCAGGGTGGTATGCTTCACATGCACCGCACACCATTTTGTTACCCACAATGCCCTGCAAACCCCCAACTTTGCAGGAAATCAGAAATTTTTCCCACATTTTTGTGATAGAACCTTCCAGAATCTGCAGGAATCCACAAAATTCCTACCACCTAACATTGTTGCATCTATACCGATAAGAAATCTGCCCCACTTGTCAGCCTAAACATTTTTGTTTTTTCAAACTGCCCTTTTGGATCCACTTTGGTTCCCCTCAATGTCGATATGTTTTTGGGTTTTCCCTGTCACAGGCACTTACCCCACCTACACAAGTGAAGTATTCTTTTTACTGGCAAACTGAACGTAACGTTGGGTGGTAGGAAATTTTTCCCGGTGCAGTGATACCACACAGAAATGAGGGAAAATGTGATTTTTTTGCAAAATTGGAGGTTTGGTGAGGTTTCTGGGTAAGAAAACACTTAGGGATCCACGCAGGTCACACCTCCCAGGACTCCCTCGGGTGTCTAGTTGTCAGAAATATTTGGGTTTGGTTGGTTTCCCTATGTGGCTGGTGAGTCCAGGACCAAAAAGGCAGTGCTCCCCCCCTCTGACAAAAACAGGTAGTTTTGTATTTGATGTGCCCACATAGGCCCTCATTCTGACCCTGGCGGTCGGCGGAGAGACGGCGGTCGGACCGCGAACAGACCGGCGGTATTAAAAATGGCATTCTGACCGCGGCGGTCCCCGCCGCGACCGACCGCTACTTCTCCACTCCGACCGCCACGGCGGTCATGACCGCGGGGCTGGAGTTTGCGCACTCCGGCCCGGCGGTCGTCCCAAGACCGCCAAGGGTATTATGACCCTGCCTACCGCCGCGGTTTCTTGCGGGCGGGAACCGCCGTGCGAACCATGGCGGTAAGCACTATCGGGGTCAGGGAATTCCTTCCCTGGCACTGATAGGGGTCTCCCCCACCCCCCACTACCCACCCGAGTCCTCCCCCCACACCCTCCACCCCCCTGCCACCCCCCAGAGGTGGTACGAACCCCCTCCCCACCCCCACCCCGACATGCACATACATGTACCCCGACATGCACACACCCCCAACATGCACATATACACACCCCCTACACACACATACACAACGGGGACACATACCCGCACACATACATGCCGACATGCGCACCTGCCGAACAGCACACATTACCCATAGACACAGCAGCACCCCCCGCCCGCATACACGCACTCACACACCCCCTCTACACACTCACACGCACACCCCATGCACGCACACATCACACAACACCCCCCCACCCCCTCCCCTCACGGACGATCAACTTACCTTGTGCGTTGGTCCTCCGGGAGGCGACGGGAGCCATAGGGACGTGACCGCCAACAGAAGACCGCCAACAGAAGACCGCCACACAGAAATGTGGGTCGTAATTCTGTGGGCGGTGTTCTGCTGGCGTGGCGGTGGAGGTTGACCAGTCTCCACTTTCCCGCCGACCGCCAGTGTGGCTGCTGGCGGTTTTCCAGCGGAACGCTCCCAGCGGTCAGAATGCGCACAGCGGCACACCGCCGCGGTCGGCGGTCTTCACCGCGGCGGTAACTCAGCGGTCTTGCGAAAAGACCGCCAAGGTCAGAATGAGGGCCATAGTGTTTTGGGGCATTTCCTTTCCCGGGCACTAGGCCTACCCACACAAGTGAGATACCATTTTTATTTGGGAGACTTGGGGGAACACTGGGTCCTGGAAATTTGTGACTCCTCTCAGATTCCAGAACTTTCTGTCACCGAAATGTGAGGAAAAAGTGTTTTTTTTTTTTTTTAATGTTGAAGTTTGCAAAGAATTCTGGGGAACAGAAACTGGTGAGAGCCCCACAACTCACCCCATCTTGGATTAGCCTAGGCGTCTAGTTTAAAAAAATGCACAGGTTTGGTAGGTTTTCCTAGGTGTTGGCTGAGCTAGAAATCAAAATCCACAGCTAGGCACTTTCCAAAAAACACGTCAGTTTTCAATGTAAAAATGTGATGTGTCCATGTTTTGTTTCCTGTCGCAAGCATTAGGCCTACCCACGCAAGTGAGGTACGATTTTTATTGGGAGACATGGGGGAACACAGAATAGCAAAACAAGTGTTATTGCCCCTTGTCTTGGTCTACATGTTTTCCTTCCAAGTGTAAGACAGTGTGTAAAAATGACGTCTATTTGAGAAATGCCCTGTAATTCACATGCTAGTATCGGCACCTCGGAATTCAGAGATGTGCAAATAACACCCCTCTTGTCGGGCCTTGTCAATTACAAGACAAGTATATCTACTAGAAGTTTGAAATCTACTGGTCCACGAGGATGTTAAGGGTGGGAACACAGGTACACCCTAACTGGATTGGAGTACGAATATAATTGTACTCCCATCTCGACACAACTGCATACATTGCTGAGTAGGGAAATTCCATTTCAACTCTTGCCTGGTCCTCCCTTATTAATATAGTTGTTCTACATCTGCGCACTGGAGCCGTCTTCAGTGCAAGTGCGGAACCAACTCTATTAGCAGTTTACACTCTTTACTCATCTGCTTTAGTTACCTGTTGAGTCGTTCTCAGCCATCATTCATTCATAAAATCTGCAAAGACTGGATTTTATGGTTCACTTGGAGTACATTCTTTAGTAAGTCTTGTTATACTGCATCTGCTAGATTGACTAAGTAAATCATCTGTGTCTTACTGCAGCCAGCTCTTCAAGTTTTAATACCAATTGTTTGTGTAGGGTAATTACGAGTGTCAACTTTGGGAGTTTAAAGATGGCCCAGTCAAAATGTATTCTGTCCCAACGCTAATTGCATCCTATGACACCACTCAAAACAAACTTGCTAGTCCTGTGACGGCCTTACACACTTTAAACACCTTAGTTGGACAGATACCCATCCCACGTCTTTGTTTCAAACTCTGAAGACTGTTGTTCATTGGTTTAGTCTAAAAAAAAATTATATTTAAACATGTGGCTCTTTTGGTGCTCCAGGTAGGACTTTCTATCGGCAAACATAATGATCAGAGCCGGAACACAGCGTTTATCGATACTGTACCCAGTCACAAACAAATTGCCAGGGACTGGCCGTTGCTTGGGTTGGAACCCCCCTCTGCAGCAGCCAATCTGTTTAGCATCATACCCTACATTCTGTACAACTACTTCGTAGATATGGTACCTAGGCTTGACCAGGGTACATTCGCTGCAGCAGCCACAACTTTTTACTTCTCGTGTAAATTGAAGTTCAGACCCTAGTTGAAAGCAAAACATTCTCACGTGCCTGAGGAAAAAATGACAGAAGTATAAACACTGCTGGAATATTTGACATATTGTGGCCAATTATTTTTATTATACAGAGCTGTATAGGTGTGCAAAAACTTGCATTTGCACCCACAAACGACAGATAATATATTTGTAATGAAAAGGCTGGCAGTTGAAAGTCAGGAGTGTGACCCTTTTCTACTTGTACCCTTGAAGAGAAGTGTGCAGGTACTCTCATCACAATGTTTTTAGTCCACAATATTTAAAGTCCTTCAATTCTCTCTGTCCCCATCCAAGTATCAGATGATCATAAACAATTGAATGTGTTGTTTGTGGAAACAAAAGTAGCTGGTGCACAAAGTGGTTCTCCACATCACAGTGAGTGACTTATGACACTCTCTAGGTAGCTGATCCTAGTGGTTTTCCAGGGATACATTGTTGCTTTGCAGATGTTTTGTACAGATGATCAATGCGCTTACAGCCAGCACATACTAGTTGTGTGGAGAGGAAAAAATGTTGGGGCCGCTTGGTTTGCCAGACAAACCAAGTGCATCCATTTGCTCTATTCCTTTACTCAAAAGTCTTGTCATTTTGCCAAATAAACGCTTCACATGTGACAAGTCGACTGTTGTCCGATGTAATCCAGCAGGAATGATGCAAAGCCCCACAGTCACTCAAGAAAACAAAGGGCAAGATAACAGCACACAAACTGATGTGCAAACTGTTATACACCATCTGAGATGATGCCAGACCGTTCTTTTTCTGGTGGCGCAAGCGGATCAGAGGAAAATAAATTAAGGCAGCATCTCTGATGAACAAATTCTAGTGCAGAGATACAAAATCATTGAAACTGGAGCACAAATTTGTCAGCCACCATTTAAAAATAAAGCACTCCCAAACCTGGAGCAGACCATCACAAAAGTGAGTGAGCACCACTGAGCCAGTGGTAGGTTTAACTGCAAAGTATTTCACAAGGGTAAACACATGACGACTGTGGTCTTTGAGAGAGAATGAGAAATACTCCTTAGTTCCATGACAAAACTGGGAAATAGAATATTATAGTCATATTCTGAACACGCGAGGTAGAAGAAATAGAGTTTGAGCTTCTGTTAAGTAGCTTGAGTGCATTCAGAACAACATAGTAAACAACTACAGCGGTAAGATTGTGCAGACAGAGAGACTATGCCAAATGCTATACATGAGGGAAAATGCAGGGGATGAATTAAGAAAAGTGTAACTGATAACCATTACTGACAAGGTGAAAGGCCTCAAACAGTTATATTGTCTTATTGTGGTCACCATCAAAGTGAAGCATAAAGTGTGTGGAAAAAAACTGTACAACAAAGCAAGAAGATGGAAACACACATTGCCACAACAATGGACAACAGGGGGCGTGGCCAAGGACCCGGAGATGGCGCGCGCCTGAATATCTCGCTCCGGAGGGGCCGGCGAGTAAAGGTCCGGAAGCGCACCTTCCCCGGGCCGATCGAGGTCCAGGCTGTGGGGCGAAGCCGACGGAGGGGACCGAGCGTGGGTGGGCTCCTGCGGCGACCCCGGAGAGTGCCGGAATCGGCCCGTCGGAGAAATTGGAAGCCGGAGGCCTGAGCGCGCGGCCAAAGCCGCGGCCTCGCATGGAGCCGCGATCCGTAGCGGCGTGAGGGCGGACGGCTCAGAGCGGCGGGGGACGCCGGGCGAGCTCCCCAGCGGCAGCGGAGGTACCGGAGGGGAGCCTGGGAGCCCAGGTATGGTCGCGCCCAGTCGGGGTGCGACGAGGCGGCGCCCCCGGAGGCGGGCGGCCTCGGGAGAGCACGAGAGCGGGCCCGAGATCGAGGTTGCGCCTCCGGGCTGGGCTGCGGGCCGAGGCGGCTCGGAGGCCCGAAGATAGCGGGGGACGCCGGCGGAGTCTCCCTGCGGTGGCAGAGAGGCCGATTGGGGCACGGTGGCCCAGCGGAAGGCGCGCTCTGTTGGGCAGCAAAGAGGCGATATTATAGAACACGGGCGAGGCCCCAGAAAGGATTGGGGACGGTGCGAGGCCATGAATGAGTGAGTAACGGAGTGGGGAGATTCCGAGGTGACGACCTGACCCGGGGGCAAACGGTGAGGCCGCTTGACTTGAGGCAGGGCTCTGGGCCCTGGCACACACCAAAGAAGCGGAGTGAACAGAGGACAACGGGCCCTGGTGAACCCCACCAAACACTGGCAAGATTGTTGCGGGACAGATGGTCCACTCGAGTTGGGTGGCCCTGGACCGCATCGACCCGGGACCCCAGGGTGCTGACCTGATATCCGGGGCAGGAGGATCCAGCTGACAGGGTCAAGCCAGCGAGGCAAAAGGATCAACTGACGGAACTGGTGAGTGGCGGATCGCGCCCTGGGGGTGAGCGGAGGGTGGATTGCCCAGTAGATTGAGCTTCAGACTCCCCCGGGCGCATTGGAGTGCTGGAGACCCTCTAAATGAGCAGGACCGAGCACAGAAGTGTAATTGGTGCAACAGTTGTGAGCCTATGACGGGCTAAAGGGCCCGGAGTTGAAGAGGCTAGCGCCTAAACGGAGAGTGCCAGCGCGGAGCCCCTGGCGCCACGGCCCGGAAAAAAGTGGGTCCTGATGGGGTAGAGGGATCCCGTTGAGTACCAACCGGGAATAGGGGCGAGGCCTATGGTGAACGGGGAGTGACGTCCCGGAGTGGAACTACAGAAACCGCTGGGGCCGTTGCCGAGGGACTCCGGGGCAAGGCCCGTTGCTGATCTGATGCCCACCAAGAGCCGCCACAAGAACAGAAACATGGACACTGCGGCTCTGGCTGAGAGCGGGGAACCGGACCCACAGGGCCACACGCAGGTCAATGTCCAGGATACTTTAGATAAAATACTCGGGGCGATTGAGGACACCAAAACAACGTTGCAACGGGAGATCAGCCAGGTAGCGGTTGAGGTGAGCCTACTGAGAGCGGACCACCATAAACTGGCAGACAGAGTCAAAGAGACAGAAACCGTACTGGCGGACATTGCACCAAAGCAGAAAGACCTGGCGGCTGAAGTGACCTCCCTGGTTGACAGAGTGACGCGCCTCGAAAAGAGAGCTGAAGATGCGGAGGGGAGGAACAGAAGGAACAACGTGCGCGTGGTGGGCCTCCCGGAGGGGGCAGAGGGGGCGAACATTGTTGAATTTCTGGAGAAGTGGTTTAGTACGACAGTGGCGCCCGGGCGCCTGACCCCCTTCTACACGCTGGAGCGGGCACACCGGGTACCGGCGAGACCCCTTGCTCCGGGGAGGCCTCCCCGGGCCGTGATAGCTAAACTCTTACATTACAGAGACAGGGACACTCTCCTGCAGAGGGCCAGGGAATCGGGCCCATTTAAAGTCACAAATGGGGAGGTGACACTATTCCCGGACTTCACCCTGGAGGTACAAAATAAGCGATCTTCGTTTCTGACAGTCAAGAGAGCCCTAAGGGAGGAAGGAATCCAGTACTCGCTACTTTACCCAGCCAGATTAAGAGTGATGCTGGAAGGGAAAACAACGTTCCTTCAATCCCCTGAGGAGGCATGGGAATGGCTGGAGACACACAGCTCCCAAGCGGGAGGTTCCACAGGAGAGGGCCCGACTGAGGGCAGGGCTCGCCGAGCTCTGAAGGGAAGGAAGTCCAAAGATCGTAGACGACTGGCACCTACGCAAACACAGAAAGAGAAAGGCAGGAAGGAAGCACTGGAAGCAGCGGCACGCATGGGTGGTGAGGCATCCCCCCAGGAAGGTTCTGGGAATGAAACGGATGACACATTGGTGTCCTCTGCGGGAGACCTGGAGCATTCGGCCCGAACCCCGAAGGTGACCCCACAAACGTCTGACGAACTTGGCTAGCCTGGGCCTGCGGAGGGTGCCGGAGACAGGACAAGTCATGTGAAATAGCGGCCCCTCCGGACTTGGCCACCCCCCAGACCAGAACCTCACCTATTCAATAGAATGGCGAGAACTGCTGATAAGAGATTGAACAAGTTGCACGGTTGCATAGTTTTCTGGGCAGCCCACAGGTTAAGAGGTGCCCTGGGGATCGGGAGTTGGGATACACAGTTACAAGTTAATATGGCAAAGTGGGTGGCGGAATTAGACCATGGCAAAGACATGAATACGTGGGAAAATAACTCCGAGGCTTGGGAGAAGCGGGGACATTGTCACCAGACTGTTATCATGAAATGGCTGATTACAACTTATTGACCTGGAACGTTAGGGGGATGGGCACACCAGCTAAAAGGCACAAAATACTCTCTTACTTAAAGAGAAGGGGGGTACAGGTGGCATTACTGCAGGAAACTCACTTGGCGCCTGGAGAGGGAGAGAAGCTAAGACGCAGGTGGATGGGGCAGGTGTTTGCATCGGAATACTCAGCCTACGCCAGAGGTGCATTAGTATGGATCAGAGCGGGGGTCCCCTTCACAGTGACCTCTTCTAACATAGATCGTGAGGGAAGATTTGTGATATTAGAAGGGAGGCTACAGGGTATACCGATAGTCTTAAGCTGCATTTATGCCCCCAACCAAGACCAGGTTCCCTTCATGTCGAGTCTATCGAGACACCTCACACGCCAAAGTGCCGGAGAACTATTAGTAGGGGGGGATTTTAACGCAGTGCTAGACACTAATATGGACAGGTCCACCCCGCCTCTACAGGGGGCTGCGACAATTAAAACAGCCAAAAGGTTGAGCGAATGGCTGGACACGTGGGGGTTGTCGGACGTCTGGCGAATGCATCACCCAACTGCCAGAGACTACTCATACTACTCGGGTCTCCACCGAGTGCACACAAGAATTGACAGAGTAGTCTGCACGGCAGGCCTGATAAACAATATGACACGCTCGGAATACTTAGCCCGCACCTTGTCTGACCATATTCCCTTGCTAATAACGATGAGGGTATCGGAGGATAGACCCCCCATACCGTCATGGAGACTCTCTCCCTCAGCACTTGAGGACCAGGCGTACAGAGAGGCCCTACGTGATCACCTGGCAGAATATATTGAGATGAACAATGGGTCCACCCCCTCCAGGGCCTTGGAATGGGAGGCACTCAAAGTGGTGACGAGGGGCTTCTGTTTGGGGCAGTCGGTGGGGGTGAGGCGCACACTTGAAAAGGAACTGAATGCCCTGGAGAAGGACATGCACGAGGGGGAGCTAGGACAGGGTAAGTCAGCTCAGGAGAATGAAGAATATAACCGCGCCCGCAGAGAGCACTCCCGCATTGAAGAGCAGCTCCGGTGCCACGATAGGCAAAAATACTTAGCATCCCTGCAGGCAGAAGAGGGCAGATCGGGGAGACTGCTGGCATGGCTGGTCCGCCCGGGGGGGCAGGGTGAGCCTATCACATGTGTGATAGATGGGGAGGGATCCCGCAGGCTCATGGCCGGGCCCCATAAATGACGCATTCAGGGAGTACTATACGCAGTTGTACGGGAAACCCAGCGAACTGCAGACGGAGTCTTTTGATAGGTACTTACAGCAAACTCCACTACCAACACTGAGTGTAGAGGAGAGAGACAGCCTGGGGGGACCAGTATCGGTGGATGAAGTAAACGAAGCAATAGCGCAGTTAGCACCTGGAAAGACCCCAGGAACAGACGGCCTCCCCATGGATTTTTATAAAAAATACAAATCGCTGCTGGCTCCCCAATTGACAGGGATGTATGCGGAGGCACTGCAATACGGAGAGCTACCGCGCACAATGCGGGAGGCTCTAGTGGTGCCGCTCCCCAAGACAAAAGACAGGGAAGCTTCGGTGACGGACTTTAGGCCCTTATCAATGTTAAACAGTGACTTCAAAATTCTTAGCAAGATAATGGCTGCTCGGTTACTCCCCCTTATGACCAAGTTAGTGCACGCGGACCAGAACGGCTTTGTCCCCGGCCGTAGTACCTCCCTGAACCTGAGACGGGTTTTCACGATTTTGCACATGCCCAGGGACCGGAGGCCGTCAGAGGGGGCCTTACTCGCGGTGGACTTCGAGAAGGCCTTCGACTCAATCAGGTGGGACTATTTAAGGACTGTGATGCTTAAAATGGGGCTGGGGGAGGAGTGGGTGAAATGGGTGGACTTGCTGTACTCATCCCCACTAGCAAGAGTAAAAACCGGAAGGACGATCTCCAGTGCATACCCAGTATACAGGGGAACTAGGCAGGGCTGCCCGTTATCCCCACTATTGTTTGCCCTGGCAATTGAGCCCCTGGCATCGCAGCTGCGGTGTGAAGGCATGGGTAAGGGAATCGTTTGGGGTCCGACTGAGCATATAGTTTCTCTGTATGCAGATGATATACTTATCTACCTGAGGGACGGGTCAAGTGGACTCACGTGGGCACTGGGGATATTGGAAGACTTCGGGGGCCTATCTGGACTCCGGCTTAATCGGAGGAAGACATATGTGTTCCCCTTGATGCCAGACAGCGCGCGCCCTGATGCATGCCCAACTGACATAAATTGGGCCACGCGGACATTTAAATACCTGGGCATACAAATATTTCACGAATTGAGCGACCTTAGGGACGGTAATCTTGGTAAGACACTCAGATCCCTGCGCTCCTCGGTGGGGTTCTGGAGATCATTAAAACTAACAATCATGGCCAGAGTGGCGCTCTCAAAAATGGTCATGCTTCCACGCCTCCTCTACTACTTTGCTAACTTACCACTACAGGTCCCCTCTGCATGGTTCCGAGAGTTGAACGCCCTGCTCAGAGAACTGATATGGGATGAGGGCCGCAGAAGAACGGCGCTCTCGACCATCTGCAGACCGACACGGTTGGGGGGTCTGGGTGCCCCAGACTTTGAGGCTTATTACCTGGCATCCCAGTTACAATGGGTGGCCGGCTGGCTGGCGGGTAGGGGACGGCTGGACCTGGCTACCGCACACAGTGAAATTGATACAGCTCGGATAGCAGCAAATATGGCGGGCAGGAAGATTGCCCCCATTAGAGACAACATAATGTACAATGTGGCGATGAAATGCTGGAAAAAGTGCGAGAGGAGGACTGGGGTGGGGCCACCGTACTCGCCCGCTTTGCCACTGGCGGCCGTCGCTCTGGACACGGGTGCGGGAGAGCGAGGGGGACTGGGATTGGGACCATGGATGAGAGCAGGGATAGTGACAGTGGGGGGGCTATTCAGGGAGGGGGTGCTGAGGAGCTTTGCGGATGTAGCAGGTGGGGGAGTGCCACAAGGACAATTTTTACTCTTCGGGAGGCTGGTGCACACCCTGAAGGGGCATTGGGACACGATCAACGCAGAACCCGCTGCCCACGGGGTGTTGCACCTCTTGCTGACAGCAGGAGAGGAACCCCACTTGATTGCAAAAATATACCGAGCCCAAATAGAGGCAGCCGTAGACCCCCTGCAATCCCTAAGAGAAAAATGGGTGAAGACAATTGGGCGGGATATGTCCGAGTCAGAGTGGAACAGAGCACTAGCTTACCCTAGGGTGATCTCACGCAACACGAGGCTGAGGTACATCCAATACAACTATCTACACAGAACATACCTCACACCTCAAAGGCTGCACCGCATATATGGGGGGGTGCCCAGGACATGCCCCAGATGTGGAGACGGTGAGCCAGACTTTGATCATATGATGTGGGGATGCACGACACTCCAGAGGGGTTGGGGCGCGATGATGGCGACCCTTACGGAGCTGTTCAGGACGGAGCCAACCCCTGACATATGCCTATTGGGCCTTAGAGCCAGCGCCAGATGGAGCAGGGTTGGGGGTCGTTTTCTTGACCTGTCCCTAGCCCTCTATAAAAGACTGATTACGAAGGGTTGGAAGTCTACTGCACCCCCCTCACTGACGGAATGGAGAATCGATGTCACAAGATGGTCCAGAGCTGAGCTACAGGTCCTTAAGGCTGAGGAGGCCAGGGGAGTTCGCCAGACCCCCATCGCCTCGGAGTGGGAAAACCTAGTGACAAACTGGGACGACCTAATGAAGGGGCCGATAGCACCTGAGGGGGTGGGATGAACTAGCCGAAGGGCCCAACAGTTATGCTGGTAGGGGGAAGGTTTCTGGAACCATGACGGGAGGAACACTAGGCGCCCCGCCAGGCCGGACGCAGGGAGAGAGACTGCGGGGGATAGGACACAATAACAAAAGAATAGAGGAGGGTGGGGTAGCGGAATATAGGCCAATCCCACATAACATGAAACTACAGGACAACCCTCCCCTTTAGAATCGACGCAGATCCACCCACATAAGCCAATAAGTTTATATACAGTTTGTAGTGGAGTTAAGTCTGTTATAAGGTCATTAATATAAAAAGTAACAAAGGGTACTGTAAGAACTGACACCATAAAAACGGAGTGATTAAGAGATGGAAACAATGTTGTATAAATATTATAAAATTACATTGAAAGCAAAGCAGAACGGAGGTGCAGATCAGTTAGTAGAAATGTACAACAAGGACAAAATATTACTGTAAATTGACCTACATATGTAAAACAGCAAACAGTTAATAAAAATATATTTAAAAAAACAAAAAAAAAAAAAAAAAAAAAAAACAATGGACAACAAAACAGCAGACCTTCATTCAATTATTTCCTTTTTCAACTCCAAATTATGCATTCTGTCAACGTGTATTAATTTAAAAAAACAAAATAAATCCATAAACAACATAGAATGTAATTAAATAAATATTGAAACTGTTTTGATACCCCAGTTCATATTGACTACTGCAGTTGTTTCCATTAAATAATATTTGTATCAAGGATATTTCAAAGCAAGACCATAACTTAACTTTTCCCATATATCTGTTATTGGATTGAATTAGCAGGAAGATTGCTAATTAGGTAACTAAAATGTGTCATTCTTCATTACTAAGCACATAAAACAGAATAGCAGAACATTACACTAAAAAAACATAATTCATCACTTTACTACAAAAACAGAATGCTTTTCAGAAAAGATCAATCCCACCCAAGCCACAGTGTGGTAATTTAGCAGGTAAACATAAAGAGAAGCGGGTCTAAATTATATGAAGTCCTTTGCTTTAAGAATTGGCATTAAAAATATTCTCCTGAGGGGTAAGTACATAATGCCTGCAAAACCGGACAAAATGCTCAGGAGCCTGGAGCGAGACACCATTGCAAGGGCAAGACTTGATAGAGGACAAGTCATATTGCCCTGGGGGAAGGAAAGATTACCAATTGACCAGAATGATACCCAACCTGAATCTGGTAAGAATCAATCTCTTCCACAGATTTCTGGCAAAGGAGAGATACGCTTCTGAGCCAACTGTAGTTTTCATGAGTAAAAGGTGTCTTAAAGATGGATTACAAAGAGCTAGGATCTCTCTACGTTGTCTGGCCTGCTGGAGAAATTGCTCCTTGACTATCCTTCTGTCACTCCTGGTTATCTGCTGTGGGCTATGGTACAAATCTGGGCACCCCATCTGGGAAGCAATCCCTTTAATATAATTTAACCATGGGATTTTGTGACCTTGCTCACAGCTGAGGCAGTCTTCAATGATCTCTCTATTGAAAGCAGTGTGCTTGCTGCTCCAAATAGTAATCCATAAAAGCAGCAGAGCACTTTCCACATGGTCTTCTGCATAGTACGAAGAAGCTAGAGCTTGAGGGACCCAGGCCCAAAAGCCTTCTGAAAAACGATTTTCCTTCCGTTGTATGGACTGGCAATTTCGATATCACCAGATAACCACCCCATATAAGAGAATCAGCAGAAATTTCAGATTCTAGATCTGTAGGAGTGGTAAAATCGGTTTGCTTCCCACCATATAACATAATCAAAAACAAGGGCCCACAAGCTTGGCTAAAACAAGAACAACGATTAGCAAGACAAGGGGTCCACGTACACTGCTGATTGAGGGTAACCCCCAGATAGGGAAATGAGGCAACCCTTTTGACAACCTGCCCCTAATCATGATTGGTCTAATTTTAGAAGGACGCCACCCACAGACCATTACAGTATGTATTTGCAGTGTTGACATCAAGCTCCAGTTCCCCCATGAATTGAACATCGGCGTACAATAGCGAGAGGACCAAGGTGGACTTTACACTTGATATAGCTTTGCCATTGAAAGCCAGGAAGGGGGGGGGGGTTCAGCCTGTTTATATACACAGCAGGAATAGTACAGGTGCCAAAACACACCTCTGCCTGACCCCTCTGGGTAGACAAAAGGAGTCAGAGCACTAACCCTCAGGTCCGAACCTAACTGAGGCAATAACCTCAGTGTGTAGGGCTTTAAGGAAATTAACCAGAGGTTGTGGCAATCCCAAGCTCTCTAGGATACTCCAAAGTTTGGAGCGATTTACCCTGTCGAACCCACAACTCCGGTCCAAAAAGGCAAGGGAGCTCACTCCCTTCCTCGCACCTACATATTTACCCACCAGCAGATTTAAGTTCAGGCACTGCTCCATCGCACCCCTACCCTCTCTAAACCCATACTCAACTGAACAGAGGACATTATTAGTCAGAGCCCAATCCTCTATGCGGCTTAGAATAAACTGTCCTACGATCTTGACAGTTGAATCGAATAAAGATATTGGGCGATAGCAACCTGGGTCCTGCCTACATCCCTGTTTAAAGACTTGGACTATGACCGCTGACATCCAAGGGCTCAGGACTTCAGTTTGGGCAGCAGCATTCAAAACAATAGTCAAAAGTGGAGCCCAAAAACAAGTATTCCCCTTACAGAGGTCCACAGGGACTCCGTCAGGCCTTCTGCTTTTGCTAGAAGGGCTACCCATAATAGCCAGCACAACCATCTCTATTTCAAAATCAATGCCCAGTTCCAATGATGGTGATGCCTCAGCCGTGGTTGAAGAAACGCCAACGCCCAGATAGTACGCCTTCTTGAATGCGCTGCCCACATTGTGGCAGAAATGCTAGTCCCTATCCCGCTGGGAGAAACTTGATAGGCTGGCTTCCCATTGACAATACTCCAAAAGCCCCTCACGTCCCCCAAATAACAGGTGTTCAATAACTTCTCCCACATTTCTTCCTTAAGGACTTGCTTTCTGTTTTCCACTGCTACCTTGTAGGCAGCCCTGGCTGATTTAACAAGTAGTTGGTCCCTGGGCTTCATCTTGAGGGCATTATGCAACTTCTAACTTGACAATCTACCGTTTTTGGCAAATCGCCCTGCTACCCTATCTGTTATTCATACTGTATAGTGGTTCTTATCTATAAACCCTACTCATTTTATTCCACCACTCTAAGAACTGATCTAACGATCAAGCTTGGCAGATCAGAATATATAAAATGTACATTTATTTAGAGTAGATTCTGGTCAGATAAATGTCCCACATCTCACAATAAGGTAAGTATTTGAAACGGTCCTGCAGTAATCACAAGGCCTAAGCCAATGCTTGCATAGATTATGAACCACTAATGGTCCAACTGGGCTTGTGCCAAAAACAACTCAAACGAAAATGTAGGGTAAAGTCCAAGCACAACTCAAATCCATAAAACGTACACTAAACTTGCATTTGAAATCAAATAATTTCCTCCACTTACATAACATTGACAAACTGGTAACAACATGCAGGTTTTATTTGAATTTCTTACTGAGCAAGAATCTTTCCCATGTTATATTGTGATCACATCATGAAGGATAATCCAACAAAGAAAGAGGTTGGAATAGGCTGAAACATTGTGATTGAATACTACAAAAAATATAAATCCATTTAAACAAATCATTTGAGAAGAACAAAATCTCACAGGCTTAAATCATCAAGACAAACATACGAAAACAGAAACATATGTTAGTGCTTCAAAAGAGTGGAGTGACTCAAGGGAACCCTACTAAAGTGTTTGTGGGTCAGTTATAAACAAAAAAAGCAAACATTCACCACTTCATATATACTGCAAAATAACTGAACTATATTATATATATATAGCTTCATACAGCAATGATACACTGCTTGGCAGCAAACAGAGAGACTACAAGAAGTCTGTGTCACACCAACCATCATGCATTCATGCAGACATCATATGCCACCAAACACACCATCATGCATCCAGATAAACATCATGCATCTGGTACCTCATCTCATATATCCAAACACCATCAATGACCAATAAACCGACCAACAAACATACACACAAATATCAGCCTCCAACACACCAGCCATCACATATCTACACAATCCAAATCATAAGCGCACACCTACCATCGTACTCCAACAAATTTATTGTCACACACCAACACACAGTCATACATCCACACAACATCATAAACCATCCCATCCACCTTCAGATGTGAACACAAGGAATATTATAGGTCCACACACACTATGATACATTCACATAACTATCATGCACCAACAAACTGACTGATACATGCCAATACGATCACCCCCACAAATTTATTCACCAACCATCATAAAGGGAAGACAACTACCATGATACAGTCACGCAACATAATTTGTGGGCCACACACTCATCATTACATGTCCAACCAACTGCCAACAGACAACCGCACACACCCTCAAACTAAAACACAGCCACATTCATATGCTGAGACCCACCAACATATGTACATACATCCAACATCAAAATGCCCATGCAGCCACTGTCATTTGCCAACATATATACCATCGTACATATAGGGGGTCATTGCGACCCTGGCGGTAAAAACCACCATGGTCGCGGATGACGGAAGCACCGCCAACAGGCTGGCGGTGCTTCCTGGGCCATTCTGACCGCAGCGGTAAAGCCGCGGTCAGAAAACCGGGTCCGGCGGTTTCCCGCCGGATTTCCCCCGGTTGCCCAAATCCGCCATGGCGGCGCTGATTCTGACCACCTTCCCGCCAGCCTGTTTCTGGCGGTCTTCACCGCCAGGAACAAGCTGACGGGAACGGGTGTCCCGGGGCCCCTGCACTGCCCATGCCACTGGCATGGGCAGTGCAGGGGCCCCCTAACAGGGCCCCAGCCTGCTTTTCACTGTCTGCCTAGCAGACAGTGAAAAGCGCGACGGGTGCAGCTGCACCCGTCGCACACCTGCAACACCGCCGCCATTCGGAGCCGGCTTCAGTGTTGCAGGCCCCTTTCCCGCTGGGCCGGCGGGCGCTAACTTGGCTAGTGCCTGCCGGCCCAGCGGGACAATTGAAATGGCCCCAGCGGTCTTTTGACCGCGGAGCGGCCATATGGCGGTTACCGCATGGCGGGCGGCTACTGCCGCCCACCGCGGTTAGAATGAGGGCCATAATCCAGATGTCTTCAACCTTTTTTTCGTAATATGAGCTACTGATGGTCAATTAAAATCATCCTGATCTACTAATATTAGTATTACAATAGTGACAGCATCAGGGCAAAATTATATTCATGGCCATCATATGCAAGATTATGAGCAGTGATCACCTCAGTTCATCAGGCAGGGTTGCAACAGTAACATGAAAAATGCTTTGCCAATGTGAAATGCATCTACATAGGTAATACTTAAGATGGACTGATCTTGCTACCAATGTAATACTATTAGTAATACTTCTCTCCATGTCCACAAGATTGATGTATCAAATAAAATCATCAAAGCTTATAATTTAGGAGGATAAGCTAATGACAGGGAAGCCTGCTCTAAACACCCACCATACTACATGCACACATCCAACTATACCACTATCAACACCTACACACCGGCCGTAATGCAACCCAAAAAAGAAGCGGTAAATGTTGCTGTAGTGTCATCTCAAGAACTTTAGCCAAATAATCATGCATCCTTTAATAAACTTACAAACATAATCAATTATTCTCTCAAACACATTTCAATTGAAGCATTCTCAAGCCATAACAAGGGTAGGATTCAAGATTGATCTAGTACTGTAGAAGGCATTTTTAATTTTTTTTTCAAAATGACATTTACAAAACAAAAAGAAATTCCCTAAACACCTAGAGTTGAAATGGAGTTAAGAATGATAAATATGTTCACATCTACTTTATCATAAACAAAATCCTACATTCGCCTTCTCCTGTCAAACCTACTAGGTCAATCTGAATCACCATTCCCATCAAATAGCATTTGGTGTGTCACATAAATGTTCAAACAAAACAAATAACACACTACACAATATAAAACATTATTAGGTAACTCACAAGCCAAGACACCCACCACCATATATTGCTTCCTATTATGAACCCACCATTTTCCATACCTACACAACATTGAAGAACACACCCACCATTACCCAGCCATACCCCAACATCAAACATGACTTCAGAAGTAACACATATGCACACAAACGTCTCTATGTGCCCCCAAAACCCATCACAAAATAACACAGCTATGATGATATGCACAGGTAAGGCAACAGACATCTATGTAACCAACATGAAATGCACACAGTCACAAATCTATACCCACATGTGTATGGGTATAGGTAATGGACTACTAGCTCATGAAAGTGACATAAAAAAAACATGATACAAGCACTAGCATGACAGTAAGCCATACTCCACTACATTCCTCATTCCGGTCTCTTCTTTCCCTTTCTCTGGTCCCATTTGCTGTGCCTGCTGTGGCATAAAGGCAGCAAAGTGCAGTGTTAACTGTAAGAGACGCACCAAAAATAAACACTGACAAAGCTAACAGGTCTTGCATTTTCTACATAGCGTAGATCTATTGGTTTTGCCTACGGGTTAATTTTGCCCCAGAGGATATCATGAACGTACACGCACACATGGTGGCCATCTTGTAATAGACTTTCAAAAAAGTATCCAAAACTCTACTACCAGATTGCTGTTGTATATTTGGGTGCATGCATAGCAGTCATTTAGGTATGTCTGTCTTTGTCAATGCTTGTGAAACCATTCAACAAGCACTGGCAAAACAAAGTACAAGTTTGCCTGTGCCAGTAAGCGGGTGAAGGCATGGTAGCAGTGTATGTGGCATGACCAAATCCTAAACCAGGGGGTGGATGTGACCACAGGGACAGTGCTGGAGCTGTATCAGTGGAGAGGGTACCACAGAGGACTACTTAAAGCCTCATGTACCCTTTCATGGCTTTAACAACAAGCATCTGAGTCAAGAGAAACTTCTTAAAATTGTCAGTAGTCAATTAACGGCTCAAGGGGTCTGATTATATCCCAGCAACTACAGCTGTCTGCATGTGAAACCTAAAAACGCATAAACCTACAAGACACCATTTTGTTCTGTCTGGCTCTGGTTTTGAGGGGAAGGGGCTATATTTAAAGTGTTGCTACATGCTACTGTCTTGCTCTATTATTGTGAACATAACTAGCTGAAATAGTAAGCCTGCCCAGCAGGTCATTTACTTATTAAATTTTGTACACTTTTTGTAGCACGTCATGGCAGCCTTTAGTATCCCCCATAAGGCACATTTGCCATTTTCATTTTACTCGGGATGCACATTTTTGCTCACCTAGGCTCATAATTTACTACATGCTCATAATTTCAGACCAGCTTGCTAGCCTCACATGCTTCTACATAACCGGTACTCCCCAAATACTGAAAATATCTTTGGTACTGACTGAGGATTGATTGTATCAAAAAAATGGTTAAAACTCTTTAAATTTAAAAAAGAGTAAATGTGTTATCATGTACCTGGACTCCATATTTAGGCAGTTAATTAATCTTTTCAAGCTAACAGGAGACTATACGTTAGCTTCCTCTCTGTTAATCCCTTATTTACTTACATGTGAGTTAACTGAAAAGGTAATTATTAATTTTTGTTCTAAATTCGGTCAGGACTGAAGGCAAGGATAAGGCTCATCTTTCTTTCCTTTTTATTATTCAGCAGTAATTAAAGAAGAAAATCACATTTCCCATAACTAAACAGGAAAGGACTACAAAAAACACAAACAGCTAATGAACACTCCCCCCAACGTTCTTATAATCTTCCTTCTTCTCAGGCAGTTCCTCTTTTTTGCGGATTGAGAAAAGATAAGTGCTTAATTTATTTATTTGTTACATTTGGTTCTATTTCTCCTTTCATGTGTTCTTTGGTTATTTGTCTCTAGGTGCACGTTAGTACAGTGTAGGATTCACTGCGCCATGGGAGCGCATTCACCGCTACAGTCACGACTTGTGTCAATATTGGGGCTGCATCAGTGCAGTGAGGCTTCTTCGCTTGAGCGACTTGTTGATTTACGGATGCCTCATTCAAACAAGAACGTTCCTCCCGCAGTTTGTGCCTCCTCAAGCCAGAGTGCCTCGAAATCCCTGCACCCCAGTACATGGTACATATTCTGTTAATTATAGAGGCAAGACGCCCTCAGGGTCAGTACTGAGGAAGCCTCTTGGAGGCATTTTTTCCTCTGTGATTGTTAATCACACTTTTCTCGTGTGGCCATGGGTTGTTTTCAGCCCAGGCATATAGTGATCTTTCCCAAAGATTGGAGGAAGATGGTCCCAGGGGATACTAACTGTGCCTTGTCACAGTACATTTCCCTGGCCCTGTCAAGCCTAAAATCAGTGCTTCAGCACAGCATCTTATCTGCACTGTTCCACAAGTTGACATTGGGCCCCGTGGCCCTATAGTGCCAATTGTCTGAACAATATTTTGGTGCTTTGTCACTTTAAACGTTCCCTGGCTTCCTCCATATCTTTGAGTAAACACAGCATATTATCTGGGCGCTGTAATATTATGAGACAGGGATGCAGGACAAAGATTACGTGGAGGAAGAAACCATTTTGGTCCTCCTCATCGACAATTAATGCTGTGAGGCCATGGGTGCCTCTATTCATCATGCCGTGGCCTCAGCCATCGAACCACTTGAGAGACGCATTATCCAACTAGCGTTTGCATACCCTGTTCCTCTCAATCTTCCCTTATCCCAACCTAGGGGTCTCCCAATGGCCATGGACCACCTGCACACCGACCCCCCTAAACGCAGGATTGAGTCAGTGGTGGATAGGTCTTCTTTTGATAAGGTAAAACAAGCATTTTTAGAATGTCACAACCCTCCCCTATTGGCAACCCCCGGACGCATTAAGCACCCCGGAAGAATCCCTTAAAGTTTTGCCCTCATCAGACGCAGATGACAGTGACTCCCACGAGGACTCAAGTGATGAACAGGGCCCATCGCAACCTTGGAGACCCTCCCCAGGGTCCACAGAATACCCTCCACTCCTCTCCCCCCATCCCAGATCTTCTGAGTGGTGTCCCTCTGACAAAGTGAGTTTTTACATAGCTAATAATTTTAGGAAACCCCTGGAGAAAGACATCACCGCTAAACTATGGAACGAATGTCTCTGCCCTTTATTGCCGGGTAAAGTATCCTCTTCTCCAGAAACTGATCCGAGAATGGCCACCTTCTTACAGAAATTTGTCCGCGATCCCAAGAAGAGGATTGACAGGCCCTGGAAATCATCCAGAACAAATTATTGGATGTCACTGGGCCCCTCACAAAAATCCTAAAATTGGCCAAACAGGAAAAGTCCTCGGGTACTCCATTGTCACCAGAAACTGTTTCCGGGTGGGCCCAAAGGGCAATCATATTTTTGGGAAACGCCAATTGCACCCTCTCGGCAGAGAAGCGCCAGTCACTACTCATTAAAGTTGATCCAAAACTGGGTGATCTAGCTTCCACAGAGGCTGGGGCTGTGGCACAAGGAGGTCTCTTTGGCGATCCTTTCATTAGGAGTTATCCAAATGTGTGGTCACCTTCACATCACTTGATTAGGCCCAGGCCTCGATTAGGAAGGTTTTCCAGCAAGGCCTTTTTCATCGGGGCTGGTCACGGTAGAGGGCACTCGACAGGCCACTTTTACTGGCAAGGTCCCACCAGAAGAAAGGACTTCTGCAAGGAGTAAGACCAGCAATGCTCAAGTGAATTCTTCCCTACGGGAAGGGACCAATGAGCAAGAGGCACCAGGGGGACACTCAGAGACCATCCCCAAGGCTCCCAATCTGGTAAGTGTTCTGTTGGATCCTTCCTTGCCCGTAAGGAGGTGGTTGTTTCAGTTTCTACACATTTGGGAGTCCCTTACCATTGACGTTTGGGTTCCCCAAACCAAACAGTACGCAGTTTCCAAATAGAGTTCTATGGCTCCCTGGTTCAGTTTCCACATCCACATCCCCTGGATTAGGTCGCTTTAGTAAATCACAAAGTCCAGGATTTACTCACCAAGGAGGTCATCGCCTCATCCATTCTACCACCTCAGGCTTCCTGAGCCAGTTATTTGTAGTGTACAAAAGGGACAGTGGTCAACGTTCCATCATCAATCTGAGGGAGTTCAATGTGATTTACTGCCATTTCAAGATGGAGGGTATCCATCGCCTTTGTGACCTGTTGCTACCAGACGATTGAATGGTGTCTCGACCTTCTCGGCAACTACCTGACAATCCCAATTTTCCCACCTCATCTATTTTTTTTTTTTAAAACAATTCTAACAGGGGAAAGGGGTCAGATGTAAAAATTCACGTCCCACCTAAGGGCGAGGGAATATCGCTTAATCATTTACTCCGACAACCTTCTCTTGATGGACCAATGCCCATTCAGGTGGTGAGATCAGTTACAATACACAATTTCCCTCCTGGAGAACCTAGGCTTCCTTATCAACGCCAGGAAGTTGCTTTTAACTCCTTCCAAACAAACCACCTTCCTGGGTTTTGTTATCAACTCAGTAGACAAGACTCTCAGCTTATCTTCCTGGAAAAGCCCAAGATTCGCAGGGAACTGAAATAGAAAATTTCCAAACAATTTACTTCTTTATGTCAGATAGCTCATATAGTAAGGGCTCCTATCATTCTCTGTCCAGGCAATATTTCCAGGCCCTCTGCACTACAGGGCACTGCAAAGGCTCAAGATCTTTCACTTACACAAGGGCTTGCAATATGTGAAACAGGTTCCCCTGACAGAGGAGGTGAAGGCAGAGATGCTTTGGTGGCTATCCCGCATGGAGGCGTGGAACGGTTGTGCCATATTCGGTTCTGATCCAGATGTTATCATAGAGTTGGACGCCAGCGGGTCCGGTTGGGGTTCACTCTAGGGAGCAGACTAGAGGACATAATTAATGCTGCTGATTGGTCATTGAACTACATTGAAAAGATTTTACTTTAAAGCGGTGATAGATATGACGTGTTTGGTGGCGGATAAGTTTTACACAAGTATAATCCTCACCTCCGGTCCTGATATAAAATGCAAAATTTCCAAGCTATCGTAATGGAAAGTTTCAATTCTATTAAGGACACGGAGGCGAGGATTATTCCCATCCATGCACTGTATGCCTTCTCCCTTCCCCTTATGGGGACGTCTTCCTCTTGACATAGTTAAGAGTAACTATTCTGATTTCCTTTCAGGGTTTTAATGCAGTGTCATGCTATTGTCCTATTTGGTTTAAGCTATCACAGTGATGATGCTCGAGTTACGGTTTTTTAGGATCATCATGGAAGTATTTACTCTGAATCAGTCTGTGCCAGAGATTTATTGAATTCCATTTTGTTCTTTATCCTCGGATAACGATTCCACTGAAGGCGACTAATACAGAGGAGGCTTTTCTATTGCGTCTAGAAAGATGATGTGTCTGAGAAGACATGCAGGCGAAGAAGCCTCACCATGCTGTTGCGGCCCAATATTGACACAAGTCTTGATTGTAGGGGCACAGTTATGATCACCTGCGACCATCTTTCTCTAATCAGTGGGAAAGAACACTGTATGCCTGCACTGAAAACACCCCAATGGCCACACGCACAAAGTGTGATTAACAATCCCAAAGGAAAAAATGCCTCCAAGAGGCTTCCTCAGTACTGACCCTGAGGGTGCCTTGCCACAGAATATGGACCATGTACTGGGGTGCAGGGATTTTGAGGCACTCTGGCTTGCGGAGGCACAAACTGCGGGAGGAGCATCCTTGTTTGAATGAGGCGTCCGTAAATCAACAATTCGCTCAAGAGAAGAAGCCAGACCACACTGTTGCAGCCCCAATATTGACAAGCCGTGACTGCAGCGGTGAATCACTTCCATGGCGAGGTGAACCCTACACTGTACTAACAGGCACCTAGAGACAAATAACCAATAAACACGTGAAAGGAGAAATAGAACTAAACATAACGAATAAATTAAGAACTTATCTTTTCCCGAGCAGAAAGAAAAAACAAGTGCCTGAGAAGAAAGTGAATTAACTGGATGTTGGAGGATGGGGTGGGGGTGGAGGGGTGTTCACTGGCTGTTGTTTTGTAGTCCTTTCCTGTGGAGTTATGGGAAAGGTGTTTTTTCTTCTTTAAACACTGTTGAATAATAAAAAGGAAAGAAAGATGACCAGAATCCTTGCGTGTGTCCTTAATAGAATTGAAACTTTGCGTTACGATAGCTAGGAAAATGTTTGTTTCTTGCTTGCCATAAATGAGGATATAGGTTGTTAGACTGTTAGTAAATTGATAAACTGCAGAAAAGTTTTAAAAGTGGCTAGCTAAATAGCTGGTTAATAGCTGTGACATGTTTGGTGAGTAAGAGTAAAATATGTCTCGGACTCCTCTTCAACAAGAGAAATAAGAGTTATTACTGACTTACAACAGTGGTGAATAACACATGACTGAAAATACCTGTCTGGCAACTTGGTAATTACGATAAAGATCTACATGACTGAAAATCCTAGTGTGGCTACTTTTCAAAAGAAATGCAGAGTCAGCTTACTGGTACAGAACCGGTTTTTGCAACACTTTTGTTGCATTTTGGTGCCTTTTTTAGAAATCACTTTATGCCAATGAAGCTCCTTAGTGATAAGCCAAGTTACTGGAACAGATATTTATGCTTTGGTTACTTTTTGGGCAAAGGATGCGTGTAGTTATTGTACAGTTTTTTTTTTTATTGATGTAAATAGGGTTTGTTTTCATTTTGATTTTGTAAGAGACTAATGTTTATCGTATTATGTTATAGCCCTAAAGATGTTAGCTTAGAATGAAATGCGTTGGCTATGAGAAAACAACGTTTCAAATACTTATATTGGTAAAGAGCAACTTTTGGAAGCGGTTTAACTTTCTTTTTGTTTTGTTTACTTGAACTCTTTTTTTACCTGTTTCTTTGATTATGAAGAAAAATTGAACTTCCCCATTTTTTAAATATATGGATGCAATTTAAGGGTGTTGGGTCACATGTATTGGATTGTTCTAGGAAATGTTTTCTTTTACTGTAAAGGGGGATGTGTGATTGCTGCATCCCCTAGTTTGAATGCACCTTATTTTTGCTTAAATTGATTTTGGTAGCTATCATGGGAATGGCCTTGTGTAATAGGGCCTCAACCATTTTATTTTAAGTTAATCATTCAATCTGTTTAAAAGGTGAACTAAAAAAATAAAATTAAAAAAAGCATTGGCAAAGCCAACAGGTCTCACATACACAGGAGTTTTAACCATGTTGAACACCAGCATGGTTACTGTTCAGCATGGGTGAGCGTTAGTGGCGTGGAGTGTTTGTGGAGAGACATAAGGTGTCGTGGAATGGCGTGGAGGGAGTAGAGTGTCAGAATGGAAGGGGGTGGAGTGTTGTAGAGTGTCAGAGTGGACTAAAGTGTTGCGTTGGAACATAGAGTGTTGTGGAGTGGCGTAAAACAGGGTGGAGTGGTGTAGAGGGTGTTGCATAGAGTGCGGCAAAGTAGAGTAGCATACAGCAGAGTATCATAGAATGGAGTGGCATAGAGTGGAATAATGTAGTTTAGAGTAATGGCAGAGTAGAGTGGAGTGGAGCAGCGTAGAGTGTCAGAGTGGAGTGAAGGTGAAGTGGCATGGACTGGCGTAGAGCAAGTTGCCTAGAGCATCGTAGAGTGAAGTAATGCCACAGAGTGGCACAAAGTGGAGTAGAGGTTAATGGAACAGAGCATCGTGGAATGGAGTACACAAGAATGTAGAGTGGGGGGCCGTTGAGTGGCCCAGAGTGAAGTGGCGTAAAGCACAGTTTATCAGATTAGACTGGTGTAGAGTGCATTGGTTTTGAGTAAAGTGGTGCAGAGTGCACTGGTGTAGAGTGACGCAGAGTGGAGTGGAGCAGAGTAAAGTAGAGTAGTGCAGCATAGATTGCAGTGGCATAGAGTGCAATGACGTAGATTGGAGTGGTGCAGGGTGACAGGGTTGAGGGAGTAGAGGGGCACAGAGTGCAGTGGTGTAGAGTAGAGTGCATTGCCGTAGAGTGGTGTGGAGAGCAGCAGTGGTGCACAGTAGACTAGAGTGGCATAGGCTGCACTGAAGTAGAGTGCAATGTTGTAGAGTGGCATACCATGCATTGGGGTAGAGTGCAGTGGCATGAAGTAGATTGTTGCAGAGTAGAGTGGCATAGAGTGAAGTGGTGCAGAGTAGCTGGCGTCCAGTGCACTGGTTTTGTGTAAAGTGCTGTAGAGTGCATTGGCATTAAGTGCAGTAGTTTAGAGTGGCCTAGAGCACAGAGGTATAGAGGACAGTGGTGCAGAGTAGAGTAGCGCAGCTTAGACTGCAGTGGCACAGAGTGCAGTGGCATGGAGTAAACTGTTTCAAGAGCAGAGTGAAGTGGCGTTAAGGGGAGTGGTGCAGCATAGGGTGCATTGGCATAGAGCACAGTGGTATAGAGCGTAGTGTTGCAGAAGACAGTGGAGTGGAGAATCGAGTGGTGCATATCAGAGTGGGGTAGGGTACTCTGGCATAAAGTGGTGTAGAGTAGAGAGGCATAGAGTGCAGTGGCACATATTGCATCGGCGCACAGTAGAGTGGCACACAGTGCTTTGATGTAAAGTGCAGTGGCGTAGAATACATTAGTGCAGAGCAGAATAGAGTGACGCAGAGTTCAGTGAAGTAGAGTGAAATGGTGTAGAGTGCAGTGGCATACAGTATATTGTAACAGAGTACAGTGACGTACAGTGCAATGATGCAGAGCAGACTGGTGTAGATTGCAGTGGCATAGAGTGTATTGGTTTTGAGTAATGTAGTCTAGAGTGCATAAGCATAGAGTGCCGTGGAGTACAGTGCAGTGGCATAGAACAGAAAGGCATAGATTACATTGGCGTGGAAGAGAGTGGAGTAGTGCAGAATGAAGTGGTGTAGAGAAGATTTTTCAGAATAGAGTCAAGTGGCATAGAGTATTGTAGAGAGCAGTGTTTTAGAGTGCAGTGGTGCAGAGTAGCTTAGAGTGACAGAATGGACTGGCGTAGAGTGCAGTGACAAGAAACTCTGCCCCACTTGTGTGGCTGGGCATAGTGCAAGTGCCAGCAACACACAAACCTAACTATGCTCAACACGAGTCTCCATGCAGCGGCTCCCATTGTCCTTGGTTTGATCCGTTTCTGTTGCAGCACTAGGCACAGCCACACAAGTGGGGAAGTGTTTTTATTGTCACAGGTGAGGCAATCCTTAATTGTAGGAATTTTATGGATTCCTGCTATTCTGACAACACTTTGCCATGAATATATGCCATACTGATAGGTGCTTGAAAGGCTGCTTATTACTGGGCTCCTTAATTCAAATATTACAGGAAGATCCTAGGCTGAGGTCCATCTGGACAGGCGTGGCTAATAGGATATTCAACATTATTGTCACCACACTAGGTCTCAAACTGAAACTTATCACGTTAGGCATTTGGGGTGAACATTCATTAGACACATATTTGCACCTGTTCTGTGATGTAGCCTTAATGATACCTAGGCGGGATGCGATCCAAAAAAATGGAGCAGTGTAGATGCACAAGGAGTGGAGGACTGGGAGTGCAACATGGACTGGTGTATGAGAGCGAAGGAACAATTCTGTAAGGCCCAAGGCGGTCTCAAACATTTGATACGATATGGCGAGCAAGAAGGGTCTGGGAGGAGGATATGGACTGAGACACTGTGGGGACTAGGTAGGTGAGATACACCTGGAGGTTTAGAGGCAGTGTTCTTCCTTTTGCCCAGAGTATCATGAACCCCTGAGGGCGGTGCGGGACAGCCAGCCACTGACATGTGCGATCACACCCACAAACTTCAACTTGAGATCATTGTAAACTGCTGGATGGATCCTGCCTACTGGCTTGTCACATGATGCCTGAGAGGGGAGGGACTGCATTTGTTGGATGTGTGTTTTGCATGTAAAAAACAAACAAAGGAATAATGATAAAGCCGTACCCTGACAGCATTGCCCTTGTGGCAGATGTCCCAGAAAGCAAGTGCTTGGGCATTAGGTCTCAGAACCTGTTCGGTGAATGTCAAAACAGCTACTGCAGCTTGTGCCCATGGGCTAAAGGAATGAGGCTCCCAGGCACTCTTACGAAGACGCGGAATCACCATAAAATCAGACACATCAACGGCAGCGAAGTGTAAAAGGAAAGCCCAAAGCAAAAGGGAACGGGCAGAGGGTGGCTTCCTTACCAAGCTTAAACATGTGAATCATCATGATATAATCAATGCAGAAGAAAATGCTTCCCATTAGATAAAGCACCCAGAACCTAAAATGCATATGCCATTTTCCACATAACAGCCCATTAGTCCAGCCTCCAATGCAGAAGAGGACCGCCGGAACTTCTGTATTATAAATACATTGTAACCTTATACATCCAAAGATAGCCGCCGACTTCATGTCACAACCTTAATTAAGACAACACATGCACTGTCTAGCCAAGACTGAGAAATTTCTTAGCTAACATGAAGGAAAGTTTCAATTCTATTAAGTACACGGAGGCGAGGATTATGGATGCATATCTTTCTTCACTTTAACAGCCAGTTCAAAGTGCAACAATTTCAAGAAAAACTACAACACCCATTAAGCCAACGTCTCTATGGTAACCAGTGTCCAATCGTTGTCCTCTCCGACGGTGTGTATATATATCTATTGCTGTCGTTGTCCGCCCTCGACTTCACTACAACAGCAAGTTAAGGCATCCTCAATTTGCTACTGTCTCCGATCCTACGAGAACAACATAACATATTGAGCAAGAGGAACGAGTCTCCCTAAAAAAATTCTGAACAGTTGAAATAACCATACACTGTAAAATATGCATTCCGACCACATTAAATATATGATATCCACCACCAAGCTGGCAACAAATCAAACCAAGGTTCTTCATACGACCATTGTAAACATAGATACCACCTCCATTGGCGTTGTGTCCAAACAGCTCCCGGGCGGGAGGCACATCCCTTGTGTTAGGTGGGATAATCCTCGCCTCCGTGTCCTTAATAGAATTGAAACTTTTCTTCACGTTAGCTAAGAAATTTCTCATTCTGTGTCAGGACCGGAGGAAAGGATTTTGCATGTTTAAAGCTTACTTATCACCAAAGAGGCTTCGTGAATAGGTTTCAAATAAAACTTTTCGAAGGTAGACTCTGACGACCAATCAGTGGTGTTCATGATGTCTTCCAACCTGCCACCCACCTGGATGGCCTTGGAAGCCATGGCACCCAGAGTGGAATGTGCCCCAAAAAGCTGTACATTGATGCTCGCTTCCATCAAAACCCATCTGATCCACCTAGCTATCGAAGGCGAAGAAACTGCCTTAAGTGTTTCTTTATCGAAATCAACAATTGCCTTTCTCCAGGAGGTCGAAGGTCAGCCGTCATCTCTTCGTATGTTTTGAGAATTCGTACAACGCACAATTTCAGTGCGTGTGGGAAAGCTGGATAGGTTACTGACATGATATTACACTTGGTCCACCTGGAAACAGTGAAGGTCACTCCCTCTGGGGAAAAAACTCTTGCTGATACATCCAGAGCTCTGACATCCGACAATCTTTTGCACAAGATGAAACATAGCAGCATAGCTGGTTTTGCTGACAATTCCTTCCGAAAGAGATACTGGTTATCCTGCCACGAGGATAAGAGACGCAGAACCTGATTGATGTCCCATAATTCCGACTACCTGGGTTCTGGAGGTCTGGATATTCTGATACCTTCAAGCAATTTGCACACCCATGGGTGCTCCCCCACCGGGCAATTGATCAGCAGGGGATGTCCTTCCGAGATTGCTCATCTAAAAGGATTTATCAAACAATAAGATAAACCAGCTTCCGCTAGCTCTGCGAGAAAATATATGACATCCGTAACTTGGGCCCCCATGGGAATCAACGTGTTTTTCCAAACACCAACAAGCCCAGCAATTCCAGGCGGACTTGTACCGCTTGCATGTTCCCAGAGTTCAGGCCTGTCTAATGAATTTTTCAGCGTCCTTTTGAAAGGCGGCTGTCTTCCCAGCTACCCCGGAAATCTTCCAAGCCATCAAGGAGAGATGTCCCTGAAGGACCAGAGGGTGAAGGTGCCCCGTGGAGTCCAGGAGAATTGACGGAGAGTCCGGGAGAAGAATTGGGAAGTTGCAAGAGAGCTCCAGCAGGGATGGAAACCACACCGGTGACCTCCAGAGTGGGGTTATCAGGACCACCGTAGCCCCCTGACGACGCACTTGGGCTGACACTCTCGGAATCAGTAGGAAAGGGGGGGGGGGACGACGCATAACCCTGGTCTCACCCCCAATCCTGCATGAACGCATCCGCTGCTGCAGACCCTGGGTCCGGGCACCAGCTGAAGTACCTCGGTAACTGGGCGTTCCATCTGGACGCAAAGAGATCCACTGAACATGTCCCCCGGTGCTTCATGAGTGCCAGAAAAACTCCTCTGTCCAGCTGCCAATCGCTGGAGTCCTCCAGAAGTCTGGAGTTGCAGTCCGCCAGAGTGTTCTTGGAACCCAGAAGATACTCCGCCGTCACCGAGATTTGGTGCTGGAGACAAAAATGCCAAAAGTCCTTCGCTAACTCCGCTAGGGTCTTGAGTGAGTGCCCCCTAGGTAATTTATGTACTGCACCGTGGACACATTGTCCATCCTCAGAAGGACAACGCAAGAGACCTTGTCCCAAGTCAAAGACCTGACCGCAAATGATCCCGCCAGGAGCTCTAGAAAATCGATGTGCAGACTGAGTTCCCATGGGATCCACCAAACGAGACATCCCCGCACCGGGCTCCCCAACTCTGCTGGCTGGAGTCCGATTCTATGTTCAGATTTGGCGAGTTGGAGTTCCGTTCTCGCCTCGTGAGGAAGAGAAATGAGCTTGGAATAAGTTAACCTGCGCCGGAGATGATGCGCCTTTAGGTGATGAAGTGCCCAGTAGTGAAAAGGGCCCTGAAATATGGCCTGAATCGAGGATGAGAGAAGTCCCACCACTCTGGCTAACTGTCTGAATGAGATTCTGTTGCTTCTCATGACCTTCGTCAACTCCTTCTTGATCTTAGATATCTTCAAGCTCTGGAGGCTGAGGGAGGCTGTCTGGAAGTCTATGAGAAAACCCAGAAAAGTAATCGACTGCGAGGGCAGGAGATCTGATTTCTGCAGGTTTATCAAAAACCCCAAGTCCTGGAGAAGTGCAACAGTCGTGGTCGCATTGGATTGAAGTTGGTCACAGGATTGATGCATCAGGAGGAGATCGTCGAGGTAAATGATTAGACGAATCCCCAGGACCGAAGGTACTCCACCACTGGTTTGAGCAGTTTCGTGAAGCACCACGGTGCCAAAGATAGGCCGAAAGAGAGGGACGTGAACTCGAACACCTGCTCCCTCCAAAGAAATTGCAGAAACCTGCGAAGGGGGGAAAAAAAACAAAATTGGGACCGGGACATCCTTGAGGTCCAGACGAATCATCCAATCCCCTTGTAATAGAAGATCCCTGAGCATATGAATGCCCTCCATTTTTAAGTTTCCGTAGACTACCCACTCGTTGAATGCTCTGAGGCGAAAGACTTTGTCCTTTTTCTCTACCAGGAAGACATTGCTCTAGAAACCCCTGGGATGAAGGACAGACTTTCCTATGGCCTCCTTTCATTGAAGGTCCTGAACTTCTGAGTCTATCAGTGTGGAATCCACTTCCGTAAATACCAAAGGTCTCGGAAGACACTCCTGGACCGGTGTTCCCAGAACTCTCAGTGAAAGCCTGTCACTGTCTGTAAAACCCAGGCATCTGAGGTTATAAGTGCCCATTTGTGCGTGAAAAAACGCAATCTCTCTCCGAGAATTTGAGGGGAAGAAAGAGTAATCCTTACCATTAGGGCCTCCTGGAGCGTTACCTGCTCCCCGGGCACTTCTGCTTGCTCTGCTTTTCCCACTACCCCGGTTGGGGAAGAAGGCACCTTGACGACCGTCCCACCATCCATTATTCCTGTAGGTATAAGTGTTGGGACCTTATTGATATACGCGGCCGGAGGAGCGACCCCTGCCTCGTCCGGCTCCCCAAAAAAAACTTTCCCAGGAAAAATGTTCTTTATGGAGGACTGTGCCTTGTCAAGCGCCGAAAAGATGGCCACAAACTTGCCCAGTTTCTTTGACGAACGGATCGCCAAATAAGTTACCTTGGGCGACCGCCCCTTTCTCGGAGTTAGATAGTTCCCCCAGTTTGGGGTCTATTTTAATAAGTAAGGAACGGCGCCTCTCCGCCAAGATAGCACAGTTGCCGTTGCCCAGGAGGCAAACTGCCACCTGGGCCCACCCAGCCACAACCAAAAGGCAAACTGCCACCTGGGCCCACCCAGCCACAACATCAGTCGGCAGGGGGGTGTCCGTGTGCCTTGTGTGCTCGACCAATTGAATAATCTGTGTTAGGGGTTCCTAACATGTCTAGCAAGTTGTCCTGGCATGTCCTCCAGGACCAGTCGATACCCTTCTTGGGATCCTTAGTGTACTTCGCAAAGAAGGTACACATTTTTGGTCTATGTCCGGAGTTGCCGCTACCTTGCCTGGCAAAGTAGGGGGCGGACATTCGGCCTTAGGTGGGCCCGAACCTCTTTGTCAAGAGGCTGACGAATCTTGCTGGCCACATACTGGGCCACCTTCTACTCCGGTTGCCACTCCGAGGACCTAGGGTGATAGATGCCCTACAGCTTAAACATGTCTGAACTGGAGTCTTCTGCCTCCTGCGGGGCTGGCGTGGTGGAAACCAGGCGCCATGGACGACCGGAGTGGTGTTCCTCATCAGGGGAGGAATCTCCCTCTGTGTCCCCTTCAACCTGCTTGGGTGACCCCACCTCAAGGTCTAATATGGGGTGAACCTCTTTAGCGGTCTCTCCGGGCCTAGAACCCTCCCAGAAGGTTGGGCACGCACCCTCTTGTGAAAGGTTTCGGCGAGGTGTTCGAAGCCCTCGAGGTGCCCCGTGGAACGCTTACGCAATTTCTTGGGAGCCGTCAAGTTTGCAGTTTTAGGAGCAGCTCCCGTCCCCCCCAAACATGCCTGTCCCCTTAGATACCTGCTCTGACAGTTTTGCAACACTTTCCTTAATAGGGCCCAGGGCCTGGGCTATGGCTTGAGAGATCAAAACATCTACCTCAGGGGGTAGAGTGCGCTGTGAAGGGCACTCCCAAGGGGACAGGTTGGGGAAGAAATCATGGCCCTGAATGGACTGCATAGTAGGGAGACAGTGGGAGATGCTGGACAGGAGAAACACGCTGTAGATATGCTTACGGCAGCCCCCCCACGCTCCTGTCAAGAAAAGGGAAGAGACCGAATGGCCTCTGCGCGCGCTCCGCTCCCTAGGCAGGAGTCTATCTTACCGCAAAAGTGGTGTTCTGTAGGGGTTAAAATTGAGCTTTACGCCCAAAACCCGTGTCACACTATCCCCCTAGTGATCGAGCGCTCACTGCGACTCGAATTGCTAGGAAACGCGCATAACACCAGCAGACGCGAAAGAGCGCCCTCTGGTGGAGCCGACATGTCACCGAGTCTGGAATCAGCGCTCGGGCATAAAAACCTACCAAGCGCGGTGACGGTCTCCTGTAAAACCCAGAAATACTGTGATTAAACAATGCCAGCACAAGGCTTTACCAAAACAGTCAAAGGCAATGTCACAAGTACACTCAAGAGGCAGTAAGGGCAAAAAGACTTGACTGATGCTCGAGCAGTGAAAAAGAGGGCGGACGACGACAGCAATGGATATATAAGCACACCGTTGGAGAGAACAACGATTAGACACTGGTTACCATGGAGAGGTTGGCTTCATGGGTGTAGTTTTTCTTGAAATTGTTGAACTTTGAACTGGCTGTTAAATAAAAAGTGAAGAAAGATATCCGGTCCTGACATAGAATTAAAAAGGAGGAGGATATACTCCAAGGGAGAAACAAAAACAAGATCACTAAACTGCGACAAGGAAAGCCATCACATAAGCAAACAAACAAAAGTGATAGTAAATCCAATCAATGGTACGCAAAGGCCGGGATATAAGCCATTGTAAACGTTTTAATAAGCTTTCAATAGGTCATTTACAATCAGCCTTCGACAGACTCGACCTAAAAAGAACCACAATTCCCTTATTCCAGGAGCTGTAGCAAACCAATGAAAACTATTACAATAAAGACGCGGAAGGTGAACAGGTGGAGGTATAGTGTGCGTGTCAATGCAATTGTCAGTGAGTTGGTTATGAACGCCCAAGTTACCCATGGTTTGCCTGACCCAAAATGTCTGATAACCCCGGACTTGGACAATATCGGCATGCGCAGTCCACTCCACCTGCCCACGTCATGTTGAAGAGCGGCATTTGCTTACCCCGGAAGCCAACCAGACTGACAGCATAGCCACAGCGAGCCAGGCTAAGTGCGTGGTACGTCATGCGTGGGCTACGGCCCAGGTCACCGAGCACTAGCACGCATACTCGCCGTAGACCCTTCCTTGGAGCGGCTATGCACGAGAACCCCAGCAAGGACAGGGCCGTGAAGGCAGACAGCAGCGGAAAGCGCAACCATGCCCAACCACTTCTCCAGCTCAGTGAAGCTATAAGAACACAGCCAAGCGCTGACACCTGCAGGAATAGCGGCAGTCGCCAGCCAGCCATCACAATTAGGGACTTATCTACGGGAGCCGCAGAGGTTCAAGCCTGCGTGTAGCCGCGAATAGTTGGAAGAGTAGAAAGACTATGATCACGAGCGGCAGCAATAGTAACACCCTTTACATTTAAACATTAGTTTATCTTGAAGTAATGAACTCATGGGCACACCTGTCATGTACTAAAACACAAACAAAGTACTGATTTATTCAACCTTACCCGTTCACATTTGAACGTATGAAATTGGTTCCGAGTTGACAAAGAAATTAATGTGTTAAACATTTAAAAATGTGATCTTATGCGATAAGGTTGAGTTTCTTAGTGTGCTTTACTAGAGCTCTGAATTAGCCTGCTAACTCCATGAGTGAAATGTCAAAATCATTTTACCATAATAATTATTTTTAGTTGTTCCGATACGTCAGCTTAGTTGACAGCATTTTAAAATAAAAGTCTGGGACTTGATAAGTTCTAAAAATTGCAGTTTTTCGTAGTAAAGACAAAATCTGTTTAAGTAGTAGTGATGTTTTGTTTTCTATTGCTATTTGTAACCATACTCAAATCACGAAAACATTACGTCATTGGGGTTAATGGGCGATTTTCTGAAAAATAGGGAGTTTCCACCCCATTAAGAAGCTACAAACATAGCCCACAGCCATTCACAAAGATAAGCACACTTGAAGCCACACTGCAATTGTATAGAAGTAGTATACATCATTTCCCTGTGGTTAGTGAGTGGTAGAAGATTAGAGCCACAGGGTCCACGTGGTCAAACAAAGAATGGGTTAGGGGCAGTTAATACAGCAGGTAACAAACAAAATTTAATTATTTAAGGCTGGAATATGGCGGTGTATAATCTAAGCTACAAAACCCAGATTGGTTAAATATTATAACATCTGCCAGCTAATATGTTTACTGGAAACCTGGAGTAGGGTTGATTTTTATATAGATGGCCTTGACCAAATCCCCTTATTATCAGGTGGCTTACCTACTTATAGACCAAAGGTATGAGGTCATCTTAATACATGTTTACAATAATATCTTCAATAATATACATAATAGAATCATTAAAGAATTCAGAAAAGATTTGGAGGTTTTCGCAAAATAAAGTGGGCTCATTTTATAGTAGCTCTGGGTCGGAGTTTTTAATACAAGAAAATACCAGATTAAAAGTAGTTCAGGTTGCAAACTTTCAGATTATTTTGGGGCTGACCAACTGTTGTATACATGATCCCTATGGGGACTCGCTAAATGAACTAGTATATACATTAAATCTCGAAATTATAGAACAGGAACCAGAAGAATATGGCTCTGGGTTGCCAACCTTTTATGGTAATGGACACTTTTCTTTCTTTGACCACGTAATGATCTCAGTCAACGATCCAAACCTAATCAAAACCCTTAATATAGAAAATACTGTGCTTAGTGACCATGCTGTGCTAAATCTTTCCTTAAATATTTTTCATAATAAACCAGAGGCAACGGAAACTGTGCTGTTCATTTAAACCTTGGGGAGAAATGGGGTTACCTTAAAATGGGCGGTGACAAATGAATCTAAAATACTTGAAGCCATCATGCTAGAACAATGGGATTCTTTTGTTTTACGTTCAGAATAGGGGGGGCAGGGGAGGTAGATTATTTTAGGTTGGTGGAAGGCTTTTTTCAAATTACAGCAATTGCCAAAAATTTACATAGAGAAGGAATACACCTGGCTGGTTTAACTCTCATTGTACTAGAGCAAATCAGGCACTCGGAAAGACTCTACAAGAAACCCTGAGAAATGGGGATAAAATAAAGGATCTTCAAAAACATTATAGGACGGTATTAAAAAGAAGAAAGAAGGAACTTCAGGAGCTGGCCTGGGCAGATTTAGAATAGGCAGCTGAAACTGGAAATAATAGTTTGTTCTGGAAAACGGTAAATTATCCCTTTCTCCAAGAAAGCGTTAGTCCATCTATGGAGGTTTTCGTGTTACAAAATAATTTACAATCATTTTGAAGGCATTTTTATTCCAGATAATATTGCTGCTGATCAGTCTCAGAGTCTCCCAAGTACAATTAATTTTGAGCTTCAGGAGCGAATTACCAAGGCGGAAGTCGGTGTAGCCCTAAAAAATAGTGCCCAAGGAAAAGCCACGGGCCCATTGGGGTCCTAGTGGCTGTTTTTAAGACACATACATCTCTATGGTTTCCAGTTTTAACACAAATGGAGAAGCAAACAGTTATTTCCCAAAATCCTAGAGCGATAGAATGATTGTCCCTATTTTTTTTAAAAGGGAACAGAGGCAATGCTAGATGTTACTGCCCCATATTACTTTTGGATCCTCTGTGAAAGTCATGGGTAGGGTGCTCTTAGCTAGGCTGGAATCCTGGGCCCAGGAAAAAAGTACATTGACAGAATCACAATATGGGTTTAGTAAGGAAATAGGTACAGTGGAACAGGGAATAAACTTCCACCTTATCATCAGTAAGAACACGTTGGCTGAGGAGGGGCATATCCATCTGTGTATTGAAGATTTGTGCAGCACCTTTGACCTGGTGAATCATGCCATGTTATGGCAGGTGTTAATAGATATGGGTGCTCTGAATGGTGCTGTAAGTCATCTCTCCCAGCTGTATGCTTCTTTAACTTCCTGTGCACGTTGTGGGAAGAATGAAGAAAGTACAGATACATTTCGGTTGACCGGGCTAATTAGGTATGGATGTGAGCTCACACCATTGTTATTTTCATTATAGAAAATGGGGCGGATGGCTTCCTGCAGAATATAAACATCGATCCCTGCAGGGTGGGTTCCCTTATTATCCCAATTCTACTCTACACAGAAGACGCAGTACTTTTATTCAGGATGACAACTGGTCTCCAGCGATTGATTAATAACTTAGTTAAATTCAATTTCAGATTGCTCGCCATAAAAGGAACAAAGACCTACACCTTGGTATGTGGGAAAAGGTTAAAACAGGGTAAAGGGTATTTTGTGAAGGGTCAAAAGCTAGAAGAGGTGAAAACCTTTAGCTACTTGGGCATTGTTTTCTCACTAAATGGTGATTGATTGTCTCATTTGGAAACGGCCAAGTTAAAATTTATAAGGGCCACTGCTGCTGTACAGCTGCAAGAAAACATTTTTTACGCAGGGCCTTGGCTGTCCAAAAGTCGACCCCTGCTTTCATTGTATATAAAACACTGGCATGGTGGACACTATTGATCTTAATACATTAACAAAATGACATTGCATTTGGTCAAAACAAGGCACCAAGTTTATTAGGGAAATTATTAGAGAGAGATTTTTGGATTTGGATTACTATGGAAAAGTACAGTGGCTTCAGTATTTAAAGTTGCTGTTATGAGAATTGGGTGTACATTTCAACCCATTAGAACCTCATAGTATTTTGCAATTCAGCAAAAGAGAAAAACTTCGAACTTGGTGGGAAAAACAGAGGCAATTAGGGAATCCCAGGAAAAAATGAAACCCAAAGTAGATAGATACTCCAGGGGCTTACTCCAACAGGGGATTCAAGGATACTTGATTAATGTGGAAAATATTTACAATAGACTTTTGTTAAGCAGATTACGTTTAGAGTGGATTCGCCATTTGTGGTCTTTCCTAAAACGCACTCATGGCTCTCTAACCTGCCAAGGTGCCCATGTGATGGAAAGGCAAATCAGACAGCCACCCACTTTTTACTGTTTTGCAAATTCTAAAGTGATATCATATCCTCTATGTCACATCCCATTTTTCTGTCACAGTGTTTTATATATCATCAGGAGGCCCTTATTTTCGTAGCAAATTTGCCAAATATGTATATATGCTTTGCTATTCGTGATTTTCTTAAGAAGGCCCTCTGTGGATGCAAATCATTATCTTATTTAGATGGCTTGCGTTACGAAGAAACCTTAATTGATGTTTGAGTATTTTAACTTCTGACTCTAGTTGTGTTCTGACGGTTAGCTTATGAAACCCTTGTACCGCCAAAGAAATGAGCATATAAGGTGATGGACATTGTCAGTAATACTTATCAGTGATTATTATATTAAGATAATACACTTTGGTTTATACTGATTTGCACAACCGTTTACCTATTTTATAATTTGATTTCTTTTTAAAGTGTAAATACTTGTTTTTATAAATTTATTGTATTGAAAATCTGTTACTTTTTAAATGTCTGAAGGTTTTCTATGTAATTAGGGCTTTTACCTCTTGTTCTTTTATGGATTTGAATACAAATCCAAGTAAAGATAATTCTGATTCTGGTTCTATGGAAAGCAAAGCCATGGTGGTGCATAAGAAAGGAGGTATAGCAGGTCTTCAAAAGTACTCTAAAAGCGAATTTCAAGTCACTCTCACACTCTGGCTAAGGTGGACTGAGCCCCCACTTTACAATTAGTGAACAGGTCCTGTCCACACACATCACCCCGACTTGTGTCCTGAATGTATGTCTGCCGTTTACCATATATGGTTAGTGTTTTTGTTAGAAATGAGGTCTCTAGTTGGCAGAGGTATACACCTTTGTCCAAGTAGGGACCACAGTCCTAGTCAGGGTAAGTCACACACAATCCAAATTATACTTTGCCCACCCTCTGGTAGGTTGGCACTGAGCAGTCAGGCTTAACTTAGAAGACAAAGTGTAAAGTATTTGTGCATTAAATCATACAGTAACACAGTGAAAACACCACACAAATACACCACACAGGTTTAGAAACATAAATAATATTTATCTGAATAAAATAAGGTTAAAACAACAAAGATCCAATAATCAAAAGTTGAAATATCACTTTTAAAAGGGTTAAAAGGCCCTCATTACGACCCTGGCGGTTTGTAACCGCCAGGGCCGCTGGACGGGGAGGCACCGCCGACAGGCCGGCGGTGCCCCGCGGGGCATTCTGACCGCGGCGGCTTAGCCGCGGTCAGAGAAGGGAAACCGGCGGTCTCCCGCCGGTTTCCCGCTGCCCCCAAGGAATCCTCCAAGCCGGCGCAGCTTGCTGCGCCGGCTTGGGGATTCCGACTCCCCCTCCCGCCATCCAGTTCCTGGCGGTTCTCCCGCCGGGAACCGGATGGCGGGAGGGGGAGTCGCGGGGCCCCTGGGGGCCCCTGCAGTGCCCATGCCAACGGCATGGGCACTGCAGGGGCCCCCGTAAGAGGGCCCCAAAATGTATTTCACTGTCTGCCTTGCAGACAGTGAAATACGCGACGGGTGCAACAGCACCCGTCGCACCTTCCCACTCCGCCGGCTCGATTACGAGCCGGCATCCTCGTGGGAAGGGAGTTTTTCCCTGGGCTGGCGGGCGGTCTTTTGGAGACCGCCCGCTAGCCCAGGGAAAAACTCATAATACCCTCCGCGGTCTTTATGGAGGGCTGAATTCTGGCGGGCGGCCTCCACCGCCCGCCAGAATCAGAATGAGGGCCTTAGTCCTTAGAAATGAACAGTTGTCTCCTTGTTACACACAGTACCTGGTATGTGTAAAAAAAATATCACTCACGCAGAGGAGGAGATGCATGGAGAAATAGGATGTTGAGTCGGGTTTTCCGATGCAGCAGACAATGCTTTGTTTCTTTCCAAGCTGCAAGGGGTGTGCGTCATTTTTTGACGTGCAGTCTTGGTTCCTTACTGCAATGTGGGGATCTTTTGACGCCCACTGACGATGCAGAAAAAATTCTTGACGCGCTGGAAGTAGACACGGGTTATGCACCGATCCGGTAGGCGATGCGTCGAATTTTCTGTTGCAAGGCAGGTGCTGCATTAAATTTCTGGTCGGGAAGTCGGGGTTGCATCGTTCCGGTCAGCTGTGCGGCGATTTCTCAGTTGGAATGCACGCTTCCGGTAGGCGGTGCGTCGATTTTCGAAGCACAAGGAGTTTCCTTAATAGATTAAAGCCCTCATTACAAACCTGGCGGTAAATCCCGCTTTCCGCCATGCTGAAGACCGCCAACATACCGTTGCGGCGGCGGAATTCCGCTACAGGTATTACGACCCACATCTCGGATTCCACCACAATACAGACACCCACACAAGTCCGCCACACCAATGGTCAGTGATAAACTGGCGATACGAAAACCTACACCGGCACGCCAACAGGAATACACCCACACTATCACGACCCACGAATCAACGCGGCGGTCTTTCAACCGCGGTAATCCATTGGTGGAAAATACCACAGAGCTCAAAATACACACACATTTACAAAACACAACCACGTTGGACAATTCGAAATACACACACCTGATACACTTACCACACCCACACACCACACCACTATAAAACATACACCCACATTACCCACAAACCCTTACAACCAAAAATTTCAAAGAAGGCCATGCATAGAGATTAGCTAACATAACACCAGCATCCACAGACACACAACACCATCACTTATACAACATCCACGCACCTCAAACAACACACACCAACACATTACCCCACACATCACAACAGACAGCACCTCACACATCACCCACACTACATCATGGCACCTCAAAGACACCCCAGGTTTTCAGAGGCGGAGTTCAGGGTCATGGTGGAGGAAATCATCCGGGTAGAGCCACAGCTATTCGGATCACAGGTGCAGCAGACATCCATTGCAAGGAAGATGGAGCTATGGCGGAGAATCGTCGACAGGGTCAACGCAGTGGGACAGCATCCAAGAACACGGGATGACATCAGGAAGAGGTGGAACGACCTACGGGGGAAGGTACGTTCCATGGTATCAAGAAACCAGATTGCTGTACAGAGTACTGGCGGTGGACCCCCACATCCTCCCCCACAACTAACAACATGGGAGGAGCAAGTCTTGGCGATAATGCATCCTGAGGGCCTCGCAGGAGTAGCTGGAGGACTGGACTCTGGTAAGTCATAGCTTAACTACTTCATCCCCCCACCCCACCTGCATGCCATCACATACTCCCACTCTTACCCTCACCCCATCACACCATCATCTCCATATGTCCCACTATCACAACCCAAACATTCCAATACCAAGGAATGTATTCCTTGCACCTATGCATGGACCACCGTCACCAAAGCATGTCCAGTACAGAAACCCACACAGACCCCAAACCAACTATCACAAAAGGGCTAACACAATGACGCAAGCACAGGAGTAGAGGGTACCTCAAACAATGCACAAGATGGCACACACAGATACTAAAACTATGCATCTACACCCCAACAGGACCCCCTACCCAACGTCACTGGACAAGAGGTGCCAGACATATCCAGTCCCCCCACAGAAGAGGCCCACAGTGATGACAGCAGCTCTGCACGCCTGGATCAAGATGACCAGCCCTGCCCATCAGGGACCTCTGGACAGTCAGTTCCCCTGACACAGTCCCAAACCACCACAGAGTCTCCCCCCTCAGGAAACACCGCCACAGCACCCACCCAGCGGGCCCATCCCTCTGTCCCCAGGACACGTCAAGTCAGCAGTGTGTCCTCCACTACAGGGACCCCAGGCAAATCCACCAACCCAAGGGGTCAGTTGCAGTAGGCACACGGTTTAGGGGACAGAGGCACAGGATAACAGGGAAGCTGGGAGGACTGCTATGCAACAGGGGGAGGACAGGCCAAGGGAACCGACACTCTACGAGGCACTCTCCAACATCATGGGAGCTTACCACCATTCCCAGGAGACCATGGGCACGGTACTAGCCAAGTTTCAGGAGACCCAGCGGCTGCAGGAGGAACACTATCTGGGGATCAAGGAGGACTTGAAGTCCATTAACACCACCCTGGTCACCATTGCAGGGGTGCTGGCAGACTTTGTCAACACCATGAGGGACAGAGTGGGACACAAACGGGCCCCTGACACTAGCCTGGACGATGAACAGCCATCCACTTCCGCTGGCGCTAGTGGACAGGAGGCCCCACCACAGGACCAACAGGCCACCAGCAACCAACCCCCTGCAGAAGGAGAACCAGCCCGCAAACGGTCCCTGCGATCCCAGAACAAGTCAGAGAACATTGCCAAGACCTCCGCCAGGAAATAAGACCCTCCTGAATGTCACCCTTCTGTCACACTTTGTCACCCTGTCCACCTTAAACTGCCATAGCTCCACTTCCTATGCCCCATTGGACAATGCACCTGTGAGACCAAGAGACTGGACTCTGCCATGGACATTCCTCCACCATCACCCCAGCCCATTTCACCACCCTCCACTTATTTGCACACAAATAAACACCCTTGAATCACAAATCAATCTAGAGTCAGTCTGTGCTTTCACAAATTTGTAATTGCAAAATCTCTGGAATATAGCAATGTCAATGTACTTGTTCACATACCAATGTTACACAGCTGTAGGCCAGGAGTAAACATAGCAGAGGGCACAAATTGGGACCCAGATCTGTGAAACGAAAAGCCAAAGTGACAAGTCAGGGTCCATACACAGAGGTAAAAAGGCAGACTTATGCTAGGTCCTCCGATAGTATGAGATGTGGGAAGCAGTTCCATCTTCCTACCTGTGTCTCACTGGATGTATTGCATGATGATGTTGTTTCGGTTGTCCACATCTTCTTCTTCTGCCTCCTCTTCTTCACTGTCCACAGGCTCCACAGCTGCCACAAGACCACCATCAGGCCCATCCTCCTGCAGAAAAGGCACCTGGCGTCGTAAAGCCAAGTTGTGCAACATACAGCAAGCGACGATGATCTGGCACACCTTCTTCGGTGAGTAGTATAGGGATCCACCTGTCAGATGGAGGCACCAGAATCTGGCCTTCAGGAGGCCGAAGGTGCGCTCTATTATCCTCCTAGTTCGCCCATGAGCCTCATTGTAGCATTCCTCTGCCCTTGTCCTGGGATTCCTCACTGAGGTCTGTAGCCATGACAGGTTGGGGTAACCAGAGTCACCTGCAAATATCGAGGGACAACTGTTAGACATCCTCCAAACATTAGGGAATCTCCCATACCCAGACAGCAAATGAAACTGTGTGGGGACTTTAGGCTCACCTATTAGCCACACATGGTGCCTCTGGAGTTGGCCTATCACATAAGGGATTCTGCTATTCCTCAAAATGTAAGCATCATGCACTGTGCCAGGATACTTGGCATTCACATGGGAGATGTACTGGTCTGCCAAACACACCATCTGCACATTTATTGAATGGTAGCTTTTCAGGTTTCTGTATGCATGTTCATTCCTGCGGGGGGGAGGAGGGGGCAAATGCCACATGTGTACTATCAATGGCACCAATGATGTTGGGGATATGTCCCAGGGCATAGAAGTCACCTTTCACTGTGGGCAGTCCTCCACTTGAGGGAAAACAATGTAGCTGCGCATGTGTTTCAGCAGGGCAGACAACACTCTGGACAACACATTAGAGAACATTGGCTGGGACATCCCTGTTGCCATGGCCACTGTTGATTGAAAAGACCCACTGGCCACAGACAGGACCTGCACAAAAGGGGGGATTCCTGCGGGATTGCGAATAGCTGAAATCAGATCTGGCTCCAACTGGGCACACAGTTCCTGGATTGTTGCACGATCAAGTCTGTAAGTGATAATTATGTGTTTCTCTTCCATTGTCGACAGGTCCACCAGGGGTCTGTACACCGGTGGGTGCCGCCATCTCATCACCTGCCCCTGGTCTAAATAGGTGTGACGCAGTTATTTGGTCTGCCATGTGGCCCCCTGAAATGGCGGCTGCCTGACCTGTAAGGTGGGACAAGGGGAAATGAGGTAACTTCGCTGGCGTTGTACACCGTTGCGGTAGGCGGTCGAAGACCGCAGCGCAATTCAGCATTGGTTAACATTGGGCCCTATGGGTTCCAGAAGCCAATGACGATGTACGCCGGCGGTGACGGTAGGCACCGACCCGGACATAACCGCCATTTTCGAACTGTCCACTCGCTTGATACCTGACCTTCAACAGGAGAGGACCTACATTGCAAGTGCTGCTGTGACCTGTGTCTGGAAGCGACAATGGCTACAGTGTCTGGGGAAAGGGCCCCTGCCTTCACTTCGGAGGAGTTGGAGAAGCTAGTGGGTGGGGTCCTCCCCCAGTACACGCAACTGTATGGTCCTCCAGACAAACAGGTGAATACACTGTGAGCATGGTGGATGACACATGATTGGATGGAGTGTTGTGGATGGAAGAGGGAGGGGAGGGGAACAGGTCAGCATGTGAGGATAGGGTGTGTGTATGTATGTCTGGGCCAGGGTGGGAGGTTTTTAGGCAATGCGTGAGAAGAACAGTACAGGATAGTAACATCCATTATTACTTCACTTGTCCTCTAGGTCAGCGCCCACCAGAAGAAGGGTATTTGGCGTGCCATCGCCAAGGAAGTGCGGACCCTGGGGGTCTACCATAGACGGAGCACCCACTGACGGAAAAGATGGGAGGACCTGCGCCGCTGGAGCAAGAAGACGGTGGAGGCCCAGCTGGGGATGGCCTCCCAACGTGGAAGGGGTGCCCGTCGCACCATGACCCCCCTGATGTACCAGATCCTGGCGGTGGCATATCCGGAGTTGGATGGGCGCTTGAGGGCATCACAGCAGCCACAAGGGGTTGAGGACACCCTCAACAAGCTGACTGTGCACTTGATGAGGTGTCTGGGTGGGGGTGGTGGCCTGTGGGTTCCCCTAGGCAAGGGCAGACATGCAAAGGTAGATCCATTGTTTTGCAGCCTCATTCCCAGTCCAACCCCAAAGGTGGTATTTGTCCTCTACACCTAGTCAGGCTCCCATGGGTTCCAGCTGTGCATGAAATGGGTCTAGAAAGAGTCCCCCTTGGGCATGTGCTTTTCCCCTGCACTGTTAGTGTATGGCTTAGTGCATAGTGCTGCTCCCTGTGTGTTGTGTCCGCCAACGGTAGTGGTGTTGCATGCACTGACCATGTGTCTCTTCCGTCTCACCCCCTTTTTTGTTTTGTCACCCTGTTCTTGCGTGGATTAGCATCATCTGGCGGAGGAGCAGTGGCACCGGAGCAGGAGGGAGCTGCATCCCACATGGCCCTGGAGGGTGAAGTAACGGTGTCTGAAGGCACCAGTGGGACGGAGGGCGAGGGGAGCTCCACAACAGGAACAGGAGTATACACCAGCGACAGCGACTCCTCCTCTGAAGGGAGCTCCCTTGCGGTGGCGGGCACCTCTGTGCCCACCGCATCAACAGGTACAGCCGCCACCCCCCTACCTGCACCACAGCTCCTCAGCGTGTGTCTCGTTCCCGCTCACCCAAGAGGGTGGGAATCACCTTCACCCCAGGCACCTCAGCCCCTGCCCCAGTCAGCCCTGCTGCCCTCAGTGAGAAGGCTGTTGACCTCCTGAAATCCCTCACTGTTGGGCAATCTACCAATTTTGAATGCCATCCAGGGTGTTGAGAGGCATTTGCAGCAAACAAATGCATACCTGGAGGGCATTCATTCTGGGCAGGCGGCCCAACAGAGAGCATTTCAGGCTCTGGCCTCAGCACTGATGGCAACCATTGTCCCTGTGTCCAGCCTTCCCCCTCCAACTTCCACTATCCAGACCCAATCCCCTGTCCCTCAGCCTATCCTAAGCACACCATCAGACCAGCATGCACACTCATCAACACACAAGAGTGGACATGGCAAACATAAGCACCACACATCACACAGGCACTCACACAAGCACCATCCCCATGCAGAGACACCAACATCCACTGCCTCCACTGTGTCCCCCTCCACCACTTCCTCCTCCTCCTTCCCTGTCTCGTCTCCACTCACACCAGCATGCACTACATCCTCAGCTACTACCTCCAGCACGCCATCACCACACACCGCTCACGTGCAATCACCACCCCCACTACCATTCACACATCCCCTATGTCCTCTCCCAGTGTGTCTGTGAGCCCTCCTCCCAAAGTACACAAACGCAGGCACACACCCACACAACAGCCATCCACCTCACTACAGCCTCCGGCCCATGCACCTTCACCCAAATTCAGCAAACGTGCACCTCCTACAACCACTACCTCTTCCTCCACTCCCAAACCCCCACTATCTTCCCATCCCAGTGTGTCTAAGAAACATTTCATGGCTAACTTTGACTTCTTCCCTGCACCTCCCCCCCACATTCCTTCCCCTAGGGCCAGGCTGTCCAGGTCCCAGCCCAGCACCTCAGCCACCATATCCCCCAGCAACTCCGGTCTCATCGCGGCCGCCACCCATCAGGGCTGCCAGTGTGCCACCTAGCGAGGCCAAGGAGCAGGCCATTCCGCCTCCTGCCACGGTGAAGAAGGTGCCCACATGCTGGAGGTAGAAGCCGCACCTACCAGCAAGCAAGGGCTCCTCCAAGCCAAAAGGGGACAGTGGAAAGACACCAGCAGCAACATCAAAGGTGGGGAAGGGACACAAGCCGAAGAGCAGGTCAGGACAAGGCACGGTGGCTCCGGCTGAGGGACCAGAGTCACCCCTTCTGTCAACCAGTACACCAACCTGCACGGCGGTGGACACCGCCACCTGGATCGCCACCTGTCCCGCCACCTGCACGTCTGCTGCCTCTGCAACAGCCCCCAGCATCATCCCCAGTGGGCAGCCGTCCGAGGCTGCAGGAGACGTCCTGCTGTGTCCCTCAATAGATGCAGACACATGCACCACTGCCAGCACCTCCGCCACAGACACCGACGCAACCACCGCCACCAGCCCCGCGATGTGCTCAGACAGTGCCACCACAGCTGACATGGCTATCATCCCCAGTGGGCAGCCGTCCGAGGTTGCAGGAGGCTTCCTGGACCCTGCCCAGCGTCCATGAGGCATGACTCTCAGTACTGTTTGTACCTGCAGGTGGCAGGCGAAGTCACAGCAGGGTGGAGTGTGTCTCTGCCTCCATGGCGTATCATGCTACCTGTGTTAAATAGTAATCCAAAATGGTCTCCCATTTTGTCTATTCATTTACTATTGCCATGTGCTCGACAAAGCTGACTCTTCATTGAACCATGCAAGTTGACTTTTCTGTGAACTTTGCTTTTACTAAACCTTCTCATGATCCAGGCCTCTCCACTCTATCTAATTAAGCTGACTCTAAGAAATACCGAGGCACAGCTGCATCCTGCTTATCCCTGTGCAAAAACAAAAATGTACCTCGTACCACCACATTCCAGGAGCCTTTCGCACAAGATATCCTCGTAAATTATCAGACATGCCTTGAAAGACTAACTTTTGATAGATGAACTGTCACTTTGCCTGTGTATCAGCAGGATACTCCTGAGACAGTGGGAGTGCAGGCAGGAAATACTAAATCTAACGTGTGTACGTCAGCAGGATGTTCCCGGGTCAAAGGGAGAGCTGACTGAAGCTTTTGGGCTTGCAAGATGGGGAGGGGTGGCTTCCTAACTGGGGGGCAGCTTAACTATATAAGATTGTACGCTGCGGAATGAAGCAGCCAGCCTCCGTAGGAAAATCCATCAGACTGTCCTGGGACTCTGTGCTTAGCTCGAGCTATTATCTGTTTGTTAATAAAACTCTTCTCTTCTTCATCAGTTGTGACTCTGTCTGTTGTGTTCTCTGCTAGTAAAGGACCCTGAAGACTTAGGGTGTCCCCTCCACCGCTGGGAGAGGTGAGGCCGCCTTTCCCGGTTCGTCACCTGCTCCCAGGCAATCTCGTGGCACACACACCAAGGTGAGGGAATGGGACCTGCCACACTGCATGTGCAGCACTCTGGGCACAAAGCCCCCTCCAGAACCAGTGAAGAGATACATCCACTTTCTCAGTCCTTGGCAGGATGAAGCCTCTGGGCACAAAGCCCCCTCCAGAACCAGTGGATAGATACATCCACTACCTCAGTCCTTGGCAGGATGAAGCACTCTGGGCATAAGGCCCCCTCCAGATCCAGTGGAGATTCATATCCAGTACCCCAGCCCTTGGCAGGATGAAGCACTCTGGGCACAAAGCTCCCTCCAGAACCAGTGGAGATTCACATCCACTTCCTCAGTCCTTGGCAGGATAAACCACTATGGGCACAAAGCTCCCTCCAGAACCAGTGGAGAAAGGCATCCACTACCTCAGACCTGGGCAGGATGAAGCACTCTGGGCACAAAGCCCCCTCCAGAACCAGTGGAGATTCACATCCAATACCCCAGTCCTCGGCAAGATGAAGCTCTCTGGGCACAAAGCCCCCTCCAGAACCAGTGGAGAGATACATCCACTTCCCCAGTCCTTGGCAGGGTGAAGCACTCTAGGCACAAAGCCCCTTCCAGAACCAGTGGAGAAAGGCATCTACTACCTCAGTCCTTTGCAGGATGAAGCACTCTGGGTACAAAGCCCCCTCCTGAACCAGTGGAGATTCACATCCAATACCCCAGTCCTTGGCAGGATGAAGCACTCGGGCACAAAGCCCCCTCAAGAACCAGTGGAGACTGTTATCCACTTGAGAGACTTTGGCTTTGCACTCCCCAGGATAGAGCAGTGGGCAAACCACCCACTGGAAAGACTTGTGAGACTGTGGCTTTGCAGTCCCCGGGATAGAGCAGTGGGCAAACCACCCTGGAAAGACTTGTGAGACTGTGGCTTTGCACTCCCCAGGATAGAGCAGTGGGCAAACCACCCACTTGAGAGACTTGTGAGACTGTGGCTTTGCACTCCCCAGGATAGAGCAGTGGGCAGACCACCCACTGGAAAGACTTGTGAGACTGTGGCTTTGCACTCCCCAGGACCACTCAGTGTGCATGGAGCCCCCTCGTGGAGCAGTGGCGTTGTGCGTTCATCCGGCTGAGGTGCCCCCCCTCCACCTCCCCCTGAGGTGCCTGTGTCATTTCAATCTGATGCCCCTGCAGTGTTCTCTCCGTATCGAGTCAGGTATCTTGTGTGGGCTTCGCCCCTGCATTGTGGGACACTGATCCACGGCCGATGTTTGATTAATATCCGGACTTGTGTAGTTGGTGTACATATTTTTATATACAGATTTTTTAAATTGCACTATCTGATTTTTATTGATTACAATTGTTACAATAATTTCCTTTTGTCCTTGCTTTCTTCCAGGGGGTGAGGGGGTGTATATGTAATGTTGCTGCATGTATTTGTGTGTATGGTGTTGTGGGTAGGGGTGGGGGTTTTGCGTGTTGCGTGTGTGTGTCACTCTCTTTTTCCTTCCACCCTCCCCTGTGTTGTAGGTGCAGTACTCACCGTGGTTGTTGACGGTGTCTTTCCTGCTCCTGATACAAGAGGAGGAAGACCAGCATGGGCAGGAACTAAAGCTCGGGCTCCATGGCGTTCCGGTTCCTCATTGGGTGTCGAGAGGTGAGTGGTTTCTGTTCCAAGTCCTGTTTCTGGCGTGCTTTTGATAGCGTTGGTACCGCCTCGGAAAAGGTGGCAGATAGGCCTCTTGTAATAGTGTGGGTGGTACTTTGTCCTCCGCCTCTCTGTTGGCGGTTACCGCCACGGTGTTTGTTTCTACTGTCGTGGCTGTCGGAGTGTTAAAGTGGATGTCTATGTTGGCGGTTTCCGCCATGGTCGTGATTCCATTTTTTTTCCCGCCGGGCTGTTGGTGGTATTACCGCTGCTTTAACACCAACCACCAGGGTTGTAATGAGGGCCTAAGTCTTTTTGGACCTGGGACTTCAGAAAACAGGAGGCAAGCTCAATCCAAACCCTTGGAGAGCACTTTTGGGGAAGGCAGAGTCCTTCTCAGCACACTCAGAGGCCAGCAGGGCAGCAGTCCTTCTCAGCAAAGCAGTCCAGATGAGTCCTTTGAGCAGCCAGGCAGTTCCTCTTGAAAGGGTGCAGAGGTAGGTCCAGAAGTATCTGAGTTGGTGGGGTCAGAGACCCAGTTTATATACCCTAAAATGCCTTTGAAGTGAGGGAGACGTCAAAGAGTGATTCTGAAGTGCACAAGTTCCTCTTTCAGTATTGTCCTGTCCGCCAGGGTCCCAGTAGGGGGTTTGGCAGTCCATTGTGTGAGGGCAGGCCACTAGCCTTTGAAATGTAAGTGTCTGGCCCTCCACCCTTCCAGTCCATGAAGACCCATTCAATATGCAGACGAGTACAGGTGTGACTGAGTGTCCTGTGTTTGTGGTTGTCTGTGTGAAATGCACAAGGGAGCTGTCAACCAGCCCAGCCCAGACGTTGATTGGAGCCAAGCTGTATTTAAGTGCAGAGCAATGCTCACTTTCTAAAAGTGGCATTTCTAAAACAGTATTATAAAACCCCAACTCACCAATAAGCAGCATTTTCTATTACCTTTCTAGCCATACTAAATAAGACCTGGTTACCCCTTTCAGATCAGAATCTACCATTGACAAATTATAAGAGGGCAGTCCTAAAGCTAACCTATGAAAGGAGCAGGCCTCACAGTAGTGGAACATTTATTTAGGAGCTGTTCACTACCAGGACATGCAAAACAAATATGTACATGCCCTGCCTTTTACCTACTTAGAACCCTGCCCTTTGGGTTACCTAGGTCCTACCTTAGGGGTGATGTATATGTAGAAAAAGGGGCATTTAAGGCTTGGCAAGTACTTTTAAATGCCAAGTCGAAGTGGCAGTGAAACTGCACACACAGACCTTGCAAAGGCAGGCCTGAGACATTGTTAAGGGGCTACGTATGTGGGTTGGACAGTCAATGCTGGAGGCCCACTAGTATCTTGTAATCTACAAGTCCTGGGCACATGTAGTGCACTTTACTAGGGACTTATAAGTAAACCAAACATGCCAATTGGGAGTGAACCAATGTTACCATGTTTAAGGGAGAGATCATATGCACTTTAGCACTGGTTAACAGTGGTAAAGTGCACAGAGTCCTAAAACCAGCAACAACTGTGCCATAAAAGTGGAGATAGGCAGGCTAAAAGTTGGGGGTTGACCACCCCAAGGCTGTCAGGTCTAACATGTGTCCCCCCAAGCTAAAAGTGGGGAGAGTTACCCAACCCCCTGGGAACTCACATCACTAAAGCGGAAGAATATGGAGAGACCATCAGCATTGGCGTGATCAGTCCCCGGGTGATGCTCCACCGTAAAGTCCATCCCCTGTAGGGAAATGGACCACCTCAAGAGTTTAGGTTTTTTTCACCCCTCATCTGCATAAGCCATTTGAGGGGCCTGTGGTCTGTCTGAACCCAGAAGTAAGTCCCAAACAGGTATGGTCTACGCGTCTTCAGTGCCCAGACCACAGCAATTGCTTCATTTTCAATGGCACTCCACCTCTGTTCCCATGGTAATAGCCTTCTGCTAATAAAGGCTACTGGTTGATCTAGGCCCTCCTCATTCAGCTGTTCTAGAACCGCCCCTATGCCATGCTCTGAAGCGCCTCTCTGCATGATTAACTCCTTGGAGTAGTCAGGGGCCCTGAGCATGGGTGCCGTGCACATGGCTTCCTTTAGGGAGTCAAAGGCTATCTGACACGCCTCTGTCCAATTCACCAACCTAGATGGCTTTTTGGAAGTTAGTTCTGTTAAGGGGGCCACTATAGTGCCATAACCCTTAACAAACCTACGGTTGTATCCATTAAGGCCTAGAAAGGCTCTCACTTCTGCTTGGGTTCTTGGTTGTTGCCAGGCCATGATTGTCTACTAGGTGTCCCAAGTACACCACAAAACCCTGCCCAATTGGGCACTTACTGGCCTTGATTGTCAGGCCTGCCTGTTGCAGGGCCTGGAGCACCTCTTGGAGGTGGAGCAGGTGTTCCTCCCAGCTGGAACTTTAGACCGCAATGTCGTCTAGGTAGGTGGCGCAGAACACATCCTTACCAGCTAGGACCCTGTTCACCAACTGTTGGAAGGTAGTGTGGGCATTTTTCAAACCAAAGGGCAACACTCTGAACTGGTAATGTCCCTCAGAAGTGGAAAAAGTAGATCTCTCTTTAGCACCCTCAGTCAAGGCGGTCTGCCAGTACCCTGATGTGAGATCAAAAGTACTGAGGAATTTGTCTTTGAGCTCATCAACTCGGGGATGGGGTGAGCGTCAGTTTTAGTGACGGAATTGAGACCCCGGTAGTCCACACAGAGCCTAAGTTCTGGCTTGGCACTGGGTGCGGCAGCCTTTGGCACCAGCACCACAGGGCTGGACCAGGGAATGCTGGATTTCTCAATTACACCCAGAGCCAGCATCTTGGCAACTTTATCCCTGATGCTGGCCTTCACCAGGTCTGACAACCTGTAAATGTTATTCTTTACAGGGGGACTGTCTCCGGTGTCAATGTCATGAACACACATGTGTGTGATTCCAGGACTGAGGGAAAACAGGGAGGAGTACTGCTCCAGTAGCTGGCAGTAGTCTCCTCGTTGGCCCAGGGTCAGGGAGTCAGAGAGATTGACACCCTCCACTGACCCATCACCTTCTTGAACAGAGAGGAGGTCGGGGAGAGGTTCACTCTCCTCCACACTCTCATCTGTCACCAGAAGCATGTTGACCTCAGTCCTCTCAAAATGAGGCTTCAGACTATTTATGTGGAGCACCCTTAGGGGGTTACTAGGGGACTGGAGGTCCACTTGATAAGTGGCCTCCCCTTTACGCTCTTTAATCTCAAATGGGCTAGTCCAGCGGTCCTAGAGAGCTCTAGGCTCTACTGGGTCCATTACCCAAACTTTGCCTCCAGGCTGAAACTCCACCAGAGTGATCTTCTGGTCATATTAACGTTTCATAACCTCTTGACTGGCCTTGAGGTTGCTCTTTGGCCTTTTTTCAGAAGAGGTGCATCTGGTTGCAGAGTGCCAACATATAGCTGACCACATCCTGGGGGGTTTCTTGGTAACTTTCTCCCACCCCTCTTTTACAATGCTTAGGGGTCTCCTGACAGGGTACCCGTGGAACAGCTCAAAGGGACTGAACCCTATCCCCTTTTGGGGTACCTCTCTATAAGCATGGTTGAGGGAATATTTGAATATGAGGGGGTACTGGAAAACTGGGGCATAAAAATCAGTAAACCAGAGATAGAACGTTATCCTCGAGTGCTGTCCATGGGAAATCAAATAACATGCCCAGTAAAAAAAACGTTCATTGCCTTGAGGGGAACCCCAGTGACAAAACCGCTGATGGTAGATAAGAAAATTACCATACAGTTGACAAGGAATTCAACCTGATGACGCAAGAAATGGTCACAGCAGTTCGAGGGCAGTACTGTGACTGGCTTCCCACAGCTTTGACCGCCAAAGGGGAAATGGCCTCCCTCATTTCTAGCTCCAGCGCTGAGGGCTTTGTAAACAATGTAGACATTATGGTGGTCATTGTGACCCTGGTGGTATTCTGACTGCCAGGGTTCACATAGCGGTATTACTGGCAACAGGCTGGCGGTAATGACCATCAAATTATGACCATGGCGGAGATGCCTCCCATAGACAGCCAATGTACCACACCAACCGCTAGCGCTGTACGAACACGGCGGTAGCCACCTACAGGCAGGTGGAAGACAAGGATCCGCCCACCATATTTTGACAAAGCACACCGCCACGATTTCGGGGTGGTAGCAACAACACCAAAAGCCTGGCGGAAACACATTATTTAAAAGGAGACACTCACCTCCAAGGACACACAGGAGCCCGCGGCCACCATGGAACCTGACCTGCAAGTATTCCCAGTGCTGTTCGACGCCATGGCCATCCTGGAGCACCAACGCCGACGAAGACAATGACGGTGAGTACAGCCTCCTAACACACTGGTGGGGGGGAGTGACACACATGCACATCACACACCATACACACACCCAGAAACACAGGCACAGGAATATAACAGTAACAGAACCCTGGAGTAAATAAACCCAGGACACATGCACAGTTCCAACCACTGTATTCCTTTTGCGTGAATATGTAAAATGTAAAAACATGCACAACTGCAGAAATAAATAAATGCAGGTCCAAAGGCCAGTCCAAAGTCATTAATGCCCACAGGGCAATTTCCAAGCCCCAGCTTGACTCCTGACAACATCTGGACTCCACTGTTCAGGGGCATCATGTTGGAAATGGGCAAGCACCTCAGAGGGTGGGGGAGGGTTGCAACTGATTGTGAGGGAGCTCCTAGCCCACTGGTTCTGGAGGGGGTTTCCTGCTCACAGGATGAGGAGGGAGCTTCCTGTCCACTGGTTCTGGAGGGGCCGTCCTGCCTACAGGATGAGGAGGGGACTGCCTGCCCACTGGTTCTGGAGGGGACTGCGTGCCCACAGGTTGAGGAGGGGGCTTCCTGCCCACAGGTTGAGGGGGGGCTTCCTGCCCACTGGTCTGGAGGGGGCGTCCTGCCCACAGGATGAAGAGGGGGCTACCTGCCCACTGGTTCTGGAGGGGGATTCCTGCCCACAGGTTGAGGAGGGGGCTGCCTGCCCACTGGTTATCGATGGTGCCCCTTGGCCTCTGGTTCCAGATGCTGCTCCTTGGCCTCTGGTTCCGGATGCTGCTCCTTGGCCTCTGGTTCTGGATGCTGCTCCTTGGCCACAATTTTGAGTCAGGGCTCCTTGACCATGGTTTCCAGTGGGACCTCCTTGTCCAGGGATTTCTTGGGGGCCTCCGTGGCCTTGGATGTTTGGTGGGCCTTCTTGGCCTTGGATGCCTGTGGAGCCTCCTTGTCCATGGATTTCCGTGAGGCCTCCTTGTCCAGGGATTTCTGGGGGGCCTCCTTTGCCTTGGATTTCTGGGGAGCCTCCTTGGCCTTTGAGCTCTGGGGGGCCACCTTGGCTTTTGATTTTTGTGGGGCCTCCTTGGGCAGGGATTTAATTGGGACTTTCTTGGCCCTGGGGTTTGGAGGTAGCCCCATTGTCTTGCCAGTCTGTTTGGGAGGGGGCAGCACTTTAGCCCTCCGTTTTGGGGTGGGGGTGTCCTTGTTGCGGGAGCCGGCTTCTCACTCATGTGCCCCTTAGTGGCAGCTGGATACTTTGGGGGTAGATCTGTGTCAGACTGGGTGCTTAAGGTACTGAGCTGGGGTGGTGTGACTGTCCTCTTACAGGTAGGAGGTGGGGGAGGGGGAGGGAAGAGGTCAAGGCGGGCAAGGAAATGCTTCTAAGGAACAATGGGGCGGGATGTGGGAGGAGGGATGGGAGTGGAGGTAGAGGGAGTAGTTGTAGGAGGAGGAGGTGTGCTGGACTTGGGTGCAGGTGCATGGACAGTGTGCGTGTGGGAGGTGGATGGCTGTTGGGTGTCTGAGTGCGAGCGTGTGTGTGTTACTGGAGGGGGAAGACAGGGTGGGGGGACAAACGACGTGTGTATGGATGTTGTGGTGGTGTCTGCAAGTGAGGTGGGTGTGCTGCATGAGGTGGTGGTGACTAGGCATGTGGTTTATGGAGTGCATGTCTGCGGGTCTGCTGTTGTAGTGACTATGGGCAAGGGTGTGCAGGTGGCAGGATCTGGGACTGTTGATGCAGTGTATGAAGGTGTGAGAGCGGATGTGACTGTGAGGGAGAAGGGGGAGACAGTGGTGGCAGTGGATGATATTTGTGCATCTGGGTGTTGGCTGTGTGATTGCTTGTGGACTGAAGTGTGCTGCTTATGTTTGTCTGTGCGAGTCTTGTGTGTTGTTTTGGGTGCGTGCTTGTCATGATGTGTGCATGGGATGGGTTGGGGGTGAGCGGACTGGGTTGTGGTACTTGGAGAGGGGACAGATGAAACAGGGACACTGGCTGCCATCAGTGAAGAGGCCAGAGCCTGAAACGATCTCTGTAGGGCCGCCAACCCACCGTGGATGCCCTACAAGAAGGTATTGCATTACTGCATCTGGGAAGCCAGCCCCTGGATGGCATTTACTATGGTTGACTGCCCTACAGAGATAAGTCTCAGGCAGCAGATCTGACTGGGGCAGGGCCTGAGGTGCCTGGGGCGAAGGAGATGCCCACCCTACTGGGTGAGCGGGCACGGGCAACTCAGTGGGGGGCTAATGGGAGGGCGGTGCTAGTACGGGGTGGCAGTAGAATCTGTAGCTGGGGTGGTCCCAGAGGGGTCCGCCACCACCAGGGAGGTCCAACCGGAGGACGAATCAGAGTCAGTGGTGTCACCTCCTGTCCCCTCCATGGTGCTCCCCCCCCTCTCTAGCCCACTGGTCCCCTCGGCGTCGGTGGACTCTGCCTCTTGGGTCCCCTGGGCTGCAGCTCCCTCACTCGCTGGTGCCCCTGCTCCTTCACCAGATGATGCCAATGCACACATGGACAAGATGACAAAAGGAGAGAGGGAGAGAGAGAAAGGGAGCACAGGGTCAATCTCAGAACCAACAGCACAGATGGCAGACACATCACTGTCACACACTGAGACTGCAAATGGGCAGTATGGACAACACTGGCATACCATTGGCTAAGTACCACAGCAGGTAGGGGCCAAACACTGGGACCGGCTAAGCCCTTTCTGAAATCGGAAGCCACCTACCTAGCTATCTAATACATGCTTTCCGCCATGTTAACCTAAGCTGAACCATGCAGCAATATCTGAACTGGCATATTGGGGCATCCACTGACTAGTACCCTGCACCCAAATCCCATGCCAGGCAACAGAACAGAGATGGTTGACAAACACACTGTACCCACCCCCTTGTGGCTGCTGTGATGCCCTCATGCGCCCATTCAGCTCTGGGTAGGCCACCACCAGAAAGTGGGCCATCAGGAGGGTCAGGTTCTGATGGACACCCCTCCCTCATTGGGAGGCCATCCCCAGCTGGGCCTCTGCAGTCTTCTGGGCCCAGCGTCTCAGTTCTTCCCACCGTTTCCTGCAGTGGGTTCTCTGCCTGCTATAGACCCCCAAGGCCTGCACGTCCTTGGCGATGGCACGCCACAATCCCTGCTTCTGATGACCGCTGGCCTGCAGAGAAACACAGAAGGTGGTACACCATGACCCTGACAATCCAGCCTGTCACACATATGGCCCACAAAAAGCATTTCCCCTCATCAGGCACACACATGAACCATACCCCTACATTGACGCTGCCAACAGCCATATCCGCCCCCATCTGACACACTGCCAGCACACACACACATCTCCATGCAGTCATGTCGCATGCAACATACCCATGGTGTACTCACATGTTGGTCTAGAGGCCCATAGTACTGGCCATACTGGGGTAGGGCCCCGTCCACGAGGCACTCCAACTCCTCGGACGTGAAGGCTGGGGCCCTTTCCCATGTTGCACAAGCCATGGTAGGTTCCAGACACAGGTCACAGCAGCACACGCAGTGGAGATGTAGTTTTGAAAGTCAGGAATTAAGTGAAGTGGTAGAAAGGAAATGGCAGTCACGTCCACAGCAGTGAACACCGTCACCACCGGCGTTGATCATCATTTATTCCCATTATCCATAGAGGGCCATGTTAGCCAATGAGGAATTGCACAGCGGTGCAGACCGCCTTCCCCCATGACGCGAACACCAGCGGTGTGAGGTCACTTCAATCTGTCCCTGAATACAGGACAGGCAGGTGCCATTTTCTAATACTGGTACACATGTACAGATTAATTAGTGCGTCATTGTAGTCGAATGTACCCACCTACACAGTTCCAGTATCCAACATACACACATGCTCTGTGTACACTGCTGTAGTGTGTTCATGGTTCCTGTTGTCACTCTTTTCTTACAATTGGTTCCCTTAGGTACCAACCACTGCAGAGGAATAGGAGGAGGTACACACCGGTGTACAGACCCCTTGTTGACTTGGCTACACTGGAGGACTGGCCCATCATACTCACCTATCGTATAGACAGAGCCACAATCACAGAGCTGTGTGAACAATTGGAGCCTGATCTGCTACCGGCTATCCGTAGCACCACAGCAACCCCCCTCTTGTGCAGGTACTCTCGGTGCTCCATTTCCTGGCAACAGGCTCTGTCCAGGTGACAGTGGGCTTGGCTTAAGGGATGTCAGCCAATGTTCTCTAATGTGCTTGCAAGGGATTTGTCTGGCTTGCTCAAACATGTGCAGCTACATCGCTTTCCCCCGGGTAGATGATTTACCCACTGTGAAGGTTGAATTCTATGCAGTGGGACACATACCTCATGTTATTGGGGCCATGGACGGGAAGCATATTGTCTTAGCTCCCCCCCGGGCCAATAAACAAGTTTATAGGAATCAGAAGAGTTTCCACTCACGCAGTGTCCAGATGGTGCGCCTGGCTGACCAGTACATCCCCCACGTCACTGCCAAGGATCCAGGGTCAGTGCATGATGCCTTTGTCCTGAGGAATAGCAGTGTCCCACAGCTGATGGCACAACTATAGAGGCACAGAGTGTGGCTAATAGGTGAGCTTGTGTCCCACCCTGTGTTTGTGAGTGTATGCCTTCAGGAGTCATGGCCATGCCATTGTGCAGGGCTAATGTGTGTCCCTTACATCTTGCAGGTGATTCCGGCTACCCAAACCTGTCATGGCTCATGCCCCCTCTTAGGAATCAGAGAAAAGGGGCTGAAAATATGTACAGTGATGCTCATGGGTGTACCAGGAGGATTGTAGAAAGGATCTTTGGGCTCCTGAAGGCTAGGATCAGGTGCCTCCATCTGACAGGTGGATCCCTATGCTACTCCCCTGAGAAGGTCTGCAGAATCGTTGTTTTGTGCTGCATGTTGCACAACTTGGCCATGAGACGGCATGGACACTATCCGCAGGAGGAGGGGGGTGACAATGCAGCTGTGGCCGCAGTGGACACTGAGGACAGTGAGGAGGAGGAAGAGGAGGATGTGGACAAGTCACATTTGATCCAGCAGTACTTCCAATGACACTCAGGTAAGACTGTTGGACTAAACATTTCTACATGTTAGTGTTGTACTGTGTGACTGCAGCATAATACCAGTCATTCCCTTTGCATCCCACCTGAATGTCACCTATGCCTTCCCTTATTGTAGAATTTGGTGTTGTTCCAACAATGTACTGCTGTGATGTGTACAGACTGCTGAGACACATTTGTTGGATGGATCAACATGTTACTGGACATTTACACAGGATCATGCAGTTCATTACAGTTCGTTATATTGTGCATTACCTGTAGATAAAGCACTATTAGTCAAGTTGTGTCCAAGGGTGTTTATTGAAAATTGTTCTACAAAGGGAAGTGCAATAGAGTGGGGTGATGGTTGGGAATAGTCCAGGGTAGTGGTCCAGTCTGTTTGTAGCACAGGTCCAAGGGGCCATAGGAAGGGGAGTAATGGCAGTTCAAAGTGGACAAGGTGACACAGTGGAACACAAGGGTGACATTCAGGAGGGTCTCATTTCCTGGCAGTGATCTTGGTCTTGGCAAGTGTCTCTGGTGTCTGTCTGGGTCACAGGGAACGTTTTGGGGAGGTTCACCTTCTGCAGGGGGAAGGGTGCTGGTGGCCTGTGGGTCCTGTGGCATAGCCTCCTGTCTACTAGGTGCAGCAGATGTGGAGGGCTGGTCAGTTGACTGGCTAGTGGAAGGGGCCCGCTGTTGTGATGTGTAGTCCCTCATGATTTTGGCCATATCACCCAGCACCCCTACAATGGAGACCATGGTGGTGTTCAGGGCCTGCAATTCTTTCTTGATCTCCTGGTGGTGTTCCTCCTGCACCCGCTGGTTCTCCTGCATGATGTCTATCACCTGACCCATCTTGTCCTGGGATTGATGGTAAGCCCCCAGGACATTAGTGAGTGCCTCCTGGACAGTCGGTTCCCTGGGCCTGTCCTCCTCCTGGCACACAGCTGTCCTTCGAGTGTCCCTGGCCCCCTGTGACTGTGTCCCCTGAATTGTGTGCCCACTGACCCCAGGACCCTCATTGTCATGCCTGTGAGGTGTGGACTGGGGTCCCTGTACAGGTGGGCACACTGCTGAATGACGTGTCCTGGGGACAGAGGTCTGGGGATGTTAGGTGGCTGCTGTGGTGTTGGATATTGAGGGGGAGGCTCTGTGGTGGACTGGGTGTGGGCTGGGGTAGCCAACTGACCTTTGGTCCCTGATGAACCATGGAGTTCATCCCGATCCAGAGTTGCTCTCATCACTGGGAGCATCTTCTGGGGGGGCGAACTGGGTAGGCGTGGCACCTCCTCGCCACTGAGATTGGCTGGGTTACCTGTGGGGATGTAAGTGGTGTGTTATGCTACAGGTATGTGACATATTCTGCATCCCTAGCTTCCCCTATATTGTTGCTGTTACCCTGACACCTTTGTTTGTGTATTGTTGGATTGTTAGTTCTCCATGCTGTGCATGCATTGGTGTATGGTGTACATGCAGGGCTGAGATGGATGTGCATGCAGTGGGTATGGCATGCAAGGCTTGGCATGTAGGTTAGTTAATTGTGGTGGTACACTGTGTGGGATGGAGTGGAGTGAAGGGTGTCAGGGTGAGGGGTGGTGATGGCATGCAGGTATGGGCGTGATAGGTAGTAAAAGTTGAATCACGAGTATCCAGTCCTCCAGCAACTCCCGTGAGTCCCTCAGGATGCAGGATTGCCAAGACTTGCTCCTCCCATGCTGTCAGCTATGGGGGAAGAGGTGGGGGTCCACTGCCAGTCCTCTGGATAGCGAGCTGATGCCTTCCTGCTTTGGAACGTACCTTCCCCCGTAAGTCGTTCTACCTCTTCCTGATGTGGTCCCTTGTTCGTGGATGCTGTCCCACAGCGTTCACCCAGTCCATGATCCTTTTCCATATCTCCATCTTCCTGGCAATGGATATCTTCTGGATCAATTATCCAAACAGCTGTGGCTCTACCCTATTTCCTCAACCATGACCCGCAAATCCTCATCAGTGAAACAGGGGTGCCTTTGTGGGGACATGGGTGTTGTGTGGTGTGTGTTGTGCAGAGGGTGTTGAGTAATGTGGGGTTTGGGGTGTGTGGTGCGTGACAAATGTATGGGTGGTTGTAGTGTGTGTGTGTGTAGTTGTCTGTGTGATTTGCGTGGCTAGCTATTGCGGTCTTTTCATGTTAGCAAAGGATTGTGGGTGTATGTTTTATAGTGCTGTTGGTGGGTGTATGGGGTGTGTGTAATTGTGTCAGCTGTGTTTTTTTTGTTCTGGCCAATGTTATCTTGTTTTTTTCTTTCAGTGGCTTTCTCCGCCGCGGTTTACCATAGTTGAATGTCCACTGTGGTGATTAGTGTGTCATTATTTGGAGGGCGTAGTATTGGTGGCTAACGGTATGGGTGGTAGTACCAACAGTTTATCATGTTCAGTGGGTCTGGCGGATTTGTGGTTGTGGCTGTTTTCTGTCAGTTTTGTAGGTATGTGTCATAATGTGGCAGTTGGATGTCCGCCTCTGTGGCGGTATGCTGGTGGCAGTCAGCACGGCTGTGTTCAGTATTTACCGCCAAGGTCATAATGAGGGCCTATGTGCTTTCAGGAAACCTGGGTGATGGAGCCACTAACCATACCGGGCTTTATAACAATTCACTCCCCGGCACAAAAGAAAAACTTGTTTGGAAAACATACGGGAGGTCTTGCAACATATGTTAAATTAGATCTAGCTGTTAAATTGGTTTCTTGGTAAAAATCAACTACTGATGTTCAGTGACAACTACAAATATGGCCCAGCCCTTACCAAAAAAAAAATAACCGATAATAGTTATAAACTTGTACATAAATCCCACTCAGGAAAATACAGGTGAAGGTTATCCTTATTAAGGGAATTTTTATATGAGCATCCGGACCAAGAACATATGATTGCAGGAGATTTTAATACTCGCCACCTTGGTCAGGAGGCGGGGCTCCCTGGTGACTCCGTAAGATCAGCCCTAGAAACTTTTTTAAAGGAATACAAATTTAGAACAACCAATTGCAGCAACACAATAGTGGGCACACTAATTCAGATGTTTCAAAATATCTCCACACTAGATTACATCTTTTTAAGCCCAGCATTAATGTGTAGATGTTTAAGTCAGAAGGTAATCAACAGATCTGAAAGTGATCACAACCCTGTTGCAATAGAAATCGATCTTGGTGCAGTGAGACATCAGCCCTACAAGGCCATCGGACAGCAATTATCAACTAGTTTAGGCCCATTGACACAAAAGATCAAAAGGAACATGGCTTGCAAAGTAAAATACGATCTATGGAAGCAGGCCAATGGCCCATTAAACTTTAAAACCGGGACGAGCCAGATCAGCGAACAGTGGGAAAACGTGATTAAGAACCAACCGTTTCTTTTGCAGTCCAGTGCAGGATGGGTATGTAGGGAGCAGAAGGCAAAAAGCTGACAAGTTTTTAGCAACCATGGAAAATATACACAGCAAAAAGGAAATGCAGGCAGGTAGAAATGCGATTCAGACGGAATAAAACTCCTGCAGTGGAAGCTCTTAGAAGGCAGGCAAAGAAAGAGTACAATAGAGTAATATGGAAGTTGAAGCAAAAGGAGATCGAAGAATGCTGGATCTATTTGCATGGATTGTTGCGACCTAGCAAAAGCAGAGAATTTTGGGACTAAGTTAACTCTTTGCAACATGCATCTGTAAGTAAGGTCAATGTGATATCTGCCATTGATTGGGAAAGCCATGTGGGTAATCTCTATGTGGACCGAGAGTACGCTGATGCTCAGGGTACTAATGGGTTCCAACATGATTTAGATGGCCTAGAAAATACGGTGCTAACTGTCACTGTCAAATCAGATTGTAATCTCGGCCAGTTAAAAACAAAGATGTTAGACAAGTATTACTATCTTGGAGTTTGGCAATCAAACATGGGGAAAACCTCATATCAGGAAGCGGCACTGAGAGCTAAAGCAGAGAGAACTACATATGCTTTAGCAAAACATCATCACTGGCTCCAGTCACCGACATCAGGCTGATAACACCGCTGGAGAAGTGCCAGATGAGAGCCTATAAAAGGATTTTTCAAAATCCCAAACCAACTAGACACGCAGGGATGCGCCGGGAATTTTACATAATAAGAATGGATATAAACTGTAAAATGGATATAAATACGGTCTTCCATTGCATCTGCAGGGCCAGAACCGACAGTTTGAGGGGGGCCCCTGAAAGTAATCTTTAAAGATACATCTAGTAGCTGGGCCATCTACCTCAGGCAAGCCGAGGAATTTTTTTATTTGGCTCCCTCCTACATATCAGATTCTCTCATAATGAAGGCTCTGTTAAAAAGAGTCCTTGAAAGAGCAGGGTGTGTGACCTTCTAGAGGAATTACATTGCCATCATCTGGAATATTAGCAGAGCCGAGGGTTTAGCCAAGTCTTATATAACTACTAATGGCCAACCGTATATGAAAGCAGCACTGGGAGCCCTTGCGTTTCAGAGTATGCCTCAAATGCATCTTTAAACTCTCCCCGTTTGAGACTATAGACGCAACTGGAAGTCTTTGCAGGGATTCTTGCAAGAGTGTGCCCTATGTAATTACTATACTGAATCAATAATACATTTAGTATGTTGCTGTCCATGCTTGGCCTCAGTGAGACGCCATCTATTAAAACCCTTATTCTTGAAATATGGTCTGAGACCATGCAAAGAAGCTATCAAATATATATTTACTGCAGGGACCCCGATGGAACTGGCTTGCATTGGGAAATTCTTCACCATAGTGAGAAAGGCTTTACAGCTTGCTCGGGGCAGCAATGTGTGGGATCCAAAATGGGCGATGTGGCCCCCAAAGAAACATTATTGTGAAAATGGCTCCTCCTTCTATGCTATTCTTATAGTCACCACACAGTGGCTTTGATTTCTGTGTTCAAGTGTCTGGTGCTGCAGATACGCCAGGGGGACTTTCGTTTGAACTTCTGACTGTCTTACATTGTTTCATATCTTCCCTCTTCATATCCGGTTTTATCTTGTTTATCCGTATGTTAACTTTCATTATACTTACAATGGCACATGCCTTTGTGTTTTAATGTTTTGATTATGCAGTCACCTCTTGGGGACTCAGCTGTGAAACTCCACCCACTTGCCATATATTCTGTTTAACCTGTCTAAGATAATATATGCACATTAATGAAATTTAAGTGATCCCAGACTCCTAGGATGAGCATCTAAGAATCCCCTTATTGTGAAAAATGGATGGAAATATTGGTATAGGCATTTGCACTTTCACTCCTACGATTTCAGAAACAATAGATGTGATATTAGATTCTCAGGATAGTCTTCACAGGCACTTTCATCGCTTTGATTATAGTGTTTTATTCCATTTAGTCTTTCACTTCTAGGATTTTAGAATTTACAATATCAGACGTGTTACCAGACTTTTAGGATAGTCTTTACAGGCACTTGCACTTTCATTGCTGTGATTATAGCATCTTATGGCATTTGCACTTTATTTTCTAAGATTTAAAAATGTAATTTCAACAGATGTGGTCCCAGACTTTTAGGACAGCCTTCACAGGTACTTGCACTTTCATTGCTGTGATAACAGTATTTTACATGACTAGATGTATTTTGTTTTATGTGTGTTTTACTGTATTTTGTTCAATGATTTTAGGTAATCATGCAATAAAGCTACCTACGCTACCTACCTTTCTATGGTCTTATGTGTAGCTTCAACAAGACCTTGAAAGGCCTGATCACAGGCCTCCCTGAGGCCATGAGGCATAAGTGGGACGTCCTCTTGCCATGCCTTCTCTATAGGTCCCACGTACACCTCATCACTCTCAAATTGCCAGCCAGCAAGCTCAGGTATGTCACCCAGGGAAGTAATGTCCTTCCTGGTTGGCTCAGGGGTCTCTTCCTCAGGGACCTCGTCAACCACCGCGGGAACGTCTTGGAGCGGTTTCCCGCACTCTTGCCCCTCTCCTTGGCAGCTGTCTGGGCCATTCTTCCAAACTCCAGACGCTCTTGACTCCCCTCCCGGGCAGCCATGGACCTTGTGGTCATGCAGACCCACTCAGGCAATCCCAACATCTTCACGTTAGACCTCAGCTCTACCTCCCTCCAGGTAGTGTGCTCAAGGTCATTGCCTAACTGACAATCTACAGGCATGGCAGGACACACAGCTACTTTCAGAGTACCAGAGACCCCCCCACACACTGAAAGAGAACCAGAGCTACCGGTAGGTGGCTGTCACGATTGTCAGTGACTATGACTTGGTGGAATGTGTTTGGTAGGACCTGCTCTGCTGACACCAGCTGACCCCTGACAGTAGTCATGCTGGCTCCTGTGTCAAGCAGAGCCTCCACCCCTTGCCCATTAATGGTGACCCACTGCCTATACTTGGAAGTATTAGCAGGCATGTGGGCTTTTGACACCATTTCTGCATCCCCCAGGAACACTAGGGTTACCTCTGTCTAGTCCCCAAAACTAACTGGGACTACCTCCTCCCCAAGCGCTACACGAGCCAACCCAGGTGTCTGCCCTCCAGTGGGGACTGTGCCCTCTTTGGACATTTAGGTGATCATTACAACCCTGGCGGACGGTGTTAAAGGTGCGGTAATACCGCGAACAGGCCGGCGGACAAAAAAAGGGAATTATGACCGTGGCGGAAACCACCAACATAGACAGCCACTTTAACACACCGCCTGCCACGGCAGTACAGACAAGCAGCGCGGCGGTCACCGCCAACAGACAGGCGGAAGACAATGTACTGCCCACAGTATCACAACCCGCCAATCCACCACCTTTTCCGGGGCGGATTCACAGTGGATAAAAACACGGCGGAAACACTTTTGCAATGGGAAAACGCTCACCTGAACACATCCCACAAGGAAGGAGGACACCATGGAGCCGGAATTACAAATCCTACCTGCCCTTGTCTTCCTACTCATCTACGAAGACCAGCGGCGGCGGCGGCGAAGACAATGGTGAGTACTGCACCTACGACATAGGGGCGGGGGGAGGCAAAAGTCAGGGGGACACACACGCAAAAACCCCACCCCCACCCTCGCACATTACAACACACACACCAATGCATTTCCAAACATCACAGTAACAACCCACAACCCCCCCGGAAGAATTCAAAGACAAAACAAAATCAGTTCAAACATTCTAATGTATCAAAATACATGTTTCAAATATATACAGATATATATAAACTCATTCAAAAGTATATACATTACGAGAAGTAGTGCAGATATGCACATCTCAATGTCCGTGCACCACTGGGCCAAAAATGCATGAGCGAGGCCCACACAAGATACCTGTCCACAAATGGAGAGAACACTGCTGGGGCATCAGAGAGAAATACAACAGGCACCTCAGGGGGAAGGGAAGAGGGGGCAACTCAGCCGGATTACAGCACCACGCCACATCCACGACGGGGCTCCATGCCCATTGATGTATCCTGGGAAGTGCAAAGCCACAGTCTCTCAAGTCTCTACAGTGGGTGGCTTGCCCACTGTACCATCCTGTGGAGTGCAAAGCCACAGTCTCACAAGTCTCTACAGTGGGTGGGTTGCCCATTGCCATCTCCTGGGGAGTGCAAAGCCACAGTCTCTCAAGTCTCTACAGTGGGTGGGTTGCCCACTGCCATATCCTGGGGAGTGCAAAGCCACAGTCTCTCAAGTCTCTACAGTGGGTGGCTTGCCCACTGTACCATCCTGGGGAGTGCAAAGCCACAGTCTCACAAGTCTCTACAGTGGGTGGGTTGCCCACTGCCATCTCCTGGGGAGTGCAAAGCCACAGTCTCTCAAGTCTCTACAGTGGGTGGCTTGCCCACTGTACCATCCTGGGGAGTGCAAAGCCACAGTCTCACAAGTCTCTACAGTGGGTGGGTTGCCCACTGCCATCTCCTGGGGAGTGCAAAGCCACAGTCTCACAAGTCTCTACAGTGGGTGGGTTGGCCACTGCCATATCCTGGGGAGTGCAAAGCCACAGTCTCACAGGTCTCTACAGTGGGTGGGTTGCCCACTGCCATATCCTGGGGAGTGCAAAGCCACAGTCTCACAGGTCTCTACAGTGTGTGGGTTGCCCACTGCCATATCCTGGGGAGTGCAAAGCCACAGTCTCACAAGTCTCTACAGTGGGTGGGTTGCCCACTGCCATATCCTGGGGAGTGCAAAGCCACAGTCTCTCAAGTGGATAACAGCCTCCACTGGTTCTGGAGGGGGACTGGTGCCCAGAGTGCTTCATCCTGTGAAGGACAGAGGTAGTGGATGGATCTCTCCACTGGTTCTGGAGGGGGAATGGTGTATAGACTGGATTAGGCTCCCCGTGACAGTTCCTGTCCCGTCACTGTCCCAGCTGTACATGGGATAACAATGCTTGATGTGGCAGTCTTTTCCTTCTGCAGCGGTGCTCTGCCCTGTTCAGCGGTGCTTTGCCATGGCGGTCTCTGGCCTGTTCAGCGGTGCTTTGCCATGGCGGTCTCTGGCCTGTTCAGCGGTGCTTGCCCTGTTCAGCGGTGCTTTGCCATGGCGGTCTCTGGCCTGTTCAGCGGTGCTTGCCCTGTTCAGCGGTGCTTTGCCATGGCGGTCTCTGGCCTGTTCAGCGGTGCATGCCCTGTTCAGCGGTGCTGTTCCATGGCGGTCTCTGGCCTGTTCAGCGGTGCTTGCCCTGTACAGCGGTGCTTTGCCATGGCGGTCTCTGGCCTGTTCAGCGGTGCTTGCCCTGTTCAGCGGTGCTTTACCATGGCGGTCTCTGGCCTGTTCAGCGGTGCTTGCCCTGTTCAGCGGTGCTTTGCCATGGCGGTCTCTGGCCTGTTCAGTGGTGCATGCCCTGTTCAGCGGTGCTTTGCCATGGCGGTCTCTGGCCTGTTCAGTGGTGCTTGCCCAGTTCAGCGGTGCTTGCCCTGTTCAGCAGTGCTTTGCCATGGCGGTCTCTGGCCTGTTCATCGGTGCATGCCCTGTTCAGCGGTGCTTTGCCATGGCGGTCTCTGACCTGTGCATTGGTGTGTGGCATGACGGTCCCTCATTGACCAGTGGGGCTGTGGCTGCCGGAGCCCTCCTGGGCACTGACTCTGGCGGTGGTCTCCTGACCAGTGACGATACTGCTGCCCTCCTGGGAAATGACTCTGGCGGTGGTCTCCTGACCAGTGACGATACTTGTGCCCTCCTGGGCAATGACTCCGGCGGTGGCGGTGCTCTCCTGACCAGTGACGATACTTGTGCCCTCCTGGGCAATGACTCCGGCGGTGGTCTCCTGACCAGTGATGATACTTGTGCCCTCCTGGGCAATGACTCCGGCGGTGGAGGTGGTCTCCTGACCAGTGACGACGGTGCTGGCGGTGGCGTCCAGGCCGCCGGGAAGGATGCCGCCCTTTCCCGCTGTGCTGCTCACACCAGGCTGTGCAGACTTCTTCTGGCCCTTCCCCACCTTTGGAGGAGTCACAGCTGACTCTGCAATCCCCCTGAGACCCCTGTGAGTAGTTTTGCCTCCAGGAGTCTTCACCCGGTCCCGTCGGCCACTTTCCAACTTCAGATGCTTTACAGGGGGTGGACTGGCAGTGCCTTGGCTCCGTGTCACACTGCCTGCCCTGGTGGCCGGTGCACTCCACACACCTGTAACACGCACCACTGGTACTGGAGTCTTTTCGGCTGAGGCGCTACGACTGGACTGATGAATTGGAGGGGTGGGGGCAAAGAGGTCAACGTTGCAGAGGGACAGTTTCTGACGAACACTGGGATGGGTAGCTGGAGGGGATCTGGGAGTGGAGGAAGAGGAGGTGGTTGTAGGAGGTGCCACTTTAGGTGTTTTGGGTGCAGGTGCAGGTACTGGAGGCTGTCGTGAGGTGGATGGATGTTGGGTGTGTGGGTGCCCGCGTTTGTGTACTTTGGGAGGGGGCGCCACAGACACACTTGGAGAGGACACGGGACGTGTAAATGGGAGTGGGGGTGGTGAGTGCAGGTGAGCGGGGTGTGGTGCTGGGTGTTCTGGTGCGAGTCCTAGTGCCGGTAGATGTAGTGCATGCAGGTGAGAGTGTAGACGAGACTGGGAGGGAGGAGGGTGACGACGACGAGGGGGACACAGTGGAGGCAGTGGATGTTGCTATGTCTGCATGTGGGTGATGCTTCTGTGAGTGCCTGTGGGTTGTGTGGTGCCTATGTTTGCCTGAGCTACTTTTGGGTGTTGAGGTGTATGCATGCTTGTCTGATGGTGTGCTTGGGACAGGCTGGGGTACAGGGGATTGGGTCTGGGTGGAGGAAGTTGGAAGGGGGAGGCTAGAGACAGGGACAATGGCTACTATCAGTGCTGAGGCCAGAGATTGCAGGGTTTGATGATGGGCAGCCTGACCAGAATGAATGCCTTCCAGGAATGCATTAGTGTGTTGCAACTCCCTTTCTACACTCTGGACGGCATTCACAATGGTAGACTGCCCAACAGTGAGTGACCTGAGGAGGTCAATGGCCTCCTCACTGAGGGCAGCAGGGGTGACTTGGGCAGGGCCTGAGGTGCCTGGGGCGAAGGTGATGCCCACCCTCCTGGGTGAGCGGGCACGGGGCGAACGCTGAGGGGCTGCTGGAAGGGTGGTGCTGGTAGGGGAGGTGGCGGCTGTACCTGTAGAAGTGGGGGGCACAGATGGTGCCGCCACCACAAGGGAGCTCCCATCGGCGGACAAGTCCGTGTTGCTGGTTGGTGATCCGGTGACCAACGTGTAGCTCCCCTCGCCCTCCGTCCCACTGGTGCATTCTGAGTCCGTGGTGTGGCCCTCCATGGCCATGTGGGATGCAGCTCCCTCGTGCCCCGGTGCCACTGTACCCCCGCCTGATGATGCTGATGCACAAAAGAACAGGGAGAACAGAAAAAGGGGGAGGGGACGACAGAAGAAAGACAGGTTGAGTGCATGGCTTACCGCTACCGTTGGCGGACAATACAGACACAGCAGTGCCCTGCACTATGCCGTGCTCTTGGCCTCTACAGATGCAATTGCTGGGATATGGCCTACATGCCTATAGTGGACATCTGCACACATGGATGCCACAGGGGCATCTATACCTGTACTTGGCCCACTACTGAGGTGGGGTGGAGTGCCACATGCCCTGCATTACGGAGGGGCTTAGCCTACGTATTTCTACCTGGCCTAGGTACACCCATAGCCCTCCTCCCCCACCCAGACCCCTCAACTGCGCGCCAAGTCCCCAGAATGAGGTTGTACTCACCCCCTTGTGTCTGCTGTGATGCCCTCAAGCGCCCATCCAACTCTGGGTAGGCCACCGCCAGGATCCGGAACATCAGGTGGGTCATGGTGCGACGGGCACCCCTCCCACATTGGGAGGCCATCCCCAGCTGAGCCTCCGCCGTCTTCTTGCTCCAGCGGCGAATGTCCTCCCATCTTTTCCGGCAGTGGGTGCCCCGTCTCTGGTGGACCCCCAGGGTCCGGACTTCCTTGGTGATGGCACGCCAAATGTCCTTCTTCTGGTGGGCGCTGACCTACATGACATGCACAAGGGAAGAAGAGAAGTCATTACCAACTGCACCGTCGATGTGAGTGGCCCCCATCCCTACCTTGCCATGTGGCACATGCATTCACATGCATTCATGTTCCCTGAGCTCTGCCCCCTTCCCTCTTACAACCAGCCCTCTCCACCCAGGCATAGCCCATACAACGTGCTCCCTGTGTACTTACCTGTTGGTCTGGAGGACCGTAGAGTAGCGTGTACTGGGGGAGGACCCCGTCTACTAGTTTCTCCAACTCCTGAGCAGTGAAGGCAGGGGCCCTTTCCCCAGACGCAGCAGCCATTGTCGCTTCCAGACCGAGGTCACAGCAGCACTTGCAGTGTAGGTCCTCTCCTGTCGAAGATCAGGTATCGAGTGATTGAACAGATAGAAAATGGCGGTGACGTCCGCGGCGGTGACGTCCGCGGCGGTGCGTATCATCACCGCCGGCGCACTTCATCATTGGCTCCTGGGACTCATAGGTTCCAATGTTAACCAATGCAGCATTGTGCCGCGGTCTACGACCGCCTAAGGCGGGGTACAACGCCAGCGCAGTGACCTCACATTCCCATTGTCCCAGTTTAGAGGTCAGACAGCCGCCATTTCAGGGGCCCACATGGCTTCATTTACTACTGTGTCACACATAGCTAGGCCTACACTCGTCACACATACAGGAAGGGTTTTGTGTTTGGTGTCGTGTTCTGTGTATCTCTGGGTACATACCTGGAAATTTGTTGACTCTGTGGTCGCTATTGTCCTTCCTAGGCACCGTCAGCTGGGACAATTGAGAAGATGGCGGAATCCTCCGGTGTACCGACCGCTGGTGGACCTGTTGACAATGGAGGAGCGACATTTAATCGTCACCTACAGGTTTGACCGTGCCACTATCCAGGAACTATGTACCCAGTTGGAGCCAGACCTGATGTCACCAATCTGCCATCCCACTGGAATCCCCCCTGACGTGCAGGTGCTGTCAGTGCTCCATTTCCTTGCTAGTGGGTCTTTTCAGACAACAGTGGCCATGGCATCAGGGATGTCCCAGCCTATGTTTTCCAACGTGTTGTCCAGAGTGTTGGCTGCCCTGCTGAAACACGTAAGGAGATACATCATTTTCCCTGAGGTGGAGGATTTGGCTACAGTTAAAGGTGACTTCTATGCCCTTGGACATATCCCCAACATCATAGGTGCTATTGATGGGACCCATGTAGCTCTGGTCCCCCCCCACAGGAGTGAACAGGTGTACAGGAACCGAAAGAGTTATCATTCTATGAATGTACAGATGGTATGTTTGGCAGACCAGTACATCTCTCAGGTAAATGCTCTGTTCCCTGGCTCAGTGCATGACGCCTACATCCTGCGGAATAGCAGCATCCCTTATATGATGGGTCAACTCCAGAGGCACCGTGTGTGGCTATTAGGGGACTCTGGTTACCCCAACCTGTCCTGGCTATTGACCCCAGTGAGGAATCCCAGGACCAGGGCAGAGGAACGCTACAATGAGGCCCAAGGGCGGACTAGGAGGGTGATCGAATGCACCTTCGGCCTCCTGAAGGCCAGGTTCAGGTGCCTCCATATGACAGGTGGTTCCCTATTCTACTCACCCAAGAAGGTGTGCCACATCATCATCGCCTGCTCGATGCTTCACAATCTTGCTTTGCGACTCCAGGTGCCTATTCTGCAGGAGGATGGTCCAGATGACGGTGTTGTGGCAGCTGTGGAGCCTGTGGACCCTGTGGACAGTGATGAGGAGGAAGCTGAGGAAGAAGACATAGACAACAGGGAGTCAGTCATACAGCAATATTTCCAGTGACACACAGGTGAGAACATTTTCATTTTTACCATTACATTCACTTTCACACGTCTTCCTCTATCCAGTGTGTCATTTCATACCAGTATTTGGTCACTGAGTTGTACCTTTCCATTACGGTTTCACAGGTGTGGTTACCAACGCGTGTCATCTGCTTGCATCCTTCAAGGACTTGTGATGTGTGACATAGGTATGTTGGCTTTACTATTGGAAACGCATTATGACACTGTCATTGATAATACATATTTACCAAATCACAGACTGACTCCAGATTGTTTTGTGGTTCAAGGGTGTTTATTGAAGTGCTCAAAAATGGAGGGGGGTTGTTATATGGTGATGGGGGACGATGGAGGAATGTCCATGGCAGAGTCCAGTCCATTGGTCACACAGGTGCACTGCCCATATGGGCATAGGAAGTGGAGCTGGGGCAGTTTCAGTATGGACAGGGTAACAAAGTGGGACAGTGGGAGGACAATCAGGGTGGTCTAATTTCCTGGCGGGGGTCTTGCCATCTTGCTCTGTCCTGATCCTGGATCTCAGGGACCGCTTGCGGGGTGGTTGTCCGTCTGCAAGTGTTGGGGTGCTGATGTGGTGGTCCTGTGGTGGGGCGTCCTGTCCACTAGCGCCGGCGGAGGTGGTGGGCAGTTCATCGTCCAGGCTAGTGTCAGGGGCCCCTTGGAGTGCCACGGTGTCCCTCAAGGTCTGCTGTATGTCCTTCAGCACCCCTACGACGGTGCCCAGGGCGGAGCTGATGGTCCTGAGCTCCTCCCTGAACCCCAAATACTGCTCCTCCTGCAGGCGCTGGGTCTCCTGAAACTTGTCCAGGACCGTCGCCATCGTCTCCTGGGAGTGGTGGTATGCTCCCATGATGGAGGAGAGGGCCTTGTGGAGAGTGGGTTCCCTTGGCCTGTCCGCCCCCTGTCACACAGCTGCCCTCCCAGTTCCCCTGAGTTCCTGTGCCTCCGTCCCCTGGACCGTGTGCCCACTACCACTGCCCCCAGGTCCCTGATTTTCTTGGGGTGGTGGGTTCTCCTGGGTTCCCTGTAGTGGTGGACACACCGCTGATTGACGTGACCTGGGGACGGAGGTATGGGCCCGCTGGGTGGGTGCTGGTGTTACCAGAGGGTGGAAGGTCAGTGTTGGGCTGTGCCTGTGCAAGGGGAACCGACTGTCCCGAGGGCCACGATGGTCCGGGCTGGTCATCAGGATCCAGTAGGGCAGGGCTGCTATCGTCACTGTGGGCCTCTTCTGTGGGTGGAGTGGAGTTGTCTGGACCCTCCGGTGTGGTGACGTTCCTTCGTGGTCCTGCAGGGACATAAGAGCATGATTATTGCATCTGTGTGTGTAATGATGTGCAATGGGTGGGTGTGTGTGTACCCCAGTGCAAGCATTCCTGTGTGTGGGTTGGTTTGATGATGGTTGGGGGGTGTTCTGGGTATGTGCAGTGAGCATGCTTTAGTGAGGGGTGACCATGCTTAGTTGTGTCATGCAGGGCTTGGTGTTGGGATGGGTGGTTTGTGTTATTAGTACATTAGTGAGGAGTTGGAGTGATAGGGGAGGGGGTGAGGGTGGGGGTGTGTGATAGCATGCAGGTAGGGTGGGGGATATGATAGTGTAGATTTGACTTACCAGTGTCCATTCCTCCACCGACTCCTCCGAGGCCCTCTGGATGCATGATGGTCAAGACTTGCTCCTCCCATGTTGTTAGTTGTGGGGGACGAGGTGGGGGTCCGCCGCCAGTCTGCTGAACCGCAATGTTGTGCCTGGAGACCATTGAACGCACCTTCCCCCGTAGGTCGTTCCACCTCTTCCTGATGTCCTCCCGATTTCTTGGATGCTGTCCCACTGCGTTGACCCTGTCCACTATTCTGTGCCATAGCTCCATCTTCCTGGCTATGGATGTGTGCTGCACCTGTGAGCCAAATAGCTGTGGCTCTACCCGTAGGATTTCCTCCACCATGACCCGGAGCTCCTCCTCGGAAAACCGGGGGTGTCTTTGGCGTGACATGGGGTGATGTGGGTGATGTGTCGGGTGGTGTCAGTGTTGATGTGTGTGGTGATGTGTAGTGGTGTGTGGTGTATTGTGCGTGTAATGTTGTATGGGTGATGGTGTTGTGTGCCTCTGTGTGGTGGGGTTCTCAGTTGCTGTGCTCCCTGTCTCTCTGGCCTTCAGTCGTGACTTGTGGTTGTAGGGGTTTGTGGGTGATGTGGGTGTGTGTTTTATATTGTGTTGGGTGTGTGGGAGTGGTGTGTGTATGTGTACCAGGTATGTGTATTTTGAATTGTCCAATGTGGCGGTGTTTTGGAGATGTGTGTGTATTTTGAACGCGGCGGTGTATACCGCCAATGGAATACCGTGTTTGAAAGACCGCCGCGTGGATTCGTGGGTGGTCATAGCATGGGCGTGTTTCTGTTGGCGTGGAGGTGGAGGTTTTGTTTTCACCAGTTTTACACTGACCTTTGGTGTGGCGGAGTTGTGTGGGTGTCTGTATTTCGGCGGATTCCGAGATGTGTGTCATAATAGCTGTGGCGGAATTCCGCGGCTGTGTATTGGCGGTCTTCTGCACGGCAGTAAATGGCTTTTACCGCCAATGTTGTAATGACCCCCTTAGAGTTGCCCTTAGAGTGTCCATACTTAGAACACTCTATGCATTGGGGTACAAACCTCCCTGTCTTACTGTCGAAGAATTCTATCCTTTTAGACTCAGACTGGGACTGGTTACCACTATTCCCTTGAGAATTATTTTGGGGACCTTTTGAGAACTCCTTCTTTTTCTTTTTTCTTAAAGTTTTTTTTCCTCCCTGTTTCTTCTGTGGAGGACCCTGGCCACCTTTGTGGGTGTTCCCCCTGCCAGATACATTTTTGGACACTCAGGTGTCAGCTTACCGTCAATTAGGTGCTTGTGCAACTCTGTAAAGTAAATACTGAGCATATGCACACTCAGGATCAAATTGTACAAACCCATGTAATCATTTACTTTACTGCCCCTCACCCAACCATTCAGAGCCTTACTAGAGAACTCAAAAAATCGACCCAGGTTTGGTCAGGGAGCTTGGTAATGTCCCTGAACCTTGGGTGATACTTTTCAGTCCAAATTTGGCAATCAAAATGGCTTTCAAAGGGGCATACTTGTTCACATGCCCAACCTCTGGTGTCAGATGTGTGTCCCTCCCAAGTATTGGCACGTGTTTCCACAAGCCTGCCCCCCATTGCTCTTCAGGAATCCCCTGAGCCCTTAGTGCAACTTCATATGCAGTAAACCATTTATCAATGTCATCTCCCACCACATAACTTGGCACCACATCTTACAAACCTTTTTGTCTCCAGCAGGTCCTGTATGTATGCTGCCACCATCACTGCTGGACTCAGACTGCCTATACTTGAGTTCCAGACCTTTCAGACTCAGTATGTGAGCCAATATCAGTTTCTTCTCTGCCAAGGCTCTCTGAGCTCTCATCTCCTCTGCCTCTACTTTGAACCATGCCAACTGTAGGTGAAGTTCTCTTTCTGCCCTCCTTTCCTCTGTGGTTAAGCCATGTTGGGAGACACTGCTTCCAGATCTCATAGGAGGAACAAAATCAGGAGTGTCACCCCCACTACTGCCAGTGAACCCTCCGGAGAGCCATCCTCTTGCTCTCCCAACTCAACATGCTCTTGTGAGTGAGCTTCTGCCAAGGCCCTCAGCACCTTTTGGTACTCATCTTTCCTGGAGGCTCCGCGGGTAGGTACCCCCAACCCTTTGCAGAAACCCTTCAGCTGGTTGCCAGTATATGTCTCCAGCTTGGCTAGGTCAAACTCTCCAGCTCCACTTGAGGACCCAGCCAGAGACATGTTGTTTAGCATTAGATTAGAAAATGTCATGCAGGGAAATTTGTAGCAAAAAGGAACAAATCAAAACGATCTTTGACTGTGGGTGGGTAGCATAGCATACATAGCTATTGTATGGTATGGCACAGCCCAAACACAATTCCTGTCCTCAACGCTGATCACCAATGTTAGAAATGGGGTCTCCAGTTGGCAGAGGTATACACCTTTGCCCAAGTAGGAACCACAATCCTAGTCAGGGTAAGTCACACACAATCCAAATTATCTGGTGCCCCCCCTCTGGTAGCTTGCCACTGAGCAGTCAGGCTTAACTTAGAAGACAATGGGGGTCATTACAACCTCGGCGGTCTTTTTACAAGACCGCCGAGGGACCGCTGTGCTGAAGACCGCCAGTGGTGGTGGTTTTCCGCTCGGCGTATTATGACTCTTGGCAGCTCTACGTCGTTTTTCCGACGGAGAGCCGCCAACAGCCATAGTGACGGGCGGCGGGGAAGTGGAGGTTGCTCCACCTCCACCGCCACGCCAACAGAACACCGCCCAGTGAATCATGTCCTGTGATTCTGCGCGGCGGTGTTCTGTTGGGGGTGTGGTGTCAGCGGAGCTGCCCCCATGGCTCCCGTCCCCTCCCGGAGGATCGACGGAACAGGTAAGTGGGGGGTGGGGAGGTGTTGTGTGTTGTGTGCATGCATGGGGGTGTGCGTGGGTGTATGTAGAGGGGGTGTGTAAGTGCGTGTATGCTTGCGGGTGTGTCGCGTGTTTTGGGAATGAGTGAGTGTATGTCTGTAGGTATGTCTGTATGGATGTGTGCGTGTATGTGTGAATGTGGGTGTGTGTGTCTGACTGTGTGTGTGGATGTTGGCATGTGTGTCTATGTGTGTGCATGTATGTGTGTTGGTGGTGCCTGCATGCGTGTGTGTATGTGTAAGGTAATGTCGGGGTCGGGGTGGGGAGGGGGGTCCTGCCACCCTTGGGGGGTGGCAGGGGTGGTGGGGGGTGTAGGAGAGGGAGTCAGGGGGGGGGGTGGGGGAGACCCCTATCAGTGCCAGGGAAGGAATTCCCTGGCACTGATAGTGCTTACCGCCATGGATTTCATGGCGGTTCCTACCGCTGGAAATCCACTGCGGTAAGCCGGGTCACAATACCGGTGGCGGTATTGTCACGCCCGCCGGGCTGGAGACCCAGGTCTCCAGCCTAGCGGTCGTCTCCGCCCTGGCGGGCGGAACAGAGAAGCAGCGGATGACCATGGCGGTAACCGCCATGGTCATAATTCCAAAAAAAAGACCGCCACTTTAACACCGTCCGCTAGGGTTGTAATGGCCCCCAATGTGTAAAGTATTTGTGCAATAAATCATACAGTAGCACAGTGAAAACAGCACAAAAATACACCACACAGGTTTAGAAAAATAGATATTAATGATCTGAATTAAATAAAATCAAAACGACAAAGATCCAATAATCAAAGTTAAAATATCACTTTTTAAAGGGTTAAAAGAGACTTAGGCCCTCATTATGAACATGGCGGTCTGTTCTGCGCCGCCGGCGGTAGCGGTAAAAATCCGCTGGCCCGCCAAATAATGAACCAAATGAAAGACAGTCATCCCGGAAACCACCCACCGCCAGCAGAGGAGTGCTGCCGACGACGGCAGATTCCGCCCACAGGCAGATGGAAAGGCCCAAGCCGCCCATTAAATAATGAACCACCAGTCTGCTGCCAGTTCCGGGGCGGAAACCACCACCATGTAAAGCCAGGCAGAAATGAACCAAATATAAGGAAACACTCACCAGAGGGCCACACAACCCTCCGAAGCAGACATGGATAGAGAGCTGCAGATCATGCCAGCCCTGCTTCTTGCCATATACCTTTACGACCGAGACCACTGACGGAGACTACGACGGTAAGTATCGCATTCTACGAAACAAGGGAGGAAAGGGCACAGTTACATACCCACCCATCCCACCCACCCTGCTATGCACCCCCAACCCTTCACAGCAGCACAAGTCATACCCTGACAGCAAGAGGTACTTACCCGACACAAGGCTAATCCAACTTGAACAAAAAATAAATCAAAAGACCACGTTCAACAGTGTGCCGCCAAAACACAGGCGACACAGAAATCTTTAATGTGAAGCTCACAGAGCCAAACAGTCCAAACAGGGCCAATGGCCAGTCCATATGGCTACAATTGCCATGGGCCACAACGGACCTAACCTGACTCCCACAAGTGCATGGTACTTCACCTAATGGGGCAACATATGGGCATCCAGGTACCTCACGGAACAGGGTAAGGGGGTGGTGGGTATTTGTGACAGGGTGGGCCTTGGACTTTTGTTTAGAAGGGGGAGTGGGTTTGTCCTTTGAAGGGGGTGGGGGGTGTTTAGATCGGGTGGAGCTAGATGGACTCGGCTCAGTCCGAACCTTTTTTTTATCTGGGGAATGAGCACAGGAATGTGAAGGGCGGACAGGGGTGGGCTGTGATGTGGAAGGAGTGGAAAGGGCAAGGAGGTGAGCACGCTTGGGGACAAGACGGGGTGGGCCAGTGGGTTGTAAGAGGTCAGCACTGGAGAGGAAAAAGTTTCTTTGGAGCAATTTGGGTGGTCCTGGATGAGGGCGTGGGAGTGGAGGCAGAGGCAGTTGTGTAGGGGTGCATGTAGTGGGTGCAGGTGACTGGACAGTATGCTGTGGTGTGGTGGATGTCTGATGGGTGGGTATCTTGGTGCGTTTGTGTGTTTTTGGAGGAGGGGGTAGACACAGTGGGAGAAGACAGACAGCTAGTGTGGATGTATGTTGTGTGGGTGTCTGCAAGTCTGGTGAGTGTGCTGCATGTGTTAAATACAGTAGTTGTGGTGAGTGCAGGTGTGGTGTATGGGGTGCATTTATGGATGTCTGCTATTGTGGTGAGTGCAGTAAGAGGAGCAATAGTGATTGAAGGTGCAGTGCATGAGGGTGTGGATGTAGAGAGGACAGACATGGAGGCGGAAGAGGTGGGCACACTGGGGGAAGTGGATGTTGTTGTGTGTGCATGTGTCTGTTGCTGTGTGAATGCTTGTGGTGGGAGGTGTGGTGCTTGTGTTTTGAAGTGTGTTTCTTGTGTGTTGATGTGCTTGACTGCGTCTCTGAATGTGTGCCTTGGACGGGTGAAGGGAGTGGGGTGCTGGAAGGGGTAGAGGAGGCTGGAGGGGGGACAGAATGGCCAGGGAAACTGGCTGCCGTCCGAGAGGAGGCCAGAGCCTGAAAAGATCTCTGTAGGGCAGACACGGCACCGTGAATGTGCTGCACCTCTGATGCTAGCCCCTGGATGGCATTGACGATGGTTGTTTGCCCTACAGAGATGGTTCTCAGGAGGTCAATAGCCTCCTCTGTGAGGGAAGCACAGCTGACTGGGGCAGGGGAGGAGGTGCCTGGGGCGACGGAGACGCCCACCTTTCTGGGTGAGCGGGCACGGGTAACTCAGTGGGGAGCAGAAGGGAGGGTGGTCATCGAATGGGGGGTGGCGGAAGATTTCACAGTAGTGGTGTGGCCACTATGGTCCGCCACTGCTGGGGAGCCCCCATCGGAGGAGGTCTCGGAGTCACTACCTCCTGTGGTAGTTGCCTCCCCGTGGAACTCCCCTCTCCCTCCCACCCACTGGTCCCCTGGGCATCGGTTGTCTCTGCCTCCGAGGATCCGTGGGCCGCTGCTTCCCCACTTGCTGGTGCCTCAGCTCCCTCGCCAGATGTTGATGCTGTACCAAACCAACACAAGAGAACAGGGATGGGGAGACAAAACAGGAGGGACAATTGTAAGTAGCTGAATGGAGGTACATAATGGCCAGACATACACCCACCCAGAAGACACACCCAACAGGCAGCACCGTTCACTATGCCCATAGCCATGCCCCTGACTACTGACCAGAGTACTGCTCTACACCCATCCCCTGGACTACCCAAGGAGGCGACGTATGGGAGACCTGACAAAGACACCCCTACACCCTTTGGGGACCATAAAGTAGATGGACACGAGTCGAAGTCCCTGCCTTTAAGCAGCATGAACCCTAATGCACACCCAGACATCCTTCCAGACTGAAGTATGTGAAATGAGTACTCACCCCCTTGTGACAGCTGTGCAGCCTTCAAGCGCCCATCCGGGTATGGGTACGTCACCGCCAGGATCCGTCGCATGAGGGGGGTCAGTGCCTGACGGGCACCCCTTCCACGTTGGGAGGACTTCCCCAGCTGGGCTCCACTGATCTTACGCGCCCAGCCCCGCAGGTCCTCCCACCTCGTTCTGCAGTGGGTGCTCCGCCGGTTGTAGACCCCCCAATGTCCGCACCTCCTTGGCAATGGCATGCCAAAGTGCCCTCTTCTGGTGGGCGCTGACCTAAAAGGGTGACACAGAAATGGAACACAGAGGTCAGGCACTTGCACAATAGGTAAAGCTGGCTATTAGTCCACTATGGGACGGACAGTACTGTCAGACATACAGGACATGCGCGCCCAGCATGCCATGCACCATGGCCCATGCAGGCTCAGAGGTGCACACATATGTCCAATTAACACCATTCATTACACACACACAGTGTCCCCCAAACCCAGACTCACCTGTACCTCTGGCCATCCGTACAGTTTTGCGTACAGGGGCAGGACCCCATCCACTAGCTTCTCCAGTTCCTCCTTGGTGAAGGCCGGGGCCCTTTCCCCTGCAACCCAAGGCACATCCATAGCCAGAGGCAGGCCACAGCAGTACACACAGTGGAGTACCTGTCCGCCCGATATCAGGGAGTCAAGTGAATAATCGATGACAAACTCGTGTACGTTCCGCGGCGGTGTGCACCATCACCGCTGGCGGTGATCATGATACGCCAGGATTCCCCATTGGCATCCATGTTAAACAATGAGGGTGCGAACGGCGCTAAACACCGCCTTAGGCTGTGATGTCAACCGCTAGCGGTATGAGGTCACTTCCACAACGAAAGGGCAGAATTACAGTGGGCAGACATTTTGCCATGACCTACGCACCGAAAAAATAAACTTTTCACAATGCAGGCCCTACTGGCCACATGAAGCACCTAGGCCTCTGTCTATTCAGTATTTTACCACACATGAAATACTCAGTTCCCTCTTTGTGATGTACATGTATATCTGTCAGGTAGCAGTTACTGTAGAGTCATTACAATGAACTATGCAGTGCACAAATGATGACAAGTGTACCTATGTATGTGTCTTCATCACACCTTTTGGAAACCCCTTGTAGGTACCTACCCTTGTGGCGAGGAAGGGCACCATCGGTGTACAGACCACTTGTGGATATGAGGACCATGGTGGAGAGTCAGATCATAATCAATTACAGACTCACACGTGCAACAATTCAGGAACTTTGTGCTTTACTGGATCCTGCACTAACTCCAGGAAATCGTAATCAGCATGCCATCCCAACTGAAGTTCAGGTGCTCTCAGCACTCCATTTCCTGGCGATGGGCTCATATCAAGTGACAGTGGGCATGGGTGCTGGATTTTCACAGCCAATGTTTAGCATGGTACTGACAAGATTTCTGAATGCAATTGTACGACAACTGCAGTCCTATGTGAGGTTTCCCCAAAATACTGACCTCCCTGCCATCAAGTCTGAATTCTATGCCTTTGCCAACATACCCCATGGTATAGGTGCCATCAATGGCACCCACATACCGATCATCCCCCCAAGAGTGAGTGAACAGGTGCACAGAAATAGAAAGAACTTTCACTCCATGAACATCCAATTGGTATGTACTGCAGACCAGTACATCTCACATGTGAATGCCATGTTCCCAGGTTCAGTCCATGATTCCTTTGTGTTGAGGAACAGTAGTGTGCCACTGAAGATGGAACAACTCCAAGAGGACAGAGGGTGGATCATAGGTAAGTGTGCCTGTCACTAACAGAAACATAGCAGACAGCCAGGCTGCCTGACTAAGGGGCATAACAATGACGACTCTGTATTGCACCTTTTTCTAGGTGATTCTGGCTATCCAAACTTGCGTTGGCTCCTGACACCAGTGAGGAATCCCAGGACGGATGCAGAGAGGAATTACAATGAGGCCCATGGACGTACTAGGAGGGTGATAGAGCAAACTATAGGTCTCCTGAAGGCTAGATTTTGTTGTCTACATATCTCTGGGGGTTCCCTGGCCTATGGGCCTGATAAGGTGTGTAGAATAGTGGTGGCCTGCTGCATGCTGCACGATGTGGCAGTGAGACATTCTATCCCCCTCTTGGAGGTGGAGGGTGCTGTATGTCCTGATCAGCTTCCTCAGAGAGGTGAGGAGAGTGATGGTGAAGAAGAGGAAGATGAAGATGTCAATTCCAGGAACCAACTGATACAACTCTACTTCCAGTAAATGTGTGGGACTTGGGCCTGACATTGGTGTTTGTGACAAATACTGTCAGTGTGCTCAGTCATATAGGGGGGGTTGGTAATGATAGGCTGGAACATGGTCCACTTCTGCATGGTACAGACTGAAATTTTATGCATTTACTCATTGCCACCATTTAGGCACACAGGACTCCCTTCATGCACAGATTTGACAATAAAGTAGTACTCAGCCAGTTGTATCCATGCTTCACTTTGTTCACAATTTATCACAGAGGACAGTGTTACAGGTGTGATATGTGTTTTATTGGTTGATGTGAGTGAATAGTGTTATTTACAGTGATGGCAAGTCGTAAGGGTTGGGTGTCCTCCAGACCAACATGGTGGCAGCCTTGTTGGTACTAATGATGGGTCCAACTTGTCTTACAGTAGTTCATATTGCCTCTTAGCAATGTGTGGTTGGTGATTGGGTGAGACGGTTGCTATGACAATTGTTGCTGAGTTACTTTTTGAAGGGAGCCTTGTTCTTTACTGGGGTTCCAGTGCCATATCTTGGCCTGAGGGTCCGTTTGGGCACCTGCTGTTGATCTTCAGGGGTGACATGTTAGGCCCTTGGGTTTCCTGTGAGGGTAGTTCCTGGGATGTTTCTGCTGATGGGGTAATCTGATGCTGGTTGTCTGGTGCTGTTGTGGGGGCCTCTTGTCCTGTGTGGATGTCAGACTAGTTTTGGACCAGCTGCAGCAGTGCTCCTGCTATGGTTGCCATTGTGGCGTTGTGCTCTTTCCACTGCTCCATGGCCTGTTGGTGGTGTTCCTGCTGCATCCTCTGACTGTGATCCAGGGTGGACACAATCTCGGCCAACATGTCATGGGTATGCTTGTAGCCCCCAATACCTCTGATATCACGTCCTGGGCTGCTGCATCCATCCTGTGGCCTCCCCCTGGCCCACTGCCACCCTTGCACTTGCCCTAGATCCCTGTGCCTGTGTCTCCTGCACAGGTCTGGCAGTACCACTTGTACTGGGGCCCTCGCCTTCCTGCATGTTGGGAGTGGGAGACTGTGGCCTCTGTACCTGTGTTCCACCAGTCTGTGGCCTGGATACACTGGTGTGGAGATGGTTGCCCTGGGCTGCTGGTCTTGACTGGGTGGTAGGGGTGACAGTGGTTTCCTGGGTGGGGTTGCTGCATGGTGAGAGTCCATGACTGTGTGATGGGCCTGCCTGCTCATCAGTGTCCAGGGATCCTTCACCAGTGTCCTGTGAGGTGCCTATGTCTCCCTGGGGGACACTGGCACTCCTTGTCCCGTCCGTTAGGGTTCATGGGTGGTGGTGCCTGTTGGGGGACATAGACATGTCTGTTACAGCTGCATGAACGTTTGAGGTGAACAGGACTGGGCTATTTTGTGCTGGTGTTACTTTCACTGGCCTTCCAGGGTGCCTTTGTGAGGTTGACATTGCATTTAGCGCCAGTGTGGGGTTGCATTGTGGTGGGGGTGTCGTTCCATTGTGGGTACTTGCAGGGGTGGGTGGCTGTGCACAGGGGGAGGGATGTGGACCTGTTAGTGGGTTTGTGGTCATGCGGGGGTGGATTTAGTGGCTGATGCCTGGGTGGAGTGTTAGTCCTGGTGGGTGTGGGTGAGGTGGTGCATGCATTACAGGTATGGTGTATATAGGGTATATGTTGATGACTTACCCGAGTCCATTCCTCCAGTGAGTGCAGTGAGTCCCTCAGGGTGCAGAATGGCCAGTACCTTTTCCTCCCAGGCTGTGTATTCTGGTGGTGTTGGTGGCGGTCCTTCCCCAGTCTTATGCACTGCGATGTGGTGCCTTGATGCCATGCCCCTGACCTTACCCCGCAGGTCGTTCCATCTCTTCCGGCAATGGTTGTCCGGCCTCCACTGTCTGCCAAGGTGATTTGTGCATCATTATTTGGAGGGCGGGATGTGGGTGTGCTTGGCGGTGACAGGGTGGGGAGGTCCGAGATTCCTGCCGACAGGGTCATGGCGGGGAGTGGTGGTCTGGTGATTTTTGGCGGGGATGGAATTTTCGTCCGTTATATGGCGGGTTTCCATTCACCGCCAGCGGCTGGATTCTGTTCACCGCCGCCACAGCGATGTTTCCCGCCATGTTCATAATGACCGCCTTAATCCTTAGAAATGAACAGTTGTCTTTTTGTTACACACAGTACCTGGTATGCGTCAAAAAATATCACGCGCGGAGACCGCAGAGTAGGAGATGCGTGGAAAAATCAGGTGTTGCATCAGGTTTTCTGAAACAGCACAGACAATGTGCTGTTTCTTTTCAAGTTGCAAGGGGTTTGCGTTGCTTTTCAGCACCTAGTCTTGCTTACTTACTGCGATGCAGGGATCTTTTGACGCCCACGGAAGATGCACTGGAAGTAAACACGGGTCATGCTTGGATCCGGTAGGCGATGTGTTTAATTTGTTCGGCGCAAGGCAGGTGCTGCTTTGAATTTCCGGTCAGGAAGACGGGGCTACGTCATTCTGGTCAGTTGTGCAGTGATTTCTCAGTCACAATGCAGGCTTTGCATCGATTCTGGTGATTTTTGACGCACAAGGAATTTCCTGAAGAGAAGAAGTCTTTTTGGCAATGAGACTTCAGAGAACAGGAGGCATGCTCAATCCAAGCCCTTCGAGAGCACATGTGGGCAAGGCAGAGTCCTTCTCAGCACAGTCAGAGGCCAGCAAGGCAGCGGTCCTTCTCAGCAAAGCTGTCCAGATGAGTCCTTTAGGCAGTCAGGCAGTTCCTCTTGACAGGGGGCAAGGGTAGATCCAGAAGTGTCTGAGTTAGTGGGGTCAGAGACCCAGTTTATATACCCCAAAATGCCTTTGAAGTGGGGGAGACTTCAAAGAGTGGTTTTGAAGTGCACACATTCCCCTTTCAGCACAGTCCTGTCTACCAGGGTCCCAGTCGGAGGTTTCGCAGTCCATTGTGTGAGGGCAGGCCAATAGGCTTCATAAAAAAATCTCTATCTTGCAGGATCCAGAAAATTAAACTCCCAATTTCTAGGCCAATTTCCTATTGCCAAAATCATCAATCCTGTGGTAGTAGAACTAACATTGCCAGATGATTTCAAGGTACACCCCGTGTTTCATGTGTCGTTACTCCGTCCCTATGCCCCTGATTCCCATGATGCCCCACCACCTCCCCAGGTAAAAGTACACGGGCAATGGGAATTTGAAGTGGCCACAATTCTTGACTCCAGGCACGTCCGTGGTGTTCTATACTATTTATTGGCTTGGAAAGGCTATGGACCTGAGGACAATTCCTGGGAACCCGCGTCCACAGTTCATGCGCCACGTCTTACTAAAAAATTCCTTCTCCTGCACCCTTCTAAGCTTTGTCCTTTGAGAGAGTCCTTCGTGGGGAGGACTGTAAGGAATCCCCAAGGTGCCTCCTGCATTATCTGTCACCATCCCCAGGGATTAGGGTTAAATCATATCTCTGTTCTTGGTTAAACCTTCATGTTTCTAAGTAAACATACGCCCTCATTACAACCCTACCGCCGTGCTGACGGCCGCCAACATCCTGTGACCAAGGCAGTATTCCGTTATGGGTATTATGACCCACACTGAAAAATCCATCACTATACAGACACCCACACAAGTCCGCCAGCCCAAAGGTCAGAGATAAACTGGTGATAGCAAAACCCACACTGTTACGCCAACAGAAATACGCCCACAGTATCACGACCCACGAATCACCGCAGCTGTCTTTCAACCACGGTAAACCATTGGCGGTACACACCGCCGCGCTCAAAATACACGCATACTTACAAAACTACACCACATTGGACAATTCAAACTACACACACCTGACACACGTACACACACCACACCCAATCCAATATAAAACACGCACCCACATTAGCCACAACCTCTTACAGTAAAAAGAAAAGATAGCACACAGAGAGAGACAAGCCAGGAGAACCCATTCAATCAGAGCCATAAAACACCATCACCCATACACCATCCACGAAACTCACACCACACACCCTAACACAGCACCCCACACACCTGCACACATATCACTCACACCACATCCATGGCACCCCAAAGACACCCCAGGTTTTCAGAGGCAGAGCTAAGGGTCATGGTGGAGGAAATCATCCGGGTAGAGCAACAGCTATTCGGATCACATGTGCAGCAGACATCAATTGCTAGGAAGATGGAGCTATGGCAGAGAATCGTGGAGTGGGTCAACGCCGTGGGACAGCACCCCAGAACAAGGGATAATATCAGGAAGAGGTGGAACGGGCTACGGGGGAAGGTGCGTTCCGTGGTTGCAAGACACAGAGGACTGGCGGTGGACCCCCACCTCCTCCCCCACAACTAACAACATGGGAGGAGCAAGTCTTGGCGATCATGCATCCTGAGGGCCTCGCAGGAGTAGCAGGAGGACTGGACTTTCCCCCACCCTACCTGCATGCCATCACAAACTCCTACCAACACCCCCATCAGAACATGGCGGGCTACTCTGAGGCGGTAGCCCGTTAGAGTGCTCACCTGCCATTTCCCTGGGAGGCACGGGACGGGACAGCACTGCAGATGTGCCTGCCGGCGTTCGGAGGCACAGGGAATCAGTTTACTTCACTCGAGGAGGAGGGGGAGGCATCCGCCGGGAGACCCCGGCACTGGGAGCGTGCCGCGCTGGAGCTCCGTCGGGTGCGCCGAGGAGCAGCACGGATTCCCCTCCGGGAGAATCCAGGCAGAATCAGCACAAGCAAGGTTCCTGGGTTGAACCTGGTAGCGTGGGAACGCACGCAAAACAGGCAGCCGGGAAGGAGGCTGTAGAAGCAGCAGAGCCCGTCGGAGGCTCAATCAGGCAGAGTGGAGGGGGTTGGAGCCCCCCCTCTTTTCCAATTCGTTTCAGGTAGGGGGCCAGGGCAAAAGGAGTGTGAGAGGGGGAACGAAGATTGTGGAGCACAGGGGAAGAGGAGTGCAAAAGCTTTAGAACCTGTGAGAAATCCTGTAAGAAGAGGAGGTGAGGGAAGGCAAAAATTAAAAAACAAACTTACTCCCTCACTGAGAGCCTATTTCAGGGTGAGACCGGAGGGTATTGTGCTTATTCCTGGACAGGGGAGAAAGGACAAACCTACTGTACAGGCAAGTGGGAATGGTGCAGGCTCTGGTAAGGGGGTGGAAGACAATTCTCTCCCTCCAGTTGATGACTGGGCTTGTCAAGAGGTGGTATAAGTTGGACCTGAGTCTTCTTCCTCGGCTAGACGAAGTAGTGAGATGATGACCTCCCTGCAGGAGGAAGAAGTCCCAGTTTTGGTGGATTCTAGTCCCCCTCCCGCCCAAGGCCTGGTCCCTGGTTCAGTTTATATCCCCTCAATGGAGGCTGTGATCCTCTCCATTTCGGAAGATATAAAAAAAGGCTTCGCTAGCTCTGAGAGTAATCAAGGGGAAATCAGAGAGGCCTGTGAGGTACTGGAAAAAAAAATCGATAGTTTGATGGAGAGGATTCAAGTTCTAGAGGAAACGGTGGGGGGAATGAAGGAGGAGTTGAAGCACCATAAAGAGGAGATTTGAGAGTTAAAGGAAAAGGAGCAAGGATTACAATCCAGGATGAAGCAGTTGGATAATTATTCACGAAAGAACAATATTAGACTCTTGAAGGTCCCGGAAGGAGTGGAAGGGGGAAATTTGAAATCTTATGTGGTCTCTTTAATTAAGTCTGCATGTGAGTTGGAGGAGAGTAAAGAAGAGATCGAGAAAGACATTCAGAGAGTACATCGTGACCCTTTTACGAGACGATTGAATAGTAGTAGACCCCGAAGAACCCTGATCAATTTTTTAACTTATCAGTTGAAAGAAAAGATTTTGACTAGCGCATTAAGGCAAAAGTCGTTAAAAGTGGAAAATGTGATTTGAGATTAGGTCTGATTTGTCTAAACTCACCATGGATAGGCAGTGGGAGTTGGGAAAGCGTCTGGATGAGTTTAAGAAGTTAGGGGCTTCTGCGCAGTTGAAATTCCCTGCATTTCTCCGAGTTATGCACAATAATAAAATGTATAATAGAAGGGATGTGGGTAAGGCAGATGAATTGCTGGCCGTAATTAGGAGAGAGCAGGCTGACCATATGTGAAGGGGGAGTTTCCCCCGTCTGAACTAAGTCTCCCAGGTAGGCAGGGCGTTCTAAAATAAGGGCCATGTTGGCGGACAAAGTGGGGGGGTTGTCTACGGGAGGGCTGAGGGAGGGAAGGGAAGGTGGGTCACAAGGTGGGTGGCAATTGGGGAGAAATAGTAAAAAAATTTCTTATTCACCGAGGCATAGGGGCAGTTCACTAGTTAGGAATGGCTAGCATAGGCAAAGGTCAGGGGAAGGGAGGGCTTACCATGCACATGCTTTCCTGGAATATTAATGGTCTGGGGACCAGCGCGAGAAGGAATAACATCTTACAATATTTAAGAGACTCGCCAGCACAAATTCTTGTCTTACAAGAGACCCACCTGGCGGTAGATGAGTGTAAGAGGCTATATGAGACGCAAAAATGGGTGCAAAGTTGTATCTGTACTAATCATAATTTCCATACGAGAGGGGTGGTTATTTTGTTTAAACATGGCTTACAAGTTAGGGTAGAAATACTCGAAGTAAGATCAGATCAAGCAGGGCGTTGGGTCATAGTAAGAGCCCAGGTTGGGGGAGGTGTTTTATTATTGGTTGGGTACTACGGCCCAAATCGTGATGATACTGAGCCTCTTAATCGGTTGTTCTCCCAGTTAATAGAATTTTCGGACCCGGTTATTATGATGGGAGATTTTAATGTGGTGCTGGGTAATAAATTGGATAGGACGGATACTTGTAGATCCCTAGGCACGCCAACATTTCAGCAATATCTAAGGAGAATGATGAAAGAGCTAGGCCTGTGTGATATATGGCGTAAGAGGGGTGGGAATCCAAGGGGTTTCTCCTTTATTAATAAGAAATATAGTCATGCTTCACGTATTGACTATTTTTTGGTCGACAGTAGGTTGCTTGATAGCGTGGATGAGGTAGGATATTTACCTTCTCATCTATCAGACCACGCAGCGGTGTTGTTGTATTTAACCTTGTCTTGGAGGAGAATGTATAACCGATGGACACTTGAGCGTGCATTATTAATGGAGGATGATGTGATATCTCAATTACGCAGGGAAACAGAAGGTTTTTTTAGAACTAATGTAGGCTCTGCATCACCATCAGTGGTATGGGATACTTTCAAGGCCGTCATAAGAGGGAAGATCACGAGCATTACATGTTATAAGCGTAAGTTGTTTAGAAATGAAATAAGTTTCTTAGAACAGGAAATGCTAAAATAATGCGAGAAATTGGTCGGAAAAGAGAATTGTCCGAGTTAAGACAACGTTTGGAAAATATTTTACAAGCAAGAATTGTTAAAAGATGGGAGGCAAGCAAATTGAAGCACTTTAAATATGGTGAAAATTCAGGGAAGCTGCTTGCTTGGAAGATTAAATCAGACCAGGTTAGGAACCATATTAAGGAAATCAAATTGGATGAGTCAGGGGCGAAAGCGACACAATGTGAGGACATTGAGTATGTGTTTCAGGATTTTTTTGCATCCCTGTATACTAAAAGTGTGGAGGGGCGAGAAGAATTGGTGGAAGACTGGTTAGTTCCTGATGTACTACCAGAAATCACATTGCAGCAGCAGGAGTTCCTTAATGGTCCTATAACCATGGACGAAGTACGGGCGGTGTTGTCTGGAGGCAAAGATGGGAAAGCCCCTGGTCCCGATGGTATCCCTGTGGAGCTGTATAAAGTACTAGGTGATATAATTATCCCAATTTTGACAGAGTTGTTCGGGAAGATTCTTTTAAACTAAATAGATATCTCAACCACATGGAATGAGGCGATTATTATACTGATTTTGAAACCAGGCAAAACTGCGACAAAATGCGCATCTTATAGGCCCATTTCACTATTAAATAGTGATTATAAATTGTTTGCCAAGATATTGGCAGATAGGTTGAATAGAGTAGTTAACAATCTGATACATTCAGACCAGAAGGGTTTCTCAAAGGGAAGATATTTGTATGAATTGACATATGGTTTGATTGGGGCTATAGATATGGCAACGTCTTTAGATTCCCCTTTGGGGATCATTACTATTGATGCAGCAAAAGCCTTCGATCAAGTAAGCTGGGGATATCTAAAATCAGTTTTAAAACAAGCTAATTTGGGTGATAACTTTTGTGGGGTTGTGAATCAGATTTATAGGGCTCCTACAGCAAGAATACTTGTTAATGGAAATCTTACTGGAATCATTACAATAACAAGAGGTACTAGACAGGGATGTCCACTATCCCCCGTTTTATTTAACCTATATATCGAGCCATTTGCTAGGAAGATTAGGCGGAAATCGGTGATTACTCCCTTTCGTTGTAAGGGTTGGGAAAGAAAGCTTGCTTTGTATGCGGATGATCTTTTGGTGTATACAGATAATCTATCATCTGCTATCCCCAAGATTTTTAGATTAGCCGAAGGATTTGGTAAGATATCAGGCTATCAGGTAAATGTGGAAAAGACGGAGACTATGGCATGGAATATGGAGTATAGATCGGCTTACAGTAAGAAGGAAATAAGGTATTTGGGTGTACTGGTGACCCAGGATATCAAGCAGTTAGCAGAGAGGAATCAGCAAAAGCTGCTACTGGAGTGTATGGGATTATTGCAGGGTTGGGTTCACCTTCCTTTAACAATTATTGGAAGAGTTAATTTGGTAAAAATGTCCATTCTTCCCAAGTGGAATTTCCTGTTTTCTGCTTCCCCACTCCCTATGCAGAAAACATGTATAGATAAGATGCAGCAGCTTATAAATGATTTTATATGGAGTTCTAAAGGGGTTAGAATTTCTCGGAGAAAGTTGCGTAGGTGTAAGGGAAAGGGTGGTTTGGCACTACCAGAACTACAGTATTATGCTTGGGCTTTCCTTTTGAAGAATACTAGGATTCTATTTCTTTCTCCAGATTCTACAACAACGGGTCTCATGTTTAAGGTGATGGCCTCTACCATCAAGGGTGCGTCAAGTAATTTCATATTTAAATTTGGTGATCCTAAGTTCTTTAAAAATATAAAACTGAAAATTATGCAGGGATTGGCAGAATGTTGGTACCAGCTTAGATTAGCCGCAAAGGTAACATATTACAACTGCAACGCACCTATCTGGAATTCTCCGGGTACACCAGATTGTTTTCAAGATGTTTTGGCTTTACCAATTAAACGGGCAGGGATAGACTACTGGGGGGATCTTTTTTAGGAGGGGGTCATCCTTTCTTGGGAAGAGTTGAAGCAACAAACGGGCGGCTCCCTGACTAGATGGAAGATTTTGCAGATAAGGGATTGGGCACAGGGGTTTAAGGGAGGAGTCGGTATGCCTAACGTTCTGGAAGATGTTGTTCCTAGCCCATTGGTAGGTCCCCAGAGAGTGGCAGCTTGGTACTGGGGGATTCTAGAAGGGGTGGATGGTGAGTTCGAACTTCCTACGGTTTTGTGGAGTAATCTGTTTTCTAAAGAGTCAGCTCATATGTCGTGGAAGAAGTCATTAACTTTTCTGTTTGATACAGTTAAGTCGGCTGCTTTGAGGAAGAACCACTACTACACGATCCATAGAGCTTATATTTCTCCTGAGAAGTTGTCTAAAATGAAAGGAGGGCAGGTGGTGAAATGTTCAAAATGTGGTTTAATACAAGCAACTGACATTCATATGTTTTGGGAATGTCCGGATACTCGTCTTTTTTGGGAAAAGGTATGTGAGACTGCTTCGAGTATATTGGAGTGGGAAATTGCATCATCTCTCCCTTTAGTAATATTTGATCAACCACAAGATCAGGAGGGGAGGAGTGGAAGAGGTACAACCTTAAAACTTAAATTTTTATTTTATGTAATTTTGTTGGGGAAAAAAGAAATATGTAGAAAATGGATGTTGGCTTCCCCTCCAGTATATTCGGAGTGGCGTAACGCTGTGTTTCGTACTGCGGATTTGGATTTAATGTTACGGAAAAGTAATAGGACTGGGGGGAACATTTGGGCCCCATTATTGACTTGGAAACATTGATTTAGGTAATGATAATTTGTCGAAAACATCATGTGATAATAAGCTATTTGTCTCTGTTATTGGTCCAATGATTTTACCCCCTGCTCTGAAATCCTCATGGAATCTAGGTAGACAGAGGATTGTTTGAGATTTAAGGGCGTCCCCTGGCCTGGACTACTCTACTGCTGGTAAAGTAAGAGGGGTTAGTTTAACGGCCACAGTGAATGAGGACAAATAAAATAAAAAATAAAAAACACCCCCATCACTCCACCACCTCACATATACCCCACTATCACAACCCACCCATCCCAATACCAGGCCCTGCATGGACCCCCCCTCACAGACCTGCATGGACACCCACCACCACAGCATGCACACTAGTGACAATCACTTAGCAAACCAAATCACAACTCACACAAGCCAAAGATGCCTTGGGAATAACAACCATAGAGGGGAACATACCCATGCACAAGATGGCACAAGCAGATACAATAACACTACATTTGCATCCTCACAGGACCCCTACTCAACGTCACTGTAGAGGAGTTGCCAGCAACATCTAGTCCCCCAAAGAGGCCCACAGTGATGACAGCAGCTCTGCACGCCTGGATGAGGATGACCAACCTGGCCCATCAGGGACCTCCGGACAGTTGGTTACCCTGCCACAGTCCCATACCACCACAGAGCCTTTCCCCTCAGGAAAAACCACCACTGCACGCACCCAGCGGGCCCATGCCACTGTCCCCAGGACACGTCAATCAGCAGTGTGTCCACTACGACAGGGACCCCAGGCAACCCCATAAACCCAGGTCGATGAGGGACCTGGGGTCAGTGGCAGTGGGCACACAGTTCAGGGGACAGAGGCATAGGACAACAGGGAAGCTGGGAGGACTGCTGTGCGACAGGGGGAGGACAGGTCCAGGGAACCGACTCTCCAGGAGGCACTCACAAACATCCTGGAAGCATACCACCGTTCCCAGGAGACCATGGGCCAGACACTGGCCAAGTTGCAGGAGCCCCAGTGGCTGCAGGAGGGACAGTACCTGGGGAGCAGGGAGGACCTCAAACTCATCTACACTATCCTGGGCACCATTGCAGGGGTGCTGGGTGACATGGCCAACACCATGAGGGAGGCAGTAGCAACACCAATAGGCCCCTGACACTAACCACACCGAAGAACAGCCGTCCACCCCCGCTGGTGCTAGTGGACAGGAGGCCCTGCCACAGGACCAAAAGGCCACCAGCACCCCACCCCCTGCAGAAGGAGAACGACCCGCAAATGGTCCCTGCGATCCAGGCAGAAGTCAGAGAACATTGTCAAGACCCCCGGCAGGAAATAAGACTCTCCTGATTGTCACCCTTCTGTCCCACTCTGTCACCTTGTCCATCTTGAATTGCTATTGCTCCGCTTCCTATACTGCCTTGGACAATGAACCTGTGATGCCAAGAGACTGGACTCTACCCTGGACGTTCCTCCACCATCACCCCAGCCCATTGCACATCCCCCTCTACCTATGAGCACTTAAATAAACACCCTTGGAACAAATACAAATCGGGAGTCTGTTAAATGATTCAAATATATATTAGTACAACATTATCAAAGCATTGCAAATCATATGTACAGTTACATTTACATTGGAATGACCTTTAGTGGGCAGCAGTAAACACACCAGGAGCCAGAGTGGGCCACATCAGAAAATAGAGATGCCAAAGGGTACAGTAAGTGGGCATAGACATAGACATAGGGAAATCAGGCTGCCACGTACAATGTCCAACAGAAAACTGAAAAGTAAAGTGAAGTTACAGTGTCTTACCTGTGTGTCACTGGAAGTACTGCTCTATTATATTACTTCTGTTGTCCACATCTTCTTCCTCTGCCTCCTCTTCCTCACTGTCCACAGGCTCCACCACTCCCACAAGACCATCTCCAGGCTCATCCCCCTGCAGAAAAGGCACCTGGCGTCTCAAGGCCAGGTTGTGCAACATACAACGATGATCTGGCACATCTTCTGGGTGAGAAGTACAGGGATCCACCAGTCAGATGGAGGCACCGGAACCTGGCCTTTAGAAGGCCGAAGGTTCTTTCAATTATCCACCTTGTTCGCCTATGTGCCTCATTGTAACGTTCCTCTGCCCTTGCTTTTCTCACTGGGGTCAGTAGCCATGAGAGGTTGGGGTAACCGCAGTCACCTGCATATATTTGAGGGATACCTGTTAGCCACACACTAACCCTTAGGGACACTCCCATACCCATACACCAATTAATGCTGGGTGGGGACCTTTGGCTCACCTATTAGCCACACCCGGTGCCTCTGGAGTTGAGCCATCACATATGGGATGCTGCTATTCCTCAAGATAAAGGCATCATGCACAGAGCTAGGATACTTGGCATTTACATGGGAGATGTACTGGTCAGCCAAACACACTATCTGCACGTTCAAAGAGTGATAGCTTTTTCGATTCCTGAACACTTTTTCATTTCTCCGGGGGAGGGACAAATGCCACATGTGTACCATCAATGGCACCAATAAGGTTGGGGATACGTCCCAGGGCATAGAAGTCAGCCTTCACTGTGGCCAAATCCTCCACCTGGGGGAATACGATGTAGCTGCACATGTGTTTCAGCAGGTCAGACAACACTGTGGCCAACACATTTCAGAACATTGGCTGTGACATCCCTGATGCCATGGCCACTGTAGTTTGGAAGGAACCACTTGCCAGGAAATGGAGCACTGACAGGATCTGCACTAGAGGGGGAATACCCGTGGGCTGGCGGATAGCTGACATCAGGTCTAGCTCCAATTGGGCACACAGTTCTTGGATTGTGACCCGATCAAGTCTGTATGTAATGATAATGTGTCTGTCCTCCATTGTCGCAAGGTCCACCAGGGGTCTGTACACTGGAGGATGTCTCCATCACATATTCATCCTCATTGGTCGAAGCCTATGAAGGAAAACGGTGATCAGAGGGTCATAATCACACATCTATTGCAGTAATGATGCATTTCTACATTTACAGAACCAGTATGTTAATCCGAGAGCAATTTGCTGTGCCAATGTCTGCTGTGACGCAGTTGGGTGCCATGCGCTGTGCCCCCATGAAATGGCGGCTGCCTGACCTGTGAGGAAGGACAATTAGAAATGAGGTAATTCCGCTGGCGTTGTGGCCGTTGCAGTAGGCCGTTGATGACCGCTGCACAACTTCGCATTGGTTAACATTGGGCCCTATGGGTTCCAGGAGCCAATGGCGATGTACACCGGTGGTGACGGGACACACCGCCGTGGACGTCACCGCCATTTTCTATCTATTCACTCAATTGCTACCTGACCTTCAACAGGAGAGGACCTACACTGCAAGTGCTGCCGTGACCTGTATCCGGAAGCGACAATGGCTCATGTGTTTAGGGAAAGGGTCCCTGCCTTCACTGCGGAGGAGTTGGAGAAACTGGTGGATGGGGTCCTACCCCAGTACATATTACTCTACGGTCCTCCAGACAAACAGGTGAGTACACTGTGAGCATGATGTGTGGGCCATGAATGTATGGAGTGCTGTGTGTGTAAGCCACATGTAGGGGGGCACTGAGGGGTCCTGGCCAGTGTGCTGCATGTATGGCGGTCAATGTATGTGCGTCAGGGGATAGGAGGGATCTGGTGGGCCATGAGTGTGACAATCCGGACGGTTGACTAATTCCCTTTTCTGCTGTCTTTTCCATGCAGGTCAGCGCCGACCAGAAAAAGGGTAGTTGCCGTGCCATCGACAAGGAGGTGCAGACCCTGGGGGTCTTTGACAGGCAGAGCACCCACTGCCACAAACGGTGGGAGGACCTGCGGCGCTGGGCAAAGAAGACGGTGGAGGTCCAGCTGGGGATGGCCTCCCAACGAGGAAGGGGTGCCCGTCGTACCCTGACCCCCCTGATGTTCCGCATCCTGGCGGTGGCCTATCCGGAGTTGGATGGGTGCTTGAAGGCATCACAGCAGCCACAAGGCGGTGAGTACAGATTCAGAATCATTACTTTGCATGTGTTAAGGTTGTACCTGAGTGGGGAATGTGGGCTGTGGGTGCCCCTAGGACAGGGCAAACTGGCAGGGTAGGTCCCTTGTTGGGCAAGCTCTGAAGCACTCCTACCCCAATAGTGTTAGTGGGCATCTACTACTGGGCACGGTCCTGTGGGTTTCAGGTGTGCATCTAATGGCGTTAGGCATTGTACCCCATGGGATGGTGACTAGCAGTGTAACTGGTAGTGCATGGCCTAGTTCATAGGACTTCTCCCTGTGTGTTGTGTGCGCCAACGGTAGTGTTGTTGCTGGCATTGACCAAGTGTATCCTTTGTCTCTCCCCCCCTTTTTGTTTTGTCACCCTATCCTTGTGTGCATTAGCATCATCTGGCAGAGGAGCAGAGGCACCGGCGATGGAGGGAGCTACATTCCACATGGGCCTGGAGGCCGAATCCACTGATGGTGAGGGCACCAGTGGGACTGAGGGCGAGGGGAGCACCATGACTGAGACAGGAGGGGACACCACAGACAGTGACTCCTCCTCCGATGGAAGCTCCCTGGTGGTGGCGGACACCTCTGTGCCCACCCCAACAACAGGTACAGCCACTAACCCCCTACCAGTACCGCTCTCCCAGCAGCCCCTCAGCGTGTTTACCGTGCCCGCACACCCAGGAGGGTGGGCATCTCCTTTGTCCCAGGCACCTCAGGCCCTGCCCCAGTCAGCCCTGCTGCCCTCAGTGAGGAGTCTATTGACCTCCTGAGATCCCTCACTGTTGGACAGTCTACCATTCTGAATTCCATACAGGGTGTTGAGAGGCATTTGCAACAAACAAATGCATACCTGGCGGGCATTCACTCTGGCGTGGTGGCCCAACAGAAAGCATTTCAGGCTCTGGCTTCAGCACTGATGGCAGCCCTTGTCCCTGTCTCCAGCCTCCCTCCCTCCAACTTCCTCTACCCAGTCCCGATCCCCTCAACCCCAGCCTATCCCAAGCACACCTTCAGACCAGCATTCACCAAAATCAACACACAAAAGTGGCTCAGGCAAACACAAGCACCACACTTCGTCACACAGGCACTCAGACAGGCACCATCCACATGCAGACACACCAACATCCACTTCCTCCACTGTGTCCCCCTCCTCCTCGTCTATCACCTCCCTCCCAGTAGCGCCTCCAGTCACACCTGCATGCACTACGTCCTCATCCACTACCTCCATCACCAGCACACCCCTCACTGGCAGTCACCACCCCCACATCCGTGCACATGTCCCCTGTGTTCTCTCCCAGTGTGTCTGTGACCCCTCCTCCCAAAGTACACAAACGTAAGCACCCACCCACCCAACAGCCATCCAGCTCACAACAGCATCCAGCCCATGCACCTGCACCCAAACTCAGCAGACAGATACCTCCTACAATCACTCCCTCTTCCTCCACTCCCAAACCCTCTCCCTCTTCCCGCCCCAGTGTGTCTAAGAAGCTATTCCTGGCAAACATTGACCTCTTCCCTACCCCTCCCCCCCTCTTTCCCCTCGGTCCAGGGTGGCCAGAACCCAGCCCAGCACCTCAGCCACCAAATCCTCGCCCGCTGTGGTTCCTGCAGCTATCAAAGACTCAAAGGGTGCACCTGTCAGCTCAGCCAGTGTGCCACCAACTTCTGCCAAGTCCAAAACCATTCCGCCACCTGGCAAGGTGAAGAGGGGGACAGAATCCAGCAAGGGGAAGGAGCCACAACCATCCAGCAAGGCCACCTCAAAGACTCCAGCTGCCAGACCCAAGGTGACACCACCATCTGCCAAGGTGAGGAAGGGGCACAAAACACCAGGCAAGGTACTTCAGCTGACTCAGGCTGCAGGTGAAGGCCTGGTGGCTACCAGCACAACCGCCAGCACTGCCACCTGCACCGCGGCCAGCACCGGCAGCAGCCCCACCGTTAGCACCGCCACCTGCACCACCAACTGCCCTGCCGCAAGCACCACTACTGTCAGCAGCAGCAGCCCCAGTGGGCAGCAGTCCGAGGCTGCAGGAGAAGGGCTGGAGCCTCCCTCCATCACTGGCAGCACCGGCACCTGCACCGTGGCCAGCACCACCACCTGTACAGCCGCAAGCACCGCCGCAAGCCCCGCGGCAAGCACTGCCACCTGCACCGCTGACAGTAGCACCACTGCCAGCAGCAGCAGCCCCAGTGGGCAGCCGTCTGAGGCTGCAGGAGACAGGCTGGAGCCTCCATCCACCACAGGCAGTGCCCCCACCTGCACCGGCACTACCACCAGTTTGCAGCCATAGCCGCCACCAAATGGATTCTAGCCCTGCCTCCATGGACTATCATGCAACCTGGTCCCTGCAAATATCATCCCTCACACACCCCAGTGAGGGACTGTGAGCTGCCACACCCCAAGTGTTGCATCACTGGGCACAAAGCCCCCTTCAGAACCAGTGGAGAAAGGCATCTACTCACCCTATCCTTGGCAGGATGAAGCAGACTGGGCACAAAGCTCCCTCCAGAACCAGTGGACAATTGCATCCACTCACCCTATCCTTGGCAGGATGAAGCAGACTGGACACAAAGCCCCCTCCAGAACCAGTGGAGAAATGCATCCACTCACCCTATCCTTGGCAGGATGAAGCAGACTGGGCAAAAAGCCCCCTCCAGAACCAGTGGAGAAGCCATCCATCCACTTGAGATACTGTGGCTTTGCACTCCCCAGGACCAAGCAGTGGGCAAACCACACACTTGAGAGACTTGAGAGACTGTGGCTATGCACTCCCCAGGACATCGCTGTGGGCATCTAGCCCCCTCCAGGATCTCTTTTTCCTCCCCCCGTCCCTGTGTCCTAGGTGCAGTACTTACTGTGGTCGTCGCCACCAGCGTTCGTACTCCTGGTAGATGAGGAGGTAGACCAGCATGGGCAGGACCTGCAGCTCGGGCTCCATGGCATCCAGGTTCTTCGTTGAGTGTCGAGAGGTGAGTAGTTTCCCTTCCAAATACTGTTTCCGCCGTGCTTTTGATGGCGTTGGTACCGCCCCGGAAAAGCTGGCAGATGGGCGGGTTGTAATTCTGTGGACGGTACATTGTCTTCTACCTGCCTGTTGGCGGTTACCGCTGCGGTGTTTGTTGCTACCGCTGTGGCAGTCGGAGTGTTAAAATGGCTGGCTGTGTTGGCAGTTTCGGCTGTGGTCGTGATTCCATTTTTTTTACTGCCGGCCTGTTGGCGGTATTACCGCCACTTTAACACTGACTGCCAGGATTGTAATGAGGGCCATAATGTGCTGTGTTACACAATTGGTTTTATCAATGCTTGTTTTACCAATGCTTGTTTGCTAATGTGAGCAGGTGTAGACATGTGCTTCTAATTGAGTGTGGTGTAGACATGTGCTTCTAATTGGGTGTGGTGACTCATCCACATGTGGAAACTCAACTGCTTTCCTGATCGGCTAGAAATAGCAGAGTGAAGCATGCCTCCCTGCTTGGCTTTGTTGTGCTTCCTGATCTCAGCATCTGATTTGGCAGTCCAGCCCCTGCTGTCATCCTCATATTCAGGGCTTTTGAGGCAATTCTTTTCTTCGTTCCTGTACCAGCTGCCACCAGGCATTCCTCCAGCACTCCGGAAAAGACTGCAGCTAAGTGACTAGTATTCTCCAGAGAGTTTGTTCTTTGAGTGCTGCGCTTTCCTAGAACAGCTGGTGTATTTCAGACCTCGTATTTTGGCAGAGTGCTTATCTTGAAGAGACAAATGCATTTCTGAACATTCTACATTATTATTGTTGTTACTTGCCTAATTGTGCTTCAGGAAATCTGTTTGAGCTCAAGTATTACAAAAAGTGAAAAATTTTAAAAGACCATTTACGTGACTTTTATTTCTCTAATAGCATAACTCTTGGATTTAAATTGTGTCATTCATGCCTGTGGTTCAGGTATTGAGGATTTGCTTTTGAAGGGCTTTTCACACACATAGTGAAACCAAACCAAACTGTGCCACCCTAACTGTTTAAACCCAAAGTGGACATTTGTATTTCTTGGTTTGTTTTTGTTCCTTTTAGTTTAACCCTATGCATGCAGGAAAGTTATACGTGATATAATGTAGACTTTCCTAGTTTTAATGATGGAAAGTCTTAATTTTATTAAAGACACGGAGGCGAGTATTATGCATTCTTTTCTTGCTTTATTTGAAACAGCAGCAAAAGAAGAAAAACCACAATTCCCATGAGCATGGTAGAAACCAGCCAATGGGAAACAAAAGGTAGTCCAATACAAATAACCAATGAATAACCACATAAGCCCTTATGACGTAACTGGACTGCGAACAGCCCTCTTTTCTTGCGCTAAAATCAGCTGTTACGAAACAAAGGAAATATAGCTGCCAAAATTAACAGGGCCATGATGAAAGACAACAACTCCGTGCAAAAGTTCATGAGACCAGGAAACTGCCGATGAAGGGAAGCACACTGATGATCCGCCAAGCAGAGCAGAGGATATGGATAAAGCGTTGACGAAGATGATCCCTCCGTACCATAGGAAAATGGTTTAAGTAGAAGGTTGAACCGCTGGTGCCACTAAAGGGAGGGAAGATAAATAAAGAACAGTAGTTATCAGGAAAAACGACGGGTGGGATAATACTCGCCTCCGTGTCTTTAATAAAATTAAGACTTTCCGTCATTAAAACTAGGAAAATCTACATTTTATGACAAGACCGGAGGCTCTTATTATGCATGTTTAAAGCGAATTAATAACATTCATAATTGTATTGTCAATTGGTTTACAATAAAAAACTTTAAACACATTGTCATTGGACCAATCTGCAGATCTAAGAATGTCCTCCAGACGTGATCCCGCCCAGAAAGCCTTAGATGCCATGGCACCCCTGGAAGAATGGGCTCCAAATATGGAAGTGTCGATGCCAGCCAAAGACATAATCCACTTGACCCAGCGAGCCAAAGTAGCTGCGGATACAGGCTTGTGAGGCTTTTGAAAGGAAATGAGCAGTTGGGAGGAAGAGGACGTTCTTAGATGCGCAGTCATATTCTCATATACTTTCAAACATTTTGCTACACATAATTTGGGATGATCAGGAAAATAAGGGTAAAAAATTGAATGCAAGTTTGTTTTCGTTCTTCTAGAAATAGTAAATAATACTCCCGAAGGAGTAAACTGACGAGAAGAAATATCTAAAGCTTTGACATCAGAAATTTGTTTAAGCGATACCAGACACAATAACATGGTAAGTTTAGCTGATAACATCTTTAAAGTAAGAGCCGAGTTATCGGGCCAGGAGAGAAAGAAATTCAGTACAATGTTAACATCCCACAAAATTCTGTATTTGGGAAGAGGAGGATTAGAAAATTTTACTCCCTTTAGAAGTCGACAGATAAGCGGGTGTTCTCCCACTGGTCTTCCATTGATGAGGCAGTGGTTCGATGAGATGGCGGACCTGTACAGATTAATAGTACGGAACGCTTTGCCCTTGCTAGCCTCTGCTGCGAGGAAATTCACTATAAAAGTAACATCTGCTGAAAGGGGATCGATGTGTTTTCCCAAACACCAGCTGTGCCATAAAGTCCAGGCTGACTTATAGGCGTGTCTTGTTCCAGGGGCCCAGGATTGTTTGATATATTCCGAAGCTTGTGACGAAATGCAAGGGAAAGACTGGTAATTCCCAAAATTTTCCAGGCTGAAAGGGAAAGAAGGTTGTCTAGAATGAGGTTGTGAGGTCGTTGAAGGGGGTCTAGCAGAAGATCCGGGAAAGAAGGAATGAGAAAAGGAAAATCTATGGCCAGTTCCAGAAGAGTTGGAAACCAAATTTGGGATTGCCAAAAAGGAGCAATAAGAACTAAGGTAGCTAGTTGACGCCGGACTTGAGCAAGAACCCTGCTGATCAAAACGAAGGGAGGGAAAGCGTACGAAAGGAACTTGGACCAGTCCTGAAGGAAAGCATAGCAGGCCTGGGCTGAAGGGTCCGGTCTCCAACTGTAAAATTGGGGAAGTTGTGTGTTGAGACGGGACGCGAATAAATCGATCCACATGGGACCCCATCTGTCTTGAAGAAATTGGAAAATTGCGGGGTGGAGCTTCCAGTCGCTTGAATCGCGAAGGTGACGTGAATGCCAGTCGCCAATGGAGTTTAGAGATCCTGGAAGATACTCTGCCTGGACTGAGATTTGGTTTGCGAGACAGAACTCCCAAAAACTTTTTGCCAGTTCTGCTAATGGTTTGGATTTCGTACCCCCTAGATGGTTGATATAGCGGACTGCGGAAATGTTGTCCATCCTTAAGAGGATAGCGCAGCATACCCTGTTCTTTGCTAGGCTTTTGATTGCAAAGGAGCCTGCAAGCATCTCTAAACAGTTGATGTGCAATTTGGACTCCTTTGCAGACCATGGTCCTCCAGTCGAGATTGGTCCACACCGGGCCCCCCAACCGGTTAGGCTTGCATCGGATTCTAATACTAGATCTGGGACTGATGGAAAGATAGTCCTTCCGTTCCAAGCATCTAAATGGTCTATCCACCATTGCAGTTCTGTACGAGAATCGTGATCTAGGGGAATAACGTCTGCGTAAGAAAGCCCTTTGCGGAGATGTTGAATCTTTAACCTTTGGAGAGCCCTGTAATGCAAAGGGCCTGGAAAAATGGCTTGAATGGACGAGGAGAGGAGACCGACGACCCGAGCAAGGGTTCTCAGGGAAATGGACGCATGACGAAGAATTTGAAGGATCTCTGACTTTATAGACTTGAGTTTTGCAGAAGGGAGAAGCAACGTGGACGAAACCGAATTTATAAGGAAACCTAAGAATTCTATAGTTTGGGTAGGAAGAAGAATAGACTTCTCTTTGTTGATGATAAAGCCGAGATCTGTCAAAAGGGAACACGTAAGATTGAGATGGGATAAGAGGAGATGAGGAGATTGATTCATGAGAAGGATATCGTCTAGGTAGATAAGAAGTCTTACCCCTTGTGCCCTGAGGTATGCAGTCACTGGCTTCATGAGTTTGGTGAAACACCATGGAGCTGACGACAGACCGAAAGGAAGAGATGTAAAGTGATAGAATTGGTCTAGCCACTGAAACTGAAGAAACTTCCTGTGTTCCGGGTGGATTGGAACTACCAGGTAAGCGTCTTGTAAGTCCAAGCGAACCATCCAGTCATTTTGAAGGAGAGAATCTCTGAGATGGAGAATGGTTTCCATCTTGAAGTGGTGGTAAACCACGAATTGGTTGAAAAACTTGAGATTGATAACCGGTCTCATTTTCTTGTTCTTCTTTTGAACTAGGAAAATGGAACTGGTGAAGCCGAAAGGATGAGGTAGAGTGGGGGCAATAGCTCTCTTTTGAAGGAGGATTTGAACTTCTGAGGAAATAAGAGCGGACATATCTGTAGAAAATCGTGGAAGAGAGGGAGCCCCTGATTGTATTGGAGTTGAATAGAATTCTATTGTGTAACCTCGAACAGTATTGAGAATCCAAGGGTCTGAGGAAATCACTAGCCAATTTGGGAGAAAATGGCAAAGCCGACCGCCCACATGGACGAAAGACGGAAAGAGATTTACCTGACTGGGTGGCATTTCTGTTGTTCCTGAAGCCTCTGTTACGGAAACCTCTGGCTCTTTGTGGGTAAAACTGGGGTCTGAAGTCTTGGTATGAAGAGTTGTAGGTGTAGTTCCCACGGGAGCCTTGGTTGTAATATGAACGGCCGGCAAAGCGGCTCCTGCTTCTGCCGGCCCTGTTGAAAACCCGTTGGTTGAACATTTTCTTTAAAGATTGTTGCACCTTGTCGATTGAAGTAAAAGTAGCAACGTACTTGCCCAGTTCCTTGATAAAGTTATTGCCGAATAGGCAACCTTCTGTGTTGGAAAGCGCTTGAAGTGAAGCCAAATGGACCAGTTTGGGATCCAGTTTGAGCAAAATTCCTTTGCAACGTTCTTGTGAAATCGCAGCATTTGCATTGCCTAAGAGACAGACGGATCTTTGTACCCAAAGAGAAAGTTCTTCCGGATCCACCGTGGAACCATCGATTCTGGCGGACTCCGCCATGTCAAAAATACGTGTGAGGGGTCCAATGATGTCTAATAATTTGTCTTGGCAAGAAGACCAGGCTTTATCTACCCCTTTCCTGGGATCCTTGCCAAATTTAGTAAAAAAGGTGAGGATGGGTTGGTCGATAGAAGGAGTAACGGATGCCTTATGCTCTAGAGAGGGGCGAGGACACTCAGATTTAAGTTTAGAGCGGGTTTGCTTATCTAAAGGACAAAATTACTTGGTTGAAACGTATTCTCCAACATGAGTAGCCGGAAACCATTCAGTTGAATTGGGATGCAATATGAAGGAAGGGTCAAACATAGGCAAACCTTCAGAATCCAGAAGTGGAGTGATATTGGAAGAGGAAGTTTTAAGTCGTTTTGGAATAGGCGCTGTGTCACAATCATCTTGATCAGATAGATCAACATCTGAATCCACATCGGGTACTTCATCATCAGTATCTGGAATGGAGGTGATGACTACGGGAGACGACATGTGCTTGGATTTTGACTTGCGTTTCTGAGCAGTACTCTCAGTGACTCTTTTCTCCTTAATTGGAGCCTTTTGAGGAACCGCGTCCTCTGCCATGGGTGAGGGAACCTCACAAACTTTCTGCGCCAATTTATGAGAACTCTTAGAAATGAGTGAAGGGCGCTGTCTGCACTCCCCTGCAGACTGGGCATTAAATGTGTTATTAAACATTTTCAAAACTGAAGATTCTAATGTTTTTGACAAATTATTCATTGAATTATTTACAGCTTGTTGAACCGAATTTTGAATAAAATGGCTAATATCTTGCTTAATAGCAGAAACCTCTTCAGGTTCCTCCTGACGTGAGGTTGAACTGCTAGAATCCATGTTCACACCAAACTGGTTAATAAGGGGTTAATGGAAGAGGGAATGGAAAGCTAAGACACAGCTCCGCCCTAGGGCGTGTTTAATTCTGCCTACTGATAGTCCTGAGAGAACGATGACGAGTCTGGAAACAGAGGACGTGTCCGGAAGAAACTGCTGAAGAAGCGGTTGGATTTCACCAAGCAGCAGCGGCGGTGAGCAAAATAAAGCGCTGGCAGTGTGAAGGGAAGAACACGGGAGTGAACCGTTCCTCGCGCGTCGTCAAATTAATGGCGCGCAGCGAGGAACGGTTAAAACCGTTAAAGAAGTCGAGCGCGCGCCGGAGAGCGTGAAGGCACTACGGAAATGCGGCAACATGCCGACTAGAAACAAACAATGAGTTATCACAAAACAAGCATTACGCGTTGCGTGTAACCCTGAAATTAATGTACAATAATATGAGAGGAATAATAAAGACGACTTAACTGGATTGCGAGCAGCAAGAAAAGAGGGCTGTTCGCAGTCCAGTTACGTCATAAGGGCTTATGTGGTTATTCATTGGTTATTTGTATTGGACTACCTTTTGTTTCCCATTGGCTGGTTTCTACCATGCTCATGGGAATTGTGGTTTTTCTTCTTTTGCTGCTGTTTCAAATAAAGCAAGAAAAGAATGCATAATAAGAGCCGCCGGTCTTGTCATAAAATTAATGCCCTTGTTTGTCTTTCTTGTGCATGATAAGTGCAACCACAGTTCTAATTGTAGTGTGTAACAGTGAATCTCTTTGAAGCCAACCCTAGTGTTGCAGTACTTATTGTTATGGTACTCAGTTTGGGTTTTTGGTAATGCAGTGTTAGTAATTGTGCCAACAGTTATTATTATCCAAAAAAAGTGCTGGAGCATCCCAGGGTTCTTCTACCGCTCCTGTGCCCATATCAGAAAGAGAGATTCAGTTTCAAGGAAGTTGAGTGCACTAACTCTACTATCACTTTGTCAACAACGACCTGCCCCTGAAGATATGGGGTGCCTGGCTGGACACGCACTACGTGGCAGTGTTTTGTCTCTTTCTCTTCCATTCCCCCTTTCCTTTTGGGACACCTGCCGAGATTTCTGTGTCCACCAGGAAGTGCCGAGAGGTGTTCCAGGAGGTCGGGGCATACCATTGCCCATGCAGACATCCTGCTTTTCAGGTGAGTGGCCCGCCTCGACAGAGGGGGGGTGGACACAGTGGGAGTAGACAGGCTGCCAGTGTAGATGGATGTTGCGTGGGTGTCTGCAGGTCTGGTGAGTGTGCTGCAAGTGTCTGTGAACGTAGTCGTGGTGAGTGAAGGTCTGGTGTCTGGGGTGCATGACTTGATGTCAGCTGTTGTGGTCACTGTAAGAATGGGGGCAGCAGCAGTGACTGAGAGTGCAGTGCATGTAGGTGTGTATGGTGAGGTGACAGACAGGGATGGGGGAGGCTGACACAGTGGGGAGGTGGATATTGTTGTGTGTTCTTTTGTATGTTGGGTGTGTGCCTGCCTGTGGAGGGAAGTGTGGTGCTTGTGTTTTTCATTGTGCTTCTTGTGTATTGATCAGTGTGCATGGCTATCTGTATGTGTCCTTAGGATGGGTGAAGGGAGTGGGATGCTGGAAGGGGTAGAGGTGGTGGGCGGGGGGACGGAAAGACCGGGGACACTGGTTGATGTCAAAGAAGAGGCGAGAGCCTGAAAAGATCTCTGTAGTCCAGATATGGCACTGTGAATGTCTTCCAGGAATGCATTGCATTGCTGTATCTGGGATGCTAGCCCTTGGATGGTATTCATAATGGTTGTCTGCCCTACAGAGATGCTTCTCAGGAGGTTAATAGCCTCCTCCGTGAGGGCAGCAGGGCTGACTGGGGCAGAGGATAAGGTGCCTGGGGCGAAGGAGACGCCCAGGCTCCTGGGTGAGCGGGCACGGGCAACTCAGTGGGGAGCAACTGGGAGGGCGGTGATGGTATGGGGTGTGGCGGAAGATGACAAAGAATGGGTGGGCCCAGTAGGGTCCGCCACCACCAGGGAGCTGCCATCAGAGGAGCTATCAAAGTCACTACTTCCAGTGGTAGTAGCCTCCCCCGTGGTACTCCCCTCACCCTCCAACCCACTGGTCCCCTTGGTGTCGGTCGATTCTGCCTCCTGGGAACCGTGGGATACAGCATCCCCACCTGCCGGTACCACAGCTCCCTCACCAGATGATGCTAATGTACACAGGGAAATATGAGCACAGGGGTGGGGAAACAAAACAAGAAAGAAGTATGTCAATTCCAGGAAATATTGGGACACATACACTCCCACCCAGCTCAGGCACAAACCCCCAGCAGACACAACACATGTTATGAATGTGCCCCTGACTGGATGGCATGACCCCACAATACACTACATTCCCATCCTGACCCACTACTCTGATACACTTTGTGAAGTGAGCCAATGAAAGACGATTGCAAGTCAACACATCTACAAGTTCATGAGGCTACGTTGACTACAATGGGCCAAACAGGAGACCCCTCACAGGCCTACAGACCCTGCCAAAACTAGATATGACACTATCCCATGGACGTGGAGGGGGGCAGAACTGCAGGGACACAACTGTCTATGTGCCTGCCACTACTATGCATGCACCCCTTAAAATCTAACTACACTCAACATAGTGGCATCACAACAGTGTTGGCACTCACCCACTTGTGGCTGCTGTGCTGCCTTCAAGCGCCCATCCAAATCCGGATAGGCCACCACCAGAATGCATGCCATTAGGGCGGTCAGGGTGCGATGGGTACCCCTCCCTCGTTGGGAGGCCTTCCCAGCTGGGCCTCTCCGATCTTCCTGGCCCAGGCGCTCAGGTTCTCCCACCGCTTCCTGCAGTGGGTGCTCCGCCGGTTGTAGACCCCCAGGGTCCGCACTTCCTTGGCGATGGCTTGTCATAGTCTCCTCTTCTGATGGGCGCAGACCTGCATGGGACACACAGAGCAAAGAAACAGACATCAGTGTGGGTGCCACGTACACAAATGCCATGCCCGTTCACACTGACATGGCCCATGGAGACATGCATAAGGACAAATTACAAGCCGAAACTGCCAAACACACTACGGGTGAGCAGTCACACAGCGAACAAAAACCCATAAAGGCATCTGCCACATTCACACACATCTAAGGAGGACAGATAGCAACTCACCTACTCCTCTGGTTGCCCATACAACTTGACATACAGGGGTAGACCCAGTCCACAAGCTTCTCTAGCTCCTCCGTGGTGAAGGCGGGGGCCCGTTCCCCTGTAACACGTATCCAGAGTCCGACACAGCAGCACACGTAGTGGAGTTCTTCCCTTCTCGTAATGCAGAAGTCAAGTGTCAAGAGCCTGTCAATATGCATCCATTGACAACCATGTAATCCAATAATCAGGTGCAGCGGTGAACACCGGCTACTGCCATGATGACTAATGTCAGCGGAATGAAGTCACTTCCACACTACAATACCTGGATGGCGGGAGGCTGCCATTTTGCCTTCTACCATGTCTCCATAGCCTGGCCGGGGGCCTCATCCATGGTCCCATTCTCTCTCCCCTTCATCAAGTACGGACATGAGTACTGGTCCCACCCATGTGTTCATGGTTGGAAGTGTGTCTATACTGTGATGCCATTCTGACTGCGACACCTCACCACACATTAGCCTGACAGACTACCTCCTTCTTAGTGTGTGTGTACGTTACATATGTGTCTCATTGTAAAAATGAATTGTGTCATCATGTGATGCAAGTGAATTTCCAAACTCAAAATGTGTTCCTTCATCACCCATAGGTACAGACCCATGTGGCGAGGGAGAGCCCCATTTGTTTACAGGCCCCTCGTAGATCTGGCCACCATGGAGGAACATCACATAATCATAACTTATTGATTTAATCGAGCAACAATCCTTGACCTCTGTGCAGCAATGGATCCTGTCCTGAAGCCGGGCAATAGGAATCGCCATACCTCCAATCTGTACTCCATTTTTTGGCCACAAGCTCATTTCAAGTGACAGTGCACATGGCTGCAGGGGTATCTCATCCAATGTTCATCTACATCCTGTCCAATTTCATGAATGCATTTGTTCAACACTTGCAAAGTTATGTCCAGTTTCCCCAAAGGGCTGATCTCACCGCCATCAAATCAGGATTCTATGCCTGGGCAAATATCCTCCATGCGATAGGTGCCATTGATCAAACCCACATAGCCCTCATGCCCCCAAGAGTAAATGAACAGGTGTATCGGAATCGTAAAAACTATCACTCCATGAATGTCCAATTGGTGTGTACTGCTGATCAGTACATTTCACATGTCAATGCAAGGTTCCCAGGATCAGCCCATAATTCATTTTTCCTCAGAAACAGCAGTGTGCCACACATGATGGGACAGCTACAGGGGGACAGAGCTTGGCTCATAGGTGAGTGTGTATGATACTGGATCAGTTACATGGCTGACAGCCAGGCTGTTGCAAGTAAGATGTGTGTGTTTCAACACTATTCCGTCCACTTTTAAAAGGGATTCTGGCTACCCCAACATGCAATGGCTCCTGACACCTGTGAGGAATCCCAGGAGAGATGCAGGGAGGAATTATAATGAGGCACATGGTCGTACTAGGAGGGTGATTGAGCATACCATAGGAATCCTGAAAGCAAGATTTTGTTGCCTCCATCTCTCTGGAGGATCCCTGTGCAATGTCCCTCACAAGATGTGTAAGATAGAGGTGGCCTGCTGCATGCTGCACAACTTGGCTGTGATAAAAGCTATCCCACTTCTGGAAGAGGAGGATGCTGTCCAACCAGCCCTGCCACCTCAGAGGACGGATGAGAGTGATGGTGAAGAAGAGGGGGAAGATATAAACTCCAGGACCCAGCTGATCCGGCTATACTTCCAGTGACTCTCAGGTACTGTTCTCTGATGCTGATGGCTTCACTGCATTGTTTCAGGCTTGCTCATGTAGTAAGTACTGTGCTGTCCTTTACTAGTGAAAATGCAAAATCTTGACTGAAGAGGCAGATGCCAGTGCACGCAATGGAATGTATAGTGTGACATACTTCAGACACTCCAGTCTGTTAGACCCCCTCCTGCAATAAAAGCAGCATTATCATGGTAATTGGCTAATGCATTCACATTCACAATTGATAGCTCATATTGATTAAGGACAGATATTTTGAGTGCACAGGTGTATTTATTCAAAGACAAAACATCCATATGTGTTGGTACAGTGGAAGGGAGTGGCACATGGTGAACAACATACTCAGGTACAAATGCTCAGCTGTTGGTTGCACAGGGGTATCATCCATGGGGCCCTTGGAAGATGGTGAAATGGCAGTGGCATGTCAACTAGGTAGCTCAGTGGCACACAAGGAAGAGAGTTCAGAGCAGAGTCACTTCCTGGCGCTGGGCTTGGGCTTGGCAGGTGTTTCAGTAGGCTGTCTCAGTCTGAAGGCACGTTTGCAAAGGTGGAGCTGAGCTGCAGGGGTAGGGGTGCTGGTGTCCTCTGAGTTCTCTGGCAGTGCCACCAGTCCAGGGGATGCTGCAGATGTAGATGGGAGGGCAATGTCCTGGCTAGTGTAAGGGGCCTGTAGGTGGGTGGAGGACTCAAGCTGGATGCTTGTCTGGTGCTGCAGCACCCCTGCAATGGAGGCCATGGTGGCATTGAGCTGTTTCCATTGCTCCATGGCCTCCTGGTGGTGTGCTACCTGCAGCCTCTGATTCTGCTCCAAGGATAGCCAGGATCTGGCCCATCCTGTCCTGGGTATGGTGGCATGCTCCCAGGACCTCAGAAATCACCTCCTGGGCTGCAGCATCCATCCTTGGGCCACCCCCCTGGGTTACTGATGCCCTCCCACTGGCCCTAGCCCCCTGTGCCTGTGTCCCCTGCACAGGTCTGGCGGTCCCACTAGCAGTTGGCCCTTTATCATCCTGCCTGGTGGTGGGTGGAGACTCGGGCCTCTGTACATGTTGGCAGCTAGTCCGTGGCCTGGTGACACTGGTGTGGGGTCGTTGGCCAGAGCTGATGGTGGTGGCTGAGTGATAGGGGTGTCAGTGGTGTCCTGGGTGGGGCTTCTGGAGGGTGACTGTCAAGGGGTGTGGGATCACCTAGGGATTTCCTCTGTGTCCAGACATCCCTCTGCACTTTCCTGAATAGGGCCTCCGTCTTCAGGTGGATGACTGGCACTCCTTGATGTCTCTGTCCGGGTGGCATGGGTGGTGGTGCCTGTGTGTGAGAGAATAGAGATGTGGGTGTCTTGAACTTTCTTGTCAATTGCAGCACTGGTCAGCAGTAATTGGTAGGTAGATTACCATGTAGTGGCATGCAAGGTCCCCTCGTGTACATTTAGATGCATTTATTGAGGGGGTGGTGGTGCACTGTGGGTGTTGTAGTGCTACTGGGATTCCATGCATGGGTTGGTGACTGTGCACAGGGGGCTGGACTGTGATTTGTATAGGGGATTGTGGGTATGCTGGTGACTTGGATGTGAGTGTGTGGGTGTTGTGGGCTGGGTAGGGGATGGGGTCCTGGTGGTAGTGAGAGGGATGGGGTGATACATGCATCATAGGTGTGGTGACTGTTAAGATGTTGTAGTTGACTTACCAGAGTCCAGTCCTCCAGTGAGTCCAGTAAGGCCCTCCGGGTGCAGGATAGCCAGGACCTTCTCCTCCCAGTCGGTGTATTCGGGGGGAGGAGGTGGGGGACTACTACCAGTCTTCTGTACAGTGATGTTGTACCTGGATGCCATGGAACGAACCTTCCAGCGCAGGTCGTTTCATCTCTTGCTGATGTCCTCCCTTGTGCGTGGATGGTTTCCCACTGCGTTGACCTTGTTGACTATCGTCTGCCATAGCTCCATCTTCCTGGCCAAGGATGTCTGCTGCACCTGTGCCCCGAATAGGTGTGGCTCGCCCCTGAGTATTTCGTCCACCATGGTCCTTAGCTCCCTGTCTGTGAAGCAGTTGTGCTTAGGGGGTGCAATTGTGTGTGTTGTGGGTGGTGTGTTGTAGGTGTATTGGTGAGGGTGCTGTTGTGTGGTTAGGTGTGTGGCTTGTGATGGTGGTTGTGCTATGTATGTGTTTTGGTGGTATATTTGTGTGTGTGATGTGTGATGGTGAGTTCAGTGTATGCATGTTATGTTGTCAATATCTGTCATGTGATTGTGGGGTGTGTTTGTGTGTGTTTTGGATGTGTGTCAGGTGTGTGGTTTTTGAACTTGCCAATGTGTGCATTTATTGTTGGCGGGTACCATTGCTGGCCGTGGCGGTCTGTACCGCCAATGGTCGTTCGACATTCACTGTCCGCCGAGCTGATTTGTGCATCTTTATTTGGTGGGCGGGGATTTGCCTGCATGGCGGTAGCGGGGTGAGGTGTACTGCCTTTCTGCCATCGTTGGCCCTGGCAGTGGGTGGAGGTTACAAGATTTTTGGAGGTTTGTCTTTTTAGCATCATTACATGGCATTATGCAGTTCACCGCCACTGGTGGTCTTTTGTTCACCATAAGCATGGCAGTTGGCAGTGATTGCCGCCAAGTTCATAATGAGGGGCTGAGTGCCCTGTGTTTGTGGTTGTCTGGGTGAAATGCACAGATGGGCTGTCAACCAGCCTAGCACAGCCCAGATGTTGATTGGAGACAGGCTGTAAGGCACAGATGGTTTTTAAGTGAAAAGAAATGCTCACTTTCTAAAAGTGGCATTTCTAAAATAGTAATATAAAATCTAACCTCACCAATAAGCAGGATTTTCTATTACCATCCTGACCATACTAAATATGACCTGGTTACCTCTTTCAGATCAGAATCTACCACTCACAAAGTATTTTAGGGCAGTCCTAATGCCAGCCTATAGAGGGAGCAGGCCTCACAGTGGTGGAAAGTGAATTTAGGAGTTTTTCACTACTAAGACATACAAAACACATATGTACATATCCTGCCTTTTCACCTACATAGCACCCTACCCTATGGGTTACCTAGGGCCTACCTTAGGGGTGAATTCTATGTAGAAAAAGGGTAGTTTAAGGCTTAAGGCTTGGCAAGTACTTTTAACTGCGAAGTCGAAGTGGCAGTGAAACTGCACACACAGGCCAATGGCAGGCTTGAGACATGGCTAAGGGTCTACTTATATGGGTGGCACAATCAGTGCTGCAGGCCCACTAGTAGCTTTTAATCTAAAAGCCCTGGGCACATGTAGTACTCTTTACTAGGGTCTTATAAGTAAACCAAATATGCCAATTGGGAGTGAACCAACGTTATGATGTTTAAGGGAGAGAGCATATACACTTTAGCACTAGTTAGCAGTAGTAAAGTGTTCAGAGTCCTAAAACCAGCAAAAACAGTGTCAGAAAAGTGGAGGGAGACAGGCAAAAAGATGGGGTATGACCACCCTAAGGCTGTCAGGTCTAACGGTTTTGATGTGCATGGGGACCATACTTGTGCTTTTGTATGTTTGTCACTGTGCTTTCTAGTTTGGTTAAGTGAAAAGGAGTGAGAGAGGACACTTATGCATTAGATGCTATTGATGGAAAGGAAGTGCATGAGTGCATTGTAGCCTTTGTGGAAAGTGTTTTAATTTAATACTAAACTACATAGTAAAATGTATTCTGTAAGAAATGGATTTAGTATTGAAGCAACTGTAGGAAATATGCCTTTTCTGCATGGTCACGCCAGATTTTCTGCCTTTGCTGGATCATAATTAGGTCAAGCCTGCGTGAGCATACACTCTCACTTGCAAGACTTTTCAGTACCCACCAATTGTTTACCATTAGTTTGCATCATTGTCACTCTTTGCTGTCTTCTAGTTGGGCAGCACTTGCCATGCATCACTTCTTTTCTTTCAGTGGCGCATGGACCAAGCACAGATTAATTAACTTTAATTAGTGTAACTCCGCTGGCCGTCCTCTGCTCACGCTGTGATTCAGGTACTATTTCTTTAAAAAAATAAGGAAGCTATATGAGTCGATCAACGCTGGCTGCGCCATAGTACATTTTTAACCACCTCCCCACTCCCACAGGTTTCTTCTCCCCCACGCTAATCCTGTTTCTTCCCTCTCATCCACCCTCCCACATTTAATATAGTGCGAAATCAGCCTGTAGAAATTGGAGCGCTTAACAAGAGCACCAGATTACGTTACCCAAGGTAAGATACATTTTTTTCTTGTTTTTTTCCGGTTTTGAATTCCCAATGAAGCTGTAGGTCTGCAAGGGATGATATTCAACAGATATGTGTTTCTTCTGTAATCAACAGTCAGAAACAGTACAATTTGAAGTGAAAGACAGAAAAGGTGACCCACAAGTTCCTTTCATCTTTTTCACTTTTTCACTTTAAAGCTCAGATGAGATTGAATCAGATTGCTGGGAGTCTTGCTTGATATTTGTGGCTTTTTTACCTGCCCCTTACAATACAGATTTTAGAAAGGTTAGTCCTCAGGATAGCTGTCTCTGTTAGGAGGTAGGATTGCGGTTTCTGAAGGTCGGTGGTAGAGCATAGTTAAGGGCACCAAATGCATAAAAGCAAATGCATTATTTGTTCCGGTGCTTATGCTTCTATATATATTACCTAGTGGTGGTCGCCACTTGGTAGTTATAGTTAGGATCTCATTTCTATGTAAAAAGCATTTTCTGTTTTGCTAATAACTTTGGTGCCGTTTGATGAATCTTCAGAAAAGCTTCCCAAAAAATGCAACGCTTAATTTATCTGCTGTCTAGTTTCAGGGTGATCCATCAAGTAGGGGCCTTGATAAAGGGATGTTCCAAAAGCTTTTTCCCCATGCATTTTTCCCATAAGGATTTTGAACAGGAATAGCGGCCAAACCACTGGATATATTTACACCAAATTTGACAGAAAGGCAGCTCATGGCCTGAAAAGCACCCTTTGTTATTTGGTGTAAATCCATTCAATAGTTTTTGAAGAATTAAAGAAAAAAACAAATTTGTATATATAGGGACGCAAAGGTTCTGTGAACCCTCCCAATTTTGTGCTGAGATCTGATTGTCTTCCAACACTTCAACAAGGATGTGTTATCAGCCATCTTGGAGTCCCAGAAAAAAAGATTTAAAAAAAGAAATGTGGCCAGGGAAGGAACACTCTCACCCCTTAGCTCTGGTGCTGGGGTCCCAGAGGAACCCCCAGAGCTAAAAAGCATCTAGTTTGATTTTTTTTTACAAGTGTCATGGCCAATCTAGTGAAAATTAAAAAAACAAAAACAGCCCGGGTGAGCCAGGTCCTAGGGGCATTGAAAAAGGAGGGGGAGCAAGGGGCCCCCCTTGAAGCCCCAGGGACTGCCACCTCCCCGGGCTTAAGATATAATGAATGCAAGGGGGCCACATGGTTCCCCGCAGCCCAGGGGACTGACACCATCCCAGGCCTTAATTCACAATGAATGCATGGGGCCGTGCAGCCACCGGCAGACCCTGGGGACTGCCACCTCCGTGGGGCTAAATTTGAATAATGAAGGGGGTCCATTGCGGGCCCCGGGGACCACCACCACCCGGGGCTGTTTTAGTTGAAGGGGGACAGCGATGTCCCTCTCGCAGTGCCATAGATGGCCCTGGGGTCCGCAACCCTGGAGAGCCAGCTCCTGCTATGTCCCAGGGTGCCCATCCCCAGGACATAGTTGTTTCCTCTGACTTGGCTGGAGCTTTCACAGCTACTGCCAAGTCAGAGCAAACACTCTCCTCGCGGCATGTGAGAGCTGTTAAAAAGCTCTCACTTGCTGCGAGCAGTGGTTTCCTCTGTTTCCCTACCTGTAGAGATGAAGGCAGGGAAACAGAGGAAATGATTTCTGTCACAGAGAGGGAGCTGCATCTTAAGCAGCTCCCTCTCTGTGACAGCAGTTTTGACTCCTGCAGGAGGCGGGGAGCCGGCTGGGACCCGGGGCCTTTAGGCTTTTCCCGCTGTCCCTGGAGGGCACCAATATGACATGGCCGGGCCTGAGGGATGGGGTCCCAGGGGCCAAAATTGGCCATGGGACTGGAGCCCCGCAGCCCACCCCCATAGATATGTAGTGGGCCCCTGGGGAAAAAGTCCCAGGGGTAGAAATCACCTCGGGGAGTGGGGCTGTGTCCCCCTCCCCCACAATGTACATTTACCCAATGATCTAACCAGTAGAAAGTGCTCCAGTTGGGTAGACATTTTGGCCAAACTGTGGCCATGATGCTCATTTCACAAAAATTAAATGTCAATGGGAAGCACTTACAAATATAAACGTAGCAGGTGTTGCAGTTGAAGCTCCACTTTTGAAAAGGACAAATTATCCTAACTGGGCTTGACGAAGGCGCAGCAAGTGTGCTTACTTGGAGATTACATACTGAAAAATGATCTGAACTCCTTTGTGGAGATGAATGCACCCTTCATTTATTGGAGCACAATCAGATACTGTTACACCCACTCTCACACTTACATAGACCCTCTCACACCCAATCTCACACCCAGACAGACACACATACACACACACAGACACACACACGTCACTAAGCATACACATTCTCTGCTTGTTCCTGCAGAGGAATATAGGAGAACAAATTAGCACAACATAGTGAGCACAACATTAAAATATGTATTAGAATAAATGTATGTCACGACAATGACAGTCAGATCCTGGATGTACTAATGTTTAAAAGTCAGGAGCCTTTTTGGATTATATGCACTGTGTGGACACTATAGAGTACACCAGTATGCTTGCAGCTTTACAGGCCTATCACAGGGGAAGTTTTTAGAATGAAGCTCAAGAGTCTTTCAACAAATGAACATTATTGAGAATAGCTTATCCAGAAAAGCCAGTTGCTTGAGGATCTTGGCAAGAGGAGGCAGGGCCTCATGATCTTCTCTTTCTATTTTGCTCTCTCACGTAAGCTGCAAATAACCTTCCAGCTCATCAGACCTAGAACATGCTCACTCTCCAGTGATTAAGCATTTCTGGCACCCACACCGAACGGAAGGAGAACTGGAAGTGGGCCAGTCAGACCTGCATACATGGGCACCATTTAATGTAGCATTGGATTTTTTTTCAGAAAGCCAGAAAATATGATAGCCAGATGACAGCAGATTTCTGCATCAGTGGCTGCCCAGCTGATATTTTTAGGTCTCACAAACTATCTATTATGAGCTTATAAAGAACTTAAAGGGACTTACAGCCCACCAGTTGCTTACCAATTTGCATTTGCTCGATTCTTATTCAATGGTTTCCTTTTCTCAGCTTGTCCATATTTTGTTTGTCCCTTTCCTGGAGCATTGTTTTTTTTAATGTCTTTGATTGGCTTGCTTGTATTCTCCCACTGCTCACTTTTAGTTAACTTTTTATTTTTTTGTTTAAGCAATCCATGAGAGTGCATGTGTTTTCCAGATCTCTATTTCTTGTGGTCCCACACTATTCCCGCTCTCGCACTACTCTCACATGAATCCTGCTCAATCTTGTGTACTTCTTGCCCCCTTTCCATGTTGCTCGCTCCCTCATGTGCATCTCTCCTTCTATGCTCTCACATTTATTTGCCTTTCCCCCCGGATTCTTTTCTCCACTGTGTGTTTTCTTTCCGCCAACTGTGTTGGTGCCTCCCTCATGCATTGCTCATCCCCGCTTCCCACCTGCTCCATGACTGCATGCCTCCCATGAGTACCCTTTTCTATTTTGCTGTTTCCCTTGAAATTAATCTTACATTTTAGTCTACCTATCCCAGTAGTGTGCACCGTCTTCGATCTGTAAAGAAAAAAAACAAATGAAATGGCACCCACATCATTCTACTGGCTCACAAGCATTGTGATGCATGTGCCCAAACGTAGGCATGCCTATGTGAGCCAGTGGCAGGACTAAATCACCAGTAGCAGTTGCGTTACTGTGCCTTTTTAAGAAAAAAATATCTTTTTTTTAAAAAGTATTTCACTTTTCACCAACACTGTACAGCATCACCAAAAAGCATTGGTAGTGCCAATTGGTACAAAAGGCGTGACCTGTTTACTGTCCCAATGCTTGTTTTTTTGTTTGCTGGCTTTAGAACTCTATGCACTTTACCCCTGATGCCCAGTAGTAAACTGTTTGTGCTCTAGTTCAAGCATTGTTGAATTGGCTTATTCCTAATTGGATTATTTAGATTGCCTATTAGCCCCTAGTTTATGATGTACAAAATGTACCCAGAGCCTGGAAATTAAGTGCCACTAGAGGACAGCTGTCCCTATTGTGCAATTCTTTACAGTACTGACAGCTGCAGTGCGGCAAATTAAAATACCTCTTCTTCATAGGTAAAAACCTTTCTTTCAAATACTAGTAAGTCACACCTATGAGAGCCTTGTAGCCCACAAGGTAGGGTGCATGGTATTTAAAAGCAGGACATATAGAAAATTAATATCACCATGTTCCTACAGTGAAAAAGCCCTAAAAGATATTTTCACCGTGGCAGGTCTAGCTGTCCTATGTAGAAAAATAGCGTACATATTAAAATACTAATACTGTATCTCAGGAGTGGGAATGCATAGAAAAATAATGACTCTGCCAGCTCTCAACCTGTGTTCAACCTTGAATAGGTGTGATAAAGGTGTCAAATGCCTCAGGAGCAAACAATAGGCTGACCTGACAGGACAGGTATGACTCCTTTGCTCTCAACAGAATATGTAGGGTTGGGGTATACAGTGTCAAATCCTGGTTGACAGGTCTTTTGAGCCACATGTAACACTTGGAATAGGGACTAAAACTCATAAAATTCTACTAAACAAGGTGTGGTTATTGTGTAATAAAATATCATAAAAGGACGCGTTACCAGTTCTGGTAGCAGAGCGATGGTTTTGGCCCTTTGGGGCCCTAGGACGGAGAATTATTGTTTAAATTGTTTTTTTTCTGAGATAATGCAATTTGGAGGTATGATGTGTTTCTAAATTCACCATGACTTTCCCGGGATCTAGGAGCCTGCCTAGGTGAGTTGGGAATGTTCTTGGCGTCATAGCATGTATGGTGTAGGGTTTGCACTTGCTCAGCTTATGCATTTTGCAGGTGAATTGTGAAGTTCGTGTGTATTTAGGTCAGGTAAATGTTGTTTAGTAGGAGTGTGCGTACTCCGCAGACTGAGAGTAGGGAAGTCGGCGTACTTCATATGAGTGTGGCGCTTTGTGCTCAAAATTATCCACGTGGTTGGTTGATTATGTATGTACCCGTCGTGGTCTAAGACTCCGGAGTATATTGACAAGTGTAGGGGACACTTGGGTTTATGTTGTAATTTGTGCGGTTTAAGTAGGTCAATCGGGCGTGGTCGACAAGTCGAGTTTGAGTCAAATTGTATGTATGAAACCTCCGATGGAGACTTGGCAAGTTCTAAAGTGCACTAGAACGTACCATTGACAAGTCGAGAGTAGGATTTGCGGGTCGAATTCTGCTTGCGAGTGCGGGAACTGAGAAGGAGAGAGTAGCGGCCGAGGCTTCAAGTGAAATCTTTGTAAAGTTCTGAAGCAAATGTGTTACCCTTCCTGTAGTAAACCGGCAAATTTGTGTTGTTGTTAAAGGTGCTCGCAGTAATTTTGCATTAGTTTGGTGTGAATCTAGTGAGGGGCGGACGAGCCGCAAGACTTTGTCAGCTGCAGTGTGTGAGTATGACGTCAGTGGTGCCGTGCTCAGATAGGTCAGTTGTCGAGAGGGGTCGCGCACGGATTGGTTGCCGTCCATGAGAGGCAATAGGTTGAGAAAGGTGGGTGAAGAGTGTCCTGGGAACTAAAGTCACTTTTTGATTAAATACAAATAAGAGAAAACGTAAAAATTAATTTTGTCAAGGATTTTAAGAGTGCTCTGAAAGGAGATGCATACATTATGGCGAGTGAAGGGGAGCCTACACCGCCTGAGGGAACTCCGGCTTACATAGTTATGATGGAAAAAGGTGTTGCACCTTGTTTATGGATGAAACAGTGGCGCAAATTGACAGAAAAGGAGGGATGTTTGGCGTTCCCAGAACATGGGATGTTCAATACGAGAGTTCTAGAAAATCTAAGGTGGATGTTAAGTGTACAGAAACCACCTCCGAGGCCAGCTCAGTATGAGGCTTTAGCGATTTGGGATTTAATGGTCCTTAAACAGAGACAAGAAAAATTCCAAAGAAGAATAAAAAGGGCAGAAAAGACTTATGCGGAAGCTAGGTGGGATAATGAAAGCAAAATGTGAAGACGGGGAATAGTTGATGGATTAAAATTGTTCCCAGCAATAACATAGGGAGGTGAGACACAGGGAAAGAAAGCCCCCTGTAAAACAGACAAAGACTCTTGGAAGCCTAAAGAAACTAAGAGATCTTGGGAAGAAGAGGATGATTCAGACGATGAAGAATTTATGGACCGGATGTTACATGATCGCCCGCCACCTTATGCGGTAAGCGATAATGTCCCGAGCACTAGTACGGGTCCTGGGAACCAGACGCAGGAGAAGGGAGTTCCTGATACAGCACAGACTAGTGATACGGCTTTGATACAGAATGGTGTCAGTGTACCCACTGCACCAGACATGCAGATACAGTTGTAACCTCCACCGCAGATACAGAGAATATATCCAGACGTCCCAGTACTAGAGACTACTACAAATCTGATAGTGCCGCCAGACCCGATATATACAAAATCGAGGTTAGTGCAGATTGAGTCAACCCCACAAGTGCTGCCCCAGCCGCAGCCACAACTGATACCGGGATATAACCCAGCAGCTGGACCTCCATTAATACATGCCCCAGCTTCACTGGATCAGACCTTTGGAGTCGCTGCTCCACGAGGTTTGGGACCAGGTCAGACACCTGCTGCCATATCGTTGCCAATTACTGTTGGTCCACCTGTACCATTGTATGCACAAGGTAAGCCTGGTGTATGTGATCAGGGAGTAATGGCCCAAGATGTGCTAAGAGGAGGGTCCATAGGAACCCCTCAATTAATGGCCCCAGGAGAACAAGCGGTTGAAAAACCAAGGTCTTTGATAGAACTTAGCCCAGTTGAAGCACCATTGAAAGCAATGAGACAGGCAGGGATGGGGTGTTAACCCCATAGACAATAAGTACGAACGCTTCACAGTCACCGATGATGCATGCGGGGAACATTTCACTGAGTTTTACGGTACAACAGTTGAATCAGTGGTTAGAAAAGACCTATACTACGCAAAAGACTACAGTAACAGCAGTAGAACCAGAAAGGTCAGAGAGAGACGATTACCTGAACTTTGTGAGACTGGGTGTGGAAGCTGCTGAATTAGTGGAAGGAACAATGGGGGTAAACAGGCTAGAGTCATACACAGAAACAGAGTTGAGATACCTGTGCCCTAAGATTACTAAAGAAGTAGGCAAAATACATCAGAAATTAGCGAACCTGGCAGACAAGTACAACATTGATATTGAAAATACTAAACATTTAAAAAGAAGTTACAGGTTAGACTTTGATTCAAAAGACTTTGAGCATATGAGATCTGCCGGAATGAAAGCGCATTTAAAAGAAATACTGCAAAGTGCACAAATTTGGGGAGCGTTAGAAAAATGGGAAGGCAGATGGGCTAAGAAAAGAGATAAGGAAAAAGATGACAGCCCAGGAACTAGTAAAGCCAAAACCACACCAGACACGGAATCAGTAAAGATACTACCAATGAGAGAAACAGCTGGTGGGGTCTTAATTCATGTACCATGGTCCCGAGGAGACATCCTATCCTTTACTAATGATTATCCCAGGTTGAGGGAGAAACCGTTGAGTGGAACCAACAAATAGATAGGTTTGTGAAACTTGCAAAGTGTCTCGGGGAAGACCTAAATACCTTGTTTGAGATTATTGTTCCGTTCGACTTATGGCTTGAGTGCAAGAGAGGGGTAGACTGGCTGACGAAGGAGCCGGCGAGGGATAAGGTGACCGGAGCACCCTCTGAGGAGGTGATGAAGTACTATCATAAAGTGATTGAGTTTTTGAAGCAGAAAGTGTAGCCGAAAGTGACTGATTGGCAGAAAATCGACCAGACCTCACAGGAGGTTAAAGAATCAATACATGCTTACTATGAGAGGTTGTTGAAGGCATTCAAACATTACAGTGGTACTGAGACAATTGAGCCGAAAGACATGAACCATCTTGTGTTCAGATTTGTCTAAGGGTTGAGACCAGAGGTTAGCCAGATGATTAAGAATCATTTGATCTGTTGGCAAGCGAAGCCGATTGATGAGGTGTTGCAGTATGCGAAATACTATAGTGATGAGATTGAGCTGAAACAGAAAAAGTTGAAGGAGAAGGTGATGGTGATGCAGATAAGGGCAGCGCAGGCAGGAATGCAGGGAAACGGAATTCAGCAAATGATACAGCAGCAGCCACAAGGGAATGGTGTGTTTCAGGCACAACCAAGAGGTCGAGGTTTTGTGAATCGCGGTCCAGACTTGAATACTGTTGTGGTTCAAAATGACGTGCAAGGGATGAAAAAGATGTCACCATGTCACGCGTGCGGGGGAAGCGGGAATGCCCAAATGTGGTGCAGGATGGTGTCGTTCAACAAAGCACTAATGTCGGTACATTGCAAAATATGAGAGGTTCAAAATTGAGAAATCAAAACCCGAACTTCCAAAATAACATGGTACAGATGCAGGGGTTACAGCCCATGCAGCAAATGCAAATGCAACGTTTTCAACCAGCGCAAATGCAGCAAGTACAACAGCAGGTTCCCATGGCACCTAGACAGCAAATGCAATTACCGATGGCTCTGATGGGACAGCAACAGGTGATGCTTCCTCAGCAGGTCACAGGTCAGGTGATGAGTCAAAATAATACAGTACAACAGTTCCCATTGCGAGGTGAAGATGGAATGAATGAGGAATGGTCGGATGACAGCTCAGATAGTGAAGAGTGCAGGCTTGCAGCGTCCCTAGAGGTAGATCAGAGGGGACCCTATGTGGAGGGAAAGGTGATGGGCCACAAGGTTTCATTCTTGGTTGATACGGGAGCTACACGCTCTACAGTCAGAAGTGCAGAGGTTCTTAAATTACCACTTTCAGGGCGTACCATAAGGGTGGTCGGAGTAGCAAACCAGTACTTGACAAATCCGATTACAGATCCAGTACAAGTTGAGATCGGCAACTTCCAGGGACTGCATAAGTTTGTAGTCTGCGATTCAAGTCCAGTATCCCTACTGGGAAGAGACTTAGGGCCATATTTATACTTTTTGACGCAAAACTGCGCTAACGCAGTTTTGCATCAAAAAGATTATCGCCGGCTAACGCCATTCTGAAGCGTCATGCGGGCGCAGTATTTAATCAATGACGTTAGCCGGTGTTAGCCGCCGGCGCTGCCTGGTGAGCGTGGAAAAAAACGACGTACACCAGGCAGCGCCGGCGTAGGGGGATATGGAGCTTGGGCGCCAAAAAATGGGGCAAGTCAGGCTGAGGCAAATTTTTCGCCTCAACCCGATTTGCGCTATTTTTTTCGACTCCCAACCCCCATAGAAATGACTCCTGTCTTAGCAAAGACTTCTGTCCCCTGGGCATGGTCATTGGGCATAGTGGCATTTAGGGGGGCACAAATCAGGCCCCCCTGTGCCACAATTTTTTTTTTTTTTAAATACTTACCGGAACTTACCTTAATGTCCCTGGGATGGGTCCCTCCAGCCTTGGGTGTCCTCCTGGGGTGGGCAAGGGTGACAGGGGGTGTCCCTGGGGGCATGGGAGGGCACCTCTGGGCTCCTTCCAAGCCCACAGGTCCCTTAACGCCTGCCTTGTCCAGGCGCTAAAAAACGGCGCAAAAGCGGGCGTATGTCATTTTTTTTTACCCGCCCACTCCCGGGCGTGAATTTTGCCCGGGAGTGTTAATACGGCGCACATGCCTCGGAGTCAATTTTATAGACAGGAACGCCTACCTTGCATATCATTAACGCAAAGTAGGTGTCCACGCTAAAAAATGACGCAAACTCCATGGACTTTGGCGCTAGACGCGTCTAACGCCAAAGTATAAATATGGAGTTAGTTTTGCGTCGGAATTGCGTAAAAAAAAAACGACGCAATTCCGGCGCAAACAGAGTATAAATATGCCCCTTACTGTGTAAGACGAAATGTTCGATTTCATGTTCCAACGATGGAATCGAGGTGCAGACAAACAGTGATGATGAAGGGGATGATGGTCAGTTCGCAGAGTTAGAGACAGGAACTACAAATGAAGATTACCCTTTGATTACATTGTTCCCGATGCTTACAGTGATTGACTTCCCTGCCGAGTTACAGGAACTATGACAGAGAAAGTGTGGGATTTGAAAGGAAAAGAAGTGGGACTGATAAAAGGTGTAGAACCAGTTAAAGTACAAGTGAAGCCAAATGCAGTGTTTCCCCAGGTGCCACAATATCACATGGCACAAGATGTCCTTATCCAGGTGGCACAAATAATTGCGGACTTTGTGAAACAGGGAGTCCTGAAGGAGGTATTGAGCAGTCCATGTATTCACCGATAATGGGTCTGAAAAATCCTTGTGGGAAGGTTCGAATTGTGCAGGACTTTGGAAAAATAAACGAGATTGTGGTAAAGTGTTGCCCCATAGTGCCCAATCCAGCAGTGATTATGTTTCAGGTCCCGTGTGATGCTGAATGGTTCACCGTTGTAGACCTGTCACAAGCTTTCTTTTCAATACCTCTTCATGAGGACAGCAAGTTTTTATTCAGTTTCAAATTCCTGGACAAGGTCTACAGTTGGTGCAGAATTCCTCAAGGGTTTTCTGAATCACTGTCCATCATCAATCAGATACTGAAAAAGTACTTAGAGTCCCTAGTACTGCCTTTCAATTCAACTCTAGTACAGTACATTGACGATTTGCTGATTGCATCCAGGACAAAAGATGACTGTAAATATGATACAATTGCCTTACTGAATCATTTGGGAAAGAACGGACATAAAGTGTCGCCAAAGAAGCTGCAGTACTGTCAGAAAGAGGTAAAATACTTAGGACACTTGATTGAGAAAGGGTCCAGGATAATATCGAAAGAAAGGGTGACTGCTATATTGCAAATTAACCCTCCGACAACCAAGAAAGATGTCAGGATGCTTTGGGAATGGTGGGCTACTGTCGCCAGTGGATACCCAACTTCTTGATTATCTCAAAACCATTGATAAAGCTGACAGGCAAAGAGATTAAGGATGAGCCGTATACCATAGCTTTATCCAAGGAAGAGCTTGAGTCGTTCATGGAATTGAGAGAGTGCATGTGCAGAGCACCAGCTTTGGGTATGCCTGATTATACGAAACCATTTCTACTGTTTTGTCATGAACATGATGCTTGTTCTTTGTCTGTCTTAACACAGGTCCATGGAGGTGCAAATCGCCCTGTAGCGTATTTTTCAGCTGCCTTGGACCCCTTCGCAGCAGCCTTACCAGGTTGTTTGCGAGCAGTTGCAGCAGTTGGTCAAAGCCTCACGCAGTGTGAAGGCATAGTGATGGGACATCCCTTGACAGTAATGGTTCCTCATTCAGTTGAGATTTTGTTGACTCGAGACAAAACCCAGCACATGACAAATGCCCGTCTTACCAGATACGAGACAATCATATTGGGGTCACCTAATGTTTCATTGAAGCGATGTACTGTACTGAACCCGGCAACTCTACTTCCTGTTGAGAATACCGAGGTTAATAATGAAGAGGAGGTGGAGCATGATTGTCTTGAGGTAACAGAACTATGTACCAAGCCCCAACCTGATATTCAAGATACGCAGTTAAAAGAAAATGACTGCATTATGCTTGTTGATGGATCCTGTTTGAGAGACTGAGTCGAAATGCTGAGAGCCGGTTATGCTGTATGTACCATAGCTGGTATCATCGAAGCTTCCTGGCTCGAGAGAGTGTATTCCGCACAAGTGGCAGAGCTAATTGCCCTTACTAAGGCATGCCACGCAGCTTAAAATCTGAAAGTAACTGATACGGATTTGGAATTGTACATGATTTTGGCCAATTGTGGTCGCAGAGAGGTTTCATGACCTCCTCTGGTTCTCCTGTAAAGAATGGTGAACAAATTAAGGATTTGTTACATGTGATTCAGTTACCTCTTGAAATTGCCGTGGTGAAATGCAATGCTCACGTTAAGTCACAAGACTTTGGGGGTCATTCCGACTCCCGCCCGCCGCGGTCACCGCGCGGCCGGCGGGAGCCGCCAGAATACCGTTCCGCGGTCGAAAGACCGCGGCGGTGATTCTGACTTTCCCGCTGGGCTGGCGGGCGGCCGCCTTCAGGCCGCCCGCCAGCCCAGCGGGAAAGAGGCTTCCACGATGAAGCCGGCTCGGAATCGAGCCGGCGGAGTGGAAGCTGTGCGACGGGTGCAGTTGCACCCGTCGCGTATTTCACTGTCTTTGTGGTAACTTTGAGCCACATAGGGAGAGCTGGTGGTCCATTTAGCAAGATGCAAATGGATTTAATTGAAATGCCTGTTTGCGGAGGATTGAAGTACGTGTTGGTGATTGTGTGTGTTTTCAGCCACTGGATTGAAGCTTACCCCACACGTAGAAATGACAGTCTCACAGTTGCAAAGCTGCTGCTTAGGGAACTAATACCTAGGTTCGGGTTTCCGGTCTCTATGGAATCAGATAGGGGCAGACACTTCGACAATGTGGATGATTAAGCTCCTGTGTGCTGCATTAGACATCGAACAGAAGCTGCATTGTAGCTCCCGTCCTGAAGCATCAGGACTAGTAGAGCAAATGAATGGTACTTTGAAATCGAGAATGGCAAAGATGTGCGCAGCTACCAAGATGAAATGGCCAGATACATTGCCCTAATTGCTGATGGCAATGAGGAACACCCCTGATAAGAAGACAGGACTATCACCCCACGAGATCCTTATGGGTAGAGCTATGAGGCTGCCCGCAGTACCTGCAAATGCTCTTGTGAATATCACGGATGATATGGTGTTGGACTACTGCAAAGGCTTGGCTGATGAGATTCGCTCTTTTTCTCACCAGGTGGAAGCTAACACATTGCCAGTGATCGGTGATCCAGGTCACACCCTGCAAGCCAGTGACTGGGTGGTTGTCAAGAAGCACGTGAGAAAGTCGTGTTTGGAGCCGCATTGGAAGGGGCCATATCAGGTAATATTGACAACAACCACTGCTGTGAAATGTGCAGGCTTTCCAAACTGGATGCATGCCAGCCACACCAAGAAGGTAACGTGTCCAACTGATGAGGAACTTGAAGTTTCTGACTCAACAGTTCCAGAGAGGGAGGTTATAGGGCCCGGGAACTGAGACTGCAGGAGAGCCCACTGAGAACAGCCTTGTCCCTCAAACAGTAAACAAGTTCCTGGAGAGGTGACAGTGTGCCTATCTCAGTAGAGGCAGCAGGAGAACTAAGTCAAGGAGAGGTTCTCCCAGAAGCAGACGGATACGGGTTAGATCTTGAACCTGTTACAGATCCAGAAGAAGAAGAGGAAGAAGGCGAAATAGTAGAAAGAGATCAAAGTACACCGGCATCCCCTGAGCCAGTTGCAGGTCCATCAAGAGAAAGCACCATATTACAAGAGGAGCTTGCTGTTCAGCGTCCTGAAAAGACAAGCCGGAAGAAGACGCATAAGGGAGATAACTGGCCAGAGAAACAGGCTGCAAAAGCAAGAAGCATACCAGGTGAAACAATAACAGAAGAAACAAATACATCCCGAATAGAGGACCTGAGTGAAGGAGAATTGCAAGGTGAACGCAGACTGTAAAGAAAAAGAATCGCAAATAGAAGGTACGCAGGTCCTGAGTGGGCATATGCAACAACATCCGAATGGCAACAAGAATTCTTAGTGTTCTGTTTTGATCGAGAAGTACCAGGCCAATATTACGGTACCTGAAGTAACTCAAAGAACAGACTTTGTTAAAATCGAAAACTGAAAAATTAAAGAAAAGAGACTTATAAATTACCGGATAACTGATAACCTGATTTGACTTTGAGAACCTGATTATGACAAGCTGCTAACCTAATTTGACGAAGGGGTCCTGGAGTGAGTGAAACGTTGTAGATACACACAGAGAGAAAGAGACTTTTGCATAAAGGAAAAAAAAAAAAGAGAAAAGAAAAGAGTTTTATATCGTCCTCAAGTTGATTATTGTTCTGCTATCTGATTCTTTACAGACATGGCTTATAATAGAGGTAGTAACAAGAAGGGTAAGGTGTGTGGTTGGTTGAGTCTTATATTAGGTATTGTGTGTGCAATAATAATTGTGGGAGTGATTGTGGGAATGCCGTGGTTGGATAAAAAAAAGTGACTAACAATGCTTCAAAACCTGAGACTACAACACTAACACCGTGGGAAAAGTTTGAACAGGATGCAAAACACTTGCATGAAGGAACTAACTCAAAGGGGGAACTTTCTACTAATGTTTTCTATCGCTTGCGAAAAACTGTTATGTGTGTACAAAGATTCCTTCATCAGTGCAAGAAGGGGTCACTTACCATAGCCTTCCACTAACATACGGGATAAGTTGTAGCTTGCTATAAACAAGATTCTATAATCAAGAGCATGGGCAATATTTTTATTCAAATTTGGATGTTGTGTTTCCTTTTGTGTCTGTGATTGAGTTTCTGAACAAGCTAGCTAAAGAGCATAGTATAAAATTAGTGAGAGGTTTCTTTGAACCGACGCTTACATTTGGAACAGCTTATGCACACCGCAACAATCTGACCTGCTTATTGACACCTGTAGAGAAAAGCTTCTTAGATCACACTGATGATAGACGCAAAGCATTGAAAGAAAGATTAGAAAAGGGGCTAGAGAAACGCACATATGCAAATGATTATGCTTACACTACAATAAAGACACAAGGCAAACTAGCTATAGATGCATTACATGTAGGAAGACTTTGTATATATAGGCCGAAATCTGGACAAGACACTTTATTTGTGGGAACGAGTGAATGCAGACATGTGTTTTTGTTTCAGAGTAAATGAACATTCATGTTAAATGGACAAGATCCAGCGATCCCTGGGATCTATTACATCTGTGGAGTTAATGCTTATTACCGTCTTTCTAAAGGATGGTATGGGACATGTTATTTGGGAATAGTTTTCCCAAAGATTTACCAGATTGATGACTTAAAACAAATACCTAAAATGTCTGAACTACAACATGCTAGACAAAAACGAGAGACAGCGGCTGCTGTCGTTGGAGACATATTTGGATCCATAATTCCTTCAGTAGGGGTTATTTTAAACTCCATAAAGATTCAAAAGCTGTTTACTATTGTGGATAATGTGCTGACAGACTTTACAGGGGCTATACTCCTGATGGATACTGAACTTGCTGCGGAAAGAGCTATGACACTTCAAAATCGGCTTGCTTTAGACATTCTTTTAGCAAAGAGTGGGGGTGTCTGCAAGATGCTCAACGAGCGTCATTGTTGCTCATATATACCTGACAATAGTAAAAAGATTAGAGGTATGCTTACTAACTTAACTAAAGATAGTGCAGATTTGAAGGATTTGAAGGAACGTTGAGTGTGGGAGAAATTGGGAAAAGGAATTGCCAGAGTAGGGAGCTGGTTTAGCAATATTTGGAATGGGGTATTTGCAAAAAATATTAGGGGGTCTATTAATCGTTCTGGCCTGTCTATTAGGATTATGGGGAGCATGCAAAATAAATTATTCAAACCGGTGAAGACAATGGAACTGCTGACCAAAGGATGTGCAAAGAATTACAAAAAGATGAAATCACACCGGACGTACCACCTCTGAAGACGTTAATTACGAAGACCAATCAAAGACTTGTAAAATAATATGGGGTGAAAAGTAGGATTACCTAATGTGTTCTGTGATAGGTTAAAGATAGTGGGGTATAGAAAATGTCCAATAGAATTTTGGGGGAATGTACAACGAAAAAGGGATAAAAACTCATGTCACGGGGCGTCATTTAGGTGGGTTAGGGAATGCTATTGATTTTATCCAGATACTCTGTCACTCTGTTTGGTGACTTGATATTTTACTTAAAACTATCCTCGCCCTCAGATTGTCCATTTTACACTTTACCTCCTTATGAGGAAAGTGCCATTTTGCCCCGGAGCTGAGATCTGACTGATGGCAATTTGACTGACGAAGACTGATCCTGTGCGCTGACCTAAACTTTGGAGGGTAATTATGACAATGCAATTGTAGTTTGTCTGTTTGCTTTTCCTTTCTAGGTACCAACTGCTTGTTTTTGACAGAGACCTTAGCTAGATGTTTTCCAAATTGGTGTTCTAAATCGTTTTGCTTGAAGCCCAACATGGTAATGCTAATCAGTGGTTAGGACAGGTGTTCATCAAACTGACGCAAATAGACAAACGACCAAGATTATGTTTTGTTGAACTGACGCGTTATTGACACTCTGCTAAATTGATCTATGTTCACGCCGTGTTATGTTCTGATGTTTGTGATTCTCACTTTAATGAAAGCTTACCAAAGTTGCCATATCGTGACTATGCTATTATGTTTCTTGGTGTTGAGATTAACGCATTTGCTCTTAGACTGTAATTAATAGGGACTAAAACTCATAAAATTCTACTAAACAAGGTGTGGTTATTCATGGCTGAAAGGTCATGGTAGCGTCTTTGAATTGATTAATGACTTTGACTAAAGTGAAATGCATTGTCGTGATAAATATTGATGACATTATTGATGTATTGATTGATATATTGATTAGCTATCTCGTCCTACGGTGTCTCTCAACTGGGTCAAAAGATTCATTGGCCTAAAACGAGTCCTGATTTGTAATAAAATATCATAAAAGGACACTTTACCATTATTATGTAAGAATGAGCTCTCTCAGACATCAAACAGCATGGAAGGTGTATCTGACATCTAATAGCATTATATTTTGTGGTGTTTTTGTACAATACAATGCTTTTGTGTGCCTCATGTGAAGATGTGATGTTTGTGTGGTTTTGCCACATTGTATGTGATGGATGTTGATACCTACACACCTCTCAACATATTGAGTCTTGAAGGACGCTGATGTTCAGGGGTTAGCGGCAAGGGCTCCTTGGATGAGAAATGTTTGCAGGTTAAGCAATTTCCTTGACGTCTGTAGGAAGTATTTGGACCATTGGCAGGATGAAAATAATTCTAAAATCAAATACACCCTCTATACCACAGTGAGTTCAAGTAGATGTATCATGTTTTTAGTAGTCTAAGCCTATGGTGTATGACGTACTACAACATCTCTAAAGTGCACATTATCTAAAGTTGAACTGGCACAACTCTTAACACCATTGCCTTCCAAAGCATTTACTATGCAAACTGGTTCAGTGTGGTAAATTAACAGGGCTATATGCAGGGCTGGCATATTTTGGACTGGACAGTACCAGGAGGGCTGTCAAAAGTTCAGTAGCACAGTACCAACACTTTTCAACTGGGCTGGCATTGTAGAATGGGACAGGGCTAGAATGCCGCAGCTGAACTGCTGTACATATTAAAACCTTGCTGACTCTTGTTTCAATGGCACAAAGAGAACAAATGTTGAATAGACAGTCTGTACTTGTCTTACACTTCCAAACAAGCGTGGTGCACATTCATAAACTGTACATAAGGAATCTTTCAGGCTTTCTAATTTGTTGACCCATTTACACACCACAGAGAGCTCTGCTATTTAGAAAATGTTTAAGCCAAGATTATTTCAAAAAATTCTTAATTTGTTCAAAGAATATGCACAAAGACACAAATTGCCAGCACTCCGTCAGCTTTTGGCTAGGCTTGCGCTATAGAAATACCATGTACATATATACAAAAAACACTAGCTTTGGTGGCTGTACATCTGCCTTACCCTGTCCTGAGCATCATCTCTTTCACAGGATTCCAAGCAAGTACTTTGGCTTTGCTCAGTGGATTCAGCCTGTTCTGCATGCCTGCACTACTTTGCCCTTGTTTCAACTATCCATGCTCTCACGTCATTTGTGATTTGTACAAGGGCATGTGAACGGTATAGTGAAGAGGATAATTATTGGTAAGTAGCTTCCTTAACTGCAGGTATTCACGTGTTTTTATATTCTACGTCATGAGTACTGGCATCCATTGTTTTATTTTGTAACATTCTCCAACTACTACCCACTTATTAAATTGTTTTGTCGGCGCATTGCTGTCTTGTTTTAATGGTATAACTACAGTTGTCCTACACCCAAACCCTGCAGGGCACATCCTTCAACTAAATCTAGTAGGCAGTGTCTCCTTTGGCCTTACCCTGCCCCAAATATTTTATTAACTGGTGGCCATGTCTTAAGATACCAGGATGTAAAAGCACTCACTTTTTTGTTTTCTGCAAAGTATTTGTGATCATTTTTGTGCTGCTTTATTATTTTAAGATTAAGTGAATACGTTCTCTATTCCAAAATGGTAACATGACAATGATCACAGTCACTGCTTTCTTCTTCACTTCCTCATTTGCACTATGCTTGTGTTCTGTATCTTCCTCTCTATACTTATGGAGCTAAAAGATGCTTGCTACTGCCCGCACACATATTCGAAGACGATAAAAAGGGTAGAGTTATGAAACGTTTCTACCTGCTTCATGGATCCAAATTATAAGTGGTCCTCAAAGACCACTGTTCATGGACAGTATGTAATATTAGCCAATCGAATACTAGATACTTTAAAACAAAATTCGATGCACAGTGACTAAATGTAATATGTGTTTCCAAGGCACATTTTCATTCCTTCAACCACTTGGTGCTTAATATCAGGTGTTTTATTGTGGCAAAAAATCAAGATGGCACAGGGAAGCTAGTTAGTGGGTAACTTGTTTACAGAAGGGGTGCACAAACCGATAAAATAACATATGGAGGAGTTTCAACTGAAACCTTTCACGTCATCCAATTCCTCAAGTGGGCCAAGTCGGAATCAATGCCTCTGGGAAGTGCTGGAGCATTGAAGAAATTTCACCTATAGAATGGCTATTTAGGCAAAGGGTCCCTAAAGAATTGATTTTACATCTAAACACAATCATATGAAGTGTTGGGAAATGGAGTTGGGCAAAAAAATCTATCTGCTATTTGGCCCAGAGTGTCCACCTCATTGATTTGTTCACGAAACCAACAAAATGCACACACAATAATCCTGAACTAGTATCCTACACCAGGAAGACTGAAAGCCATGTTTGGCATGACAAATTATTGTTGGAGATATTTTAGCAAGATAGGGACATGCTTCATCATCCTTTATATGTAGTGATCTTGCCAAAACATTGGGGCAAGGTATTATCACGTTTCTAAAGGATGGAACAGTAGTTCTAAACTGATGGAATCATTGGTGCTACTCCTGGAGAACCCAGGGTGGTACTGACCTGCTTTCATACTTACCCAGTAAAATGATATCCCACAATGTGAGTCATGCCAATCACATTGTGGGACTGGCTGACTGGAATGCTGCAATAGGTGACCAAGTGCTACATTGATGGACGCTGGTTCCACCAACTTATGGACTCGTAATACGGCTAGTGGTATATCCGTCACTTTACCGTCACTTTTGGGACGGATTAACACCTGCTCCAAAGTTGTAATAACCCCCATTGTCTTTTAAAAATCTTCATTTTTTATTATTGCTTTTTCTTGAACAAACGAGCAATCAGCCAACGCGTTTCGTCCTACACAAAAGGACTTCTTCAGGGCTGGAATGTAACACAAAAGAATGTCCATATCACACCAGGACAGAAAAGACACAATAAATACAAAAATAATTTAACAACAAATAGAAAATGTACAAAAACATACAACAATTATATACAAAAAAATCACCTCTTATACACATACTTATGGTCATAAAGAACTCATAATCATTAGAGACAAGGGACAAATGCTACCAGGAATGTTATTCACACATATAGTCGATGAAAACATATACATTAATATATCACATGACACATATTACTAATATTTACAAAGACAAAATACAAAAAGCAAAATATAAACACCAGTTTAAAAAAAAAGGATATAATCTACATAGTTCTAAAGATTTTTATAATATCGCCATCATTCTGCAATTTTTAACAATATATTTATTGAAAAGAAAAAATAATAATAATACATTTTTTTATATAGAGAGAAATAAATATGATATCAAACACATCATACCTTATATTTGCATGGTCTTTAAATTGATTGTCTTTAGACAAAAACGCATATTTATAAATTCTAACACCACACATGTACTAATATGCTATTAATTTGTGTTATTACTACAAAACAATCCCAATGGGAGAGGGAATTAATAGGCATACTACAAAACAGCGTTCCACAGGATGACATTTACAAAGAAAAGGCATTTGCAGTATATTTAAATTTAAATGCCTAGTCATCGATAATACTGCCTGAAAGGTCCGTGGAGCACGTGAAATTGCAATCAATTAGTAACCGCTTACCCCATAACATAAGGGATCAGCCATGTCCGTCCCGGTCGGCAAAGAAAGTAAACTGAGCCCAGCTTAACATCCACTTTTAAACCCTGGGCAATCTAGATAACGAGATTATTTGCACAGGTGGCATACTCATTGCTATGGCGACCATTCTGGAATAAGAATAGTCGCCATCTTAGGTAAACAGATCGGCCATTTTTGAACGGTGTCATCCATTCTATAAACAGATGTATAGGATCCATCTAGCATTATACGGGCTTAACAGGAGTTTTGATAAAGCCCTAAAAAGTAAAAAGAAACTGATACTCTATACTAAACAGGACCCAAGATGCATATAAGTTGCTAAAGCGACTATTTTATGATAAAATTACTCTTCATATCGCATAAATACGTCGGCCATTTTGAACTGATGTCAACTATACTGAGAACCAACGGAGCCTAAGACATTTTTATAATAAAGCCCTAAAGTATAAAGCTTACAGACTATGCCATGTTATATTAACATGACATAGGAAGAGCCATGAAAAACTGATTGTTTTAAAATGGGGTGTCAGCCATCTTAGAAGGATGTAATCAATAACATAGATGGTGGCAAAACAAGGAGGAATATAGATAAGACATTGTTGGGGCTTGAAAACTATTTTAATAAAGCCCTACAAGATAAGAAGAGAAAGATAATCTGTGATGAATAACACACTGGAAACATACCCGTCGCTATAGCGACCATAGTACCATTGAAATATTCGCCATAATGGATAAAGGCCTCAGCCATTTTGAACTGGTGTCAATTATACTAAATGTATATAGATTATATGACAATTATGGCCCATCATCTATTGGGGGTGAGTATCCAATTCAGAAAACCCTAAAATTGTGAAATTCTAAAAAGAAATTAGCCAACAGGGGAAAAAAGAGAGAACAGAGACCTAACAAGCAATGCCTATTTAAAGGAAATAATGGAATTCTTCATCTGTATTGTGGCCCATACGCACGGCGTGTAGGCGGCATATCCATGCTGCCTCTCTGCGCCGCAGGGTCAATTCTCTGTCACCACCTCTTTTGTTTGGTGGTATCGGATCAATCCCATGAAACCAGATCTTATTGTCATCTGTATGTTGTTCCAACATATGCAGTGACAGAGGGTATCTAATGTCTTTATTCTTGATTGCACGGACATGTTCTTGTATATGGAGTTTGAGAGGCCTTATAGTGCTGCCAACATAGATTTTACCACATCCACATCCTACAATGTAAACAGCATATCTCGTTTTACAGTTGATGAACTGTTTGATTTCATAACTTTTACGAGAATTGTAGCAGAACTTTTTGATCGTATCAATACCCAAGCTACAGATGTTGCGCTCATGACACGTAGATGATTTATTTGTAGCAATATAACTGGGGCACAAGTGATCCCTAAGGGTTCTACCCCTTCGATAGATTATCTGAGGTTTTTCGGAGATACAATTACGAATATTAGGTATTTCCAATAGTAAATGCCAATGCTTCCTAATGATCTTATATATGTCATTACTTGATGTAGAGAATTGGGTAACAAATCTCACAAGGGTCTGCTCATTTCTTCTTTTGTCACTATTACTATTATTCATTACAAGCGTATTGCTTCTCATTAGTTGTCCTACTCGCTTTTCCGCTTTTGTCGGGATATGTTCTCCATAGCCTCGATTTCTGAATCTTTGTTTGGCTTTATCGACATGTGTAGTGAGTGTCTTGTTGGTGCTACAATTGCGTTTTATGCGGACCATTTCTCCGAAGGGGATATTGTTGATCACAGACTTAGGATGGGCACTGCTGGCATGTAGGACACTGTTACATGAGGTAGGCTTTCTAAAGAGAGTGCTCTGTATCTTATTCCCTTCAACATAGAATGTAATGTCAAGAAAGTCAATCTGTTCCTTGTTGTATTGTAGACTGAGTTTGACATTAAAGGGGTTATCATTAAGAAACATATGATACATCACAAGTTGTTCAACAGACCCTTTCCATATGAGTATAATATCGTCTATGTATCCACCCCAAAAAACCAATAGATCAGTCCATTGGGACGCATGCTTACCCCAGGCATGCTCCCTTTCATACCAACCCATGAAAAGGCAGGCATAAGAAGGAGCAAACCTGGAACCCATCGCAGTCCCCTGTATTTGATTGAACTACTGACCATCATGTAAGAAAAAATTCTTTGAAAGAATGGTATCAATCATTTCCTTCACCATGTTATTATGTTGCTAATGGTCTGCCGTCCTAGTACATAGAAAAGCTTCAACCGCTCTGATCCCGAACTGTTTATATATACAAGTGTAAAGACTAGTAACATCCATGGTTACAAACATCAGGTCATCAGACCACTCAAAATCATCAAATTTATTTAATATGTCTTTACTATCTTGTATATATGCAGGTAAATTGTATACAAACGGTTGTAAAAATGTGTCCAGATATTCATATAGTCTCTCTGTGGGGGAAGAATTCCCCAAGATAATGGGTCTACCAGGAGGAAACCTATCTCCTTTATGTATCTTGGGCAATACATAGATACATGGAAAACGTGGTTCATGTACTTTCAAATACTTATATTCCCCATCTGAAATAAGGCCACTCTCTCGCCAATCATCCAATCACATATTAATGAAATCGCTAAGCGATTTCATTGGATTCTCAGTAATGCGTTCATAGCACACCGTGTCATTCAATTGTCTGTTAATTTTCTGAATGTAGTCGACTTTATTCATTAGTACTACATTCCCACCTTTGTCTGCCTCCCTAATAACCAACAAAGGATCAGATTTTAGGGAATGTAATGCTTTCCTCTCCATTTGGGTCAGATTGTCATTGCTAAATTTAAAAGTGTTACTCTTATCTAGACGCCTATACATGTCATTAGTCACTCTAGTGCGGAAAAGATCAATGTTGGGATGTGTTCCAAAAGGCACAAATTTGAAGCTGGTTTAAATCCACTATTGGCCTGTGTATCTTCCTCAAAACCCAAATCGTATCTTAAACTGTTTATGTCCACACTAGTATCATCCGTAAGTGACATGAGCAATTGCAAATCTTGTAAATCAGACACCGCATGAGACAGAGCGGGCGGTGACTCGACTGCCAAACGTCTAGACATATGCATGGAGTTGAAATGGTCCTTCAATTTTAACAAACGTGTAAATTTAAATACATCAACAAAAATGTTGGTAGGATCGCCCATTTGTGTTGGACAAAAGCCCAATCCTTTACTAAGAACTCCATATTCATCTTTATTAAGTACATGATCAGATAAATTAACAATCACTAGTTGTTCTTGCTCCAAAGTCTGGTCAATGGTTGATGTTACAATATAACCATCAGCATTTGTCGGATTACATTTAGTTAGTTTTTCTTGGAGAGTGTTTGTACCCCCTGAGAGTCTAAACCCGTGCTTTTGTTTCTATCTCTTACCCCCCCTTCTGGTCTTTCCACTCTTTCTTTTCTTACAAATTTGCTTCCTAATCTCAACCTTTCCATCTCCACTAAAAAAGGAGATGGATTGTGGACTGGTGGTGCCAATGTCGATGCCGCACTGGATGTTGTGCTTTCAAAAGAACCCACAGAACTTAAGCTGGCTGAATCAGTGTCCAATGTTTTGTCTAAGCACTTGTAGGTTTGTGGGGTTATGGTTTATGAGCTGTGTTTTTTTGGAAAATAGAAATAGCTATATTTATTCTTAAAAGCTTTGGCAATTATCTTTAGTGTACAATTTCTCGTGTTTAAAAAAAATTATATTATGGGCTCTTTTGGTGGTCTTTCTTTGTGGCATTTTTGGTCATTTATGTAGGGCTATTTGTTTATGGAGTTTGTTGACCTCTTTTTAAATTTTCCATCTTTTGAAAATTTTGAAAATATTACATTTATGTGTGGGTAGTCGATAATTTTGGTTGTTACTCGTTTCTCAATCCATGGGATATTACATAGTGTTGTCATTCTTTTTAGTAATAATAGGTTGGACATTTAATTCCAATAATATGGAAAGACAATCAATGTAAAGACCATGCAAATATAAGGTATGATGTGTTTGATATCATATTTATTTCTCTATATATAACAAAATGTATTATTATTATTTTTTCTTTTCAATAAATATATTGTTAAAAATTACAGAATTATGGCGATATTATAAAAATCTTTAGAACTATGTACATTATATCCTTTTTTTTAAAAACTGGTGTTTATATTTTGTTTTTTGTATTTTGTCTTTGTAAATATTAGTAATATGTGTCATGTGATATATTAATGTATATGTCTTCATCGACTATATGTGTGAATAACATTCCTGGTAGCATGTGTCCCTTGTCTCTTATGATTATGAGTTCTTTATGACCATACGTATGTGTATAGAGGTGATTTTTTGTATATAATTGTTGTATGTTTTTGTACATTTTCTTTTTGTTGTTAAATTATTTTTCTATTTATTGTGTCTTTTCTGTCCTGGTGTGATATATACATTTTTTTTGTGTTACATTCCAGCCCTGAAGAAGTCCTTTTGTGTAGTACGAAACGCGTTGGCTGATTGCTCGTTTGTTTAAGAAAAAGCAATAATCAAAAATGAAGATTTTTAAAAGGCAACGTTGTGTTACTGGACTTTACTGACTTTGCGAAGGGGTGCACTATCCATATCTTTTTGCATGTAATCCTTTCAGGATTGCCCCTGTGGTGGCAGGTGCCGTGATTTGTGCACAGGTATAGCCATAGATAATGGGCGACAAAATAGTTCACAGAGTTTTAATATTTATGGTAGTCCAAGACAGGTGCATTTGTAAGGTTTAGCCCGCCACCAATTCAGTAGCAGTTTAGAAACATACACTGTATCTTAACTGCATTGTATGCTATGTCATGTGGAATAGGGCCAACATTACCTCCTCACGATTTTGATGGAGCATCACTCCTTGCAGAATCCTCAGTTTGGGTCTGTGTGGTACAACTGTCCCTCATAACATAGACAAAAAACAGGTGCCTTTTTGTTCTTGGCAGGCATGTGTCTGCTCCAAAGTGTGCTTTGGTTGAGATAGTGAATCTAATGGCATCCTTTATTACAAATAATACACAAAACACATCATCATACACCTTATGCAAAACCTATAACTTCCAGAAATCCTCTTGTGTCTACCTTTATGTTGATCCCATAAATCATTGCTGTAGCAAAAAATAGTTAAGTATCAATAAGAACTCAACAAACTAATTTACCCCCATTGATGTTGCTGCTGGGCTGTCAACTGCCCATTAAGGTCCGAATAGGCCACCACAAGTATGCAGGGGGTCAGGGTGCGGCGCATGCGCTTCCCACGTTGGGAGGACTGGCCGAGCTGGACTTCAGTTGACTTGCGGGTCCAGCATCATGGTTCCACCCATCTTTTGCTACAGTGAAGGCTGCGCCACTTGTAGACCCCCAGGGTCTGCACCTTCTTGGCAATGGCCTTCCATATCTCCTTCTTCTGATGGGCCTTGACCTATATGGATATGAAAACAATACATATGTTTTGTGAGGTTTAGTTTGTATTGCTGTGACACAATTTTGTGACAGCTCTCACAAGCATTTCTAAAATGTTAGTATATATTATTTACCAGCATTTGACTTTTCCTAGGAAATACTAATTTGTAGAGACTTATTGAATACCCTCAACACTTTCAATGTCCTCTTGTTACAAATCCAGGCCCCAGACACCATCTAGGCCAGGGGTCTGAAACATTTTATGTTGTAAGAGGCCCTTCCGAGCAGTACAAATCATTGCGAGCTACTGAAGGCTAAACACCTTGTACATTATTACCACACACCGCACGCATAGCTGCATTGGCTTAATGCCTAGTGTTTTTAGAGCCAGATACTATGGTTTGAACCACATACAAGCACTAAGGGCAGTATGGAAGGGCTGCCATGTGAGTCTGTGATAGCATGGTGTTTGGTGATGTATGAACAAGTGTGTGTAGAAAAGGGACATACTTGTATGTGTGCTTGAGAGCCTGTGTCATATGTACTTGCAGTACAGGATATTATGTTCCCCATATGTGGCACCATTAAAAGGTTAAAACATACAGATACACAAGTCTATTACCTGAAAGTTCTTTTCTTCCACTTTACCCTTCTCTCATTTCAACATATGGCAGTGTTTTCCACTGATACTTATGGTACAGTGTTTACTGACCACTGGAAGTAGGGGGCATGCAAATTGATTGATATGTAATTATGTTCCCTGCAAAATTAGTGAGTTGACTACACTCCAATCACAATGAGAGAGCGTAGTTTAAATATTACATATTAAATGTGAAATGCTTATATCTAACGATGCTGTATACAAAATTATCGCAAAATATTATTTGCTTGAATGTAATCTTAAACGCAATTATAAGTGAAACTGCTATTGTACACATATACTAATGTCAATTATATGGAATAACTGTTTGTATTACGATTAATATAATATATTAACACATACGAAGATTTATTCGTATTAGAATCCATAAGTCTTAAGTTAGCGTAAGTCGAAGAATTGGCTGTGTAGCTGTCATATTACCCAAGGGTAGGTCGCTCCCCCTGCCGCTGCAGCTCCTCCAGCTCCTCCAGGTTCCTGAGTTCCTGAGACCCACCTCACAGTAAGTACCCCCCACCTCCCAGCCCCTCGCTCTGCCCCACGCTACTCACCCTCTCTCCTGCTCCTGCTTCTTTTCTTCTTTTCTTCTTCTCTGTTCTTCCTCCTCGCTCCTCGTCTGTAATCTTCTTCTGTACTCTTCTTTTCCCCGTCTTCTCTCTTCTTCTGTGTGCTTCTCAGCCTCTCCTGTCGCCTCTCTTCTTCCTCATCTTCTTCTGTGGTCTTCTGCCCTCTGTTCTTCGTTTTCTGTATCTTCTTCTGTGTTCTTCTGTGTTCTTCTGTGTTCTTCTGTTCTTCCTTTCTTCTGTTCTTCCGGTCTTCTGTTCTTCTGTTCTTCTGTTCTTCCGGTCTTCTGGTCTTCTGTCTTCTATCTTCTGCCTTCGACTCTTCTGCCTCCTCCGTCTTCTTCTCTCCACGCCTGCCCTCCTGCTCCTGCCTCATCCCCCTCCCTCACTCGCACCCCCCTCTCTATCTCCCCTATCTAACCCGTTCACTATCTACCTCCCTCACTCCTCCTATCTACCTATCTCTCTATCCCACTATCTAACTCCCTCACTCTCCACCTCCTCCTATCTTCCTATCTCTCTATCTATTTCCCTATCTATCGATTTCTCTATCTATCTATTTTCTCTATCTATTTCTCTATCTTTCCCCCCCTTCCCGCCACCCCCTCTATTACCTATATTCCTATCCTCTCACTCTACCTCTCACCCTCACCCACCTCTACAACCCCCGTCCCCTATCTTCACAACCCTACTCCTATCTTTCTCCCTAATCTCCTAAACCTCCTAACACTTACCCCCCTCCACCCTTAAACCCCCCTCCCCCAGCTCTTCTCACTCTACCTGTCCCCCCTCCCTCGCGCTTTCCCGCCGCGACCTCCTGCACGCCCCCGCCCCCCAGCTCCCATTCGCCCCCAGCTGACCCCTACCCCCCCCTACCTCATATGGCAGCCGCTGCGCGACAGTGGTAGCGACCTATGACCCAAGGGTAGGTTGCTCGCCCTGCCGCTGCAGCTCCTCCAGCTCCTCCAGGTTCCTGAGTTCCGGAGACCCACCTCACAGTAAGTATCCCCCACCGCCCAGCCCCTCGCTCTGCCCCGCGCTACTCACCCTCTCTCCTGCTTCTTTTCTTCTTTTCTTCTTCTCTGTTCTTCCTCCTCGCTCCTCGTCTGTAATCTTCTTCTGTACTCTTCTTTTCCCCGTCTTCTCTCTTCTTCTGTGTGCTTCTCAGCCTCTCCTGTCGCCTCTCTTCTTTCTCATCTTCTTCTGTGGTCTTCTGCCCTCTGTTCTTCGTTTTCGGTATCTTCTTCTGTGTTCTTCTGTGGTCTTCTGTGTTCTTCTGTTCTTCCTTTCTTCTGTTCTTCCGGTCTTCTGTTCTTCTGTTCTTCTGTTCTTCTGTTCTTCCGGTCTTCTGGTCTTCTGTCTTCTATCTTCTGCCTTCGGCTCTTCTGCCTCCTCCGTCTTCTTCTCCCCGCGCCTGCCCTCCTGCTCCTGCCTCATCCCCCTCCCTCACTCGCACCCCCCTCTCTATCTCCCCTATCTAACCCGTTCACTATCTACCTCCCTCACTCCTCCTATCTACCTATCTCTCTATCTCTCTATCCCACTATCTAACTCCCTCACTCTCCACCTCCTCCTATCTTCCTATCTCTCTATCTATTTCCCTATCTATCGATTTCTCTATCTATCTATTTTCTCTATCTATTTCTCTATCTTTCCCCCCTTCCCACCACCCCCTCTATTACCTATCTTCCTATCCTCTCACTCTACCTCTCACCCTCACCCACCTCTACAACCCCCCTCCCCTATCTTCACAACCCTACTCCTATCTTTCTCCCTAATCTCCTAAACCTCCTAACACTCACCCCCCTCCACCCTTAAACCCCCCTCCCCCAGCTCTTCTCACTCTACCTGTCCCCCCCTCGCGCTTTCCCGCCGCGACCTCCTGCACGCCCCGCCCCCCAGCTCCCATTCGCCCCCAGCTGACCCCTCCCCCCCTCCTACCTCATATGGCGGCCGCTGCGCGACAGTGGTAGCGACCCTTGACCCAAGGGTAGGTCGCTCCCCCTGCCGCTGCAGCTCCTCCAGCTCCTCCAGGTTCCTGAGTTCCTGAGACCCACCTCACAGTAAGTACCCCCCACCTCCCAGACCCTCGCTCTGCCCCGCGCTACTCACCCTCTCTCCTGCTCCTGCTTCTTTTCTTCTTTTCTTCTTCTCTGTTCTTCCTCCTCGCTCCTCGTCTGTAATCTTCTTCTGTACTCTTCTTTTCCCCGTCTTCTCTCTTCTTCTGTGTGCTTCTCAGCCTCTCCTGTCGCCTCTCTTCTTCCTCATCTTCTTCTGTGGTCTTCTGCCCTCTGTTTTTCGTTTTCTGTATCTTCTTCTGTGTTCTTCTGTGTTCTTCTGTGTTCTTCTGTTCTTCCGGTCTTCCTTTCTTCTGTTCTTCCGGTCTTCTGTTCTTCTGTTCTTCTGTTCTTCTGTTCTTCCGGTCTTCTGTCTTCTATCTTCTGCATTCGACTCTTCTGCCTCCTCCGTCTTCTTCTCCCCGCGCCTGCCCTCCTGCTCCTGCCTCATCCCCCTCCCTCACTCGCACCCCCCTCTCTATCTCCCCTATCTAACCCGTTCACTATCTACCTCCCTCACTCCTCCTATCTACCTATCTCTCTATCTCTCTATCCCACTATCTAACTCCCTCACTCTCCACCTCCTCCTATCTTCCTATTTCTCTATCTATTTCCCTATCTATCGATTTCTCTATCTATCTATTTTCTCTATCTATTTCTCTATCTTTCCCCCCTTCCCGCCACCCCCTCTATTACCTATCTTCCTATCCTCTCACTCTCTCACCCTCACCCACCTCTACAGCCCCCCCTCCCCTATCTTCACAACCCTACTCCTATCTTTCTCCCTAATCTCCTAAACCTCCTAACACTCACCCCCCTCCACCCCTAAACCCCCCTCCCCAGCTCTTCTCACTCTACCTGTCCCCCCCTCCCTCGCGCTTTCCCGCCGCGACCTCCTGCATGCCCCGCCCCCCAGCTCCCATTCGCCCCCAGCTGACCCCTCCCCCCCCTCCTACCTCATATGGCGGCCGCTGCGTGACAGTGGTAGCGACCCTTGACCCAAGGGTAGGTCGCTCCCCCTGCCGCTGCAGCTCCTCCAGCTCCTCCAGGTTCCTGAGTTCCTGAGACCCACCTCACAGTAAGTACCCCCCACCTCCCAGCCCCTCGCTCTGCCCCGCGCTACTCACCCTCTCTCCTGCTTCTTTTCTTCTTTTCTTCTTCTCTGTTCTTCCTCCTCGCTCCTCGTCTGTAATCTTCTTCTGTACTCTACTTTTCCCCGTCTTCTCTCTTCTTCTGTGTGCTTCTCAGCCTCTCCTGTCGCCTCTCTTCTTCCTCATCTTCTTCTGTGGTCTTCTGCCCTCTGTTCTTCGTTTTCTGTATCTTCATCTGTGTTCTTCTGTGTTCTTCTGTGTTCTTCTGTGTTCTTCTGTTCTTCCTTTCTTCTGTTCTTCCGGTCTTCTGTTCTTCTGTTCTTCTGTTCTTCCGGTCTTCTGGTCTTCTGGTCTTCTGTCTTCTATCTTCTGCCTTCGGCTCTTCTGCCTCCTCCGTCTTCTTCTCCCCGCGCCTGCCCTCCTGCTCCTGCCTCATCCCCCTCCCTCACTGGCACCCCCCTCTCTATCTCCCCTATCTAACCCGTTCACTATCTACCTACCTCACTCCTCCTATCTACCTATCTCTCTATCTCTCTATCCCACTATCTAACTCCCTCACTCTCCACCTCCTCCTATCTTCCTATCTCTCTATCTATTTCCCTATCTATCGATTTCTCTATCTATCTATTTTCTCTATCTATTTCTCTATCTTTCCCCCCTTCCCGCCACCCCCTCTATTACCTATCTTCCTATCCTCTCACTCTCTCACCCTCACCCACCTCTACAACCCCACCTCCCCTATCTTCACAACCCTACTCCTATCTTTCTCCCTAATCTCCTAAACCTCCTAACACTCACCCCCCTCCACCCTTAAACCCCCCTCCCCAAGCTCTTCTCACTCTACCTGTCCCCCCCTCCCTCGCGCTTTCCCGCCGCGACCTCCTGCACGCCCCCGCCCCCGCCCCCCAGCTCCCAATCGCCCCCAGCTGACCTCTCCCCCCCCTCCTACCTCATATGGCGGCCGCTGCGTGACTGCGCAGCGGGCGCGCCGCTGGCGCGCCGGAGGCACGCCAGAGGCAAGCCCGTCTGCGCCTGTCCGCGCCTGGCCCGCGCCCAGCGCCACGACCCCTGGTCCCCAGCTCTCCCAAGCCCTGCTGATCCGCTACGAACCCACCACCCTCCACGCCCTCAACCCAGGACGCTCCAACACCTGCTTCCAAGCTCACCCCAAACGCACCCATGGACCCTTCGCCTACAACTCCTGCAAACGCATCTTCCACCACTCTACTACCACGACCACAAGCCCACGCGCCATCAACCACCTCAAGTGCATCCTAGTCAACGCTCGCTCCGTCCACAAACACACCGTTGAACTCTGGGACCTCCTGGACTCCACAGCACCGGACGTCGCCTTCATCACGGAGACCTGGATGAACGCCTCCTCTGCTCCAGACATCGCCACCGCCATCCCCGAAGGCTACAAGATCTCCAGGAAAGACCGCACCAACCAAGCAGGAGGAGGTATCGCCATCGTCTTCAAAGACTCCATCAGCGTCACCACCTCCACCGAAGACACCCCTCTCGCCGCTGAACACCTGCATTTTCAGATTCGCACCGACCCGAGGACCACCCTCAGAGGATTCCTTGTCTACCGTCCTCCCGGACCACGCGCCCCTTTCAGTGACGCCATCGCCGACTTCATCTCCCCGCACGCCCTCGCCTCACCGGACTACATCCTCCTAGGCGACCTCAACTTCCATCTGGAACAAAACAACGACCCCAACACCACCACCCTGCTCGACAACCTCGCCAACCTCGGCCTCAAACAACTGGTGAACACCGCCACCCACATCGCCGGACACACGCTCGACCCTATCTTCTCCGCCAGCAAACACGTCTTCTTCAGCCACACCTCCGCCCTACACTGGACCGACCACAGCTGCGTCCACTTCACATTCCGACGCGAGACCCGCCACATCCGCACTCAACCCATCCCTCGTCGACAGTGGAACAAGATCTCTGAAGAGCAACTCTTCTCCGCACTAGCCGCCAACCAACCCACCCTCACCACCGACCCCAACGACGAAGCCCTCAACCTCACAAACTGGATCTCCAACTGCGCAGACAACCTTGCTCCCCTCAAACGCACGCATCGACAGACCAACACCAAAAAACCTCTCTGGTTCTCTGACAACCTCAAAGAATCAAAGAAAACTTGTCGCGCCCTTGAGAAAGCCTGGCGCAAGGACCACACCGCTGACAACATGACCGCCCTCAAGAACGCTACCCGCGAACACCACCACCTGATCCGCGCTGCCAAAAGGAACTTTTTCACCGACAGACTGGACAAAAACAGCCACAACAGCAGAGAACTCTTCAGCATCGTCAAGGAGTTCTCCAACCCCAGCGCCAACGCCGTCACGCCCTCACAGGATTTGTGCGAATCCCTCGCCACTTTCTTCCATCGCAAGATCAGCGACCTCCACGACAGCTTCGGACACCAGACCCAACCAAACACCACCGAACCCGCATCCCCGGCCATCACCCTCAACAACTGGACCCACATCAACACGGAAGAAACCAAATCCATCATGAACTCTATCCACTCCGGCGCCCCTTCGGACCCCTGCCCGCACTTCATCTTTAACAAAGCCGACGACATCATCGCCCCACACCTCCAGACCGTCATCAACTCTTCTTTTTCTTCTGCTACCTTCCCCGAATGCTGGAAACACGCCGAAGTCAACGCCCTACTAAAGAAACCTACAGCTGACCCGAGCGACATGAAAAACTTCCGCCCCATCTCTCTTCTGCCTTTCCCAGCCAAAGTAATAGAGAAGACCGTCAACAAACAGCTGACCACCTTCCTGGATGACAACAACCTGCTCGACCCCTCACAAACCGGATTCCGAACCAACCACAGCACTGAAACCACCCTCATCTCAGTCACAGACGACATCAGAACCCTGATGGACAACGGTGAAACAGTCGCCCTCATTCTCCTCGACCTCTCGGCTGCCTTTGACACAGTCTGTCACCGCACCCTAATCACCCGCCTCCGCTCCACCGGGATCCAAGGCCAGGCCCTGGACTGGATCGCCTCCTTCCTCGCAAACCGTTCCCAAAGAGTTTACCTCCCTCCGTTTCGCTCAGAACCCACCGAGATCATCTGCGGCGTACCTCAAGGCTCATCACTCAGCCCGACACTCTTCAATGTCTACATGAGCCCCCTCGCCAACATCGTACGCAAGCACGACATCATCATCACCTCCTACGCCGACTGTAAGGAAATGCCTCCTTGGCATGGTTGCCCCCTGACTTTTTGCCTTTGCTGATGCTATGTTTACAATTGAAAGTGTGCTGAGGCCTGCTAACCAGGCCCCAGCGCCAGTGTTCTTTCCCTAACCTGTACTTTTGTATCCACAATTGGCAGACCCTGGCATCCAGATAAGTCCCTTGTAACTGGTACTTCAAGTACCAAGGGCCCTGATGCCAAGGAAGGTCTCTAAGGGCTGCAGCATGTCTTATGCCACCCTGGAGACCTCTCACTCAGCACAGACACACTGCTTGCCAGCTTGTGTGTGCTAGTGAGGACAAAACGAGTAAGTCGACATGGCACTCCCCTCAGGGTGCCATGCCAGCCTCTCACTGCCTATGCAGTATAGGTAAGACACCCCTCTAGCAGGCCTTACAGCCCTAAGGCAGGGTGCACTATACCATAGGTGAGGGTACCAGTGCATGAGCATGGTACCCCTACAGTGTCTAAACCAAACCTTAGACATTGCAAGTGCAGGGTAGCCATAAGAGTATATGGTCTGGGAGTCTGTCAAACACGAACTCCACAGCACCATAATGGCTACACTGAAAACTGGGAAGTTTGGTATCAAACTTCTCAGCACAATAAATGCACACTGATGCCAGTGTACATTTTATTGTAAAATACACCACAGAGGGCACCTTAGAGGTGCCCCCTGAAACTTAACCGACTATCTGTGTAGGCTGACTAGTTTTAGCAGCCTGCCACAAACCGAGACATGTTGCTGGCCCCATGGGGAGAGTGCCTTTGTCACTCTGAGGCCAGTAACAAAGCCTGCACTGGGTGGAGATGCTAACACCTCTCCCAGGCAGGAATTGTCACACCTGGCGGTGAGCCTCAAAGGCTCACCTCCTTTGTGCCAACCCAGCAGGACACTCCAGCTAGTGGAGTTGCCCGCCCCCTCCGGCCAGGCCCCACTTTTGGCGGCAAGGCCGGAGAAAATAATGAGAAAAACAAGGAGGAGTCACTGGCCAGTCAGGACAGCCCCTAAGGTGTCCTGAGCTGAAGTGACTCTAACTTTTAGAAATCCTCCATCTTGCAGATGGAGGATTCCCCCAATAGGGTTAGGATTGTGACCCCCTCCCCTTGGGAGGAGGCACAAAGAGGGTGTACCCACCCTCAGGGCTAGTAGCCATTGGCTACTAACCCCCCAGACCTAAACACGTCCTTAAATTTAGTATTTAAGGGCTACCCTGAACCCTAGAAAATTAGATTCCTGCAACTACAAGAAGGACTGCCTAGCTGAAAAACCCCTGCAGAGGAAGACCAGAAGACGACAACTGCCTTGGCTCCAGAAACTCACCGGCCTGTCTCCTGCCTTCCAAAGATCCTGCTCCAGCGACGCCTTCCAAAGGGACCAGCGACCTCGACATCCTCCGAGGACTGCCCCTGCTTCGAAAAGACAAGAAACTCCCGAGGACAGCGGACCTGCTCCAAGAAAAGCTGCAACTTTGTTTCCAGCAGCTTTAAAGAACCCTGCAAGCTCCCCGCAAGAAGCGTGAGACTTGCAACACTGCACCCGGCGACCCCGACTCGGCTGGTGGCGATCCAACACCTCAGGAGGGACCCCAGGACTACTCTACGACTGTGAGTACAAAAACCTGTCCCCCCTGAGCCCCCACAGTGCCGCCTGCAGAGGGAATCCCGAGGCTTCCCCTGACCGCGACTCTTGGAATCCTAAGTCCCGACACCTGGGAGAGACCCTGCACCCGCAGCCCCCAGGACCTGAAGGACCGGACTTTCACTGGAGGAGTGACCCCCAGGAGTCCCTCTCCCTTGACCAAGTGGAGGTTTCCCCGAGGAACCCCCCCCTTGCCTGCCTGCAGCGCTGAAGAGATCCCTAGATCTCCCATTGACTTCCATTACAAACCCGACGCTTGTTTCTACACTGCACCCGGCCGCCCCCGCGCTGCTGAGGGTGAAATTTCTGTGTGGGCTTGTGTCCCCCCCGGTGCCCTACAAAACCCCCCTGGTCTGCCCTCCGAAGACGCGGGTACTTACCTGCAAGCAGACCGGAACCGGGGCACCCCCTTCTCTCCATTCTAGCCTATGCGTTTTGGGCACCACTTTGAACTCTGCACCTGACCGGCCCTGAGCTGCTGGTGTGGTGACTTTGGGGTTGCTCTGAACCCCCAACGGTGGGCTACCTTGGACCAAGAACTAAGCCCTGTAAGTGTCTTACTTACCTGGTTAACCTAACAAATACTTACCTCCCCTAGGAACTGTGAAAATTGCACTAAGTGTCCACTTTTAAAACAGCTATTTGTGAATAACTTGAAAAGTATACATGCAATTTTGATGATTTGAAGTTCCTAAAGTACTTACCTGCAATACCTTTCGAATGAGATATTACATGTAGAAGTTGAACCTGTGGTTCTTAAAATAAACTAAGAAAAGATATTTTTCTATACAAAAACCTATTGGCTGGATTTGTCTCTGAGTGTGTGTACCTCATTTATTGTCTATGTGTATGTACAACAAATGCTTAACACTACTCCTTGGATAAGCCTATTGCTCGACCACACTACCACAAAATAGAGCATTAGTATTATCTATTTTTACCACTATTTTACCTCTAAGGGGAACCCTTGGACTCTGTGCATGCTATTCCTTACTTTGAAATAGCACATACAGAGCCAACTTCCTACATTGGTGGATCAGCGGTGGGGTACAAGACTTTGCATTTGCTGGACTACTCAGCCAATACCTGATCACACGACAAATTCCAAAATTGTCATTAGAAATTGATTTTTGCAATTTGAAAAGTTTTCTAAATTCTTAAAAGTCCTGCTAGGGCCTTGTGTTAGATCCTGTTTAGCATTTCTTTTAGAGTTTAAAAAGTTGTAAAAGTTTGAATTAGATTCTAGAACCAGTTGTAGATTCTTAAAAAGTATTCCAACTTTTAGAAGCATAATGTCTAGCACAGATGTGAATGTGGTGGAACTCGACACCACACCTTACCTCCATCTACAGATGAGAGAGCTAAGGTCACTCTGTAAACTAAAGAAAATAACAATGGGCCCCAAACCTACCAAAATACAGCTCCAGGAGCTTTTGGCAGAGTTTGAAAAGGCCAACCCCTCTGAGGGTGGCAACTCAGAGGAAGAGGATAGTGACTTGGAGGACAATTCCCCCCTACCAGTCCTATCTAGGGAGAACAGGGTCCCTCAAACCCTGACTCCTAAAATAATAGTCAGAGATGCTGGTTCCCTCACAGGAGAGACCAACACCTCTGAAATCACTGAGGATAGCCCCAGTGAAGAGGACATCCAGTTAGCCAGGATGGCCAAAAGATTGGCTTTGGAAAGACAGATCCTAGCCATAGAGAGGGAAAGACAAGAGATGGGCCTAGGACCCATCAATGGTGGCAGCAACATAAATAGGGTCAGAGATTCTCCTGACATGTTGAAAATCCCCAAAGGGATTGTAACTAAATATGAAGATGGTGATGACATCACCAAATGGTTCACAGCTTTTGAGAGGGCTTGTGTAACCAGAAAAGTGAACAGATCTCACTGGGGTGCTCTCCTTTGGGAAATGTTCACAGGAAAGTGTAGGGATAGACTCCTCACACTCTCTGGACAAGATGCAGAATCTTATGACCTCATGAAGGGTACCCTGATTGAGGGCTTTGGATTCTCCACTGAGGAGTACAGGATTAGGTTCAGGGGGGCTCAAAAATCCTCGAGCCAGACCTGGGTTGACTTTGTTGACTACTCAGTGAAAACACTAGATGGTTGGATTCAAGGCAGTGGTGTAAATAATTATGATGGGCTGTACAATTTATTTGTGAAAGAACACCTATTGAGTAATTGTTTCAATGATAAACTGCATCAGCATCTGGTAGACCTAGGACCAATTTCTCCCCAAGAATTGGGAAAGAAGGCGGACCATTGGGTCAAGACAAGGGTGTCCAAGACTTCAACAGGGGGTGACCAAAAGAAAGGGGTCACAAAGACTCCCCAGGGGAAGGGTGATGAGACAACCAAAACTAAAAATAGTAAAGAGTCTTCTACAGGCCCCCAAAAACCTGCACAGGAGGGTGGGCCCAGAGCCTCTTCACAAAACAATGGGTACAAGGGTAAAAACTTTGATCCCAAAAAGGCCTGGTGTCATAGCTGTAAACAGCATGGACACCAAACTGGAGACAAGGCCTGTCCCAAGAAAGGTTCCACTCCAAACTCCCATCCAGGTAACACTGGTATGGCTAGTCTCCAAGCGGGATCAACAGTGTGCCCAGAGCAAATCAGGGTCCACACTGAAGCTACTCTAGTTTCTGAGGGTGGAGTGGATTTAGCCACACTAGCTGTCTGGCCGCCTAACATGCAAAAATACAGACAGCAACTCTTAATTAATGGGACTAGAATAGAGGGCCTGAGGGATACAGGTGCCAGTGTCACCATGGTGACAGAGAAACTGGTTTCCCCTGGCCAATACCTGACTGGAAAAACTTACACAGTCACCAACGCTGACAATCAGAGAAAAGTACATCCCATGGCAATGGTTACTTTAGAATGGGGAGGGGTCAATGGCCTGAAACAGGTGGTGGTCTCCTCAAATATCCCAGTGGACTGTCTGCTTGGAAATGACCTGGAGTCCTCAGCATGGGCTGAGGTAGAACTAAAAACCCATGCAGCAATGCTGGGTATCCCTGAACTGGTGTGTGTGAAAACAAGAGCACAGTGCAAGGCACAGGGTGAACAAGTAGAGCTGGAGTCTGGAAGAATGGCCCAGCCTACCAAGAGAACAGGAAAGTCAGTTGGGAAACCAACTGCAACACAGCAAAAGAAAGGGAACCTCTCTTCTCAGGAAGAAGTTCTGCCCTCTGAGGGAACTGAGCCTTTGGAGCTTGAACCTTACCAGGTTGAGCTCTTAGGCCCAGGGGGACCCTCAAGGGAGGAGCTGTGTAAGGGACAAGAAACCTGTCCCTCTCTTGAAGGCCTTAGGCAGCAAGCTGCTGAAGAGTCCAAAGGCAAGAAAAATGGAACGCATAGGGTCTATTGGGAAGATGGACTCCTGTACACTGAGGCCAGAGACCCCAAACCTGGTGCCACTAGGAGAGTGGTAGTGCCTCAGCTGTTCAGAGAGTTCATCCTAACATTGGCCCATGACATTCCCCTTGCTGGACATTTGGGACAAACCAAGACGTGGGAGAGGTTAGTCAACCACTTCTACTGGCCCAATATGTCCAACATGGTTAAGGAGTTTTGCCTCTCCTGCCCCACCTGTCAAGCCAGTGGTAAGACAGGTGGGCATCCAAAGGCCCCCCTCATTCCACTTCCAGTGGTGGGAGTTCCCTTTGAAAGAGTGGGTGTGGACATAGTTGGTCCACTGGAACCTCCCACAGCCTCAGGAAATATGTATATCCTGGTAGTAGTGGATCATGCTACCAGGTATCCTGAAGCTATTCCCCTTAGGTCGACTACTGCCCCTGCAGTAGCCAAGGCCCTCATTGGTATCTTTACCAGAGTGGGTTTCCCTAAGGAGGTGGTGTCTGACAGAGGTACCAACTTCATGTCAGCATACCTAAAGCACATGTGGAATGAGTGTGGGGTGACTTATAAATTCACTACACCATACCATCCACAAACTAATGGCTTAGTTGAGAGATTCAACAAGACATTAAAGGGCATGATCATGGGGCTCCCAGAAAAACTCAAAAGGAGATGGGATGTCCTCTTGCCATGCCTGCTTTTCGCTTACAGAGAGGTGCCACAGAAGGGAGTAGGATTCTCACCCTTTGAACTTCTGTTTGGTCATCCTGTAAGGGGACCACTTGCCCTTGTTAAAGAAGGCTGGGAGAGACCTCTCCATGAGCCTAAACAGGACATAGTGGACTATGTACTTGGCCTTCGCTCTAGAATGGCAGAGTACATGGAAAAGGCAACCAAACACCTTGAGGCCAGCCAACAGCTCCAGAAGTTTTGGTATGACCAAAAGGCTGCACTGGTTGAGTTCCAACCAGGGCAGAAAGTCTGGGTTCTGGAGCCTGTGGCTCCCAGGGCACTCCAGGACAAATGGAGTGGCCCTTACCCAGTACTAGAGAGGAAGAGTCAGGTCACCTACTTGGTGGACCTGGGCACAAGCAGGAGCCCCAAGAGGGTGATCCATGTAAACCGCCTTAAGCTCTTCCACGACAGGGCTGATGTCAATCTGTTGATGGTAACAGATGAGGATCAGGAGGCAGAGAGTGAACCTCTCCCTGATCTTCTGTCATCAGACCCAAAAGATGGTACAGTAGATGGAGTGATCTACTCAGACACCCTCTCTGGCCAACAGCAAGCTGATTGTAGGAGAGTCCTACAACAGTTTCCTGAACTCTTCTCCTTAACCCCTGGTCAGACACACCTGTGTACCCATGATGTGGACACAGGAGACAGCATGCCTGTCAAGAACAAAATCTTTAGACAATCTGACCATGTTAAAGAAAGCATCAAGGTGGAAGTCCACAAGATGCTGGAATTGGGAGTAATTGAGCGCTCTGACAGCCCCTGGGCTAGCCCAGTGGTCTTAGTCCCCAAACCTCACACCAAAGATGGAAAGAAAGAGATGAGGTTTTGTGTGGACTACAGAGGGCTCAATTCTGTCACCAAGACAGATGCTCATCCAATTCCAAGAGCTGATGAGCTCATTGATAAATTAGGTGCTGCCAAATTTCTAAGTACCTTTGACTTGACAGCGGGGTACTGGCAAATAAAAATGGCACCTGGAGCAAAAGAAAAGACAGCATTCTCCACACCTGATGGGCATTATCAGTTTACTGTTATGCCCTTTGGTTTAAAGAATGCCCCTGCCACCTTCCAAAGGTTGGTGAATCACGTCCTTGCTGGCTTGGAGTCCTTTAGCACAGCTTATCTTGATGATATTGCTGTCTTTAGCTCCACCTGGCAGGATCACCTGGTCCACCTGAGGAAGGTTTTGAAGGCTCTGCAATCTGTAGGCCTCTCTATCAAGGCATCCAAATGCCAGATAGGGCAGGGAACTGTGGTTTACTTGGGACACCTTGTAGGTGGAGGCCAAGTTCAGCCACTCCAACCCAAGATCCAGACTATTCTGGACTGGGTAGCTCCAAAAACCCAGACTCAGGTCAGGGCATTCCTTGGCTTGACTGGGTATTACAGGAGGTTTGTGAAGGGATATGGATCCATTGTGACAGCCCTCACTGAACTCACCTCCAAGAAAATGCCCAAGAAAGTAAACTGGACTGTGGACTGCCAACAGGCCTTTGACACCCTGAAACAGGCAATGTGCTCAGCACCAGTTCTCAAAGCTCCAGATTATTCTAAGCAGTTCATTGTGCAGACTGATGCCTCTGAACATGGGATAGGGGCAGTTTTGTCCCAAACAAATGATGATGGCCTTGACCAGCCTGTTGCTTTCATTAGCAGGAGGTTACTCCCCAGGGAGCAGCGTTGGAGTGCCATTGAGAGGGAGGCCTTTGCTGTGGTTTGGTCCCTGAAGAAGCTGAGACCATACCTCTTTGGGACTCACTTCCTAGTTCAAACTGACCACAGACCTCTCAAATGGCTAATGCAAATGAAAGGTGAAAATCCTAAACTGTTGAGGTGGTCCATCTCCCTACAGGGAATGGACTTTATAGTGGAACACAGACCTGGGACTGCCCATGCCAATGCAGATGGCCTTTCCAGGTTCTTCCACTTAGAAAATGAAGACTCTCTTGGGAAAGGTTAGTCTCATCCTCTTTCGTTTGGGGGGGGGTTGTGTAAGGAAATGCCTCCTTGGCATGGTTGCCCCCTGACTTTTTGCCTTTGCTGATGCTATGTTTACAATTGAAAGTGTGCTGAGGCCTGCTAACCAGGCCCCAGCGCCAGTGTTCTTTCCCTAACCTGTACTTTTGTATCCACAATTGGCAGACCCTGGCATCCAGATAAGTCCCTTGTAACTGGTACTTCAAGTACCAAGGGCCCTGATGCCAAGGAAGGTCTCTAAGGGCTGCAGCATGTCTTATGCCACCCTGGAGACCTCTCACTCAGCACAGACACACTGCTTGCCAGCTTGTGTGTGCTAGTGAGGACAAAACGAGTAAGTCGACATGGCACTCCCCTCAGGGTGCCATGCCAGCCTCTCACTGCCTATGCAGTATAGGTAAGACACCCCTCTAGCAGGCCTTACAGCCCTAAGGCAGGGTGCACTATACCATAGGTGAGGGTACCAGTGCATGAGCATGGTACCCCTACAGTGTCTAAACCAAACCTTAGACATTGCAAGTGCAGGGTAGCCATAAGAGTATATGGTCTGGGAGTCTGTCAAACACGAACTCCACAGCACCATAATGGCTACACTGAAAACTGGGAAGTTTGGTATCAAACTTCTCAGCACAATAAATGCACACTGATGCCAGTGTACATTTTATTGTAAAATACACCACAGAGGGCACCTTAGAGGTGCCCCCTGAAACTTAACCGACTATCTGTGTAGGCTGACTAGTTTTAGCAGCCTGCCACAAACCGAGACATGTTGCTGGCCCCATGGGGAGAGTGCCTTTGTCACTCTGAGGCCAGTAACAAAGCCTGCACTGGGTGGAGATGCTAACACCTCTCCCAGGCAGGAATTGTCACACCTGGCGGTGAGCCTCAAAGGCTCACCTCCTTTGTGCCAACCCAGCAGGACACTCCAGCTAGTGGAGTTGCCCGCCCCCTCCGGCCAGGCCCCACTTTTGGCGGCAAGGCCGGAGAAAATAATGAGAAAAACAAGGAGGAGTCACTGGCCAGTCAGGACAGCCCCTAAGGTGTCCTGAGCTGAAGTGACTCTAACTTTTAGAAATCCTCCATCTTGCAGATGGAGGATTCCCCCAATAGGGTTAGGATTGTGACCCCCTCCCCTTGGGAGGAGGCACAAAGAGGGTGTACCCACCCTCAGGGCTAGTAGCCATTGGCTACTAACCCCCCAGACCTAAACACGCCCTTAAATTTAGTATTTAAGGGCTACCCTGAACCCTAGAAAATTAGATTCCTGCAACTACAAGAAGGACTGCCTAGCTGAAAAACCCCTGCAGAGGAAGACCAGAAGACGACAACTGCCTTGGCTCCAGAAACTCACCGGCCTGTCTCCTGCCTTCCAAAGATCCTGCTCCAGCGACGCCTTCCAAAGGGACCAGCGACCTCGACATCCTCCGAGGACTGCCCCTGCTTCGAAAAGACAAGAAACTCCCGAGGACAGCGGACCTGCTCCAAGAAAAGCTGCAACTTTGTTTCCAGCAGCTTTAAAGAACCCTGCAAGCTCCCCGCAAGAAGCGTGAGACTTGCAACACTGCACCCGGCGACCCCGACTCGGCTGGTGGCGATCCAACACCTCAGGAGGGACCCCAGGACTACTCTACGACTGTGAGTACAAAAACCTGTCCCCCCTGAGCCCCCACAGTGCCGCCTGCAGAGGGAATCCCGAGGCTTCCCCTGACCGCGACTCTTGGAATCCTAAGTCCCGACACCTGGGAGAGACCCTGCACCCGCAGCCCCCAGGACCTGAAGGACCGGACTTTCACTGGAGGAGTGACCCCCAGGAGTCCCTCTCCCTTGACCAAGTGGAGGTTTCCCCGAGGAACCCCCCCCTTGCCTGCCTGCAGCGCTGAAGAGATCCCTAGATCTCCCATTGACTTCCATTACAAACCCGACGCTTGTTTCTACACTGCACCCGGCCGCCCCCGCGCTGCTGAGGGTGAAATTTCTGTGTGGGCTTGTGTCCCCCCCGGTGCCCTACAAAACCCCCCTGGTCTGCCCTCCGAAGACGCGGGTACTTACCTGCAAGCAGACCGGAACCGGGGCACCCCCTTCTCTCCATTCTAGCCTATGCGTTTTGGGCACCACTTTGAACTCTGCACCTGACCGGCCCTGAGCTGCTGGTGTGGTGACTTTGGGGTTGCTCTGAACCCCCAACGGTGGGCTACCTTGGACCAAGAACTAAGCCCTGTAAGTGTCTTACTTACCTGGTTAACCTAACAAATACTTACCTCCCCTAGGAACTGTGAAAATTGCTCTGTGTCCACTTTTAAAACAGCTATTTGTGAATAACTTGAAAAGTATACATGCAATTTTGATGATTTGAAGTTCCTAAAGTACTTACCTGCAATACCTTTCGAATGAGATATTACATGTAGAATTTGAACCTGTGGTTCTTAAAATAAACTAAGAAAAGATATTTTTCTATACAAAAACCTATTGGCTGGATTTGTCTCTGAGTGTGTGTACCTCATTTATTGTCTATGTGTATGTACAACAAATGCTTAACACTACTCCTTGGATAAGCCTATTGCTCGACCACACTACCACAAAATAGAGCATTAGTATTATCTATTTTTACCACTATTTTACCTCTAAGGGGAACCCTTGGACTCTGTGCATGCTATTCCTTACTTTGAAATAGCACATACAGAGCCAACTTCCTACACCGACGACACCCAACTTATACTCTCCCTCACCAAGGACCCCGCCAGCGCCAAGACCAACCTACAAGAGGGTATGAAGGACGTCGCAGATTGGATGAGGCTCAGCCGCCTAAAGCTGAATTCTGAAAAAACGGAAGTCCTCATCCTCGGCAACACCCCGTCCACCTGGGACGACTCCTGGTGGCCCACGGCCCTCGGCACCGCACCGACCCCCACAGACCACGCCCGCAACCTCGGCTTCATCTTGGACCCTCTTCTCACCATGACTAAGCAAGTCAACACCGTGTCCTCCGCCTGCTTCCTCACCCTCCACATGCTCCGTAAGATCTTCCGCTGGATCCCCGCCGACACCAGAAAAACCGTGACCCACGCCCTCGTCACGAGCCGCCTGGACTACGGCAACACCCTCTACGCCGGGACCACAGCCAAACTCCAAAATCGCCTGCAACGCATTCAAAACGCCTCGGCCCGCCTCATCCTCGACGTACCCCGCTGCAGCCACATCTCCGCACACCTGAGACACCTGCATTGGCTCCCAGTCAGCAAAAGGATCACCTTCCGACTTCTCACTCACGCACACAAAGCCCTCCACGACAAGGGACCGGAATACCTCAACAGACGCCTGAGCTTCTAAGTCCCCACCTGCCTCCTCCACTCCTCTGGCCTCGCACTTGCTGCTGTCCCTCGCATCCGCCGCTCCACGGCGGGTGGGAGATCTTTCTCCTTCCTGGCGGCCAAGACCTGGAACTCCCTCCCCACCAGCCTCAGGACCACCCAGGACCACTCCGCTTTCCGGAGACTCCTAAAGACCTGGCTGTTCGAGCAGCGATAACCCCCCCTTTTCCCCTAGCGCCTTGAGACCCGCACGGGTGAGTAGCGCGCTTTATAAATGTTAATGATTTGATTTGATATTAAAGCATATTTTTCTGTTTCTCCAGTGTGCTGACTAGCAGAAGGCCATGACCCAGCATGCGTTCTTTTCTTTGTTTTATGTAGCAAACTTAGGTTTGTTCTCATCCGCATGCTAGCTGCTTTAGTATAAATTTTATACGTTTTTGCAACATTGATTGAAACATCCAAGGACATTCATCCATGGAAAAGAGAACTTTTGACCTGAAGAATATGCCATAAAATGAAGTAACCCCGGATGTGCCACCTACGAAAAACGTCAATTATGAAGACCAATCAAAGTGTTATAAATTATCTTAGGGTGACAAAGGCATTACTTAATGTATAATTTAATAGGTTAAAGATAGTGGGGTGTAGTGACTGTCCAATAGAATTTATGGGGAAGGTATTGCAAAAAGGGGATAAAAACCCATGACACAGGAGACTCGAGAGATCTAGGTAGGGAATGATATGGATTGCATCCAGAAACTCTGTCACTTTGTCTGGTGACTTGAGACTTAATAAACCATCCTCACCCTTAGTCGCCCCATTACACTTTTCCTCCTTATGAGGTAAGTGCCCATGTCCCGAGAATAGATAGACTGACGACAATCCAACTGATGTCCTGAAGACGAAGACTGATCCTGTATCCTGACTCATTCCGAGGAGGGTAATTATGACAGTTGCTTTTGTAATTTGTCTACTTGCTTTTCCTTTCTAGGTACCAACTGCTGTATTTTTGGATAGAGACCCTAGTTAGATGTTTTCCAAATTGGTGTTCTAAATTGTTTTGCATGAAGTCCAACATGCTGATGCTAATTAGTGGTTAGATTAAATATTCACCTTGACTGACAAACGGACATGACTGACGTTGTGCTATACTGAACTGAGACGTATATGCTGTTCTATGTACTCTGATTTGTGTATATCATACGTTAGTGTCTTAATGGTTGTCATCTTCGCAATTGTCAAAATCTTATCACAGTTGCCATATCGTGACTATGCTCTTTCGCTTCTTGGTTTTGAGATTAATACCTTTGCTATTAGATTGTAATCAATAGGGAATAAAATTCACAAAACTTCAATAAAGGTGTGGTTATTCATGACTGAAAGGTCATGGTTGCGTCGACAGTTTAACCAATGTCTAAAGTGAAATATATTGTGGTGATATATGTTGATGATATTATTGATATACTACTTGACATATTGATCAGTTACCTCGTCTTACGGTGTCTCTCCACTGGGTCAAAAGATTCATCGGCCTAAAACGAGTCTTAATGTGTATAAATTGACATAGAAGGACGCGTTAACAGTTCTGGTAGCAGAGCGACGGTTTGGCCCTTGGGGGCCCTAGGACGGAGATTCATTGTTTAATTAGTTTTTCTGTGATAATGCAATTCGGAGGTATGATGGGTTTCTAAGCTTGCCATGGCTTTCCTGGGATCTCGGAGCCTGCCTAAATGAGTAGGGAATGTTCTCAGCGCTATAATGTATGGGGTTAGGGTCTTCGCGCTTGCCTAAGCTTATGCATCTTGCAGATGATTGTGAAAATCTGTATGTATTTTAGGCCAAATTAAGTGTTGTTTAGCAGGAGTAGGCGTACTCCACAGTATGAGAGTTGGGAAGTCGACGCACTTCATGTGAATGTAGCGCTTGTTGCTCAAAATTATCCACGTGGTTGGCTGTTGTGTACGGACCTGTCGGGGTCTAAGACTCCGGAGTATGAAGATAAATGTGGTTTATGTCGTAATCTGTGCGGTTTGATAGGTCAATCGGGCGTGGTTGACAAGTCGAGTTTGAGTTATAATGTGCGTATTTAACCTTCGATGGAGATTTGACAAACTCTAAAGTGCACTAGAGGGAGTCATTGACAAGTCGAGAGTAGATTTTGCGGGTCGAATTCTGCTTGCCTATGCGGGAACTGATAAGGAGAAAGTAGCGGCCGAGGCTTTAAGTGAAATCTCTGTAAAGTTCTGAAGCGAATGTGTTACCCTTCCTGTAGTAAACCGGCAGATTAGTGTTGTCATTTTAAGGTGCTCGCAATAATTTGCATTCGTTTGTATGTTTGTAAGGGTCAGTGAGGAGCGGACAAGCCGCAAGACTTTGTCAGCTGCTGTGTGTGTGTGTGAGTGTGATGTCAGTGGTGCCGCGCTGAGATAGGTCAGATGTCGAGAGGGGTCGCGCACGGATTGGCTGCCGTCCGTGAGAGGCAATAGGTTGAGAAAGGGCGGGTGAAGAGTGTCCTGGGAACTAAGCCATTTCTGATTAAATACAAAATAAGAGAATTGCAAAAATGAATTTTGTCAAAGCATTTAAGAGCGCTCTAAAGGGAGATGTATATATTGTAGCAACTGATGGGGAACCTACACCACCAGCTTATACGGTCATGGAAGAGAAAGGCGTTGCGCCTTGCTTATGGATGAAACAATGGCGCAAATTAACAGAGAAAGAAGGGTGTTTAGCGTTCCCAGAACATGGGACGTTCAATCCAAAGGTACTGGAAAATCTGAGGTGGATGTTAAGTACACAAAAGCCACCCCCAAGACCGGCACAATATGAGGCTTTAGCGATTTGGGACTTGATGGCTCTTAAACATAGACAAGAAAGGTTTCAGAGAAGATTGAGAAGGGCAGAAAAATCTTATGCAGAGGCCAGATGGGATAATGAGAGCAAAATGTGGATACAGAGAATTGTAGATGGGCTGAAGTTATTCCCAGCAATAACTCAGGGAGAAGAGACACAGGGAAAGAAAGCCTCTTGCAAAACTGACAAAGACTCAGGCAAATCTAAAGAAAATAAAAGATCTTGGGAAGAGGACGATGATTCAGACGATGAAGAATTCATGGATAGACTGTTACATGATCGTCCGCCACCGTATGCGGTGAGCGACAGTGCTCCAAGCACTAGCTTGGATCCTGGGAACCAGACGCAGGAAAAGGGAGTTACTGATACAGTACAGACTAGCGATACAGCTTTGATACAGAATGGTGTCAGTGTACCCACTGCACCCGACATGCCGATACAGTTACAACCTCCACCGCAGATAAAGAGAATCTATCCTGATGTCCCGGTGCTTGAGACTACTACGAATTTAATAGTACCGCCAGACCCGATATAAACGAAGCCAAAGTTAATACAGATTGAATCGACTCCGAAATTAATGTCCCAACCACCACAGCTGATACCAGGGTATAACCCTGTAGCGGGACCACCAATAGTACCCGTACCAGGTACTTTGGAACAGACCTATGGTGTTGAAGCTCCAAGAGGTCTGGGTCCGGGTCAGACACCTGCTGCCACATCATTACCTATTACTGTTGGTCCCCCCGTACCATTGTATGCACAAGGTAAAAAAGGGGTGTGTGATCAGGGAGTGATGACTCAGGAAGCGATAAGAGGAGGGCCTGTGGGAACTCCGCAAATAATGGTTCTGGAGAGCAAGCAAATGAGCCACCGAGACCCTTAACGGACCTTAGTCCAGTGGGGGCACCTCTCGAAGCAATGTGTCAAGCAGGTTTAGGAGTTCTAACTCCCCAAACCATGAATGCGAATACTTCACACTCTCCGATGATACATGCAGGGAACATTTCACTGCAGGGATTTACAGTACAGCAGTTAAACGAATGGTTAGAGAAAACCTACACTTCGCAAAAGACTACTGTGACCACAGTTAAACCCGAAAAGGAGAAACAAGACGAATACCTGAACCTTGTATGACTAGGGGCAGAAGCTGGCAAGTTAGTGGAAGGGACAATGGGAGTAAATAGATTGGAATCATACACAGAAGCAGAATTAAGATACCTGTGTCCCAAAATTACCAAGAAGGTAGGCAAAGTACATCAGAGATTGGCAAACTTAGCAGACAAATACAATATCGATATCGGAAACACTAAACATTTGAAAAGGAGTTACAGATTAGATTTTGATTGAAAAGATTTTGAACACATGAGATCTGCAGGCATGAAAGCACATTTGAGAGAATTGCTGCAAAGTGCAGAGATTTGGGGTGCATTGGAAAAGTGGGAAGGCAGATGGGCAAAGAAAAGGGACAAGGGAAAGAGTGATAGTCCAGGGTCTAATCAAGCTAGGACCTCACCTGATTTGGATTCAGTAAAAATATTACCTATGAGAGAAACAGCTGGTGGCGTTCTAGTATATGTGCCATGGACTAGAGGAGACATTCTATCTTTTACTAACGATTACCCTAGACTGAGAGAAAAGCCAATCGAATGGTACCAACAAACGGACAGGTTTGTGAAACTTGCAAAGTGTCTTTGGGAAGACTTAAATACTTTGTTCAAGATCATTGTTCCGCCTGATTTGTGGCTCGAGTGCAAGAGAGGGGTAGACTGGCCGACGAAGGAGCCGGCGAGAGATAAGGTGACCGGAGCACCCTCAGAGGAGGTGATGAAGTATTATCATAAAGTGATTGCGTTTCTAAAACAGAAGGCGTCGCCGAAGGTGACGGACTGGCAGAAAATCGATCGGACCTCTCAAGAGGTTAAAGAGTCAATTCATGCTTATTACGAGAGATTGCTGAAAGCGTTTAAGCATTACAGTGGCACTGAAACAATTGAACCAAAAGACATGAATCACCTTGTGTTTAGATTCGTCGAAGGATTGAGGCCAGAAGTTAGTCAAATGATTAAGAATCATTTGATTTGTTGGCAAGCTAAACCGATTGATGAGGTGTTGCAGTATGCAAAGTACTGTAGTGATGAGATCGAATTGAAGCAGAAAAAGTTAAAGGAAAAGGTGATGGTGATGCAGATAAGGGCTGCGCAGGCTGGAATACAGGGAAATGGAGTTCAGCAGATGATACAACAACAACCGCAAATGAATGGTGTGTTTCAGGCACAACCAAGAGGCAGAGGTCGAGGGTTTGTGAACCGCGGTTTGGATATGAATAATGTTGTTGTCCAAAATGATGTTCAAGGGGTGAAAAAGATGTCACCATGTCACGCTTACGGGGGCGTGGGGCATTGGAAACGGGAGTGTCCAAATATGGTGCAGGATGGTGCAGTTCAGCAGAGCATTAATGTTGGTACATTACAAAATTCACGAGGTCCAAAAGTGAGACATCAAAGCCCGAATTTTCAGAATAATTTGGTACAAATGCAAGGGGTACAGCCCATGCAGCAGATGCAAATGCCGCGTTATCAGTCAATACAAATGCAACCAGTGCAACAGCAGATTCCCATGGTGCCTAGACAGCAAATGCAATAACCAATGGCTCCGATGGGACAGCAACAGGTGATGCTTCATCAGCAGGTCACAGGTCAGGTAACAAATCAAAACAATACTCTACAACAGTTTCCATTACGGGGAGAAAATGTCATGAATGAGGACTGGTCAGATGATAGCTCAGATAGTGAAGAGTGCAGGCTTGCAGCATCCCTAGAGGTGGATCAGAGAGGCTCATATGTGGAGGGAAAGGTGATGGGCTATAAGGTTTAATTCTTGGTTGACACAGGGGCTACACGCTCTACAGTTCGAAGTGCAGAAGTCCCAAGGTTGCCTCTCTCGGGGCGTACTATATGGGTGGTTGGAGTAGCAAATCAGTATTTGACTAACCCAATTACCGATCCGGTGCAGGTTGAGATTGGCAATTTCCAAGGGCTGCATGGATTTGTTGTATGCGATTCAAGTCCGGTATCCCTACTGGGAAGGGACTTACTGTGCAAGACAAAATGTTCAATTACCTGTTCCAATGATGGAATTGAAGTGCAGACAAACAGTGACGATGAAGGAGATGAGAGTCAATTTATAGAGGAAGAAGCAGGAACAAATGAGGACTACCCTTTGATTACTTTATTCCCAATGCATACATTGATTGACTTACCTGTTGAACTACAGGGAACAGTGACAGAGAAAGTGTGGGATTTGACTGGAAAGGAAGTAGGATTAATAAAAGGGGTCGAACCAGTCAAAGTTCAGATAAAACCAAATGCAGTGTTCCCACAGGTGTCACAATATCACATGACTCAGGCTGTCCTTATAGAGGTGTCACAAATAATTGCAGATTTTCTCAGACAGGGAGTCTTGAAAGAAGTCTTGAGCAGTCCATGTAACTCTCCCATCATGGGTTTAAAGAAGCCCTGTGGAAAAGTTTGAATTGTGCAGGATTTGAGGTAAATAAATGAAATTGTGATAAAGTGCTGCCCTGTGGTACCTAACCCAGCAGTAATAATGTTCCAGGTTTCCTGCGATGCTGAATGGTTTACCGTAGTAGACCTATCACAGGCCTTTTTCTCGATACCTCTCCATGAGGACAGCCAATTTTTGTTCAGTTTTAAATTCTTGGATAAGGTGTACAGTTGGTGCAGAATTCATCAGGGGTTCTCAGAGTCACCTTCCATCTTCAATCAGATATTGAAAAAAGATTTGGAACCACTTGTGCTGCCTTTTAATTCAACTCTTGTGCAGTACATCGATGATTTGTTAATCGCATCCAAAACCAGAGACGGTTGTAAATACGACACCATTGCACTACTGAATCATCTGGGAAAGAATGGACACAAAGTGTCACCCAGAAAGTTGCAGTATTGTCAGAAAGAAGTAAAATACTTGGGACATTTGATTGAGAAAGGGTCCAGAAGAATATCAAAGGAAAGAATAACAGCTGTTTTGCAGATGAATCCCCCAACAACAAAAAGAGATGTCAGTATGTTTTTGGGAATGGTGGGTTACTGTCGCCAGTGGATACCCAACTTCTCAATCATCTCAAAGCCACTAATAAAATTGACAGGAAAGGAAGTCAAAGATGAGCCATACACTATAACTTTGTCAAAAGAGGAGCTTGAGTCATTCGTAGAATTAAAAGAATGCATGTGCAGGGCACCAGCATTGGGAATGCCAGACTACGAAAAACCTTTTCTGTTGTTTTGTCATGAACGTGATGCTTGTTCTTTGTCTGTCTTAACACAGGTCCACGGAGATGCAAATCGCCCTGTAGCATATTTTTCAGCTACCTTGGACCCTGTCGCAGCAGCCTTACCGGGTTGTTTGCGGGCAGTTCCAGCAGTTGGTCAGAGTCTTTCACAATGTGAAGGCATAGTCATGGGATACCCTCTGACAGTAATGGTTCTACATTCAGTTGAAATTCTTTTGACACAAACTAAGACACAACACATGACAAATGCACGTCTCACTAGGTATGAGACGATCATACTGGGGTCACCGAATGTTACTCTTAAAAGATGCACTGTGCTGGACCCGGCAACTTTACTTCCTAATGAAAATGTTGAAATCAAAGATGGGGAAGAATTTGAGCATGATTGTCTTGAGGTGACTGAGTTATGCACCAAACCTCGTCCCGATATTCAAGACACTCAACTAAAAGAAAATGATTGCATCATGTTTGTTGATGGGTCCTGCTTAAGAGATTCTACAGGAACACTGAGAGCCGGTTACGCAGTATGTACCATAACTGGCATCGTCGAAGCCTCTTGGCTCGAGAGAGTGTTCTCTGCACAAGTGGCAGAATTAATTGCCCTTACTAAGGCATGCCACGCAGCTGTAAATTTGAAAGTCACTATCTATACTGATAGCAGATACGGATTTGGAATTGTGCATGATTTTGGCCAACTTTGGGCACAGAGGGGTTTTATGACCTCCTCTGGTTCTCCTGTGAAAAACGGTGAACAAATAAGAGATTTGTTGCACGCGATTCAGTTACCTCAAGAAATTGCCGTGGTGAAGTGCAGTGCTCACATTAGATCACAAGACTTTGTGTCTATGGGAAACGGCTATGCAGATCAAGTCGCAAGATTTTGTGCATTGAACTGTATATCGTTTAAGGAACAATGGGAATTGTTACCACAATCTGAAAACAACACCTGTTTAAATATGGCATTACGAGTGGTTGACATCTTAGATGAACTGAAAACATTATAGGGTCGTGCTAGCAAAGAAGAAAAACGCTCCTGGCAAAGAATGCAATGTGTACAAAGAGCTGATGATCTATGGGTTTCAGAAGAGGGAAAATTGGTCTTGCCAAATAGCCTTTTGTCACAGTTTGCCCGGCTCTATCATGGGCAGGCACATCTGGGAAGAGATGCCATGATCAGGTCCTTTAAGATTGAATGGTTCAATCCAAAATTCAGACATGCCGCAGAAATAACTTGCCACAGGTGTGTCATCTGTCAACAGATGAATGCTGGAAAAGGAACTGTGGTAACTTTGAGCCATATTGGGAGAGCTGGAGGTCCATTCAACAAAATGCAAATGGATTTTATCGAAATGCCTGTTTGTGGAGGATTGAATTACGTGTTGGTGATTGTGTGTGTTTTCAGTCATTGGATTGAGGCTTATCCCACACGTAGGAATGACAGTCTTACAGTTGCAAAACTACTACTCAGGGAGCTGATACCGAGATTCGGGTTTCCGGTTTCTATAGAATCAGATAGGGGAAGACACTTCGACAATGAGGTGATTAAACTCCTGTGTGCCACACTCAACATTGAACAAAGGCTGCATTGTAGCTATCGCCCTGAAGCATCAGGACTAGTTGAGCAGATGAATGGTACTCTGAAATCAAGGATGGCAAAAATGTGTGCAGCAACAAACATGAAGTGGCCAGATGCCTTGCCTCTAGTACTGATGTCAATGAGAAATACCCCTGACAAGAACACGGGACTGTCCCTCCATGAAATCCTCATGGGCAGAGCAATGAGATTACCAGCAGTACCTGGAAATGCACTAGTGAATATTACAGATGATATGGTGTTGGATTACTGCAAAGGTTTGGCTGACGTGATTCGCTCTTTTTCTCACCAGGTGGAAGCCAACGCGTTGCCACCGATCGGCGATCCAGGTCACTCTCTACAAGCCGGTGATTGGGTGGTTGTCAAGAAGCACGTGAGAAAATCGTGCCTAGAACCACGTTGGAAAGGACCGTATCAAGTAATATTGACGACTACCACTGCTGTGAAGTGTGCCGGGGTTCCCAACTGGATACATGCCAGTCATACGAAAAAGGTAACGTGTCCTGTTGAAGAGGAACTTGAAGTTTCCGGCACAGCGAATTCAGGAAGAGAAGTCTCAGAGTCAGAAAACAGTCAAGAAGGAACTGAGACTACCGGAGAGCCCACTGAGAACAGCCTTGTCCCTCAAACAGTCAATGAGTTCGAGAGAGGTGACAGAGTGCCTATCTCAGTAGAGGCACCAGGAGAACTAAGCCAAGGAGAGGTTCTCCCAGAAGTAGACGAATACGGGTTAGAATCTGAACCCAACGCTGAACCAGAAGAAGACAGAGAAGAAGAAACTATAGATACAGATCAAAGCGTGTCAGAGTATCCTGAACCAGTTGCAGGTCCGTCAAGAGAAAACACCATATTACAAGAGGAGGGTGCTGTTCAATATTCTGAAGGAAAACATCGAGGAAAGACACATAGAGGCGACAATTGGCCAGACAAATCACATCCTAAGATAAGGGAGGTATCAAATGATACAATAATAGAGGAGAGTGATGCATCACAAGCAAACGATTTGAGTGACGGAGAACAACAAGGTGAACGAAGACTAAAAAGAAAAAGAATCGCGAACAGAAGATATACAGGTCCTGAGTGGGCGTATGCTACAACCTCTGAATGGCAACAAGAATTGCTAGCATTCTGTTTTGATCGAGAAGTACCAGGCCAGTATTATGGTACCTGAACAAAACCCAAGGAAGACTTGGCTAATTTTGAAATTTGAAAAACTGAGAAAAGAGACTTTAGAAAACTACTGGAAGTGACACTAAACCGGATTTGACCTTTAAAGAAACCTGATTATGACAAGCTGCTAACCTGATTTGACAAAAAGGGGTCCTGGAGTGAGTGAAGACGCTGTAATATACGCAGAAAAAAAAAAAAGAAAAGAAAAAGAGAGTTTTATTCTTAAGTTGGTTGACGATCTGCTATTCTGATTCTATACAAACATGGCTTATAATAGAAATAGTAGCAAAGGAAGTAAGGTGTGTGGTTGGTTAGGTCTTATAATAGGTGCTGTGTGCGCAGTGATGATTATAGGAGTGATCGGCGAATGCCGTAGAGAGAGAAGGAAACTATTAACTCAACTTCAAAACCTGAGACCACTATTAAACTAACACCATGGGAGAGATTTGAGCAAGATGCAAGACATATGCATGAGGGAACTAATGCAAAAGGGGAACTTTCTACTAATGTATTCTATCGCTTATTGAACGAATATGTCGAAACCATGGATGCAAAAGATTGTTATGTATGTACTAAAATTCCTTCGTCTGTACAGGAGGGAGTTACCTATCATAGCCTCCCTCTCACTTATGGAATTAGTTGCAGCTTGCTATTAACAAGATTCTATAATCAAGAGCATGTGCAATATTTTTATTCGAATTTGGATGTTGTGTTTTCTTTTGTGCCTGTGATTGAATTTTTGAATAAATTAGCTAAAGAGCATGATATAAAAATAGTTAGAAGATTCTTTGAACCAACACTTACATTTGGGACTGCTTATGCACATTGCAATAACTTGACTTGTTTATTGTCACCTGTAGAGAAAAGCTTTTTAGATCACACGGATGATAGACGCAAAGCACTAAAAGAAAGATTAGAAAAAGGATTAGAGAAACGTACATATGCAAATTATTATGCTTATACTGCAATCAAAACACAAGGCAAACTAGCTATAGATGCATTACACGTAGGTAGACTCTGTGTATATAGACCAAAATCTGATCAAGACAATTTGTTTATGGGTACGAGTGAGTGTAGGCATGTGTTTTTGTTTCAGAGTAAATGGACATTTATGTTGAATGGACAAGATCCAGCGATCCCTGGAATCTATTACATCTGGGGGCTAAATGCTTATTACCGTCTCCCTAAGGGATGGTATGGGACATGTTATCTGGGGATAGTATTCCCAAAGATATACCAGATTGATGACTTAAAACAAATACCTAAAACATCTGAATTACAACATCCTACACAAAAACGAGAATCAGTGGCGGCTGTCATTGGTGATATATTTGGAGCCATAATCCCATCAGTAGGGGTTATCTTGAATTCTATGAAAATTCAAAAGTTGTCTACTATTGTGGATAACATGCTGACAAATTTTACAGGGGCTATACTCCTGATGGATACTGAACTTGCTGCAGAAAGAGCTATGACTCTTCAAAATCGGCTTGCTTTAGACATTCTTTTAGCAAAGAGTGGAGGTGTCTGCAAAATGTTTAATGAGCATCATTGTTGCTCATTCATACCAGATAACAGTAAGAAAATTAGGGGCATGCTTACTAACCTTACTAGAGATAGCACAGACTTGAAGGATCTGAAAGAACTTGGTGTTTGGGAGAAATTTGGGAAAGGAATTGCCCGAGTGGGAAGCTGGTTTACCAACATTTGGAATGGGGTACTTGCAAAAATATTAATGGGTCTATTAATTATTTTGGCTTGTCTATTAGGATTATGGGGAATTTGTAAAATAAATGATAAAGTAAAAAGAAATTGGACCAAAAGAACCAGACGAAATGAAGAAAGTGAGAGAGAGAAAATGTTCAATGAAATATGGGAAAGTTCTCATAAAGGGCAGGATGTTGAAATGCGCATTATGCGTAAGGTGAAAAATTAAGAAATAAAGAACCAAAGAAAGATTTGTGTGATGACGAGCGTCATCAGAGGAGGGACTGAGAGAGCGTAGTTTAAATATTACATATTAAATGTGAAATGCTTATATCTAACGATGCTGTATACAAAATGATCGCAAAATATTATTTGCTTGAATGTATTCTTAAACGCAATTATAAGTGAAACTGCTATTGTACACATATACTAATGTCAATTATATGGAATAACTGTTTGTATTACGATTAATATAATATATTAACACATACGGAGATTTATTCGTATTAGAATCCATAAGCCTTAAGTTAGCGTAAGTCGAAGAATTGGCTGTGTAGCTCTAATATTAAAGCATATTTTTCTGTTTCTCCAGTGTGCTGACTCGCAGAAGGCCATGACCCAGCATGTGTTCTTTTCTTTGTTTTATGTAGCAAACTTAGGTTTGTTCTCATCCGCATGCTAGCTGCTTTAGTATAAATTTTATACGTTTTTGCAACATTGATTGAAACATCCAAGGACATTCATCCATGGAAAAGAGAACTTTTGACCTGAAGAATATGCCATAAAATGAAGTAACCCCGGATGTGCCACCTACGAAAAACGTCAATTATGAAGACCAATCAAAGTGTTATAAATTATCTTAGGGTGACAAAGGCATTACTTAATGTATAATTTGATAGGTTAAAGATAGTGGGGTGTAGTGACTGTCCAATAGAATTTTAGGGGAAGGTATTGCAAAAAGGGGATAAAAACCCATGACACAGGAGACTCGAGAGATTCAGGTAGGGAATGATATGGATTGCATCCAGAAACTCTGTCACTCTGGTGACTTGAGACTTAATAAACCATCCTCACCCTTAGTCGCCCCATTACACTTTTCCTCCTTATGAGGGAAGTGCCCCTGTTCCTAGAATAGATAGACTGACGACGATCCAACTGATGTCCTGAAGACGAAGACTGATCCTGTATGCTGACTCATTCCGAGGAGGGTAATTATGACAGTTGCTTTTGTAATTTGTCTACTTGCTTTTCCTTTCTAGGTACCAACTGCTGTATTTTTGGATAGAGACCCTAGTTAGATGTTTTCCAAATTGGTGTTCTAAATTGTTTTGCATGAAGTCCAACATGCTGATGCTAATTAGTGGTTAGATTAAATATTCACCTTGTCTGACAAACGGACATGACTGACGTTGTGCTATGCTGAACTGAGACGTATATGCTGTTCTATGTACTCTGATTTGTGTATATCATACGTTAGTGTCTTAATGGTTGTCATCTTCGCATTGTCAAAATCTTATCACAGTTGCCATATCGTGACTATGCTCTTTTGCTTCTTGGTTTTGAGATTAATACTTTGCTATTAGATTGTAATCAGTAGGAAATAAAATTCACAAAACTTCAATAAAGGTATGGTTATTCATGACTGAAAGGTCATGGTTGCGTCAACAGTTTAACCAATGTCTAAAGTGAAATATATTGTGGTGATATATGTTGATGATATTATTGATATACTGCTTGACATATTGATCAGTTACCTTGTCTTATGGTGTCTCTCCACTGGGTCAAAAGATTCATCGGCTTAAAACGAGTCCTAATGTGTATAAATTGACATAGAAGGACGCGTTAACAACAACACTTCACTCAGGAACTAACAGGGACAAATTAGCCTGTGAATTTAAGAAACAAAGTTATTTAAAAATACATTTCCTATTCATATATGTACCTGTTCCTTTGGGTTCCCATACAGTTGGCTGTCCAGGGCAAGATCTCCATGATGAGGAGTTCCAACTCCTCAGATGAGAAGTTAGAAGCCCTGTCACCTGCTTTGCCTGGCATCCTGGCTCCCAGAGGTCGATAGTAGCAAAAGTGGAGGAAGTGTTGTTTCCTACAGTGTTAAGAGCCAAGTGAACTTTTTTTCCAAACGCCCCGTACATGTACACGACGTACACAGTAGTCAACGAAGACAACACAGCCATTGACATTTGTGCATTGCTGTCACACACATTTGCCTGTGGCTATGTTCATCGTGGAGTGTTACACCAACAATCCGGCCAACTTCTGCCAACGGCCGTGGGTTTGCCAATGTCCTGACGCCAAGGTCAGGCGATCGTCATTTTAGGTTGTGAACCAGTGTATTTTTAAATGTTTAAGTGCATCACCACCACTCAAAATGGTGGCTAGTGTTGTGGCGGGCCACTCACCTGAAAAGCAGGATGTCTGCAGGGGCGACAGTATGCCCCCGACCGGCTGGAACAACTCTCAGCACTGCCTGGTGGACACAGAAGCCCCAGCAGGTGTCCCAAAAGGAAAAGGGAAGTGGAAGAGAAAGTGACAAACACTTTCAAGTCTTGCCTCCCGGTCCAGCCAGGCACCCTGTATCTTCGGGGGGGTCAGCTCGTTGTTGACAGAGTGATAGTAGAGTTAGTGCACTCAACTTCCTTGAAACTGAATATCTCTTTCTGATATGGGCAGGGGAGCAGTAGAAGAACCACAGGATGTTCCAGCACTTTTCTTGGATAATAATTACTGTTGGCACAATTACTAACACTGCATTACCAAAAACTGAGTACCATAACAATAAGTACTGCAACACTAGGGTTGGCTTCACAGAGATTCACTGTTGCACACTACAATTTGAACTATGGTTGCACTTATCATGCAAAAGAAAGACAAATAAGGGCATTAATTAAATCACATATAACTTCCCTGCATGCATAGGGTTAAACTAAAAAGAACAAAAACAACCCAAGAAATACAAATGTCCACTCTGGGTTCAAACAGTTAGGGTGGCACAGTTTGGTTTGGTTTCACTGTGTGTGAAAAACCCTCCAAAAAGCAAATTCCCCAAAATTGAAACACAGGCATGATTGACACAATTTAAATCCAAGAGTTATGCCATTAGAGAAAGAAAAGTCATGTAAATGCTCTTTTAAAATTGCACTGTCACTTTTTGTAGTAATTGAACTAAAGCACGATTTCCTGAAGCACATTTAGGCAAGTAACTACAATAATAATGTAGAATGTTCAGAAATGCATTTGTCTCTTCAAGATAAGCACTCTGCCAAAATACGAGAGCTGAAATACACCAGCTGTTCTAGGAAAGCACAGTGCTCAAAGAACAAACTCCCTAGAGAATGTTAGTCACTTAGCTGCAGTCTTTTCTGCTGTGCTGGAGGAATGTCTGGTGTCAGCTGGTACAGAAACTAAGAAAATAATTGCCACAAAAGTCCTGAGTACAAGGATGACAGCAGGGGCTGGACTGCCAACTCAGATGCTGAGATCAGGAAGCAAAGCAAAGCCATGTAGGGAGGCAGGCTTCACTCCATGTGTGGATGAAAATAAACGTCACCACGCCCAATCAGAAGCACATGTCTACACCTACTCACAACAGCAAACAAGCATTGGTAAAACAAGCATTGATGAAACCAATTGTGTAACACAGCACATTATGTTTACTTAGAAACATGAAGGTTCAACCAGAAACAGAGATATGATTTAACCCTAATCCCTGGGGATGCTGACAGATAACGCAGGAGACAGCCTGGGGATTCCTGACAGCTAGTTTGTTAACAAATGTAAAATACATACAACGCTGTTTTTTAATAAATTTGATACATCAAAATGTAATTTGTTCTGTTTTTAAAATCAATAGTGATGCGGTGTATTTTATTCTTCCGTTGATGGAATTTTAGAATAAAAACATCAACAACAGTAATGTGTAAAGAATACATTTGAAATGTATTATTTACACAAAATTAAAAAAAATATATCAGATGTAAAAAAAACTGTAATTCTAAGTTGCAGCATCAATTAAAAAAATGATGTGTACATATGTCACAAAAATATATGTAATTGTCAATGACATGAGATGTATGTTGATTATCAAAGTTTTGTATGACCATTTTGACTCATATTATTTCCTTAATGCAGACATATGAACCCTGTGAGAGGTGGAAGATGACAGCCTCAAGTGTTCAGAGCTTTTCCAGACCTTGCCATGGAAGAAAGGGACATTATAAAAGAAATCAGATTGAATAGGCAAACAATCCTGGATTTCTCATCAGATGGAGCCAGATCTTCTGCCTCACAATAGGAATCCCATAGCAATAACACCCATAGTGAAACTCATGGCACTACTCCATTTTGTGGCCACAGGACCCTTCCAATACACTGTGTCAGTATCTGGAGGCATGTCACAACCAACTTCATGTGGTGTGCATGAAGTTCTTTCTTTAATGATGACACACATCAACAGCTTCATCCAGTTTCCACGTCATGAGGATTATGCAAATGTGAAGGGAGATTTTTATGCTTTGGGTGGCATACCACATGTGAATGGAGCAGTTGATGGCACACATATTGCCCTTGTGCCAGCACATGCCAGGGAACAGGTCTACCACAGTCAGAAGAACTTCCATTCAATCAATGTGCAAGTTGTCTGCTTACCAGATTTGTACATCTCAAGCATGTGTGCCTGTTTCCCAGGGTCAACACTTGATTTTTATGTATTGCGGAACAGCAGCATACCTCTGCAAATCTCACAACTTGAGCCTCAGAGGACCTAGCTTGTTGGAAAGTTCTATATGACAATAAGACCATCTGCTTTTTTTAGGAATGTTCAGTGAATAAGAATGTATTGCTTAATATATTTTTTACTTTCATATAGGAGACTCAGCTTATACTAACCAACCATTGTTGTTAACACCGCTGAGGAATCCAGCAACATCAGGGGAAGTCTGCTTTCGTGAGGCCCATGGAAGAACAGGGAGGCCAATGGAGCGGGCTTTTGGGTTCCTGAAGGCCAGATTTCCCTGTCTGGATAAAACTGGTGGAGCCCTCCTCTACTCACCTGATAAGGTGTGCCAAATCACATTTGCCTGCTGCCTGCTGCATGCTGCACAACATAGCCCTGCGCCTGAACATCCCATACATTGCAGAGCATGGACCCCATGAAGAGCCACCGGGTGGGGGTATTGAAATGGCAAATGAAGATGACAGTGATGAAGAGGAAGGAATTGACATACGTCAAGATGTCATTGACCACTTCATTGCATGAATATAAGAATATCTTTACACAATGTTACATTCACTGTCAGAGCAACTTGTGATGAGCATATCAGTCTGTGCTGGATTTTGTTTAGGAATGGGGAGATCTGGAAAATTCCTGGGCAAGGATGTTTGTTGATCAAAGGTTTGACACATTGACTACTGTGTTCATGTACATTGATTATTTTTGATTGATCTACGTGATTGTGCTCTCATATATTACTATTTGTAATGTGTCAATTTCAAAGTTGTGACACTTGTTGTAATATGCTGCTGTTGCCAAGTATAAAGGAAACATGTGTTGATCTTGTGCATGACACACACACTTTGGATGTACAAATCTTGTACAAAGACAACTTGCACATTGATCGTATAAGAGTTGTTGGTCTTGCATTAGACTTGTTTTCTATTATGTGCTGCCACCAAGGCAATATATGTTGCTTCACTTGCTCTAACCACATGTGTGATTTGAACCATAGCATGCTCATCTCCATTCACATTTGCTAAATCATTTTGTGTTAAGTGTATGAGGCTGTTGATGTGCCTTATTATTGTAGGGTTATCTTCTGGCAGAACACCACTTTAAGTTGGTTGTGACATTTCACCAAATACTTATACAGTGTAATGGATTGATCCTGTGTTCACAAAAGGTAATTTTGCTATGATTTGGGCTACTAGTGTTATTGATCTATCTGGGATTCCTCTTGTGAGTCAGGATTTCTGGCTCCAGCTGGTGACATGAATCAAGATTAATTTGCCTATTGCACTTTTTTGTGGTATCAAATTCCTTTCTTCCTTGGTATCAAGATTTGAAACTGTACTTGTAATGATGCTACAGACAATTTGGTTCATGGCAAAATCATATTTTATTTTATTTTAGTTTGACCAACACATCTTTATTGGAAATGGATGTAATTGATACATCAGGATTTGTGCTGATACTAATTATATTACAAATTTGGAATTGGGAGAAACATTATCTAAATGTAGCAATTTGTTTCAAGCAATCTTTTTGTTTTCAGATTTTTTAAAAGAAATATGGAAGTAAATAAAATTAAAAAAAATTATACCACAAGAAAATTCACTGATCTTTGAATTTGTGCGTGGTTTTATTTTTACAAACAGACATCAACTCAAACACGATGAAAACATTACACAAATGAAAACTAGAAACAAAACAGTAAGTCAAGGTGAATGAAACTATTTTTGTAGACGTAAAATTGAAGTCCAATGTACAGAATACGTCTGCCATCAAAAAGGTAAATGCGTTTAGAAATAGTCCACAGAGGCAATGATAGTCACACACTGGAGGGAATTAGGTTCTACTTCTCTTGGTGGTGGTGATGGTGGAGGTCTTGATATCCTGTCCTGGTGGTCCGGATGAACATCCCCTTCTGGGGGAAGGGGTGATCCAAAGTTGCAGGGAATTAGGTGGTTGCAGGTGTTTCTGCATGTGGCAGAGCCTCCCTTTCTGAGGCTGAGGCAGGTGTAGTGGGGCCGGATGATGTAGGGCCACAAAAAAGGTAGCTGTTGCTGGGAAAGTCCTGCACATATGGTGGTAAATGTCAAACAGCACCCTAGTCAGGGTGCTCATATTAGAGTTGTGATTCTGAATGTTTAAAATGTCTCCCTCTTCAACTGCTTCATGTCCTGGAGCTCTGTAAAGACCTGGCTCATCATGTCTTAGGAACTGATGTGAGGCTCCCTAGACCTGGTCAATGCTAGTCTGGATAACAGTGTACCCAGTGGCCTCACTTTGCTGGCCCACAGATTCCCTCCCACAACTTCTACCCCTACTACCCTGTGCCCTTGAGATAGTGTGCCCCATCCCACTATGTCCTGGCTGAACTGGAGGTGTTGGTGGTGTTGGTGTTGTCTCAAAAGCAACCAGGACAGGGGAGAGGGCACAAGATTGATGTGATATGACTTTGGACACAGGAAATGGAGGTATCCATTGGCGGAGGTGTTGTAACAGCTGGACTGGAAGGTGTAGATGTGGGCCAAGTGAGTCTAACTGGAGCTGTCTGACTAGACAGACCAGATGGACGAGGCAACTCACCATCATCCAGACTTGCAGGAGTGAACTCCTCACTGTAGGCTTGATCCTGGTCTGGAGTGGAGGTATCCTCTGTGGCTGATGATGAGCCACGTACTCTTGGTGTAGGTCTTAAGATGAAAATCATAATGTAAGAGTCTGGATTATGAATGAAGGCCCACGAGCTGCATATAAAGCAACCTGAAGACAAATCATTTTACAACTAATGGTATTATTAGGCCTTTCAGTGTTTGTGGCAATGTACAAACACTTAAGTGATTACACTCATGTTAACTTTGCAAAATACTACATTTAAAGAGATGGCCTGGAAAGTAATACCTACTAAGGAAGGGTACGTGGGATACACCACACACTCACCCCAACTAAGTAGACAGTAGAAATGTGAAAGAAACCTTTCCAAGGCCTAGCATGCTAATAATAAGACTATCCTATGACTTGGTAGGATTTCCGGCATTAGTCATCATATCATCTTTCTTAGATACATTTAATATCATTACAAAGTAAGTTCTGTATGCAACATGACTTGTAAGAAAGAAAACCTTCAAATCAACATACTTGTAAGACCAATTGCATCAATTCAATGTACTGACGAGCAAGAGACAACATACAATATTGAAAATCATGTCATTTTCATTCATTGTATCAAATGGGATTTGTCTAATGCATGAGACTTTAACATGTGCGTATATGTTAGAAAAGAGAGGATGAGAAACATCACAGTGCAAATATGTTTCCAGATACAGAAAAAATGCATTGTTAGTTGTAGTCATTTCAACTTCACATTACCAACGCTTTGAAAAATGTTATTTGTACATTCCTAGTGAAATATAGGCTGTGTAGATGTACAAACATATACAAAGGAATACAATCTGTGGAATATGTTGATTGCAGAAGAAACACTTACACTCGCCATACCGTCATATTCTAATGGATGGAGTTTGGAACCTGTTATCTTAAGTAGAACAAAATACATTCAAACAAACAAGCAAATGCAAAAACGGATCAATGAAAAACAACACACATATTGACTATACATATTGCCCAGTAGTAAAATGAGAGATAGTACCATACTGCTGCTATTTTGATGATAACATTAGATTTGTGAATTTTAAATTTGGGTTTCTGTGTCTTACAAAGGAAGGTGGACAACACATCATCGCCAGCTAACTCAAGAGCAAACACTACATTTCTGTTTCTTGAGTCATTGAGAAGTGTAACTTACCAGTCTCCACTCCACCAGGGATTCCAGTCAGGTCTTTAGGATGTGGAATTTGCAAGACATTCTCCCGCCAGGGAAAAAGTAGTACTGAGGGCCTGGGAGAACCACCACCAGTCCTCTGGGCCACCAGGTGACACTTGGAGGTAGCGAACACACTCTCCCCAGTTCATCGTTCTATCTCTTCCTAATTTTGTCCTGTTACAGCATTCACTCTGTTAACTACTCTGGTCTACATTTGTCTTTTCTGAGATACAGTTGTATTTTGTACTTGGGATCCAAAGAATTGTGGCTCTACTCTGATGATTTTATCCACCGTGACTGACAATTCTACCTCTGTAAAACGTGGATTCCTCTTCCCTGCCATACTGAGAAACTAGAAATAAATAAAATAGTGGCCCACAAGTTGATACTTTAAAAAAAATATGAAACACATGACAAATGAACAGAGAGGGGAAAAAGACAATAACCTGCCTCCTGAGTGGCACATTCAGCAGTAAAATGGTGTTCTGCAGTGGAATGACAAAAGATCATGGTATTAAATGGAATCAATTTTAATAGTGTAGTTTGTAGGTGTTCACAATTGGCCAATATACATCAGGTATGTGCTGCCAGCATCCATCCAAAAGACAAAGCCATTGTACATTGTTGAGCGGGTCTTGAATAGACTCTAGCCATCAGAAATCTGCCACCAGAACAACGCCAACACAGCTGTGAAACCTAAATAACCTGTAAACTGGTGACATTTTTAACCCTGCATGCTAAATATCTAACAGGCTACCTATGGTTTCCCTATAACTCTTTCTTTGGATACACTAAGGTGTGACAGTGAAAGAAGGGTCTGTCATAAAAGTTCTGTTTAGGTATGACTGTGTAGGCATGAGCTAACAAATAAGGTGCAGCAAACCTTTCTCAAACCATAACTTCAGTGTCAATCAAGTTTTATAATTCATAACAAATTGACACTTCATGGTGATCTCATTTGTTTTCCTATAGAGAATTGTTTGCAACGCATTGTCTTTGACCCTTCTAATAAGTTTCCTCCGGCTTATCCAAGACTAGATATTGACAGTATAGTTTAGGCACGATCTAACAAAGTTGGTGCAGCCAACTTTTCTCAAACTATAACTTTAGTGGCAATCAAGTTTTATAGTTCATAACAAATTGACACTTCATGGTGATCCCATTTATTCTCTTATAGAAAATTGTTTGTAATGCATTGTCTTTGGCTGTTCTAATAAGTTCTCTCTGGTTTATCCAAGGCTAGATGTTGAAGGTAAAGTGTGTTGAAGATGATCAGTAAGAATTGTGTTTCCAATAATTTTAATAACATTGGATTTTAAAGTATTTTGGTATATTATGATGATTTAGCCACCTCTTCTATAGAAACTGTACTATTTCAGTGAAGTCACTTGCATTTTATATCTTAATGGATTTAAATCTTACAGCACTTTATAGGGATTTTATATACCAACAGTTTTAATGGATTTGTGTAAAGCATCAAGTATATGTGCCGAAACTCAGGGGCTTGACTTTAATTATGCATTCTGAAGAGTTTATGTATTCTTGTCTGCTTTCCCTTTCACCTGCACTTTATATTTTAATGGATTTAAATCGTATAGCACTTTATACTCACAATAGTTTGAACAGATTCATATAAAGTGTTAAGTTTATGTGTTGAAATTTAGCGGGGTTGATTTTAATTATGCATTCTGAAGAGTTTATGCATTTTAGTTTGCTTTCCCTTTTTCCCCATCCCTCTCCTTTTGCTAAGATTTTAACTAATCATGCAAATAAAGACTCATTTCATTACCACCCTAAATATGCTTGTAGCAATTCCACTGCTCTGATGGTGAAGGAGTACTGTTAGCCAGCATTGGAGTCTGCTAAATCATCAGTGGTAGACCTCTTACAGAGCAGACTACACACTGTTGTTGCAGACAAAGGTTTAGCCGTCATAGATATTAAATGCGGCAGTCGGAAGTCTGTCAGCTTGATGGAGGACTTGGAACCTCCTTTACAGCAGGCTGCTGGCTAAATCAGGCCCAGACAGCGGCATTGCATTTTATTGCTCATTGAAAGCAAGCAACAGTTGGTCGCGGTGATTTGCTCAGCAGAAGACATTTCTGAGTCTTGAATTAGATTTGCTGCAAAATGAATTAAACAGCTGTGCAATAGTCCAGAATAAATTGCATAAAAATGATTGATTGACATTGAGATGATGCTTTCAATGCAGAGTCTGATAAGGTCAGCAGGAAGAAGGACTTTGTGAAGGTTTCCTGTCAGATGAAGCAGAATCAGTGCCCTGACACACCCGTCATATTCTTCCATCTTCAGAGTGTCGGGCACCTCAAGTACCATCAACTTTCATTCTTGGTCTAAGCTGAGCTTGATGTAGACAAAGAACTATTAACAATAATTGCCAAAGCCAATAGGTCTCACCTATGAAAGAGCTATTGGCTTTGCCAATGTCTTTTAGCCATGTTGTACACCAGCATGGCTGCTATTCAGCCTGGCTAAAAGTTAGTGCTGTAGAGGAGAGTGGCGTGGAGTAGAGTGGTGAAAAGTGCAGTAGATTGGCAAAGGGTGGGGTAGAGTGAAGTGGCGTATTATGGCATAGAGAGGAGTAAAGTATCAAGGAGTAGAGTGGAGTGGATTAGAGTTCCAGAGTGGAGTTAAGTAGAGTGTCATGGAGGGGCATAGAGTTGAGGGAGGTAAAGTGGAGTAAAGTGCTGTGGAGTGGAGTGGCGTAGTGTAAAGTGGAGTAAAGAGTCATGGCTTGGAGTGACATAGAGTGCAGTGGAGTGTTGTAGAGTGGCCTAGAGTGAAATGGCATGGAGTGTGGAGGAGTGGAGTGTTATGATGTAGATTGCAGTAAAGTGTCATAAAGTGGAGTATGGATGGTGCGTTAGCGCAGTGCCATTACAGACAATACGTTTTCAATTGAAATGACCATTACATTTGCACTTACATTTTTAATGATAAAACTATACAGTGCTCAGAGGACGGTGTGTGGAAATAGTATCACCTAGTGTACTGATTTGTTTTGGTTGTATTTGTTTTTATCACACTTCCGAATTACAAAAAAATGTGCTTCACTTGTTCTTTCCTTATTCTTATATATTCTGAAATATTTGCACAGTTATTTTGCAGGCATTTACATTTTGTTGTGTGCTAGAAACAACTCTTTTCTTTCCTAGTACCTAGTGAGATTGTCACATAAACCTTCTCTCTTTGAAGTCAGAAAGAGAAAATGTAATTCCCCCGGAAGAAAGCACCTGACGTGACCGCTCTATGAACTCATAGCAAATGTGACAAGAGCAGAACAAAATTTAAAGGCATATTTACAGAAAGCAAGGCTTGTGGAAGAATACAAGAAATGCAGGTAAACAAGCACTGCCCCATGGGAGGGATGAAGACCACCTGGACAGCCTAATAAAGCCAGCAAATAGAAAACCAGAAAATGTAGGTTACAAGCCACAAAGCCAAAGGTAGGCAATGGGTTGAATGCTCTCCCAGGCAAGCTTTAAGAATGCACACAAGAAATCTTTTTGCACCCAAACAGCTGCGCTGTCTGGGAGGCTTCGACCCAAAAACGGCACCAGTAGGCAAAGTCATGATGGCGGCATACAGAGACCCACAGGGCACTCATCCACCTGGGTTCGTTCATTAAATAGCCATCCATGCCCAACACTGGGGCACATATTGCTGTCATAGATAGGAGAATGTCTGTGATTATGGTGGAGAAAATTGAAGGCAGTGAAGGGAGAAACCTCTTGAGAGGTCTGTCAAGGAGCTGTGCAACTTGGAGTGTCCGCGGCGGCCATTCTGGCTTTCCCGCTGGGCTGGCGGGCGACCGCCAGAAGGCCACCCGCCAGCCCAGCGGGAAAGCGCCTTCAAAGAGGAAGCCGGCTCCGAATGGAGCCGGCGGAGTTGAAGGCGTGCGACGGGTGCAGTGGCACCCATCGCGATTTTCAGTGTCTGCTTGGCAGACACTGAAAATCTTAGTGGGGCCCTGTTAGGGGGCCCCTGCAGTGCCCATGCCATTGGCATGGGCACTGCAGGGGCCCCCAGGGGCCCCACGATACCCGTTACCGCCATCCTGTTCCTGGCGGTTTGGATGGCGGTAAGGGGGTCGGAATCCCCATGGCGGCGCTGCAAGCAGCGCCGCCATGGAGGATTCCCTAGGGCAGCGGGAAACCGGCGGGACACCGCCGGTTTCCCGTTTCTGACCGCGGCTGTACCGCCGCGGTCAGAATGCCCATGGATGCACCGCCAGCCTGTTGGCGGTGCATCCGCGGCTCTCTGCCCTGGCGGTAGTCAACCGCCAGGGTCAGAATCAGGCCCTAAGTCTCCAGAGAGTGTTGACCTGCAACGGAGCCCACGAAAGCAAAGAAAAAGATCATAGATGGGGATAAACATTTCAAATAATTTTTGAGTGATATGGCATCCTCCGGCAGATGAGGCCCCTGCAGGAGGCCAGCTTTCACAGAGGATAGGGACAGTAGACAAGAACTGAAGCAGGCTCAGTAGAGCTTCAGCAGCAGACTAGAGAGGCAAGAAACCATTGTCATTGTCAGAAACCATTGAGAATAAAAAGAAGACCGTTTTGGAGCAACTTTCTAAAGATGGGGACAGACCTTCCCCCACATTCAGAAACTGCTAAGGGATTTATGTAAACACATAGGTCTTGGAGAGCATATATATTAACTGGTTAGGCAGGTGAGGAACTGATGTAAGTTGTAGATATGGCTGGGACCCAGGCAGGTAACTGACAGGAAGAGTGCATCTAGTTGGATTTTGTCTCTGAAGAAGTCGGGCAGGTGAAGACTTTGTTTTCCTATGTGCTCAGCCTGGGTTTGGGGGTGGGAGGATTGGAGCTGTTTCAATTTTCAGTTTTGAAGCTCAGGAGGAGTTACGCAGGAGAAGGAGGATACGTAACGGAACCAACCATATAAAACAGGTTCCAATGAGCGAAAAGGCACTGCACCCACCTTAATGGGTAGTAGTAACCACGGGTTTCCTCCAACCCACAGTACTACATTGAGCCTCAGTGACACTCTGAAAGAGATAAAGATCACTAGCCTTAATGTAGTGGGTCTGAGTGCCTCGCAAGAAAGGCTTTTCTGTTCTCTCACTCCTACCAGATTATGGCATTGAGATGATTGTGCTTCAGGAGATCCATTGTCTTAAGAAAGGCTGGCCACTGCTCCTTTCAAAATGGTCCACTAGGCAATATTTCTCTTCCGAACCTAAGAAAAAAGCTGGAGTAGCCATCCTTCTGGCAAACAAATGGAAGGGCAAGGTTAATGGGGAAGCACCAGCTATAAAGGGCAGAACGCTGGCACTTAAAATAGCAGTGGCTAAATACACATTTACAGTAGCGTCCATATATACGCCTCCAAAGGAGGGCTGGAAAAATTCTTGATAGTGACGATCATGAATATACTGAGCTCACCAGACAGTAATATTGTAATAGGAGAGGTTTTTAATATAGGAGTCGATAATGGCCTGAACAGGTTAGCCCAGAGAATGGGCCAGACAGGGACAATTTCCAAAGAAGGATTGTGGTCGGTGAATGATGTCGGGATGACAGACATTTGGCAAAATGTATGCACAGACAGGAATGACCTCTTATCCACAGAGCTGAAGACATCCACTAGGCTAGATTATTTTTAGGGTCTCTTCATCTAATGGATAAGGTGCATGTACTAGATATAGGGTCCAGTCAGTGTCATACCATGCCCCAAGTCACATCCTGATAGATTCCAGGGTCTTGGAAAGTGAAGGCTAAGTGACACTCTTCTTATAGCGAAGACAAGACTCAAGTCGTGGAAGCATTTATCCCCTTTATTCCAGCTAATGATAGAGCGGGGAAAGGACTGGGACACATTAATCTCACTAGCAGCAAATAAAATAGATAAAGAAGGAAGAAGGGGGAAGAACTGGAACACAAAGTGAGGTGGCTAGAGGCAAAACATACGCTTTTGGAATAACATTAGTTTGGCACAAGCTTACAGACACATTCACCTTAAAAACATTTGATAGAGGCTGGGCAGAGTAAAATGTACTCTGTCTGAAACAAACATACTCAGGGGAGGAGGATAGGGCTGGACAACTCCTAGCTTCCAAGATTAAGGTAGAGGTTGCCCAGTACAGGGTGGTTTCCATTAAAACACAAGCAGACGAGCTTATCAAGAGGAAATTTACTGTTAGAGACCCGGGGGCTAACGTTCTCCTACTGACTGAGGAGGTGATCCGCTTTGGCTTATACTCCAGCCTTTCCATCAATTGGAATAAATCTGAGATTTTTCTACTCACCGAAGCCACTGCTCCCTGTTCGCTTGACTATCCCCTGATCTGTGTGAAGAATCCACCAAATATCTCGGCATACATTTACATAGGGAGAGTGCTGAAGGATTATACGACGGAACACCGAATTAAAAACAACTACTAATCTTAACAACGAGGTCGGAACACCGACCTCGTCCTTACTACTAATGATTTTACCACAAATGCCTTAACAACGATATTTCGTTGTAAAGACATTCCTGATAAAACCCTTACTAATAGGCACCATTCACCCTCCATCCCCCACCCCACCCCCCCAACCCCACCCCAAAACCTAAAACCCCCTGACCCCCCACCCCCTCCCCAAAACCGAAAACGCCCCACCCCCCCAACCCCACCCCAATACCTAAAACCCCCTAACCCCCCACCCCCTCCCCAAAACCAAAAACGCCCCATCCCCCCAACCCCACCCCAAAACCTAAAACCCCCTGACCCCCCCACCCCCTCCCCAAAACCAAAAACGCCCCACCAACCCCAACCCAACCCCGAAACCTAAAACCCCCTGACCCCCCACCCCCTCCCCAAAACCGAAAACGCCCCACCCCAAAACCTAAAACCCCCTGACCCCCCAACCCCTCCCCAAAACCAAAAATGCCCCATCCCCCCAACCCCACCCAAAAACCTAAAACCCCCTAACCCCCCACCCCCTCCCCAAAACCAAAAACACCCCACCCCCCACCCCAAAACCTAAATCCACCACTTACCTTAGTCAACCCCTTGTCACCTGCGTCGTCCTCCTTCACCAACTCCCTTCTTTGTACCTTAACCACGCATGTTCGTTGTTCAGAACATACGTAGTTAAGGCACAAAAAAACGAAGTCGTGGTTAAAAAAAGCGTTGTTGCGCTTTCGTTAACCACGACTTTCGTAATAAAAAAGTCGTAAAAAAGGATGTTTCCCGTGCTGAAGTAGTACAACGCAATTACAGACTGGCAGTGGCTAAATTATCAACCTAAATTCAACCATTGATCTCTCTGCCTTTATCCATCGCCGGCCGCATGGCCATCATCAAGATAGTAGTCCTTCCACGCTTCCTATATTTATTCCTGAACAACCCCATCACACTATCTAAACATTTGTTTAACACACAACGTAGCCTTCTCACATGCTTAAGATAGGTGGGATGCCGACCTCGTATGAGCTGGAATACACTGACACTCCTGTTCAAACGAGGCGATTTCGGGGTTCCTGACCCTTACCTCTACTATCTAGTTGCCCAGGTCCACTAAATGTACTTCTGGTACCACCCAGATGCCAGAATCCAATACCTCAAACCAGAACCCCCACTAATTTCACCCACCCCTCTCTCTGCCGTGTTACTGCGGGCCTCCGTAGGAACCGAAAAGAGATCCAGACTTTTCCCACTGCATGTTGGGCCTAGGACAAGTTGTTACAGTGCTTGGGCCATGACACACTATATTCCTCGCTTACTCCTCTCTCCAACAACCCATGGTTACCCCTGACCTGTGAGCATTTAAACTCAGTGAACACTCACAGCCCGTATGCTTCACCTCTTCGGAGACATAGGCCCTCATTCTGACCTTGGCGGGCGGCGGAGGCCGCCCGCCAAAGTCCCGCCGTCAGGTTACCGTTCCGCGGTCGAAAGACCGCGGCGGTAATTCTGACTTTCCCGCTGGGCTGGCGGGCGGTCGCCTTCAGACCGCCAGCCAGCCCAGCGGGAAAGAGGCTTCCACGATGAAGCCGGCTCGGAATCGAGCCGGCGGAGTGGAAGCTGTGCGACGGGTGCAGTTGTACCCGTCGCGTATTTCACTGTCTGCGCAGCAGACAGTGAAATACATGTAGGGGCCCTCTTACGGGGGCCCCTGCAATGCCCATGCCAGTGGCATGGGCACTGCAGGGGCCCCCAGGGGCCCCGCGACCCCCCCTACCGCCATCCGGATCTCGGCGGTCCGACCGCCGGGATCTGGATGGCGGTAGGGGGGGTCGGAATCCCCGCGGCGGTGCAGCAAGCTGCGCCGCCGCGGAGGATTCAATGGGGCCGCGGTACACTGGCGGGACCCCGCCAGTGGTGCCGGTCCGACCGCGGCTTTACCGCCGCGGTCGGAATCCCCATTGGAGCACCGCCGGCCTGTCGGCGGTGCTCCCGCGGTCCTCCGCCCTGGCGGTCAAAGACCGCCAGGGTCAGAATGACCACCATATTCTCCAAATCCACGGTGCGAACGGTGACTGATTTGATGACGGAGCACACTACTTCTCACGTGAACCAGTTTTTGTTACACTGTCTTCATTGCACTTTACGTGCCACTTTGCCTATATATCCTACTGAACCTAAAGATTTTTTCCCCCCTCTCTTTGCTGATAACTACCCAGGATAACCCTCTCTTCTCTTTCTGCTCTGTGTATTTCTTTTTTTTTCAATGCTTCTCTTTTTCCGTACATGATGTACACCACTATCCCTATCCTTTTGATTATATTGATGGTCTTATTGTGTACCCCCTAGTGAGGGCAAACTCATGACATGTAATCACTGTAATTTTGTTTTTGTTGTTCTTATGATTGCTTCCGTGTTTTTCTGAAAAGCTCTTGACAAAAACACATTTATTATAAATAGAAGATAAAGAATTTCACCAAGCATTCAAAATATTTTACAATACTTTATACACAGCAGAGAACTGGTCAAAGAAAATATTGAACCTTACCTCATAATTGTGAAAACAAAACAGTGAAAACACTGAAACTTACAATTCCTTAGGTGGATACCCTGGAGCAACCAATTGGGGTTGAGGCGATAATTTCAGCTACTATCAAGCTTAAAAAACACAAATCTCCTGGCCCTGATAGCTTCAAGACTATTTTTACAAGACATTATGTCAAATCCTGGTACCGGTTCTGGGCAGTCTGTAAAATTTGTTGGGCCATCCTGAAGAATATGCATGAGGTTCCTATCATCATGGTACTTTCCAAACCTGGGAGGGGCCCAAAGCTGTACACATCACACAGGCTAATTCCATTATTAAAAATAGAGGTGAAACAGGAATCTTAGCAAACTGATTGGGCCCACACATGCACATTCTGATAGTCTGGGCTTCATCCAGGGCCTCAACTGTACAGACAACACCAGACATGTCCAAAAGATCATAGACACTGCCAACAGAATTAAATCAGCACATCCCATATCGGTCGACAGTGAGAAAGCAATTGATAGGGTATATTGACCATTTCTCTCTGAGATGTGTTTTTTTGTATTCAAGCCTACATTAAAAACTACAGACATCACTCAGGGCAGAAGATTAGAGCTAGTTAATTAGCTTATCAGATACACAAGTGTGGGTTCTATGAGGGCACAGGGTCAATGAGCTGAGTAGGGAATAGTTTCACCTTATTTTTTTTCTCTGTTATTGTTCCTCTAAAGTAAAAATTTACATGAAACATGTTGGATGCTTATTGTAACTCGGTGTAAGTGTGTAAATCAATAAAACTTTATCCATAAAATGGTGCCAAGAACTGACACTAATTTGGTTGTCAACTGTCACCAGAATTTTATGCGAAGGGGGGGAAGGCGATAATCCACTTAAAAACTTGATTTTTTAACTGTTCATCTATTCATTCTAGGTTTGTACTGTAAATGTCCCTTTGAAGGGGGCGTCAAGATGGCAGTCACACTGTAAGAGTGCTCTGGACCTCTCTGTCATCTACCCTAAAAAAGCCCCAGTATCCTGACCGGGACACCCCATCCGCAGCAATCGTGACCCCGTGACATGACCAGGGGATCGTGACAAGTGCAGAGATCTAAGGGCTCAGCGATCGCAAAAAAAAAAACTGCCGCGAGTCGACTGGGGAGCCTGGGCGAGGGCGGAGAGTGGAGCAGGTCACCTTGCACCCGCGGGCCCGGTTGTGAGCAGAGCGTCAGATGCGCTGGAAAACCCTGATGGAGTCAATGGGCCAGAAGATCGAGCTTAAAACAGAGCTGACAGCAGTGGAGAGGAGAATCAGCAAAGCCTGGGCCCAGGCCGTGAGCCTCCTGACCTACATTGAGTAGAGGTGTGACCGAGGCCTAGGCGGAACAACAAGGGCGATAGGTCCCGGAGGACCGCAGAAACAGCTGGCAGGGTGGTTTGAGGGCCTGAGGTTGTCCGGACGAAGCCCGACACTGCAGCAGGGTCCCTCACGCAGGGGACTCCAATTGCACACGGGGCCCCCCAGATGGGCCTGGTGGATGCACCAGACCAGGCATTGGGTCGGCCTGTGGTGGGTCCCCACACAGAAGGCGGCAAGTGAGGTGCAGACCCGGAATGTGGGTTCCTTCGGGCCCCCAATAGCTGGGGGTGCAGCAGGGCGGGCCACTCCGTAGCACAACTCGAATCCAGGCATTTCGCCCACGGTAGTGACACAGGGATCCCAGAGCCCTGCTATAGATGAACCCTCGTGCCAGTGTATAGAGCATGGCCGAAGGCCCAGCGGAGGACCGGACGAGGAGGACAGAGCCCCATTAAGCCCCATTGAGCAGAGAAACTGCCGGGACCTAGATGCTGGAGCTGTGTGCTGGCAACGGGATCCGAAAGAACATCCTGCTCACTCCCTTAGGGGACTGGACCCACAGGACATACCCTTTAGACCTGACGAGCCAGTTTGGACTGAAGACACGAGGTCAGGGAAAACCTAGGGTGGAGGCCTGAGAAGAACTGCTTGAATAGAATGACCAGGTGCACCGCTAAGGAAGTGTTGGTCAAGCGCGGCCTGGGGAGTACTTGCAAGTAGTGCCCTCCACACCGGGACAGTGGGCAGGAAGCGCCCGCCGAAGCCCAACCACATTCTTGCCACAACTCGGCCGCCGGTGGAAAGCGTAAGCAACGGGGACACCAGGACCTGGGGAGCCCTTGGCAGGGCGACAGACCAGGATAAGAGTAGTGAGTACATGAGACGCCTCGCCTAGAGGGTCACCGGACTTTCCTTCCTCCTCCCCGCCTCGTGTCCACCAAGTGTCGCAGAGAGGCCCCTCGGGCTGGGCACGGGGACCCCCTCAGGTCTCGCCATGGGGAAGGACAGCCACCGGCCTCGCAGCAGCACATCGACCAACAGGCCACTCAATCGACCCACCAGGGAAATAGTGTCCAGACACCGGGGACCCCCGCGGCAGAGCGGCTGGAAACCATCTTCCAAGCGATGCAGTCATCACAAACGGTTGAGACTAAGGGGGTTATTACAACTTTGGAGGAGGTGTTAATCCGTCCCAAAAGTGACGGTAAAGTGACGGATATACCACCAGCCGTATTACGAGTCCATTATATCCTATGGAACTCGTAATACGGCTGGTGGTATATCCGTCACATTTGGGACGGATTAACACCTCCTCCAAAGTTGTAATAACCCCCTAAGATTGGAGAAGTGCACGAGGATGTGGGCCTGCTCGGGCAGGACTTAAGGACAGCAGTGGGCCGCATAAAAGAAGCAGAGGATTGCGTCTCAACCATTGAGGACGAGATCGGCGAACTTAAGTCCAAGGTGGCCCAGCTGTAGACGTGCACTGGCAAACTCCACCATAGAGTCGAAGACGCATAAAATCGCTCCCATCGCAACAATTTGCACTTTGTAGGAGTCCATGAGAATGCGGAAAAGAAACAGACTGCCGAATTCCAGGAGCAGTGGCTTTGCACATGGCTGCCAGAGCAAACGCTGTCCCCATGGTTTGCAATAGAACAGGCCCACAGATCGCTGGCACCCAGGCCCCCTGCCAGGAGGGCAGCGGAGGGCAATAATCATTGAATTTCTGCACTTCAAAGATCGCGACGCCATCCTTAAAGCAGCGAGAACTCAGGGTGACCTCCGATTGGAAAATCACAAAGTCCTAATATTTTCAGATTACACGGGAGAGGTGCAGACCAAGCGCCATTCATATGAAGCAGTCAAACAAAAACTCAGCGCAATGCGGCTGTCATATATGCTGTTGTTCCCTGCATGCCTCAAAGTCCTTTTCAGTGGAAAATCCTTTTTCTTTGACACACCAGAAGCCACCTGAGAACGACTCACTGAAGAACATCAGGTTGTCAGACGGGGAACCTCTATTCGTCTGCAGGGCTCCCCAACATCCAGATGCGATGAGGTGCTGGGTCTGAGGCGCAAGCGGGGGCACACCCGATCCTGCCACAGGAAACAGTGAGAAGACCCTGGTGTCTGAGTCTGACTTAGTGGGACCCTTGGCTCCCCCTGAGCTGGCTGTGACCACCCATTCGGAGGAGGGCTGGAACATAACGACCCAAGCAACTGACTGCCTTAGTCAATCTCCCTCCCTCATATGAAGTATAAAGGTGACACTGCACCCCAGTGAGCCCTGGGAGAAAGAAAAAGAGACCTCATGATAAATAGTGGGCCCAGGAGGGGGGCTTTATTGCAGAACTCCGACCATATATTGAGGGGGTCCACCACTCCACACCAACTACACACACTCTGGTTTTGGTTGTTTCAGTTGTGTTTTTGGGCGACAGATGCTTCGGGATGGAAGTATGGGGTGGGGGGCTTTTGGGGGGGTTGGATGAAGTTTCAGTAGAAGTACTGCAGTTATGTTTCAGGCATGTTAACAATGTTTTTAATTTCAGGTGGTCACTTCATTCCCTTAAATTTACTCTCCGCTCATGGCTCCCCCTAATTGGGCTTTTTGCTTGTGAGCCCCCTCCTCAGAGGATCCAAATCCATACATAGATCTAATTGCCTTTCAATGCTACTCCCACAGGCGCGTTGGGACCCCTTAGGGCAGTCATATACTGGAATGTAAGCGGACTCCTAGATAAAATCGAACGGTCAACAGTGTTTGGCACTATCCACCGCTTTGCCCCCTCTGCATTACTACTCCAAGAAACACATCTGCTGGGCTCACGGTGCCCTATGCTACTGAGGGGCAGATATGGCAGGGTATACCATGCAGGCTTTACCAGAGGCTCTAGAGGAGTAGCAATACTGCTACATCACTCGACACCCATAATGACTTCCATGACTAAAACCACAAGGTCGATACGTCGCGGTGGCAGGGATGCTAAATGGCCAACCTAAGTTGTACGCCCCCTCCTGGTACACTGGGACGGTTCCTAAAGACCCTCCAGGAGATTTTAGCGCAACTTCCCCCAGGACTGACCATCTTGGGGGCGACTTTAATGCTGTAATGTGCCCCCATACGGACACCACTGGTGCGCCACCGGTGCACCGGAACACCCGGCTGTGTTGCTGGGTGAACGGTCTGAGCCTCTGTGATGTGTGGTGGATCTGGCACCCCAGAGTAAGGCAATACATGCACACATCAGAGGCACATCATATACACGCGAGAATAGACCTCCTTCTCATGCCAGCATCAGATGTTGGTCGAGTTGCAAGCGCGCAGATATTCCCACATGGGATCTCTGATCACGCACCACTTCTGGTGAAGATAGGTGAGCCAGCTGAGCCCCAACGCCCCACGTGGCAGTTTAATGCTTAGGCCCTCATTACAATTCCGGCGGTCGGTATTAAAGCGGCGGTAATACTGCCAACAGGCCGGTGGTAAAAAAAATGGCATCACGACCTCAGCGGAAACCGCCCACACAGACAGCCACTTTAACACTCCGACCGCCACGGCGATAGCAACCAACACCGTGGCGGTCACCACCAACAGACAGGTGGAAGACAATGCACCGCCCACCCCATTACAACCCGCCAATCCGCCAGCTTTTCCGGGGCGGTACCAACGCCATCAAAAGCACGGCAGTAACAGTCTTTGGAAGGGAAACCCCTCACCTCTCGACACTCAACAAAGAACCAGGACGCCATGGAACCTGAGTTACAGGTCCTGCCAATCCTGGTGTACCTCCTCATACACCAGGAATATCAAAGGTGGCGGCGACGAACACGATGAGTATGGTACCTAGTGCACAGGGGGGGAGGAGGAAAAAGAGAGTGGCACGCAACACGCAACACCCCCACCCTCACCCACAACACCATACACACAAACACATGCAGCAACACTACATGTACAGCCCTTAAGCCCCTGGGAGAACGCAAGAACAAAAGGAATTGAGTTAAACAGTGATATTTTAGAAATAGGCAGATATACGTAACAATGTAAAAAACAGTATATACAAAAATATACAATAAGTACATAAGGTCCTACATTGTCCTTTGCAAATGTCCGTGGGCCACTGGGCCAAAAATCATGGGCCAAGCCCACATTTAACTCCTGCCTCAATACAGAGAGAACACTTCAGGGGCATCAGGTTGAAAACACACAGGCACCTCAGGGGGATGGGAAGGGGGGGCACCTCAGTCGGAAGATGGTACTACGCCACTGCTCCTCAAGGGGCTACATGCCCACTGCTTGGTCCTGGAAAGTGCAAAGCCACAGTCTCTCAAGTGGGTGGTGTGCCCACTGTTTGGTCCTGGGGAGTGCAAAGCCACAGTCTCTCAAGTGGGTGGTTTGCCCACTGCTTGGTCTTGGGGAGTGCAAAGCCACAGTCTCTCAAGTGGGTGGTTTGCCCACTTCTTGGTCCTGGGGAGTGCAAAGCAACAGTCTCTCAAGTGGATGCCTTACTACACAGGTTCTGAAGGGGGCTTTGTGCCCAGTATGCTTCATCCTGCCAAGGATAGGGTGAGTGGATGCATTTCTCCACTGGTTCTGGAGGGGGCTTTGTGCCCAGTGTGCTTCATCCTGCCAAGGATAGGGTTAGTGGATGCATTTCTCCACTGGTTCTGGAGGGGCTTTGTGCCCAGTGTGCTTCATCCTGCAAAGGATAGGGTGAGTGGATGCCTTCTTCCACTGGTTCTCGAGGGGGCTTTGTGCCCAGTGATGCAGCACATGAGGTGTGGCAGTTCACATACCCTCACCTTGATGTCTGAGGCATGAGATTTGCAGGGGACAGGTACCAGGAAAGTCCATGGAGGCAGGGCCAGACTCCATCTTGCGTCGACTAAGGCTGCAAACTGGTGGTTGTTGTGGTGCTGGTGCTGCCAGTGGTGGTGGGAGTCTCTAGCCCATCTCCTGCAGCCCCGGACGGACACACACTGGGGCTGCTCCTGTTGTCAGTGGTTCTACTGTCATCGGTGCAGGTTGCGGTGCCTGCGGCGGTGCTTGCGGCAGGGATGCTGCCGGTGCTGGCTGTGGTGCAGGTGCTGGTGCTGCCAGTAGTGGAGGGAGGCACCAGTCCTTCTCCTGCAGCCTCGGACGGCTGCCCACTGGGGATGCTGCTGCTGACAGTAGTGATGGAAGCGGCAGTGCAGGTGACGGTGCAGGTGGCGGTGCAGTTGGCAGTGCATGTGGCGGTGCTTGTGGCGGGGATGCTGTCAGTGCTGGCCGTGGTGCAGGTGGCGGGGCTGCCGGTTCTGATGGTGGCCACTAGGCACCCACCTGCAGGCTCTGACGTCTGAGGTGCCTTGCCTTGGCTTTTCTGCCCCTTCTTCACCTTGGCAGCTGCTGTTGGGACCTTGGCTCTTGCAGCTGAAGTTTTGGAGGAGGCCTTGCTGGGTGGGTCGTGCTCCTTGCCCTTGGTGCATGCTGTCCCCTTCTTCACCTTGGCAGGTGGCGGAATGGTATGGTCCTTTGCAGGGGTCGGTGGCACACTGGCTGTCCTGACGGGTGCCCCCTTGAAGCCTCTGGGAGTTGCAGGTACCACTGCGGACGCAGACTTGGTGGCTGAGGTGCTGGCCTGGGTTCTGGACACCCTTGCCCGAGGTGAAGGCCGTGGCGGGGGGGCGGTTAGGGAACAGGTCAATGTTTGGCAAGAAAAGTTTTTTAGACACACTGGGGCGGGAAGATAGAGAGGGTTTGGGAGTGGAGGAAAAGGGAGTAGTTGTAGGATGTGTCTTTCTGCTGAGTTTGGCTGAAGGTGCATGGGCTGGATGCTGTTGTGAGGTGGATGGCTGTTGGGTGGGTGGGTGCTTGTGTTTGTGTACTTTGGGAGGAGGGGTCCCAGACACACTGGGAGAGGACACAGGGGACGAGTGCACGGTTGTGGGGGTGGTGACTGCCAGTGATGGGTGAGTAGTGATGGGCGTGCTGGTGATGGATGTAGTGGATGAGGATGTAGTGCATGCAGGTGTGAGTGGAGACGCTACTGGGAGGGAGGTGGATGAAGAGGAGGAGGGGGACACAGTGGAGGCAGTGGATGTTGGTGTGTCTGCATGGGGATGGTGCTTGTGCTAGTGCCTGTGATATGAAGTGTGGTGCTTATGGTTGCCTGAGCCACCTTTGTGTGTTGATTTGGGTGAATGCTGGTCTGAAGGTATGCTTGGGATAGGCTGGGGTTGAGGGGATTGGGTCTGGGTAGAGGAAGTTGGAGGGGGGAGGATAGACACAGGACAATGGCTGCCATCAGTGCTGAGGCCAGAGCCTGAAATGCTCTCTGTTGGGCTGCCACACCAGAGTGAATGCCCTCCAGGTATGCATTTGTTTGTTGCAAATACCTCTCGACACCCTGGATGGCATTCAGTATGGTTGACTGCTCAACAGAGAGGGATCTCAGGAGGTCAATAGCCTCCTCACTGAGGGCAGCAGGGCTGACTGGGGCAGGGCCTGAGGTGCCTGGGGCGAAGGAGATGCCCACCCTCCTGGGTGAGCGGGCACGGGAAACACACTGAGGGGCTGCTGGGAGGGCGGTGCTGGTTGGGGGGGTGGCGGCTGTACCTGTTGTTGGGGTGGGCACAGAGGTGACCGCCACCACCAGGGAGCTTCCATCGGAGGAGGAGTCCCTGTCTGTGGTCTCCCCTTCTATCCCCGTCGTGGTGCTCCCCTCCTATCCCTGTTGTTGTGCTCCCCTCGCCCTCCGTCCCACTGGTGCCCTCACCCTCGGAGGATTCGGCCTCCAGGCCCATGTGGGATTAAGCTCCCTCTGACGCCGGTGCCTCTGCTACTCCGCCAGATGATGCTAATGCACACAAGGACAGGATGACAAAACAAAAAGTGGGGGAAGAGACAGAGGATACACTTGGCCAATGCTAGCATCACCACTACCGTTGGCGTACACAACACACAGGGAGCAGCCCTATGCACTAGGCCATGCCCAACCATTTACTAAGACAGTCACCAGCCCATGGGGTTCAATGCCTAACGCCATTAGCCGCACACCTGAAAACCACAGGACCTTGCCCAGAAGTAGATGGCCACCAGCACTATTGGGGTAGGAATGATTCTGAGCCTGCCCAAAAAGGGACCTACACTGTCTTGACCGCACTGGCCTAGGGGCACCCACAGCCCACATCCCCCACCAAGGTACCTCCTAACGCGCGCAAAGTAAGGTTTCAGAATCTGTACTCACCCCCTTGTGGCTGCTGTGATGCCTTCAAGCGGCCTTCCAACTCTGGATAGGCCACCGCCAGGATGCGGAACATCAATGGGGTCATGGTGCGACGGGCACCCCTTCCTCGTTGGGAGGCCAGCCCCAGCTGGGCCTCTGCTCTCTTCTTTGCCCAGCGGCGCAGGTCCTCCCACCTCTTGCGGCAGTGGGTGCTCCGTCTGTCAAAGACCCCCAGGGTCCGCACCTCCTTGGCGATGGCACCCCAAATACTCTTTTTCTGGTGGGCGCTGACCTGCAGGAAAAAGACAGCATAAAAGGGGATTAGTCCACCGTCCGGACCGTCACACTCATGGCCCACCAGATCCCTCTCATCCCCTGACGCACATGCCTCCCCCCCACATGTGGCTTACACACACAGCAGTCCATACATTCATGCCAACGCATCATGCTCACAATGTACTCACATATTTGTCTGGAGGACCGTAGAGTAACGTGTACTGGGGTAGGACCCCATCCACCAGTTTCTCCAATTCATCCCCAGTGAAGGCAGGGGCCCTTTCCCCAGCCACATGAGCCATTGTCGCTTACAGACACAGGTCACAGCAGCACTTGCAGTGTAGGTCCTCTCCTGTTGAAGGCCAGGTATCAAGTGAGTGAGTAGATAGAAAATGGCGGTGATGTCCGCGGCGGTGCATACCGTCACCGCCTGCTTCTTTTGCCATTGGCTCCTGGCACCCATAGGGCCCAATGATAACCAATGCGAAGTTGCGCGACCGAGATCGACCGCCTACCGCGACGGCGCACAACGCCGGTGCAATTACCTCATTTCCACTTGTCCCTCCTCACAGGTCTGGCAGCCGCCATTTCAGGGGGGCAGAGGGCATTGCACCTAACTACATCACAGCAGACATTGGCACATCAACGGACTCTTGAGTTCACATACTATTTCTGTAAATTAAACAAATCATCATTACTGCAATATAAGTGTGAATTTGACCCTCAGCTCACCGTTCTCTTCCATAGGCTTCAACCGCTGAGGCAGAATATGAGATGGCCAGGTGACAGAGTGGGACAGAAGGGTGACAGGAGAGTCTTATTTCCTGGCGGGGGGTCTTGGCAATGTTATCTGTCTTCTGCCTGGATCGCAGGGACTGTTTGCGGGGTGGGTCTCCTTCTGCAGGGGGTGGGGTGCTGGAAGCCTGTTGGTCCTGTGGCGGTGCCTCCTGTCCACTAGCGCCAGTGGAGGTGGAAGTTTGGCTAGTGTCAGGTGCCTGTTGTTGTGCCACGGCCTCCCTCATGGTCCTGCAGTGGTGACCAGGATGGTGTAGATGTTTGTTAGGTCATCCCTGATCCCCAGGTACTGTCCCTCCTGCAGCCGCTGGGTCTCCTGCAGCTTGGCCAGTATCTGGGCCATGGTCTCCTGGGAATGGTGGTATGCTCCCAGGATGTTGGAGAGTGCCTCATGGAGAGTGGGTTCCCTGGGCCTGTCCTCCCCCTGTCACACAGCAGTCCTCCCAGCTTCCCTGTTGTCCTGTGCCTCTGTCCCCTGAACCGTGTGCCACTGACCCCAGATCTCTGATCGTCCTGGGTTTGTGGGGTTGCCTGGGGTCCGTGTAGTGGTGGACACACTGCTGATTGACGTGTCCTGGGGACAGTGGCATGGGCCCGCTGGGTGGGTGCTGTGGCGGTGTTTCCTGAGGGGGGAGGCTCTGTGGTGGTATGGGACTGTCCCTGGGTACCCAACTGTCCAGAGGTCCCAGATGGGCCAGGTTGGTCATTGAGATCCAGACGTGCAGAGCTGCTGTTGTCACTGTGGGCCTCTTCTGTGGGGGGACTAGACGTAGCTGCCACCTCCTCTCCGGTGACGTTGAGTATGGGTCCTGTGGGGATGCAAATGCAGTGTTATTGTATCTACGTAGGCCATATTGTGCATGGGTGTATTTCCCTTTATGATTGAGATTTCCCTGTGAGCTTTGCCTTGTGTGCGTGGTGATTTTGTGGGCTAGGTGATTATCTCTACTGCGCATGCTGTGGTGATGGGTGTCCATGCAAGTCTGTGATGGGTGTCCATGCATTATTGTTGCATGCAGGGCTTGGTATTGGGATGGGTGGGTTGTGATGGTGGGGTATATGTGAGGTGATGGAGTGATGGGAGTGAGGGTAGGGGTGGGGTATGTGATGGCATGCAAATAGGGTAGGGGATGTAATAGTAAAGATGTGACTTACCAGAGTCCAGTCCTCCTGCTACTCCTGCGAGGCCCTCAGGATGCATGATCGCCAAGACTTAATCCTCCCATGTTGTTAGTTGTGGGGGACCCTGTCCACGATTCTCCGCCATAGCTCCATCTTCTTAGCAATGGACGTCTGTTGCACCTGTGATACGAAAAGCTGTGGCTCTACCCGGATGATTTCCTCCACCATGACCCTTAGCTCCTCCTCTGAAAACCTGGGGTGTCTTTGGGGTGCCATGGATGTGGTGCGAGTGATATATGTGAGGATGTGTGGGGTGCTGTGTTGTGGTGTATGCTGTGAGGTGCGTGGACGGTGTATGAGTAATGGTGTTCTGTGCCTCTGACTGGGTGAGTGCTCCTGCCTTGTGTCTCTCTCAGTTAGCAATATTTTGTTTGTCGTGCAAGGGGTTGTGGGTAATGTGTGTGTGTGTTTTATAGTGGTGTGGTGTGAATATATGTGTCAGGTGTGTGTATTTTGAATTGTCCAATGTGGTGTATGTGTATTTTGAGCGCGGCGGTGTGTACCACCAATGGTTTACCACGTTTGAAAGACTGCTGTGGTGATTCGTGGGTCGTGATACTGTGGGCGTATTCCTGTTGGCGTAACGGTGTGGATTTCGCTATTGCCAGTTTATCACTGACCTTTGTGGGTGTCTGTATAGTGGCGGATTTCTCAGTGTGGGTCATAATACCTGTAGCGGAATACCGCTGCGGTCATGGTATGTTGGTGGCCGTCGGCATGGTGGTAGGAGGCATTTACAGCCAGGATTGTAATAAGGGCCTTGGTACCTACAGGCTGATGAATATATCCAGGCATTAAAAAAAGACCTTGACCACTACTTCTAGAATAATGTCGTCTCTGTACAGTAGGCAGGCACGATATGTGCCGCATGCAAGCCTACCATCCGAGGTACACACGCACGGCACCTCCTCCGGGTGCGAAAGCGGGTGAAGCACCAGCGGGTGACGAGCCTTGAGGCACAAGCACTACACCTAGAGAGGCAAATTTCCCCCGCTAACCATTCCACTACCACTAGACAACTGGGACTACTTAGGGAGGAAATCTGCCATCTCACCCTTCTACTGCCCGAATTTATGGCTGGGGGGACAAGAACAGGAAATTGATGCACTGGCTGGCAACCCGGCCTCTGGCTGGTAGATTTGTACAAGAAATTTGCGTTCCTCCTGACAGCCCAATCGATCGCCTGGAGTCTTTTGCGACCTATCCCACTGGGCTATATGCAGAGCGTCCTATGCCTCAGTCAGAGAAAGAAACGTTGCTTTTGTGCGATGTTTCCCTCACTTGCTTTTTTGCCATGGAAAAAGAAGACCTAGATTAACCCCTCACGGTAGAAGAAATTAAGGAAGCCATTTCCACGCTGGCCCCCGGTAAGACTCCGGGACCAGATGGGTTCCCAGTGGAGCTTCACAGCAAGTGTGGAAACCTATGAGCCCCGCACCTGTTGACCCTGTATATTGAGGCTGAGCGAGCTGGAAAATTTCCCTTGGACCTCGACCAAGCTGCGATTGTTGTACTGCCAAAGTCCCACCCGCCCTCCATGTAATGCTCTGCCTACCGTCCCATTTCCCTTTTAAACAGTGAAATTAAAATACACTTTACCATACTTGCTACCAGATTGAAAAAGGTACTACCCTCCCTGGTCCACCCAAATCAATGTGGGTTCATGCCAACCAGAAGCACTTGCCACTACCCTCGGTGGCTTCACACAGCATTGGCTTGCCGTCACACTCTACCCCCACAGTTGGTGCTACTACTCGTAGATTTTGAAAAAGTTTTGATACTGTTGGTTAATCGTATCTCTTTCTAGTGCTTGCAAAAACAGGGATCGGTCCTAGATATTAAAGGATGGTGCGGCTCCTCTACTCCAACCCAACTGCCCGAGTACAGGTGAATGGAGTGATCTCAGATCCTTTCTCTGTTCACCGAAGAACCCTCCAGGATGCCCCTTATCCCCACTCCTCTTCGTGCTAGCGATTGAACCGCTGGTGAAAATAATTCGAGAAGACACTTTACTTAGCAGATGGGTTTGGCCCACCGGGTGAGAGGACCGCATTGCCTTGTACGCTGATGACGTACTTGTCTATCTAGCAGACCCAGTCAAGAGCAGGCCCCAGTGTCTGCATTTGCTGACATTATTCTCTGAGGCCTCGGGCCTAATGCTGAACCCTGATAAATCTATACTGGTCCCGTTGCAACCGGCGAGAGATTGTTACGATAGGCAGGACAGTATACCTATCTGACGAAACAGCTTCCGGTATCTGGATATTACTGTTGCTTTATTGCCTGAACTAGCATGGTCTCTTAGCATCTTGCCGCTCACCCAGAAGGTGAAGGAAGACCTCAGGAGGCGGCAAACTCTACCCCTAAATTTTCAAGGCTGAATTGCCCTATACAAAATGATGATACTGCCCTGCTTCCTTTACCTTCTGCAGAACTTTCCCTATCAGCTCCCCAAGCGGTGGTTTTGGGATATGGAGGAAGTAGCGTGGCAATTTGTGTGGTATAACTCTCGCCCACGACTTGCACTACACAAATACCAGCGGGGAGTTCACAAAGGAAGGCTCGGAATATCTAACCTGTACCTTTACTATTTAGCCATGCAGCTGTTGGCAATTAATGATTGGTTGGGGGGAGGGTGGTCAGACCCAGCATATCAGCTCAAATTACTGACAATGGGCTTCCCGAAACTAATTTGGTTACTGTATGGAGCCCCTCTCTCTAAAGAGATTCCAGAGGTGACAAAGATGGTACTTGTGGGGTGGAGGGCAGTACAACGAGAAACAGGGTGGTGGACACGCCTTACCCAGCAAACTCCACTGTGGCACAGGACATGGCTTTGAGAGGTCTCCGCTCTTGAGGGGTTCCGCAACTGGGATCCAATAGGTATCTCGCTCCTGGGACATGTCTGGGCAGGTACTAACATGCTCTCCTTTCAGGAAATGCAACAACGTTACTCACTCTCTAAGACCCAGTTCCATAAATATCTGCAGCTCCGGCATGCATTGCATACACATATCGAGGCTTGTGCGGTCCTCCCTGAGTTTAGTCCAGCAGAGGCAAAGGTTTCGATGGGCGGCCTGGGTAGAGGCGTAGTCTCCCAAATATATCAAACTCCGGTCACAAACACAATGAAGCTGCTCACGAGCCTTCGAGAGCAATGTGAGGGCTGGCTGGGGCAGACAGAGTTGGAGGACTGGCGAGACGTCTTGATGGCCCCGAGGAGCTTGGCCACTGCCTCCTACCTACGCTTAGTACGGGCGTACTACCTGCATGCTGCTTACCTCACCCCCGATAAAATCCAAAAGACAGGTCTTCAGCCCCACTCTGCCTGCCCCTGTTGCTCACAGACTAATGCTGACTTTTATCACATGGTGTGGACCTGCCCACGTATAGAGACCTACTGGCGGGCAGTGAACATCGAAATATCCGGAGTGTTGGGAAGTGTGTTGGAGACAGCTCCGTTGCCAATCCTACTGGGAGTCCTGGAGGGAGTGGGGAGCAGCAGGGCAGACTGTATTTTTCTGGGGATAGCATATCGGGTAGCCAAGCAAGATATAGCTGCCAGTTGGAGATCGGAGACGGTGCCCACAATCGCCCAGTGGAGACGAGTGGTAGATTGGTGTGCCCAGCACGAAAAGCTAGTCTATGAAATGAGGGGATGCCCAGCTAAATACCATAAAGTGTGGGGTAAATGGAGGGGGGGTACTGTGATATTCGATGAAAATGTATAACCTCAAGTAAGGCATTGATTGCTCAGTGTGAAGGTCCATAGAGGATACAATGTGTGATGAGAATGTTATATCGATACGCTGTCTGGTGTGACAACAGTGAGTACATGCCAAGATGTAACCGTGACCTGTTATCAAGTAAGTTCATAAAAATAAAAAAATCCTTTTGAAAATGGTGAAATGGTGGATTAATATTTTGCCTGATCTTGCGTCACTGATTTCATTAACATTTTGTTCAACCTATGTTGACAGGTCTTTACTTCACACAAGGCTATACAAATTGTTTGACCGCATGGTCTGGGGGTCATGGAGATCAGCAATGGTTCTGCGCATTTTACCACCTACTTTGGAGCGTTTATACTTTCCTTTGTGTTAATTTATGTTTTCTTTGCATTCTGTGTATATTTTGAGCTATTCAGAGTTATCCTTCTGGTTATGGCTTTGCCTCTTTCCTTGTTTTAATTGCCTGATACTGCACGCCCTTTTTTCACTCTAGGATAATTTTCCTCAACAGATAATTGTTTCTGCGGCACCCATATTGGTTACTGACATTACTGCTAAATTAAAATCCTTAAACCGATTAGGAATACATTCTGCGCCACTGTCTGCTATTCGTTCGAGAAAAGTATCGAACGTAAGTACCAACAAGCCTTCTACCACCTTATTCTAATTCCACCTGACAGGACAGAATCTGGTATCATAAGTCATTATCTTATTTTTTTAATTATTGACTAAAGGCAGGGCCAAAAGATCTGATGAAATGAGAGGAATATGGATCACTACCACAATATGAGAGCTAGGTAAAACATTTGCTTTACTGAAGTAGCGTGTGAGGATAAAATACCAGAAATAAGAGTCACATAAATAGGGACTGTATCTGGGGATAGATATGTTACCAAGAACTCTAATTTTACGTTCTTATAGTGTACAGATAAGTGCAAAAGAAAGTGCTTACTCACGGTCTTACTATTCTGTGGTTTTACCGACTGAGACACATCTGACCTTGATCTAGTCCTCACCAAGTTCTAACTGAAGATAAATCTAACCCAGTTTGACAAATGATGCACTAATTATGTGCACTTATTTAAAAGCCCCTAATTTTAATTACCTTCATATATAATATGGAAGCAATAAGGATGCACCTACTTTTTGACATACAGCATTAATGTCTTTTTATATAAATTATGACGAAGTGAACCTTGGCTGTGACATTCGTCACATGAGATTAGGGGGCATATTTATACTCCGTTTGCGCAGAATTTGCGTCGGTTTTTTCGACGCAAATTCGGCGCAAAACTAACGCCATATTTACACTTTGGCGTTAGACGCGTCTAGCGCCAAAGTATGAGGAATGAGCGTCATTTTTTTGCGTGAACGCCTTCCTTGCGTTAATGAGATGCAAGGTAGGCGTTCCCGTCTAAAAAAATGACTGCGACGCGAATGCGTCGTATTTATACTCCCGGGCAAAAATCACGCCCGGGAGTGGGCGGGGCAAAAAACCCCGCATTTGCGCCTCTTTTTAACGCCTGGGTCAGGGCAGGCGTTAAGGGGCCTGTGGGCTCAAAATGAGCCCACAGCTGCCCTCCCCTGCCCCCAGGGACCCCCCCTGCCACCCTTGCCCACCCCAGGAGGACACCCAAGGATGGAGGGACCCATCCCAGGGACATTCAGGTAAGTTTTTATTTTTTTATTTTTTAAATTTTTTTTTGTGGCATAGGGGGGCCTTATTTGTGCCCCCCTACATGTCACCATGCCCAATGACCATGCCCAGGGGACAGAGGTCCCCTGGGCATGGCCATTGGGCAAGGGGGCATGACTCCTGTCTTTACTAAGACAGGAGTCATTTAAATGGCGTCTGGGCGTCGTAAAAAATGGCGCAAATCGGGTTGAGGCGATTTTTTTGCCTCAACCTGACTTGCCCCATTTTAAGACGCCCTAACGCCATTTTCCCCTACGCCGGCGCTGCCTGGTGTACGTGGTTTTTTTCCACGCACACCAGGCAGCGCCGGTCTGCTAGCGCCGGCTAACGCCATTCAATAAATACGGCGCCCGCATGGCGCTTCAGAATGGCGTTAGCCGGCGCTAAACTTTTTGACGCTCAACTGCGTTAGCGCAGTTTAGCGTCAAAAAGTATAAATATGGGCCTAGGTTTTTCTACTGTTAGGACTTATTGAGGACTAGATATGTATCAGAATGTATCACTACGGGATCTTAAGAGGGTATGGTTTCTTATTTGCATCAATGTTCATAATACATCTAGTAGGTCGGTTCTGAAAAACTGGGTGTAAGAACAAAGAGAAATGTTAGGTAATTTAGGGTATATGACTTCAACACCATACCCTCTCTTTGTTTATCCAGCTAGTCGTGGAAATTTTATTTTTAGGGAGTATTTTTTTATTTTTTTACAAAGGAGTAGAGTCCAGAATTAATAATGATTCAATCAAAAACAAATTAAAGTCTTGCTCCTTGATACGGCACAGTATTTTAATATAATTCCTGTCTGCCGATCTGGGGTTGCTAGTCAAGCATTCGGCTAATGCTTTCATACAATTATTTCACTTTCATTAACACGTCATTTTATTCATAGTACACCTTAACTGATCTCGTCAGCATAATATCAGTAACAAGGCCAGTGACTACTCTGAGTCCTTGTTTAGCTGCCTTTGCTCCACGAGCAGACACTATTTCCCTGCTATAGCTCCTATGCAATCTCTTTGCAACAACCTCAATGCCTTTTATGGATAAAATTAATGTGAAGGCAAAGAATTTCCATGCCAGATAAAAGGCAGTACTTGCCAAATTCACTATACACAAACCACCTGTAGAGCCCCACTATCACCCAAATTACCATGTTGTTTTTTTAGTTTCCTTGCCCAATAATGTCATAGATCCTCTCTTCTTGGTTACTATTAGTATCCCCTTCTCACTGCCACATAGCCTAAAGGTGTTGATTTTGCCATGTGATCTGTCAAAAGCTACAGACAAAGAAACTGCTGCAGCACCACGAAATCCTAGCTATTACTTTAAACTGAATAGTGGATTCTGTGCAAGCGGTCAATGGGTCGATGCGACAAAGGATTGAGGGGATGTCATCAATGAGTAATGTAATCATCAACAGTAATCAATATTTACAAGGGTCTGAACCTCAAACAATAACCACACCAGTTTATTAAGAAGAATTATACATTTATTTCCCTAGATTAACAATGCTAATGTCACAAAAATAACTCTCAAACACAAATGATAAGCACATAGAATCAATAGTGGCTGATTAGAATGTCTTATATATCTGAGTTTAATCAAAACAATCAAGCAAATAATCTCAAGTATCATAACACTGATTAATAACACTAGAATTGGCAACAAAGGTATCAAAGAGTGTAAATATGAATGTTGAGCATATAAAGGTCGATTCCCTCACTAATCACAAATTAGCATCAACATATTGGACTGCATGTAAAAGAATTTAGAAAAACAAATTTAGAAAAACACACTAACTCAGGTTATTATAAAAAAACATTATTATTATTATGCAGCAATTAAACTGTAAGTTGCAGCTGGTACCTGCAAAGCAAAGAGACACATATATTAATGCGATTTCATACATTGCCCATAGAACAACAACATGCAGTCATATTTCAGCAAAGTGACACCATCAAGTAACTCTTCAGAGAATTGGGCCTATTGACAGCTAAAGCCACACCACTAATACGACTCGAACCACTATCCAGAACTCTTGAACCCTAACTAACTCTAGAAAATCCTACCCAGGTTGTTATACTAGTCTTCAAAAAGTGTGTTATTAGTCAGTACATGGGGTGGTTTACAATTCAGCCAATAGTCGTTCTAATTGATAACCTAAAAACCAATGACGTTAGCAATAACCAGGATTCATTCATAACAGTAAATTTTCCTCTTCCATCCCGTCTGTGACTCCACTGTTCCATCTCATCTAAACTTCTCTTCTCAGGAAGAAACTTTTACTTCCATCCTCGAGGAAGAAACTACGTATTAGTGACAATTTCAAACAATAGAACATTCAAACTCGTTTAATGACTAAATAAATATGACTTTGTAAGATATCGTGCAGCAACCCGCTAGGGGTAGCTATTTACACATCTATTAAGCACACTCTTTTATATAAGCATTGAGCAACGGAAAATAACTACAACTTCACCTAGAATTTTGCTTAGCCAGAGAACAAAATGAATTATGGAAACCATTTACAAAAGTCACCTGTTTTCGCATGTTGATTCACTATATGATTAATACATTGGAAATCATTAATACAATATATTAGAACATTCACACTCTCACAATACCATGCTACTATTTGGGGCCTGCTAAACAAATCATTTAAAATGCTTTTCAGAGGATATTATTCCATCTTGTCTTACAAATGAATTGGTTTTACCATTACAAAAGAAACCTGGTTAAGATCCTTCAGTGATTCAGTACTTTTAGGGAAATTTAAACCTATTTTGACCCTGCCTGTGATTTCCAAAATTGAGGAAACAAGGATGTATCCTTGTTACAAACATTCCCATACGAACATAGCTGCCTCAAATATATCCACTACCAGTACTGGCCCAGCTCCAGCACTGAAGCCACCAAGCTATGGTTCTGGAATGAGGCCCTTTTACAAGCTGACAATGGCCATTGAGCCTTTCTAATCCCAGTAGAACTTTTGGTCACCTTAGATAATATTCTACAAAATGATCCTCCTTGACTGCATGCTCATAGGGTCAAATGTCTCATCAGACAGCCTGGCCTGATTCTGATCCTTTCTTGTGAAGTGTTTGCAGTGCATGAGGTTACAGTATTTTCTTCCATGCAAAGCATCATTGATTTTCAGTCTATCAGTGCTTCCTCCAAAGCCAGGTTTTATCTAATGTCTAGTTGGTCCCTCTAGTCAACTCGGTGGGTTATGCAGCGCGGTAATTCTCTATTTATGACACCATGATACATTAAAGTATCTGTGGAGCCTAATTAATAGGTAGAGGTGGACAAACTTGGTGACACCTAGTATGGTGCTGCTTAGTGAATAGAAGACCATGCCTATTGTTTTCATGATGAAGGTAATATCTGTTGAACCATTCCCCTCCCTCCAGTTCTGTTGTCTGTTCCACCCAAGATCAAATCCCCAGGATTCCTCTTTCATCGCTAACAAAACCACAGGACCCATACTGGAAAATGTTGTTGGATGTTGCTCCTTCCATCTTCATTAAACTGAAATGATGAGAGGATGCTTGTACTGGTGTTAGACCTGACAGCCTTAGGGTGGTCATCCCCCAAATTTTTGCCTGCCTCTCTCCACTTTTCTGACACTGTTTTTGCTGGTTTTAGGACTATGTGCACTTTACCACTGCTAATCAGTGCTAAACTGCATATGCTCTCTTCCTTAAAACATGGTAACATTCGTTCATACCTAATTGGCATATCTGATCTACTTGTAAGTCCATAGTAAAGTGTACTACATGTGCCCAGGGCCTGTAGATTGAATGCTACTAGTGTGCCTGCAGCACTGGTTATGCCACCCACATAAGTAGCCCTCAACCATGTCTCAGGCCCACCATTACAAGTCCTGTATGTGCTGTTTCACTGCCACTTCGTCCTGCATTTAAAAGTACTTGCCAAGCCTTAAATTCCCCTTTTTCTACATATACGTCACCCCTAAGGTAGGCCCTAGGTATCCCATACGGCAGGGTGGTGTGTAGGTAAAAGGCAGGACATACACCTATGTGTTTTATATGATCTGGTAGTGGAAAACTCCTCATTTCGTTTTCCATTACTGGGAGGCCTCTCCTTTCATAGGCTATCATTAGGGCTACCCTCATATACTGTTTGAGTGGTAGATTCTGGTCAGAAAGGGGTGAACGGGTCATGTTTAGTATGGCCAGAATGGTAATACACAATCCTGCTTATTGGTGGGTTTGGATTTTATATTACTATTTTAGAAATGCCACTTTTAGAAAGTGAGCATTTCTCTGCACTTAAAATCCATCTCTGCCTCACAGCCTGTCTCCAAGCCACATCTGGGTTGGGCTGGTTGACAACTCCCTTGTGCATTTCACCCAGACAACCACAAACACAGGATACTAAGTCACACCTGCACTCATCTGTATACTGAATGGGTCTTCCTGGGCTGGGAGAGTGGAGGGGCCTGACACTCACATTTCAAAGGCTAGTGGCCTGCCCTCACACAATGGACTTCCAAAACCCCTACTGGGACCATGGCACACTGACCTGTACTGAAAGGGGACCTTGTGCACTTCAAAACCACTCTTTGAAGTCTCCCCCACTTCAAAGGCACTTTTGGGTATATAACCTGGTTCCCTAGCCCCAACAACTCAAACACTTCCTGGGACAGACACTCTGAACCAGATCCTGCAACCTGCCAAGAGGAGCTGCCTGGCTGCCCAAAGGACTCTCCTGGACTGCTTTACTGTGAAGGACTGCTGCCTTGTTGTTGCCCTGCTTCTTTGCTGGCCTCTGCTGAGACGTGCTCTCCAAGGGCTTGAATTGAGCTTGTCTCCTGTTCCTGAAGTCTCAGGGCCAAAAAGACTTCTCCTCTTCAAGTAAGTTCCTTGTGCGGCGAACATTGATGCACAACCTGCCAGAAACTATGCACAGCCTGCTCAGCAGTGAAAGAATCACTGCATCGCTGAACCGGAAGGACGCAGCCTGGCTCCCTGAGTGGAGATTGATGCAGCGCCTGCGTTGGAAACGGAACTTAGATGCACAGCTATACCGGATCGATGCATCACCGAGCCATAACGATGCAGCCCGACTTCCTGCTTGAGGAATCTACACAACGCCTGCCATGCGACAGAAACTCTGACGCATCGCCATACCGGATTGACGCAGCACAAGTGACTTCGTCCCGCACACCCAGGATTTCCATGCATCGTCTCTTGGCGTCAAAAGACCCCGCATCGCAGTGAGGGTTTCCAAGACTGCACAACGGAAATCGACGCAAAGCCCTCACAGCGTGTGAAGAATCAACACATCATCTGTGCGCAACAGGAAATCTGACGCACACCTTCCTTTTTCCACACATCTCCTCCTCTGCGGTCTTCGTGCGTGTAATATTGATGTATACCAGATACTTTGTGCACAAAGCTGATTCCTAAAGACTTAAGACTCTTCTTATCATTGCAAAAGTGATATTTCAAATTGTGCTTATCAAATCTTGATCGTTTTGACCTTAATTTACTCAGATAAATATCTTATATTTTTCTAAACCTGTGTGGTGTATTGTTGTGGTGTTTTCACTGTGTTGTTGCATGATTTATTGCACAAATAGTTTACATATTGCCTTCTAAGTTAAGCCTGACTGCTCACTGCCAAGCTACCAGAGGGTGGGCACAGGATAGTTTGGATTTTGTGTGACTTACCCTGACTAGGATTGTGGTCCCTACTTGGACAAGGGTGTATACCTCTGCCAACTAGAGACCCCATTTCTAACAACTGGCAATTGGGCACTGATATAAATTCTCACTTGAATTACTAAAACTAGAATCTTTCTGGCCTCCTGCCTCATCTCATTTATTGCCTTCAATTGGCTAAGGTGTTCGAGTCAAGGAATGCTTTGCAATGATTCCCTGTCAAAGTCAGGATCAGTTTCAAGATTAGTTGCCAGTACATCCATGAGAAAGCTTTTACCTACTTGTCTAGAGCCCTTCCTCTCCCAAATTGACACTAATCCACTGCTTCTCACTGCCATCCAAATTTGTTTGAAAACTGGTCTTCGTTTCTCTGTCAAACAGCTTCAGTATGGAGCAGACTCCTGTGTGATCTGAAATCTGCCCACCCTTTGGACTTGTTCAAAGGATGCCACAAAGCACCTTTATTCTAGACCATGCTTTTTCCATGTAACACTTCATGAGGTATCTTACAGGTTGTTAAGTGGCAAGAGCTTTTGGAACTTCTTAGTATAAAGTACTTTACAAATGTAGCAGCTTTACAATAAATGTGAAGAGCAGTTATAATTAGTTTGCTGTCAAAAAATGACTAGCATCTCACTTTGGGATGAGAAGAGGGACAACTAGGTGATCTCGCCTGGAGAATGAATCCTTTAGTGATCTTAACTACTGAGGAAGCTGCTCCTCTTCCCTCCCCCTATACTCCTGTAAACACACAAATCAGGTTAACTTGTCTGTTAATGAGAAACAGCAATCAAACACAGTTGCAGTGTTATGTTTATTTAAGCTTAGGCTTGAGAGATATGAAGCAGTCAGCTTCTAAGTATGCTTTGTCAGGCACAGCTTTATAAGCTGTTTGAACTACATTGATCTACACTGTAATAGCTGAGTCAGACGTGAGTGCAGACACTGGTGTTTCGTAAGTTAAGCATTATACAATCAAAGCAGGAATCTTAGCAGAGCATGAATCCATTCTCATGGTGTGAGGACAGGTGCAGTTTCAATATATGCTATTATCGCCTTTTATTGTCTATGTCTTATCTACATGTTCTTTCAGTTCTTGAAATCAAAGGGGAAGCTAACATGCATTAACATTTCTAGGACTTTACTACCTCCTCTTGGCCACGTGCAGAAGCCAGGGTTTATACAGCTACATGGCTCATAAAATCACAGTGAAGATGCAACAAGGAGAACCATTGCTCAATATCATATTTATGCTCCCACAAACCACCCTTTGAGCAACTCTTCAACATGTTGTTATAATCTTCTATTCAATATTTATTTGCATTGGTGCAGCTACTTCTTCCCGCTGTATCATGACACTTGACATGCGAACAATATTGGTGGGGGAATGCACAATATGTTACATGCCTGACAGCAAACAGGAAGAATACTTACACCTAAACAAACAACTAATATTGTAAAAAATAACTATTATTACCTTTAAAATAATCATAACCAGGGTCCAAATAATGAAGACATATTATCCCTAGGACAAATTGTTTGCATCTTTTACTAAGACACTATCATTGGAGGCATTCCTGTAGGGTGAACCTTTCCCTATGATGGAACAAACCAATGGTTCTACTATTCATCTTTGTATTTGCTTCTGACTTCAGTACCCGTCGGATCAGAAGAAACTCCTTGTGTTTCTTATCCTTATTCTGTTCTACCTGTACCTGTCTCTCAGCATAGTATTGGGGCAATGGTCAGTGCTTCTGTTAGTGGCTTTACTCCCCATGGTGGTTCATAGGTATGGATGGATAATCATATACATTGTTGGGGGCCATTTAGAATACAACTGGAGAGCCCCCTTGTCACAGCTTCCATCCCACTATGGGCAGAGAACACCTTTTATATTCTGGAGAACAAGGCTGTTACATTTTCATCCTTTTCTTGTTTACAGTTGTTCAATTTTGTCGAATATAGTCCCTTAAGAGGCACACATTCTTGCAATCTAACCATTAATTTGCACTACAGGGCTGCTATTTCATCAGTCACTTGACCATCAGCTTTCCAGGCATCTCCTTTCTATTAACTTTTGTCCAATCAACATCTTCAAAGTTTTCTTTCCTACACTTATTCCATATATCAGGTGGAAGAATACAGGAAAACATTTTGTCTATGTTATTCAATGTTAAGTGGCCTATGAACAATATCTTTTCTGTCTTGGCATTCCATTCATCTAGGTTTCCCTTAAATCAGGGTAGTCTTTGGAAAAAAGAATGAGTTCTGTTTTAGTTCAGGGGACCTATACATGATAGCAAGGATGATTGGGGCCATAATAGAGGCACATAAGGATTAGTACCTGGCAATTCATTCAAGATATAGGGCAAAGACAGTGTTACATTTAGTGTCAGCCAAGCCAAATATCTCAGATCGGCTTTCATAAAGGGTGAAATTATTGGGCATTGTCAGGTCCTGCAGCTAACGTTACTGAATTATAACTAATTCATAAAAGATGTGCACTCTTTTCAATTTCTTGTGTTATAATGTCTTTCACTGCCTTTTCAGAAGTGTTCAAATTCCTATCCTCCTTATCTGCATATTGCTTAGTGCCATGTTTCATGCAGTTCTAGACAATATTTTTTTGCGAAACAAATTTTTATTGTTTTATTGGCAAAATAACTAGTCACAAAATAACTAGACTAGCAGTCCATCATACAGGGGAGTAACAGTCATGATAAAAACAGTACATTTGCAGCAGCTCAGCACCCATTCCCGTATCCTCAAACCATTTATTCCAAATCCTTGCATGTTTAGTGAGACAACCCCGTGCCTCGGACACCAACTTTTCTTGTTGGGCACACCAATCGACTCCCCCCACCTCCACTTCAACAGTGTCAAAGGCCCAGGTGCTCTCCAGTAGACAGTAATATCTCTTTTAGCCACCACAAGAGTGGTGCAAAGTGGTGCCCTGCCCGCCGGGGAGCCTCCCACACCAACACCAACTCCTAATAAAACCAAAAGAGGGGGTTGTTCTAGTGAGAGGCCCAAGACTGTGGAGAGCTCAGCCAACACCGTCTCCCAGTACTGCATGATTATAGGGCATGACCAGACCATATGAAAAAAACAGCCAGTGTGCAGGAGCAGTGGCCACATGCAGGGCTGACCAGAAGGTCCGCCCTATGTAGACAGACAGGAGTAAGATATTCTCAGTGTAAATAATACATTGGCACCAAGCAAAGTCAGGAGGAGATCGTAAGGACTCTAGATGCCATCACTGTATCTCTCCAGTCCTCATCATCCAGAGGCCGAAACCAGCCTTGCCAGTGGTCCCTGAGGAAGTAGTGCAGTGTTCCAGGGCACCCATCACCACTTTAGCCTCCAGGGGGCTGAAATCTCAGATGGAAGTGGTAGATGGAATGTGCAGTCAAAATGCATGACACAACTGCAGGAATTTATGAAATTGTGTGTTACGTAATGCATATGTCTGCTGAAGTTCCTGGAAAGAGCTTATGTACATACCTGCCCACACATCTCCTAAGAGAGTGATATCTATGGCGTCGCACCAATTGAATCCCTCCAGTGCAGCCACCTCTCACAACCATGTGCTGTGCCACAGGGCGGGGTGTTAAGTGACTTCCTGCCACCATCCTGTGTGTTGTTGCTCAGCTCTCCACCCACAAAACACCAGTCTAGCCACTTCCAGGATTGCCGTAGAAATGGTGCAGCCACAGAGCAGCTCCATAATGGGTAGGAACCCCAATGGGGCAGGCTCCTACTGATAAGCTGGGTCTGACCACCCACTATTAAGCCAGTCATTAATAACCAAAACTTGGGATGCTTGGTAGTATAAATAAAAGTTGATCATGCCCAGGACCCCATCTTACGGAGCGCGCTGACAAGAAAGGAGATGAGCAAGCTCTTCATTTCTCTAAACCAGTGGTGAGAGATACTGATGGGAAAATGTTGAAAGAGTTAAAAAAAAACGAGGTAACACCATCATCTTGTATAATGCTATTCTTTCTATGACACTTAGGGTAGTGCTTACCACTTCCTGAGGTCTGCTTTGACCTTGCAGGTGATCGGAGTAAAGTTAAGGTACTCGGTCAGGGCTGGGTTAAGTACCACGTGGATACCCAGATAGCGGAAGCTAAATCAAACAGATTAGGATATTTGTTTGCCAATCCGTACAGTCTTGTGAAGATGCCAATGACACAGAAAGTAATTTAGCCAGATTGACGATCAAGCCAGAAGCCTCTGCAAAAAGTCACAGAAGGTAGAGGTGTAGCGTGCGATGCGGTCTTCATTTCCCATGCTCCATTCCCACTCCTTTATCTGAGCGTCACAACATATGAGCCGGGCGAGGGGCTCAATGGCCAGTGCAAAAAGGAGGGTGGACAGGGGCAGCTCTGTCGGGTCCTGCAGCAAATGGGAAATTCAATAGAGACCACCCCATTAATTTGTACACAGGCCGTCAGATTAGAATATAAAACTTGCAGGAACAAGGCCCAAACCTCACCCTCTCCATCACCCGGCGAAGATAGCTCCAGTTCACCATATCAAAGGCCTTCTCAAAGTCTATCAGGAGTAAGGCCAGCGAAGGTGGAAGTGAATGACATTGGGCAAGTGCCACATGCAGGCGCTGCAAGCAGTGCCTTGTACTATGTGCAGGCAAAAAAACACATTGGTCCGGGTGGATTAAGGGTGGATTAAGGACCGTAGGATCTGTGATAAGGTGTTAGCCAACACAGCTGCATAGATCTTAATCTCCCCAATAATGACAGATGGGTTGATAATCGGCGCAGGAGATGGACAGTGGGTACATCTTTGGTATGACCACTATGGTGGCTAGTCAAGATGCAGAGGAAAAGAGCCCACTCTTGCCCGGTCTCAGTAAAGGTTTAGCAAATGAAAGTCAAGGATATCTTTGCATTTGGCGTAGATCTGTTGGGTAGTCGTCTGGGCCGGGTGTCTTGCCAGACACCATTGCTGAGATAGCGTCTCCGATTTCTTCCACTGTGATGGGCTGATCCAAACGCCTGACGATCGGCGCTGGAGAGGCTAGGAAAGGGTATTTCGTCCAAGAGGGAAGCAGCCCTTTTAGAGTCAGGATGTGGGACACCGTGTAAAGTGCGGCATAGTATTCAGCAAACACAGAGGCGATGCCTAGGGAGGAGCTCTGCGTGGGTCCCCGTAAATCCGCTACCATGATCCATCCAGCCAGGGGTCAGGAGTCAAGCCAGTATAGCAGTTTGCTATTCCTATCACTCCACCCATAAACCTGCACGTTAAAGGCATGCCAAATTTGCTCTCCTGCCTCCAGGGAGTTGGCTCTAATTTCTTCCTGAACCAAGGTAAGTTCCCTGGTAGCATTGCACTGAATGATGTTAGAGAGCTGTGATTCCAGGCGAAGGGACCGGGCCTCTAGCTTGGTGATTCAGTCATGTTGTGTGTTTTCTTTCTGCCTAAATAGAGCTTTAGCATACTCCTGAACAGTGGCTATGCATGCCGCCCACAGGGTTCTGACAGACTCCACCGATCCCATGTTTGTGTGGAAATACGCCTCGACCTCACAGCAGATGTCTTGTGTGTAATTCTCATCTTGGAGGTGCCAAGCATTGAGCCGCCACATGGGATGCTGGGTTGAGTCCAATGGACCAACTGGAGGAGCAACGGAGCATGGTCCAAAATCTCCTACGAAAGTATTTGGATTTGTTAAACTGATGGTAGATCAGTAGCAGGCATAAAAAACATATCTATGTGCGTGTCGCTATGATGTCCAGCAGAGGTGTGTGTGTATTGCTGGATTCTGGGATTTCAAATCCTCCACACATTACATAAACACAAGGTGGCTGTCCATTTGTGCTTTTTGATGCCTCGCATCTGATGAGGGACCAGTTGAGTCCACCGTAGGCTCTAGAACCGCATTAAAATCGCTGCCTATAATAGTGGGACCCAGAGGCAATTGGGTCATGATGTCGTAGGAAGGAGTTGAGCGCCTAGATGGAGCACAGAGGCAGAGAATGTTTAAGGGGTGGCCCTCTGTCATTCCTGCAAGGGCGAGGAACAAACCGTGGGGATCAGTCCAAGTATGGGCCACAACCAGGCGGAAGGTGAGACTTAATAGAATCACCACTCAATGAGACCCCAGTGCAAATTGCATGTTAACTCTTTCAACCCTTCCGATCAAGGAATGGACAGTTCATACCCATCAGGTGGGTCTCCTGCAGCATTAAGATGGAAAGGAGGAAGTGCTGGGGGTAACGCAACAACGCAGAGCACTTGATTCAGTCCAAGAGACCATTCACATTCCACAACATCACAGTGTTCGGGCCATGGGAGTGGTAGAAACATGATTTGCATGACATCGAATGGTGTACCAATTACATGGGAGAGAACAGGTGCTGAGCGCGATGCATGGGTGACTAGGTGCATGGAAGCTGCGACTGGCCGAGCAGCTCTGGGACTCAGTGAAAACCTGAAAAGAAAATAAGTAGAAAAACAAGCAACAACACAAATCCTTTTCAACAATGTGGCATTTAACTCACTCCTCCCAACTGCCCATCTTCCCATATTTCCCCCTAAGAAGCATCTGTCACCCTAAAACATGTACCCCAACTAGGAACCAAACTGTCCTAAAGAGGTGTGAAGTGGTGGGCTCCTCCAGGTTGCAGGAATAATACAATGCCACTGATGCCTGCTAGCACATAAGCAGTTGTGAGTGTTCTGTATAGGTAATTGTCATGTAAGGCAGGGTTGAGTCCTAGAGCCCCATTACCAGTTCTAAATGGAAGAAGGTGTCTAGCTTAATTGCTTATCTGCCTGAGACGTAGCATGTATGGTGTCAGAAGATTGATTCTGCTTCTGCAGTGGCACCGAGGAGCCAGAACTCAGCAACAGCCATATAGTCCACATCTTAAGCCTCTCTCTGCGAGCTCGAATGCAGACCCATTTTGGGCATCTGCTCACGACCGTGTCAACCCTAGACAACCGACCAGTCGATGTGGAGACGGGAAGAAAAGAGCGGGCAGACCTGTGAAGCTGTTTCTCTTTTGTTAACCATCCCCATGCAGATTCAGGGGTTCTGAAGAAATGGGTCTTGCTGGCTTGGATCTCCTTGAGGCAGGCAGAAAAGGTGCATATACGACAGCTGTAGGGCGCAGAGTTTCTGTTTGACTGATTTGTAGTATCGGTGATAGACCTGGCCCTTAAAAGTATAATAAGAAAGATGAAAAATTTTTATTTCTATTATCGGAGGTCTAGATGTGCTTGTGCTTCTCGTAGTATACAGTCCCTGTCCTTGAAGTAGCCTATGCAATCATAGGTAGGGAGATGCACCTGGAACAATTTTAGGGGTAAGAGCTCTATGAGCACGCTCCACGTCAAACCATTGGGACATTTTATCTACCAGCACCCAAGAAGGTATGTTCTGCCTCCTCTGGGAAGCTAATAAAATGCAAGTTATTGGGCCTCAAGCAATTCTAAGCATCCCCTGCTTGATGATGGTGCTTGTTCGTACGGGTGCGGAGGCAAGCAACCTTGGTCTTGAGATCAACAACCTCATCCTCTACGGTTGAGAGACACCCCTCCGCTTCTGTTATGCAGCTAGTGCTATTTTTGAGGTTTTGTTGGAGAAGTGCCACTTCCATTCGCACTACTTGGATCTTTATTTCAACCACTGTCTGTGAGGCATGGATGGCCTGTAGAATTTTGTGTAGGTATACCTCTGAAGATGCATGTTCATCTGAGGCATCACCCACAGGCCCTCCTGCTGAAGTAGTGAAATGATTGATGCACGGCTGGGAGGGGTGGGGCTTCACAGATTCCCTCTGTTCGGTATTGATTGTCTCAGCAGTTAGTATGGAGGCCTAGCCCGTTTGCCATTGCCCGTAGCAGCATGAGCAGTAAGGTGCCAAGTAAGTCGTGGTCGGTTGGTGTAGAGTATGGGGAGCCCTACTCCTCGTAGGTAAATCAAAAAATTTATTAAACACTATAAATACTGTACAACAAGACTGAAAAATCATAGGTGATATTTAACTGAATCTTTTTTACAATACAATACATTGATAGGAATAAGAGTGAAGGAGAAAGAAGAAGGGCCACAGCCTGATTCAAGCTTTAGACTAGTAATGACAAACCCTGTAGCATTTGCATTTTTAATCCTGTAACAAGTGGGTGGGGCCACGTAGGCCAACATGGCAGACGCATTTTGCTGAGACTCCTTGCCTGCCTGCATTCAGCCACCAACCTGCCTGACAGCGCAGCCCTCTGCAGCACCTGAGGGCATAGGGGCAATCCCTTCATTCAGCGGGGGACTCTGAGCAGGCTTTTAGTGGTTAGGGTGCCACCAAACCAGCGCGACACGCCTACCTGCAGAGCCCGCCTGACTCCAAGATGGCAGGTGCCGCACAAGTGGAGCCCGCGGCGATCCTTGCGGCCTCTAGGCCAGCTCAACCCCCTCTTTGGAGCTCCTGACCTGGCGATCCTGGAGCCTGCTCCGTGGACTTGGGGTCCAGCTGCAGGAGTGATGACAAACACAGCGGAGGCTGTCTGGAAGTGAGGAGGCGAGGTGGCAGGGAGGAGCCCGATTCTCGGCCAAGGCCTTGTCTGGATCAGTGGGGCACGCATTGAGGCTTGCCACTGGGGGTCATCTGCTTATCCCCCTTTTCCTGCACTGCATGGTGCCCCGAGGGGGCCCTTTGATTGCTGGGGCCTGCCCAAGGTGCTCAATGGGGGGACCGTTAAGGGGAGCGCATTTGAAGGAGGTGCGCAGCTGGAGGCGGTGATGTGAGGCCTGGCCTGAACTGTGAACTCACCGGTTGGAGGAATTGTTGTAGATCTGAGGGAGGAGATTGGCGCCTGTGTGGACGGGTCCCTGGGAGGTCATTTCTCCCTCTCCTCTACCTACTTGCTTGTCTTCGACCGGACAGAGAACTGCTACTCTCCCATCCCCCGGGTGCTGTTGCAGGGGTGCTAACCTTGTACCTGGCCCTGGGAGGGCAGCACGTGCCAAGAGCCTGGGCCTGTGTGGAGTTGGGGGTGCATCCAGTTGGTCAGCCCCTGGCCCCGCGCTGAGACAGGGTGGGCTGGGATGACATTGCCGGGTCTGCATTTGATCCATTGGGCAGGCGGTGATCCACTGGGCTGGCCCCAGACTGGTCCTGACTCCTATTGTTTTGCGGTGGCTGACTATTGCGCCTACTGGCGTCCATCCCTGTGGCCCTAAGGAAACAGAATCCCATTGACATGGGCCAGGGCAGGCTGCCAACACCGGCCCAGATGAACATGAACCAATATACTGTCACCACTCCGGCTGCAGACAATAAAGCTGGAGTGGCGGGATCTCTCATTGCGTCCTCATCGCAGGAGCTGGACCTCACAGCCATCCTTAAGGTGATCCAGGACTCCAGGGAGGCAATAGAAAGCAGAGTTGACAGACTCAGAATAGACCTCTCATTGATCCGGCAGGATCTGCTTAGGGTTACGGTGAGGATCACTCAGGCAGAGGCACGGATTTCTACAACTGAAGATGTACTTACTACCCTCAAAAGTCAGGTCTCTAAACTTACTTCATCAGTAGCCGCATTGCACGAGCGAGCGGAGGATATGGAGAACCGGATGCGATGCAACAACCTGCGTCTGGTCGGCCTGCCCGAACATTTGGAGGGCCCTGACCTAGCCACTGCTCTTGAGACCTGATTTCACTCCTGGGTGCCCCCAGACAAGCTCTCATACACATTTATTATAGAACATGCTCTTGCATCCCAGGCTCTTGCGCCCTGGGCCAGTGGGCACCCCACCTCGCTCGGTGATCCTGAACATACTAAACTTTAGGGAACATGATGTAATCTTGTGCAAAGGCAGGGCCCAACCTGATCTCTGCCATCAAAACTCTAGAATCATGATGTTTGCGGACTACTCCAATGCAGTGTAGCAAAGACACAGATTCTTGGATGCCATTAAACAAGCTCTGGGCTCTGAATCCTCGCTACATGCTTCACTTCCCAGCCCACCTCAAGGTGATTTTTCAATCCTCCACATATTTTTTTGATACTCTGGAGCTGGTGTGGGAGTGGGTGGCAGAAAAATGCACCTTGCCGACCATGGAGGGTCCGGGAGATCTTGGAGAGCCCTCCATGGCACTTCGCTCATGGAAGAATCGCTCCCACTCGCAGAAATACAGACCTGACTGCAGGGAGTGGAACAGACAGCTGGAGGCCTCACAGCAGCTTGAGACGCAGACAAAGATGGGCTTCGATGCTGCCATGGTGGCCACTCCCGCTCTCTCTGTCTCGATGGAGGACATGCCTATTCCCTCGGAATGACCACAGATAATGAGTATTGCACAGACGAGGGGCAGTGCTGGGAGCGGTCTGACGGCTGCGCGGCCACCACCGGGGACCATCGGACCTGGAACTGCACTCTTAGCCCAAGTGCCCAAAACTTCTTTTGTTGAACAAACCATTGCTGTCAGGCACCATATCCATATCTAAGGCATGACTTGGCTGTGAGGCCCCCCAAGTTGTTTTAGCTTGCTGCCAAGATGTACTGGGTAGGAGTTGACAATTGCTTCAGGGGTAGAAGTATGGGGGAGGAGGAACAGGGTGTTATGTTGGTGTGTTTGCTTTAACTGTTTGTTGTTTGCTTTCATGTTTAGCTGTGTTCACAGAGTGTCTTAGCTGACTATATGATGACTCCACCTTCCCCAGTTGGCCCACACTTACAATGAACCTGGACATCCGGGGCGGGGCTCCATGAACCCACTACTCACATGCTACCTAACACCATGATTTTGATCATTTCTTGGAATGTAAATGGTTTGCTAGACTGCATCAAGAGATCAGCTGTTCTGCGATTTGGTAAGAGGTGTCATCCCAACATTGTTCTCCTACAGGAGACCCATCTGACAGGTGCCCAGTGTGCTTTTCTGGGCCACTTTGGCTATGATTGGGTTTATCATGCTGGTTTTTCCAGGAGAGTGATGGGGGTAGCCCTCATGCACCATAAATCCTTATGCATGTCAGTGGCAAAGGTCCAAGCTGATCCTTAAGGGAGGTATGTTGGTATAGAAGCCCGAATGACCGGTAAGCAATTCAACTTGGATTTCTGTTATGTTCCTCCACAGATGCTACATCCCACTCTTGTGAGGCTGCAGACTCCTGTTGCTGATCCTCCTGCAGGATACTACAGTGACAGGGGGTGACTTTAATGAAGTCCCAGACCCTGTTCGGGACACCTCTACTGAACCCTGCCCTGGATGGTGGTCTGGATCGACATGCCTGTTGACATGGGTGGACTCCCTGGGCCTCTGTGATGCCTGGCGCTCCTGGCACCCACAACTGAGAGCCTTATCCCATCAATCCGCGGTTCATCATACATAAGCTCGGACAGACTTGCTATCGCTCCCAGTGGCCGACCTCCGTGCCTTGACCTCGGTCGAAATTCTCGCCTGCGGCACCCCCTCACAAACCCTTTGCCCAATGTGGTGCTTCAGCACCTGGTACCTGAAAGACCCCAACTGTGTAGCATTCATAGACCAGGAACTCCAGAACTATTTCCATAAGAATGCTGGGTCAGTGTTGTCGGCAATGGTACTTTGGGTGGCTGGTAAACCCTCCCTGAGGATAATCATTAAAGGATATGTCACACAGCGAGAAGCACTACAATCTTAACATAGAACTGATTTGGAGCGTAGAATAGAGGACCTGGAGCACCTGGTTCCACAGTTGGATGAGGGGGAGCAGGGAAGACAACTGACTCTCTTGCGAACTGAACTTCAACAAGTGTCCCTCGCATAGGTAAGACAATGCTGTCAAGCCTTGAGCAGAAAGTATATGGTTTGGGTGACAAGACTGGAAAGCTGCTGTATTGATTGTTGACCCGTGATGTGTAGGCCCGGATGAGACCACTCATCAGCGTTCAGGCGGGCTCCAACGCTCATTTGCCTCATTCTATGAGGATCTTTATACACAGATCCAGAAAAGTCCAGGGGAACAGGAGAACCCCATTCTTGGGGATATCCCACTGCCCTCTATTCCACCATTTCTGGCTGAAGAGCTGGACCTACCCTGGACAGAGGAGGAGGTTGATGCTGTCATCTCGGTCCTTCAATCGGGAAAGACCTCTGGCCTGATGGGTATCATATTGAATATTATAAGATGTTTCGCTTTCATCTGGTGCCCTATTTGTTGAATACTGACTTATTTCCTGACTTATATGGGGGTGCTCAGATGTGGCTCCTTCTTTCTGGGACTCAACTGTGCCATGATAATGGTCATACCCAAGAATGACCTGCCCCACAACCAGTGTTTTTCTTACCGCCCCATATCGCTGATCAATACTGACTTAAAAATATATACGAAGATTCTAGCAACCCAACTGGCCTGCACGCTGTCCTATCTGATTCACCCTGATCAATGTGGGTTAATGTCAGGCAGGAGCACACGTCATTGCATCTGGTGGGTCCAGGTGGTGCTCTCACAGACGGAGAGGCTGAGGGGAGGGCTGGCACTCCTGCTGGAGGACTTCCACAAGACTATTGATACACTTGCCTGGGACTTCCTGGAGGATGTCCTGCTATGGATCCGCTTCGGCTCGGCATTCCAGAAAATGGTCCATCTTCTTTACCTAACCTGATGGCTCAGGTGCGGGTCAACAGCATCATGGCAGATTCCTTTCTGCTCAGATGGCCATTGAGCCGCTGGCCTGCCTTTTGGGCTGTGACCCGTTGATCAGCGGCTGGAGGTGGGGGACTGACCTGCAGGATCGAGTGTCCTTATATGCTGTTGACATCCACCTATTCCTGGGGAAGCCCCAGAGATCCAGGCCCCGCTGCCCTGAGCTCCTGGCCCTCTATGGTGAGGCCTCGGCTCTGCGACTCAACCTCGAGAAATCATTACTGGTGGAGGTGTGGGGAGATGTAGGGGGCTGTGTCTGGTGCACGGACATCCTGGTAAGGCGAAATGCATTTAAATATTTGGGAATATACCTCTCTCCAGTCCCGGATCTGGCCTGGCAGCTTAACTTCCAGCCCCTCTGCCGGGCATTGAATCGGGACCATGGCCACTGGCGTAGCCTGCTGCTTAATATATTGGGTTGAAATGCCCTTGTCAAAATGATCTGTCCCTCTTGCTATTTGTATGTGCTGGCAAACTTCCTGTATATGGTACCCAGTACTTGGTTCCGGTCCCTTAACTCCAAACTCACTTCATTTATATGGGAGTGAGGGCATCACAGAGTGGTCTGCCATTCTGCATGGAAATCTCCCTATGAGGGTGGACTGGGGATACCAGACATCCACATGTATTATCTTGCTACCCAATTAGTCCCGGTCAATGATTTGGTAGGATGGCCCAGCCTATTGGCTGGAACTGGGTCTATAATACAGTAGTCCCCTTCCCAGGCAACCCCTGACTATACATGGGTGGTAGTACAGTGCTGGTGGGTGGCCCTGCATCTGTAAGATTGGGATCAGCACCTTACCAAACTGACTTCCTTATGGCGAGGCACATGGCTGCGACAATTAACTAAATTGGGGGGATTCAGGCAGTGGGACTACATTGGGATTACATACCTGGTGGATGTACATGATGGTGACCATTTGATGTCCTTCCAACAGCTGAAGGACCCGTAAGCCCTGGCAAATACACAGTTTTTCTTCTTCTTCCAGCTGCTCCATGCCCTCCGGTCCTACCTGTCCCCCGATTTAACCCTTGCAGACCATAGCCCTCTTAAGGCTAAACTGCTAATGGGCCACCCAGGAAAGGAAGCCATTACCCAGATTTACCGCTCGTTGCTTACTAATGCCCCTGATGGCCTAGACACCTTACAAGACAAGTGGACATCCTGGGTGGGTGAACTGGATGAGGACGACTGGAGGGAAGCATACCTTACCCCCAGGGACCTGTCCATATCCACATGCTTGCAGATGGTACAAATGAATTACTTCCATATGACATATCTGTCCCCATTGCGCCTGCAGCACATCCGTCCGATGCACCCTTCTGGTCATGCAAAAATGTGGTCATTTGGAGGCACACCTTCTACATGTGGCCTGGGAGTGCACAGGGGTTCGGCCCTTATGGGCAGCGGTGGGGCAGGAGATCTTTAAGGTCTTAGAGTGTCCGATTGAGCTGGCTGCTAAGGTGACATTGCAGGGGCTTCTGGAGGAATTGGGTGGACCATGGATGGACCGAACCTTTGTGGGAGTTGCATGCCTAATGGCTAAGAGAGATGTTGCTCAATTGTGGAAAGACCCTGTGGCACCATTGATATCTAAATGGCGAGCTGGGGTTGACTGGTGCTCCCAACTGCAAAAAATGGTATACAAGTCGAGAGAAGCCCTCGGAAGCATGAGAAAAGTTGGGGGAAATGGCAGGCCTACCATGGTTTGTCCTTATGAATGGAACAACTTTGCTATCTTTGGGAAGGAGTGTGATTATCATCATGTGTACTTGCGTGCTTTGACTGCTTTGACAGATTTAAGCTCACTGTCTTTGTTATGCCACTTTTAGAGAAATAAAGTTGATTATAAAAAAAAAAATCTTGTGTCAAGTGAGGGATCTATTAGAAGACAACATCCATGGTAACAGAGTTTTAGCTATTAGGCCCTTCATATTCCCAAAAGGTAGGGTCAACCTAAAAAGATTCTGCTCATCTAGGTAGGAAGCTAAAGAGCCTGAGCAAGGCCCTCCTTGGACATATGACCCAGATGAGAAGAAGCCCAGACATGAAGAATACCCCAATATGTAGGCAATTGTTTGTGCTCTTTTTATTGTGGTACTGTAAGAACATAACTGGTCGAGTCCTTAACAAAGAAAGCTTGGGACTTCTGAGTCTTACATTTCTATCTCTGGGTTTTAGTCTTTTGGAGGGTATTTTAAGTGATCTGGAGCAATTTCTCTATTGGAAATTCCAGGTTGTCATGTAGTGGCTTTACATGTACCATGGGGATTTCTTCCACTGTGTTTTGTGTATAGTAAATAGCATTTTCATTTTGAGTGTCTTTTCCATTCTCAGTCACAGTAGTTATTTCAAAGCTGGGATGTTGTGTGCCAAGATGGTGGACATCATGTATTTCTAGAGCACTCTAATACTCCTCACCGAAATCCTATGGAATTCTGAGTTAAAACGTAAAAATGCCCCTGGAAGACTTCGCCCCTAATGTCCTGAAGCAGAGGTTACCCCATCTCATTGGAGGGAGCAATGGCCTAGAGAGCCCCAGCTGGCGTTGGAGATCATTAAGGCTCCGCAGCACCTGGCTTCCTCCATGTCCCTGTGACGTGTTCTTTGGGGCGCTGGCCAGCACTGTGGAAAGGGGGCCCCCAGACAGCGCTGTGGGCTCACCAGCCCGGGCTGTCAGCAGTCCCAACAGCAGCAGAGCCAGAAGAGAGGCCTGAAGGGTGGAGCTGCCTGGAGTGCTCCAGCCAGCTATGGAGATCTCTGTGATGCCTGAATTGGAGGCATTTCTCCATGTCGCTGCACCAGGCTAGTGGGCTGGGTACCTGGACACCCTGAGGGGGGATCCAGCAGTTGAGGTGAGCAGTTTCTCTCCCTCCGGGTGTGACATGTGCCATAGGTCTGCCAGGAGTGACTGCCATGCATGTGTGGCATGAGGACCTCACCAGTAATGCAGGAAGTTGTCAGAAGATTACCCATTAAATCAAACTTCCACAGGAGCAGATCCCTTTTACCCAACTCCCTCCAGCAGATGCGTGCTCAGACTTTAACTGATTATCTGAACCCTGCATCCGATAGGTGGAAAAGGGAATGGGAATAGAAAAAGAGAGACCGCTTGCAGATCCAGTTCCAGCCTGTGTTTCCCACTTGAAGATAGGCTACTCAGTGTGTGTCTCTGAAAACCTGCACCTTTCTTCTTATTAGGATTTCTTTAAAGGAAGGCCCAGCAGTCGGGTGATAAGAGCATAGATAAGTACATTTCTACTGCGCATTCAACTGTTGAGGCATTCACATTCACCCAATTCTATCATTCTCCTAATCTGGATCTTTTGAGAGACTAGCCTCTCTCTAAGAGAACAATGTTAACTTAATATCTTCTTTTCTCCAGGAGTCAGATGTTTCCAAGGTTCTCTGGAGAACTGTTCAAAAGTTCACAAATATACAAATTACTAATGTATTTTCCAGAAAACGAAAACGCCTTCTCAAAGTTCAGTTTTCTCAATCACAGTCTCTAGGAATTAGTATGAGCACGAGGTTTGTCTCTAAGACTGACAAGTCTCCTCAGAAAGCCAATAGCCAGTAGTTGGAAGAAGGAAAAAATTCAGCTTCTTCAAAAGGGAAAAAGTAGCTGGTGTGCACACCCTAACAAGAAAATAAGTAATTACTCAAAACTGGAAGAATTTTCTCTGAAATGAAGCGCCCAGGAACACTGCTCATTCTCATCAGGATGACAGTTGAAGTGCAGGGCTCCCAGAGAGAAACAGCTGGAGGGAAGCTTCAGCACAAGACTAAGATAGAAACACTAGAGCGCTGACCTCACAAGGATTTGTGGACACTATCCTGAGTGGCAGTTAAACCTGAAGCAGCTAGTTCTAAGAACAGCCTCCGCAAGAGCCACCAGGAGTGAGGATGCCACTGCAACCAACGTGGGTACAAGGAAAAGGGGAATCGTTTTTGCTGAGGGAAGAACTTAACAACGCTGGCAATAGTTTTCCTGACAGGAGTGACCCACCCCAGATTGGACTGTGGCCCTTGGCCTGTCATGAACCATAGAGCTGCAGGCATAACCAGGGACGGAACCCACTTTCTGGTCTCAATGCCCGCTGCCTAAAATGGCCTGTGCACTCAACTCTCTGCACCTTCCTCAGCAAACTGAATTTGGAACATAGGGACTGTGCATTTCACATACATGGAAACATATAAATTTCCACCGCTCTGCACGGGTACCGCCCTTTCACCAATGCTGTGCTGACCTGGGCTGTGCCTTGCCCGATTGAACTGTGACCCCCCCTCCCCCCCCCCCAGGCTCATCTGCTTTCCCCCTCCTCTTGCGTCATGTATGATGAACCTACCACTACGTGGACAAAAGCTTTGGAGGAGAGCTGAGGTCTGACCCCCCCTTTTTTGTATTAATGTCTGTTTTCTGAAACTGCTGTGTCCCCCTCTGGGTAGCACTTGTACCATAAAAAACGGTGCCCCTCAGAGAAGTGGTAGCATAAAACTTTTCACATTACTGCTTGCAGCCAGGCAATCCTCTCACCGGATGTTGTGTTGATCTGGACACCAGCAGCCTGCTGATTATTACCCACCTGTCTGGTGTCGCAGAGGTGGGAGTGTGGTGCCAGGGCCATGGGGAGCCCTTGGTGGACAAGATTGTATGGCCAGGACAGCAGAGAGGGAGCTCCCCCCATCCTACATGGGGAGAAACAGAACACTACGCTCTTCACAACAGACGAAAATGGATCAATATACGGTAGGTTCCCTTGGGAGGTTGGAGCAAGACGCATAGTGGGTAGCGAGCACAAGGTCAGAGAAGGACACCTAAGGAGCACAAATACTTGTGGCAGTGAGAAGTCACGCCTGCTTCTAGAAAACTAAACTGACACAATTGTGGTCGAGGTAAACCCCCTGTGCGCTGGCCTATACAATGTGAACGACTGGTCTTTCACTACACAGAGAAAACTGGGGGAGTCCTTCAGACTGACATAGTCGAGATACAGTCGAGAATATGTTCCCTCACAGAGTTAGCACATCATCTGGAAGCCAGGGTTAAAGATGCTGAGGGGCGTGCACCTAGGAACAGCTGACGATTTGTGGGGTTTCTGGAGAATATGGAGGATACTGCTTTGGAAAGGTTCCTGGAACAGTGCATACAAGAGGACTTACATCTTGAGGGCCTCTCTAAGTGTTCCTTGTGGAGCCTGCCCACAGGGCTCTGGTACCAACACCCGCTCCGATAAGAACACCAGAGGCCCTTATAATAAACATTTTGAACAATAGAGACAGAGACATTGCCCTGAAGCAGGCTGCAAACAGGGATATGTTAAGTATAAAAACCATGTGGTCCACATATTTCCTGATTACACACAAAAAGTACAGAAAATTAGAAAATCATTCGAAGCATTGAAACAAAACTTTAGGACAATGGGACCGCAATACATTCTACAGTTGCTTGCGAAACTACAGGTAATCTATGGAGTGAGCTCCCATTTTTTGTGGATCCGCAGGAAGTCTGAGAATGGTTCGAGTTTGGGGGTGCTAGGGGCAATGCGCCGACTAGGCCCGGATCTCCGAGGCAACAGGTGCGTGGCGGGGGCCCTGGGTGTGGTTCGCGGCAACCCTGCATGGGGAAGCCTGCCGCACAGACGACACAACTGCATTAGGGTGGCATACTGGGGATTGCATTTTTTGGGGCGCGGGGAGCTGGAGGCACCTCCAACTGGATTGGTTTGACATCAGACCCGTGGCTGCAGGTGGAAGTTGCAGCAAACATCTTGCTGGACGCAGGGAGACCACTGAATGGCTAACTAACTCTGGCTGCTTGGATGACGCAGTGTTTCTGTTCATGTCGCCCGACGGTGCAAATAGTAGGGGTCACCTTTGAATGCCTGAAGTAATATGGAATATCACCTTTTATAAGTGGGAAAGGAGGGAAGCTGGAAATCATCAGCTGCAGGTGGACTCCCACTTAATTCCCTGCCCTTCTGTCTTGCCCTCGCTTTAACTTTTTTTCCTCTCCCCCCGTTCTACTTTATTCTCTTCTCGCTTAGTCCCTTCTAGAACCACAGGGGGTGACATTCACTACCAGTGCTTGCCCGGTCAGATGATTTGCTTGGTAGGTGTCCTGGGTGGTCCAGATCCTCCAATACTAATACACATGAGACTGCTTCTGAGTTTATTCTATAGTTTGTTTTAGAACTTTATAACTTTTGTTTATCTCATAGCTGTTTGGATTAAGAACGACCAGTGTATCTACTTGTTCAGATATATTTGACAGGAGGGAGGGTGGAAGGACACAGTTACCAAGTTCACCATAATGTTTGCAATGCATTAATCAGTACAATGACATTTTTCTTCTTCTTGGGAGCGGCTACACGGATGCTGTGGGCAGAGACCTGCCCAAACGACTAATGAGGTGGTGGGGACTCCTGAAGTAAGTTGCCACCTGCAAGGTGGATTTCATAGCATGGACAACAAAGCATGGCAGGCAGCTTTAAGCTTATGACGTGGGACATCAGGAGCCTTAGCACTCTGGTATAAAGATATATAGAATGCATTCTTATCTCAGAAAATACTTGATACACATTACATTCCAAGAAATACATCCAATTGATGTTGAGGCAGAAAAGCTCTGCACGAAATGCAAGGACAGCTGTGCTCCTCCACTTATTCACCCTATGGCGGGTGAGTATGGATCTGGTTGGCCCCTGGGGTCCCCTTTGCACACTGCTATACCTGTGCGGACCTTATGGGATGGTACATAATTGTATGACCTGTTGGATGGGACTGAGATCTGCCTACTTAACGCTTATGCCCCAAACACTGATGATGAGGCCGTCCATTATGGAATTATTGGTCCCTTATTTGGATGTACTGCTTATATGGGGCTGGAGTGACTATAACTGCACAGTAGATGGGACCCTCGATAGGCTCCTGTTGCCCACCTCTGCTAAGATCTAAATGACACAAGCCCTAGGAGAGATGGTGCACAGATTGAAACAATTCAATAGTTGGCGTATGCTGCACCCTACCACTTGGGAATACTCCTATTACTTGCAACCCATGGGACACACATCAGATTATATTGTATATTGGTAAAGAGGACTTTGGCTGAGAAAACTGAGTTAGCCAAGTACAAATACCGGTTCCTTTTGGACCATGCCCCACTGATAGAGTACTGCTGGACTCTGCCCTGCCCTCCAGTTCTGCTTTTAAGGCTCCACTTGGAGGCTCTCTATAATGTGATCTTCCGTGCCATATTGCAGAAGTGATAACAGTATATTTTAATAATAACTGGGGTACTACACCAAACAGATCCAATGAATGGGAAGCTTTCAAAACCATGTTAAGAGGAGAATGCCTGAGTAAGGTTGTTGGGCTCCGATGTCAACTTCAGGTTGATCTAACACAACAAGAAAAGCAGATATTGTGGCTACAAATGTTGGTTGCCTGGGATGCTGCCCATCGCTGTGAACTGCTGGTTGCTGAGAAGTCTCTGTAAGAGGTATGGGATGATTTGGACAAGCTCATGCTCCGGGAATATGGGTAATTACTCCATAGAGAGGGAGACAAATCAGGGGTTACTTGTGGGGCTTCTCCACAGAGAAACACCCTACAGGGAGGTTCTATCCATACCAGGGTCAGACGGTACAGAGGTAGCAACCAGGTCAGAGATTGTGGAGGCCTTCCAGGTCTACCTGCAAGTTATGTAGATGTTCCCGGGTAGTAAGTCCGAGGCTTCTCCAGGTAACTATGTGGGGAGCATCCCTTATGGGGAAACAGTTGGAGCTGGATATAACTGGGCCCAAACTGATAGTGGCACTAAAGGATATGCCATGTAATAAGCCTCCTCAACTAGATGGCCCCTCCCCACACCCACTGGAGTTCTACCAGATATTTTCTCTGTCCCTGACAGAAAAACTATTAGACATTGATGCAGAGGCAGGGCAGCTGGGGAGGCATCCTGATTCACTGCGAGAGGATGTCATTGTGATGTTGTCTAAACCAGCTAAGCCCACTGCAGGAAGGGGGTCCTTACAGGCCGCTCTCCAAGATAAAACATAAATGCCAAGTAGTTGGCCAAGGTGTTGATGAGTTGACCTAGGATGGGAGTGGGGTCCCAGGTTCATGAAGTTTAGTGTAGTTTTACTCCGGTCATAACACTGCAATGAACCTTCAATGGCTAACCCATGTCATACACATCAAGAGGGACACTGACTTGGACGGTGCTCTGATAGGGCTTGACATTGGAAAAGCTTTCAACACAGTGTGATGGCCGTGCATGCTCCAGGTTTACAATCAATGAGGTATGGACTGAGATTGCAAGGCTGGATAAAGCTCCTACACATAGAACTAGTAGATAAGGTGCACCTGGGTGGAGTGGTGTCCGGTAGGTGGAGGATCCAGAGAGGCATCAGACAGGGATGTCCCCTATTTCCACTCCTGTATAGTCTTGCTCTGGAGCCACCAGCAATTATCCTTTGCGAGGTGTTGTCTGAATGATGCAGCAAGCTGGGCAGTGCCACACACTTAGGCCCTCATTACAACCCTGGCGGTTGGTGTTAAAGTGGCGGTAATACCGCCAACAGGCCAGCAGTAATTACCATCAAATTAAGACCATGGCGGAAAGATCTACAATAGGCAGCCAGTGTACCACACCGACCGCCAGGGCGGAAACAACAGTCACCATGGTGGTATCCGCCTACAGCCAGACGGAAGTCAATGTTCCGCCCACCATATTAAGACAGAGCAAACCGCCACCTTTTCCGGGGCAGTACCAATGACGTCAAAGGCCTGGCGGAAACAAAGCTCAGAAGGGAAAGGATTCACCATTGGAGACAAAGGGAACAACCATGCCACCATGGAGCCCGAGCTGCATGTCTTCCCCATGATCTTCTGCATGCTGCTCCACTACGAACATCAACGCCAGTGAAGAAGACCACGGTGAGTACAGCCACCTAGCACACAAGGGAGGGAGGGAGGAAAACGACAGTCTCACACACACACGCACCCCCCCCCCAAACACTATACACACAATCAGCTGCATCACAAAAACATTTTTACCCCATAACTCAGATGAATAATGCAAGGACAAAACAAGTTTGAAAAAGTGAATGTAATGGGAGTAACACATCAAGAAAAATAAGTTAGCCAGGATAATAGGTATATACATATGTACACAGAAAGGGAGACACAGCCCAGTCCACAATGTTCGTAGGCCAAATGGCCACAGGCCAAAGTCCAAGGCCACACATGTCACCCCTCATCAACTCGGAGAGAACACTGCAGGGACATCAGTTGATAAATAGGCCGGCACCTCAGGGGGATGGGGGGCACCGCAGCCAGGAGATGGAAAAAGACCACTGGTTCTAGAGGGGGCAATATGCCCTGTGCCTGGTCCTGGGGAGTGCAAGGCCAAGGTCGCTTGAGTGGGTGACTTGCCCACTTGCTCTGGAGGGGGCACATGCCCTGTGCTTGATCCTGGGGAGTGCAAGGCCACAGTCTCTTGAGTGGGTGATGCCCACTTGCTCTGGAGGGGGCAACATGCCCTGTGCTTAATCCTGGGGAGTGCAAGGCCACAGTCTTTTGAGTTGCTAACTTGCCCACTTGCTCTGGAGGGGACAACATGCCCTGTACCCGGTCCTGGGGAGTGCAAGGCCACAGTCTCTTGAGTGGCTGACTTTCCCCCTTGCTCTGGAGGGGGCAACATGCCCTGTGCCTGGGGAGTGCAAGGCCACAGTCCCTTGAGTGGGTGACTTGCCCACTTGCTCGGGAGGGGGCAACATGCCCTGTGCTTGACCTGTGGAGTGCAAGGCCACAGTCTCTTAAGTGGGTGACTTGCCCACTTGCTCTGGAGGGGGCAACATTCCCTGTGCTCTTGATCCTGGGGAGTCTTGGCTATGTGGGTGTCCTACCCACTGGTTCAGGTGGGGGCTCGTGCCCTGTGCTCTTGATCCTGGGGAGTCTTGGCTATGTGGGTGTCCTACCCACTGGTTCTGGAGGGGGCCTCATGCCCTGTGCTCTTGATCCTGGGGAGTCTTGGCTATGTGGGTGTCCTACCCACTGGTTCTGGGGGGAGCCTCGTGCATTGTGCTCTTGATCCTGGGGAGTCTTGGCTATGTGGGTGTCATACCCACTGGTTGTGGAGGGGGCCACGTACCCTTTGCTCTTGATCCTGGGGAGTGCAAGGTCACAGTCTCTCAGGTGAGTGTTATACCCACTGGATTTGCAGGGGGCAGGCCGCACAGCAGCCCATGGAGGCAGGATTACATACCGTCCGCCGGCGGTGATGGCTGCTCAGTGGAGGTGGTGGTGCTGCTGGTGGGGGGGAGGCTCCTGTCCATCCCCTGCAACCTCAGACGGCTGCCAAATAGAGGTGGTGGTGCTGCTGGTGGGGGGAAGCTCCTGCCCATCCCCTACAACCTCAGACGGCTGCCCACTGGAGGTGTCGATGCTGCCTGAGGGGTGAGGCTCCTGCCCATCCCCTGCATCCTCGGACGGCTGCCCACTGGAGGTGGTGGTGCTGCTGGGGGGGGGAAGGAGGCTCCTGCCCATCCCCTGCAACCTCGGACGGCTGCCCTCTGGAGGTGGTGGTGCTGCTGGGGAGGCTCCTGCCCATCCCCTGCAACCTCGGACGGTTGCACAACCATGGTTGGTGGTGGGGGCTCTGTCACAATTCCTGTCCCAGGCCCCTTGCTCCTCCTGCTTGCTGGTGCAGGCTCCTGTACCTTCTTAGCAGCTGCTGGGGCAGGCTCCTTGCTTTTTCTGGCAGCTGGGGCAGGCTCCTTTACCTTCTTAGCAGCTGCTGGTGCAGGCTCCTTGCTCTTTCTGGCAGCTGGGACAGGCTCCTTTACCTCCTTGCCTGCTGGGGAAGGCTCCTTGCTCTTTCTGGCACCTGGGGCATGCTCCTTTCCCTTGAGGCTGCCTGGTGCAGGCTCCTTCACCTACAGGACATGTGGCCTGGATCCTTTTCCACCATGAGTGGGTGTGGTGATGACTGTGCCCATGGACTGGGTGGCTGAGGTGCTTGCCTGGGTTCTTCCCACCCTGGCCATACGTGCAGGGAGGGGCAGGGAACAGGTCAATGGTGGATAGGAACAGTTTTTTAGGGACATTGGGGCGGGAAGAGGGAGAAGGAATGGGAGTGGAGGAAGAGGGAGTGGTTGTTGGAGGTGTCTGTCTGCTGATTTTGGGTGCAGGTGCATGGGCTGGATGCTGTTGTGAGGCGGATGGCTGTTGGGTGTCTCAGTGCTTCTGATTGTGTACCTTAGGAGGGGTGGGACAGACACAGTGGGAGAGGACACAGTGGATGTGTGCATGGCTGTAGTGGAGGTGTCTGCCAGTGAGGTGTGTTTTCTGCTTGGTGTGGTGATGATGCTGGTAGTGGATGATGATGTAGTGCATGCAGGTGTGAGTATAGACGGAACTGGGAGGGAGGTGGAGGAGGAGGAGGAGGGGGAGACAGTGGAAATAGTGCATGTTGGTGTGTCTACACCTGATGGTGTTTGTGTGAGTGCCTGTGGGATGAAGTGTGGTGCTTGTGTTTGCCTGAACCACTCTTGCGTGTTGTCTTGTGTGCATGCCCGTCTGGCTGTGTGCTTGGGATGGGTTGGGGACTGGGGAGAGGAAGTTGGAGGAGGGAGGGTAGAAACAGGGAAAATGGCTGCCATCCGAGAGGAGGCCAGAGCCTGGATCGATCTCTGTTGGGCTGCCAATCCAGTGTGAATGCCCTCCAGGAATTCATAGTCTGTTGCATCTGGCCTGCCAGGCCCTGGATGGCATTCACAATGGTTGACTGCCCTACAGAGATGGATCTCAGGAGATCAATAGCCTCCTCACTCAGGGCAGCAGGGCTAACTAGGGCAGGACCTGAGGTGCCCAGGGCGAAGGAGATGCCCACCCTCCTGGGTGAGCGGGCACAGGCAACCTGCTGAGGGGCTGCTGGGAGGGCGGTGCTGGTACGGGGGTGGCAGAATATACCTGTAGCTGGGGTGGTCACAGAGGTGTCCGCCACCACCAGGGAGCTTCCATCTGAGGAGGTATCTGTGTCAGAACTGTCCCCTCCAGTCTCCACCATGGTGCTCCCCTCGCCCTCCGTCCCACTGGTGCCCTCACCATCGGTAGACTCTGCCTCCTGAGTCCTGTGGGATGCAGCTCCCTCCGTCGCCGGTGCCTCTGCTCCTCCGCCAGATGATGCTAATGCACATAAGGACAGGGTGATAAAACAAAAAGTGGGGTGAAAGAAACAAACGATACACTTGGTCAATGGCTGCACCAACACCACTATTGGCGTACACAGCACCCTCACACACAGGGAACAGCCCTACGCAATATGCTATAGCACTACCAGAGAAATAGTTAGCAGCCAAGCCATGGGGAGGGGCATACACCTCCACAGCCAGCACACTTGGGACCCACCCAGCCCTGACCAGTTGTGGATGCCTACGAGCTAGGTAGCAAGATTCTCCCTTCTGAACCCTAGCCACCAGGGGACCTATGCTGCAATGTCTAGCCTGGCATCCCCCACCCGGATACCACCCTGCCATGCATAAGTTGTAATGATGGGCTCTGTACTCACCCCCTTGAGGCTGCTGTGATGCCCTCAAGCACCCATTCAGCTCAGGATAGGCCACCGCCAGTATGCGGGCCATCAGGGGGGTCACGGTTCGACGGGCACCCCTCGTTGGGAGACCATCCTCAGCTGGGCCTCTGCCGTCTTCCGTGCCCAGCGTCTCAGGTCCTCCCCCCATTTCTGACAGTGGGTGCTCTGCCTGCCGTAGACCCCCAGTACCCCTACGACCTTGGCAATGGCACGCCATATACCCGTCTTTTGAGTGGCGCTGACCTCCAGAGGAAATACACACAGGCAAATAGAATTAGTCAAACAGTCCTGCCTGTTACACTTATGGCCCACCATACCCCTTCACATCACCATTTAGACACACATGGCCCAACACACAACCAATATGCCACCCAGAGGACATCCACCCACCCCCCTTACATGAGGCCTTCACACACACTACTCCATGCATTCATGCCACATGCATCGTGCCCACAGTCTACTTACCTGTTGGTCTGGAGGCCCATACAGCAGTCCGTACTGGGGTAGGACCCCATCCACCAGTCTCTCCAACCCCGCCGAAGTGAAGGCTAGGGCCCCTTCACAAGTCACACGGGCTATGGTAGGTTCCAGACACAGGTCACAGCAGCAAATGCAGTGTAGGTCTTCTCCTGTTGAAGAATAGATAGCAAGTAAGGGATGAGATAGAAAATGGCTGTAGCATCCATGGCAGTGCATACCGTCACCGCCGGCGTAGATCACCATTGGCCCCTGTTACTCATAGGGCCCAATGTTAACCAATGAGGAGTTGCACGGCGGTTCCCGACCGCCTTCCGCAACGGCTCACAGCGTCAGTGGAATTACCTCACTTCCACCTGTCCCTCCACATAGGACAGGCGGATGCCATTTCGGGGGGGCCAGGCCCTGGATAGTTGCAGTGTCACTGGTGAAATTAGGACATACTGTACAAATCACAGTTACCCATTACAAGTTAACAGCATGCAAAGTTCTGTTGTAGCCCATTGTTCAGTTTGTGACCGGCTCCTCACTCTTTTGCCCCATAGATTGCTACCGCTGCGGATAAATAGTAGATGGAGACATACCCCTGTGTACAGACCCCTGGTGGACTTGGCAACAATGGAGGACAGGCACATCATCCTCACCCATAGGCTTAACAGGGCCACAATCACAGAGCTGTGTGCCCAATTGGAGCCTGACCTGATATCTGCTATTAGTCACCCCACTGGGATCACCCCTTTTGTGCAAGTTCTATCAGTGATCCATTTCATAGTATCTGGTTCTTTCCAAGTGACAGTGGGCTTGTCAGCAGGAATGTCACAGCCAATGTTCCCAATAAGAGTGTTGTCTGCCCTGATTAAACACATGTGCAGCTACATTGTATTCCCACAGGTTGAAGATTTGGCCACAGTGAAGGCCGAGTTCTATGCAGTGGCACATATCCCCAACATAATTTGGGCGATTGATGGAACACATATTGCATTTGTCCCCCCGTTAGAATGAACAGGTGTTCAGAAATCGGAAGAGTTTCCACTCTATGAATGTACAGATGGTGTGCTTTGCGGACCAGTACATCTCCCACGTCAATGCTAAGTATCCAGAGTCGGTGCATGATGCCTTTGTCCTGAGGAATAGCAGCATCCCAAATGTGATGGGCCAACTACAGAGGCACAGGGTGTGGCTAATAGGAGAGCCCTGGTTCCCACCTAGTGGATGTTGGTGTATAGGTATGGTGTGGGCCATATGGGATAGTGTGTGGCTAAATGTTGTCCCTCAAAATTTACAGGTGACTCTGGTTACCCCAACCTACTATGCAGGCTGACCCCTGTGAGCAATGCACTACAAGGGCAGAAGAACATTATAATGAGGCACATGGGCGAACCAAACGGGTAATAGAAAGGACCTTTGGCTTCCTGAAGGCCAGGTTCCGGTGCCTCCATCTAACAGGTGCTTCCCTGTGCTACTCACCCAAGAAGGTATGCCAGATAGTAGTGGCATCCTGCATGTTGCACAACCTTGCCATGAGACGCCATGTGCCTTTTCTGCAGGAGGAGGAGGCTGGAGATGCTCATGTGACAGCAGTGAACCCTGTGGACAGTGAGGTTGAGGAGGCAGAGGATGAGGATGAGGATGAGGACAACAGAACATCAGTGATCAGACAATACTTCCAATGACACACAGGTAAGACAGTGTTACTTCACATTTCAATGACATTTGTTTGAATTTCTGTGGCACCGGCATGCTGTTTTTCCCACTTCTATGCCCACTTACTGTGCCCTTTGGCAATTCATTTTGCAGATATTGGTGACCTCACATATGCTCCTGGTGTGATCACTGCAGCCAGCTACAGGTCATTAATCTATGCTCATTACATCTGTACAGTTGAATTGCAATGTTTGTACCTGTTTAACTGAATATATACTTGAAAAATTTGACATACTCCAAACTTCTTTTTTTTCCAAGGGTGTTTATTGAAGTGCTAAAATACTGAGGGGGAAGTGCAATGGGATGGGTTGATGATGGAGGATAGTTCAGGGTATTGTTCCAGTCTGTTCGTAGCACAGGTGCATTGTCTAAGGAGACATCGGAAGGGGAGCAATGGCAGTTCAAGGTGGACAGTGTGACTGAGTGGGACACAAGGGTGACAATCAGGAGTCTCATTTCCTGGTGGGGGTCTTGGCAAGTGTCCAGGTTTCTGTCTGGATCGCAGGGAACATTTGTGGGGTGGTTCTCCTGCTGCAGGGGGAGGGGTGCTGGTGGCCTGTGAGTCCTGTGGCAGGGGCTCCTGGCCACTAGCGGCAGCAGAGGTAAAAGGATGTTCAGATGTCTGGCTAGTGGCAGGGGCCTGCTGTTGTGTGACTGCCTCCCTCATAATATTGACCATGTCTGCCAGCACCCCTGCTATGAAGATCAGGGTGTTGTTGATGGCCTGCAAGTGCTCCCTGATCCTCTGGTACTGCCCCTCCTGCAGCCGCCTGTTTTCCTGCACATTGTCCAGGATCTGGCCTATTCTGTCCTGGGAATGTTGATATGCTCCCAGGATCTCTGCAAGTGCTTCCTGGAGAGTCGGTTCCCTTGGCATGTGCTCTCCCGGCGCACAGCACTCCTCCCAGTTTCCCTGTTGGCCTGTGCCTCTGTCCCCTAAACCATGTGCCTACTGCCACTGACCCCAGGTCCCTGATTGTCATGGGTATGAGCTGTGGCCTGGGATCCCTGTAGAGGTGGACACACTGCTGATTGACGTGTCCTAGGGACAGAGGTATGGGTACGCTGGGTGGGTGCTGTGGTGGTGTTTCCTGATGGGAGAGGCTCTGTGGTGGTGTGTGACTGGGCCTCTTAACCGGCTGTCCAGAGGTCCCTGATGGGCCAGGTTGGTCATCCAGATCCTGAAGACCAGAGTTGCTGTTATCACTGTGGGCCTCTTCTGTTGGGGAACTGGATATTGCTGGCACCTCCTCTCCGGTGACATTGGCTGGGGTACATGTGAGGATGTAAATGATGTGTTATGTTTCTGTGACTGACATATTGTGCGTCTGTGGCTTGCCCTCTTTGGTTGGATTTGCCCTGCAGCTTTCACTTGTGTATGTTGGTGTATGGTGGGATGATTAGTTCTCTATAGTGTGCTGGCTAATGCAGAGTGATTATAAACTGGATGAGAACACAAGAGCCCACTCTAAATATGTGGAGGAGGGACCTGTGAGAATTGGACGCAGCAGAGGAGATTAGGATGAAACCAATCAGGACAGACCTGAAGCTACAGGAGGACCTGGAACTGTGGCCCAGTATGCTTACTGAGCTGGATTTTGGAATTGGAGGTGGGGAGTGTATGTTGAGGTGAGTTGAGGGAACTATGGGAGACTGATCGGGGCACTGTCATCCTAGTACATGTACGTGCTACTGTGCTAAATTATTGTCAAATTGTCGATTGCACTGATGTTTTTGTTCATGGAAAAATAAAAGTAAAAAAAAAGGTAGTTTACATGGTCACACTATTGAAGACAACAAGTGTTGGACGGAATGCTGAACATTGTCAAACACTCACCCCCAGTCATAGATCTGGGTTTAATCCATCGTTCTTTTGCTCACCATGCCACCCCAGTTTGGACCCAGCCATATGCAAATCAGTCTTGACCCCGTTCCTCATGGGAACAGTCCAGACCGAACTGCCAAGCCAGGTCCTCACTGGACCGGAAACAAGCATCCTGGGACCGGTTTCGGGGTTTCACCCCTCATCAGCCAGGCTAGCTTGAATCCAGTGGCATGGGAAGCACGGGACCCACGTCTGGGCATACCCTTCCCACTTAGGGCGACAAAGCAAAAACAACAAGTGATGGACGGAATGCTGAACATTGTCAAACACTCACCCCAGTCATAGATCTGGGTTAGCCTGGCTGATGAGGGGTGAAACCCCGAAACCGGTCCCAGGATGCTTGTTTCCGGTCCAGTGAGGACCTGGCTTGGCAGTTCGGTCTGGACTGTTCCCATGAGGAACAGGGTCAAGACTGATTTGCATATGGCTGGGTCCAAACTGGGGTGGCATGGTGAGCAAAAGAACGATGGATTAAACCCAGATCTATGACTGGGGGTGAGTGTTTGACAATGTTCAGCATTCCGTCCATCACTTGTTGTTTTTGCTTTGTCGCCCTAAGTGGGAAGGGTATGCCCAGACGCGGGTCCCGTGCTTCCCATGCCACTGGATTCAAGCTAGCCTGGCTGATGAGGGGTGAAACCCCGAAACCGGTCCCAGGATGCTTGTTTCCGGTCCAGTGAGGACCTGGCTTGGCAGTTCGGTCTGGACTGTTCCCATGAGGAACAGGGTCGAGACTGATTTGCATATGGCTGGGTCCAAACTGGGGTGGCATGGTGAGCAAAAGAACGATGGATTAAACCCAGATCTATGACTGGGGGTGAGTGTTTGACAATGTTCAGCATTCCGTCCATCACTTGTTGTTTTTGCTTTGTCACCCTAAGTGGGAAGGGTATGCCCAGACGTGGGTCCCGTGCTCCCCATGCCACTGGATTCAAGCTAGCCTGGCTGATGAGGGGTGAAACCCCGAAACCGGTCCCAGGATGCTTGTTTCCGGTCCAGTGAGGACCTGGCTTGGCAGTTCGGTCTGGACTATTCCCATGAGGAACAGGGTCAAGACTGATTTGCATATGGCTGGGTCCAAACTGGGGTGGCATGGTGAGCAAAAGAATGATGGATTAAACCCAGATCTATGACTGGGGGTGAGTGTTTGACAATGTTCAGCATTCCGTCCATCACTTGTTGTTTTTGCTTTGTCACCCTAAGTGGGAAGGGTATGCCCAGACGTGGGTCCCGTGCTTCCCATGCCACTGGATTCAAGCTAGCCTGGCTGATGAGGGGTGAAACCCCGAAACCGGTCCCAGGATGCTTGTTTCCGGTCCAGTGAGGACCTGGCTTGGCAGTTCGGTCTGGACTGTTCCCATGAGGAACAGGGTCAAGACTGATTTGCATATGGCTGGGTCCAAACTGGGGTGGCATGGTGAGCAAAAGAACGATGGATTAAACCCAGATCTATGACTGGGGGTGAGTGTTTGACAATGTTCAGCATTCCGTCCATCACTTGTTGTTTTTGCTTTGTCACCCTAAGTGGGAAGGGTATGCCCAGACGTGGGTCCCGTGCTTCCCATGCCACTGGATTCAAGCTAGCCTGGCTGATGAGGGGTGAAACCCCGAAACCGGTCCCAGGATGCTTGTTTCCGGTCCAGTGAGGACCTGGCTTGGCAGTTCGGTCTGGACTGTTCCCATGAGGAACAGGGTCAAGACTGATTTGCATATGGCTGGGTCCAAACTGGGGTGGCATGGTGAGCAAAAGAACGATGGATTAAACCCAGATCTATGACTGGGGGTGAGTGTTTGACAATGTTCAGCATTCCGTCCATCACTTGTTGTTTTTGCTTTGTCACCCTAAGTGGGAAGGGTATGCCCACACGTGGGTCCCGTGCTTCCCATGCCACTGGATTCAATGAGGAACAGGGTCAAGACTGATTTGCATATGGCTGGGTCCAAACTGGGGTGGCATGGTGAGCAAAAGAACGATGGATTAAACCCAGATCTATGACTGGGGGTGAGTGTTTGACAATGTTCAGCATTCCGTCCATCACTTGTTGTTTTTGCTTTGTCACCCTAAGTGGGAAGGGTATGCCCAGACGTGGGTCCCGTGCTTCCCATGCCACTGGATTCAAGCTAGCCTGGCTGATGAGGGGTGAAACCCCGAAACCGGTCCCAGGATGCTTGTTTCCGGTCCAGTGAGGACCTGGCTTGGCAGTTCGGTCTGGACTGTTCCCATGAGGAACAGGGTCAAGACTGATTTGCATATGGCTGGGTCCAAACTGGGGTGGCATGGTGAGCAAAAGAACGATGGATTAAACCCAGATCTATGACTGGGGGTGAGTGTTTGACAATGTTCAGCATTCCGTCCATCACTTGTTGTTTTTGCTTTGTCACCCTAAGTGGGAAGGGTATGCCCAGACGTGGGTCCCGTGCTTCCCATGCCACTGGATTCAAGCTAGCCTGGCTGATGAGGGGTGAAACCCCGAAACCGGTCCCAGGATGCTTGTTTACGGTCCAGTGAGGACCTGGCTTGGCAGTTCGGTCTGGACTGTTCCCATGAGGAACAGGGTCAAGACTGATTTGCATATGGCTGGGTCCAAACTGGGGTGGCATGGTGAGCAAAAGAACGATGGATTAAACCCAGATCTATGACTGGGGGTGAGTGTTTGACAATGTTCAGCATTCCGTCCATCACTTGTTGTTTTTGCTTTGTCACCCTAAGTGGGAAGGGTATGCCCAGACGTGGGTCCCGTGCTTCCCATGCCACTGGATTCAAGCTAGCCTGGCTGATGAGGGGTGAAACCCCGAAACCGGTCCCAGGATGCTTGTTTCCGGTCCAGTGAGGACCTGGCTTGGCAGTTCGGTCTGGACTGTTCCCATGAGGAACAGGGTCAAGACTGATTTGCATATGGCTGGGTCCAAACTGGGGTGGCATGGTGAGCAAAAGAACGATGGATTAAACCCAGATCTATGACTGGGGGTGAGTGTTTGACAATGTTCAGCATTCCGTCCATCACTTGTTGTTTTTGCTTTGTCACCCTAAGTGGGAAGGGTATGCCCAGACGTGGGTCCCGTGCTTCCCATGCCACTGGATTCAAGCTAGCCTGGCTGATGAGGGGTGAAACCCCGAAACCGGTCCCAGGATGCTTGTTTCCGGTCCAGTGAGGACCTGGCTTGGCAGTTCGGTCTGGACTGTTCCCATGAGGAACAGGGTCAAGACTGATTTGCATATGGCTGGGTCCAAACTGGGGTGGCATGGTGAGCAAAAGAACGATGGATTAAACCCAGATCTATGACTGGGGGTGAGTGTTTGACAATGTTCAGCATTCCGTCCATCACTTGTTGTTTTTGCTTTGTCACCCTAAGTGGGAAGGGTATGCCCAGACGTGGGTCCCGTGCTTCCCATGCCACTGGATTCAAGCTAGCCTGGCTGATGAGGGGTGAAACCCCGAAACCGGTCCCAGGATGCTTGTTTCCGGTCCAGTGAGGACCTGGCTTGGCAGTTCGGTCTGGACTGTTCCCATGAGGAACAGGGTCAAGACTGATTTGCATATGGCTGGGTCCAAACTGGGGTGGCATGGTGAGCAAAAGAACGATGGATTAAACCCAGATCTATGACTGGGGGTGAGTGTTTGACAATGTTCAGCATTCCGTCCATCACTTGTTGTTTTTGCTTTGTCACCCTAAGTGGGAAGGGTATGCCCAGACGTGGGTCCCGTGCTTCCCATGCCACTGGATTCAAGCTAGCCTGGCTGATGAGGGGTGAAACCCCGAAACCGGTCCCAGGATGCTTGTTTCCGGTCCAGTGAGGACCTGGCTTGGCAGTTCGGTCTGGACTGTTCCCATGAGGAACAGGGTCAAGACTGATTTGCATATGGCTGGGTCCAAACTGGGGTGGCATGGTGAGCAAAAGAACGATGGATTAAATCCAGATCTAAGACTGGGGGTGAGTGTTTGACAATGTTCAGCATTCCGTCCATCACTTATTGTTTTTGCTTTGTCACCCTAAGTGGGAAGGGTATGCCCAGACGTGGGTCCCGTGCTTCCCATGCCACTGGATTCAAGCTAGCCTGGCTGATGAGGGGTGAAACCCCGAAACTGGTCCCAGGATGCTTGTTTCCGGTCCAGTGAGGACCTGGCTTGGCAGTTCGGTCTGGACTGTTCCCATGAGGAACAGGGTCAAGACTGATTTGCATATGGCTGGGTCCAAACTGGGGTGGCATGGTGAGCAAAAGAACGATGGATTAAACCCAGATCTATGACTGGGGGTGAGTGTTTGACAATGTTCAGCATTCCGTCCATCACTTGTTGTTTTTGCTTTGTCACCCTAAGTGGGAAGGGTATGCCCAGACGTGGGTCCCGTGCTTCCCATGCCACTGGATTCAAGCTAGCGTGGCTGATGAGGGGTGAAACCCCGAAACCGGTCCCAGGATGCTTGTTTCCGGTCCAGTGAGGACCTGGCTTGGCAGTTCGGTCTGGACTGTTCCCATGAGGAACAGGGTCAAGACTGATTTGCATATGGCTGGGTCCAAACTGGGGTGGCATGGTGAGCAAAAGAACGATGGATTAAACCCAGATCTATGACTGGGAGTGAGTGTTTGACAATGTTCAGCATTCCGTCCATCACTTGTTTTTGCTTTGTCACCCTAAGTGGGAAGGGTATGCCCAGACGTGGGTCCCGTGCTTCCCTTGCCACTGGATTCAAGCTAGCCTGGCTGATGAGGGGTGAAACCCCGAAACCGGTCCCAGGATGCTTGTTTCCGGTCCAGTGAGGACCTGGCTTGGCAGTTCGGTCTGGACTGTTCCCATGAGGAACAGGGTCAAGACTGATTTGCATATGGCTGGGTCCAAACTGGGGTGGCATGGTGAGCAAAAGAACGATGGATTAAACCCAGATCTATGACTGGGGGTGAGTGTTTGACAATGTTCAGCATTCCGTCCATCACTTGTTGTTTTTGCTTTGTCACCCTGAGTGGGAAGGGTATGCCCAGACGTGGGTCCCGTGCTTCCCATGCCACTGGATTCAAGCTAGCCTGGCTGATGAGGGGTGAAACCCCGAAACCGGTCCCAGGATGCTTGTTTCCGGTCCAGTGAGGACCTGGCTTGGCAGTTCGGTCTGGACTGTTCCCATGAGGAACAGGGTCAAGACTGATTTGCATATGGCTGGGTCCAAACTGGGGTGGCATGGTGAGCAAAAGAACGATGGATTAAACCCAGATCTATGACTGGGGGTGAGTGTTTGACAATGTTCCGCATTCCGTCCATCACTTGTTGTTTTTGCTTTGTCACCCTAAGTGGGAAGGGTATGCCCAGACGTGGGTCCCGTGCTTCCCATGCCACTGGATTCAAGCTAGCCTGGCTGATGAGGGGTGAAACCCCGAAACCGGTCCCAGGATGCTTGTTTCCGGTCCAGTGAGGACCTGGCTTGGCAGTTCGGTCTGGACTGTTCCCATGAGGAACAGGGTCAAGACTGATTTGCATATGGCTGGGTCCAAACTGGGGTGGCATGGTGAGCAAAAGAACGATGGATTAAACCCAGATCTATGACTGGGGGTGAGTGTTTGACAATGTTCAGCATTCCGTCCATCACTTGTTGTTTTCACACTATTGAAGATTCAGGCACAGGGTATCTGCCTGATTTTAGACTTGCATTCTTTGTCTGATTTTTGGGAGCTAGTACTTACTGCATTACAATATTTCAGGTGTGCCATACCAATTTGACAAAGTCCATAAGGCCAGACCCCCTCTTGAACAGCCAGCCACTCCTTTTTCTTTATTTTTGCAGAATTATTGATGTCTGCCCGTGCCGCAAATCTCATTTGTCCTTATCTTTCCAAGAACCTGTGAAAAGGTCAAGTTATTTAGACAATGACCTTGATAAGACACCTGATGCGACATCAGTCTGGAACAAGTTCCTTGTTATCCTTACTTCAAAGTCAGACATGAACAACACCATAAAGAGTGTAGTCTGCATTGGCATGTTTTTACCTTATTTGTTTTATAAGAATGTGTCAACAACAGGACACTGCACGCTCTACGGGCAGCATAATGCAAAATTACAAACCTTATGCAATGTAATAATTCATGCATTATGTGTTGATATTGTATATTAACCTTTTGCATTGCAGGTATTTATCTTGAAATGTCATTAATGCTGTTTGTAATGTATTATTCATTTTCAAGGCTTTGCTGCAGGAATACAGAGTGTGGTTTGGGTGTGGTCCCTATTCTGAGCCTTTCTAGACGCCTTTCCTGCAGCCTGGCTGGGTGTGGCTTGTGGGCGGGGCTTGGGTCTATTTAAGGGACCCAGCCCAGCTCCACGTGCTCACTATTCAGATGTCCCGGTGCAGAGCAGCAGCATTTCCCTGAACTCTTGTTCCAAAGGACTACTTATGCATTTACCTGGCCCTGTCCTCATTATTTTGCTGATCTTCAAGCAGGACGGTAAGGCGGAGGTCGGGGTAGGCCCCCGACTCTGTTTCTGGAAGCTTTTGAGTTTTGACCATGTGATTTACAGTGTGTGCTATTCATTCTAGGCAATTAACCCTTGCAGTTCGGATCAGCAGAGTGCGCGATCATTTCGAGGCATTTGACTCTTGATTGTTGACTCGGCAACAGTGTGCGCGATTCATTCTTGGCAATTAACCCTTGCAGTTCGGATCAGCAGAATGCGCGATAATTTCGAGGCATTTGAATCTTGATGGTTGAATCGGCAACAGTGTGCACAATTCATTCTTGGCAATTAACCCTTGCAGTTCGGATCGGCAGAGTGCGCAATCATTTCAAGGCATTTGAATCTTGATGGTTGAATCGGCAACAGTGTGCGCAATTCATTCTTGGCACTTAACCCTTGCAGTTCGGATCAGCAGAATGCGCGATAATTTTGAGGCATTTGAATCTTGATGGTTGAATCGGCAACAGTGTGCACGATTCATTCTTGGCAATTAACCCTTGCAGTTCGGATTGGCAGAGTGCGCGATCATTTCGAGGCATTTGAATCTTGATGGTTGAATCGGCAACAGTGTGCGCAATTCATTCTTGGCAATTAACCCTTGCAGTTCGGATCGGCAGAGGGTGCGATCATTTCGAGGCATTTGAATCTTGATAGTTGAATCAGCAACTGTGTGCACGATTCATTCTTGGCAATTAACCCTCGCTGTTCAGATCGGCAGAGTGCGCAATCATTTCAGGTATTTGAGTCTTGATGCGCAGTCTGGCAATAAGGTGCGCAATCATTTCTGGACAATTGAATCTTGAAACTCAGACTAAACAGAGTGTGATTCTTCTAGACAAAACAAGTTCAGTCAGTTTACCTCTTCTACAGTATCATTCATGAATCCTATAGCAGTTAATTCTTTGGGAACAAATGTACTCATTGATTCTTGTTATGACGTAATTGCTATTCTACGGACTAACTTGAGAGAGTTCAATGTTCGGAGTATATGATTATAAGAAGATGTTATTTTGAAAATGCTCATATTAAAGTCTGCATAATCCTTCTTTTATTTCCAGGTATCCAGAGTTAAAAAGGTCACGTTATTGAAAAGTTCTTGATCTCTCATGTTATTAGAGGATAGATAATTAAAACAAAGTTCCTGAAGATTAATGTGAATAACCTTGCTATTGTGTTCTTAACTCTTGCTTCCACAGGTCTCCTTCCCCACTGTTCCCAACCTAAAACCCCATCCCCCACTTGGCCATTCTTTAACTCTGTGCTATGATAGCTAGTAGAGTTTGGAGCTGCCAAGAGGTGGACGTATTGGAAACAGGTGCAAACCCTGAGGATCCGGTCTCGCTGACAGAATGCGTCTAAGATTAGGTCATGTCAGACATTCCTAAGGTTGTGTGAGAAATTCGAATCTCAGGTAAGATATCGATTTCTCAGAAGGAGAAGTTCTGTGGCCCAGATTATCACGGAAGATACTGCCCGAAGATCTTCAGACTGCTGAGATGCTACTGCATCTTGTTTTGCACTGAAATTTGATAGCAAGCCTGTCACGTAGGCTCTCATTATTCTAATGAGACTACTGGATTTTGAGTGGCAGAATTGTCTGTGGTGTGGGAGACTGAGTCTAACCCACTACAGGTGATACCTGTCGCCCTAATCCGGGTTTTGCTCCGGCTAACTAGCAGTTCCTCATCTCCACCCAAGGGCAGGGATGATTGGGCAGCCGAGCGCATGACAAGATTGATTTCTCAGGGAAACCGTGGTCACTCAAGTCTCATCCGTTTCTCTCAGTTACATTAGTCTCACATACACAATGACAAAAAAGAAGCAGTATATGTTTCAATAAGAAAGATTATAAGCCTGCATCTTAGATAGCAAAGCATGTTCTGCAATAACCAGGAGGATACAGCATGACAAGATAAAAATTGTGACAGGGAGAGTAAAGAATAGAAATAACGCTACCATATTGTCATTAGAGTCCATAGACTAATTCCTACCTAGGCTATAATACAGCACAGCGTTTTAAGCTGTAATTCTGCCCTTCAGGTTCCCCAGGGAAGACATCATCCCCCATACCTGAGCAAACGCCTGAAGTCTGCATAAGCAGCTGTAGCGAAGCGTTCAGCAATCAGCATAAAGTCGTGGTTCTCTGGCTGGAATCTCCCTCTAACGTGTAAGGGACAGGGAAGTGTTTTTATATTAAAACAGCTGATGTTCTGAGAAAATGCCCCTACGTAAGGATGTGTGTTTTTCTATGAATGTCAGAGACAAAACCTATACCACGTTCATCGGCAACCTATCTTACTGCAGCCTTGAAAGAAGCACAGAGTGAACCAGAATGTCTTTTTTAAGAACATGGTGCTGGCCTAGGCAAAAACAGCTAGATAGAGAGAAATAAAACAAGACTGCAAAAGTGGCTATTGTAAGGATAATAAAACAAATCTGAAAAAAAAATATCTAGGTTAAAGTGCACAGTGTCAGGCCTAGAATGCTAAAATAACATGCATGGAGCTATAACTAATATGGCTACAAAACAAGCCAAGCCTGGGAAGAGAGAAGCTGCAACTGATGTATGTTTTCCTTTTTGAGGGAACACTTGCTTCTGACTGCTGATAATTACAGTCTTTTGCTCTAAAGAGGCATGAAGTGCATTGATTCTCCATAGGAAAATCTAGATGCAAGCTATGCTGCTCCATGCTCTCCTATTGTAGTTCATAGAAGTAGTCCTAAGGGTGTTAGGTTACTAGATGACATTTTAACTATGGTAGAAATGTACATTTTATTTTCCTTGTTTGCAACATGCATTTGAGCTGGTTTAATAAAAATCGTTTTGATTTTGTACATTTTTTTTTTATTGCTTTTACAACAACAAACATAAACAGTGATGTTCACATGCTGCAGAGCTGTACATAAGACTCTTCTTATATCAGCAACACAAAAGGATGATGGACGGAATACTGACAATGCAAACACTCACCCCCAGTCACAGATCTGGGTTTAATCCATCGTTTTTTTGCTCACCATGCCACCCCAGTTTGGACCCAGCCATATGCAAATCAGTCTAGACCCTGTTCCTCATGGCAACAGTCCAGCCCGAACTGCCAGGCCAGGTCCTCCCTGGACCAGAAACAAGCATCCTGGGACCGGTTTCAGGGTATCACCCTTCATCAGCCAGGCTAGCTTGAATCCAGAGGCACAGTGAGCAAGGCACCAACGTCTGGGCATACCCTTCCCACTTAGGGCAACTTTAGCAACACAAAAGGATGATGGACGGAGTGCTGACAATGCAAACACTCACCCCCAGTCACAGATCTGGGTTTAATCCATTGTTCTTTTGCTCACCATGCCACCCCAGTTTGGACCCAGCCATGTGCAAATCAGTCTAGACCCTGTTCCTCATGGGAACAGTCCAGCCCGAACTGCCAGGCCAGGTCCTCCCTGGACCAGAAACAAGCATCCTGGGACTGGTTTCAGGGTATCACTCTTCATCAGCCAGGCTAGCTTGAATCCAGTGACACAGTGAGCAAGGCACCAACGTCTGGGCATACCCTTCCCACTTAGGGCAACTTTAGCAACACAAAAGGATGATGGACGGAGTGCTGACAATGCAAACACTCACCCCCAGTCCCAGATCTGGGTTTAATCCCTTGTTCTTTTGCTCACCATGCCACCCCAGTTTGGACCCAGCCATGTGCAAATCAGTCTAGACCCTGTTCCTCATGGGAACAGTCCATCCCGAACTGCCAGGCCAGGTCCTCCCTGGACCAGAAACAAGCATCCTGGGACCGGTTTCAGGGTATCACTCTTCATCAGCCAGGCTAGCTTGAATCCAGTGACACAGTGAGCAAGGCACCAACTTCTGGGCATACCCTTCCCACTTAGGGCAACTTTAGCAACACAAAAGGATGATGGACGGAGTGCTGACAATGCAAATACTCACCCCCAGTCACAGATCTGGGTTTCATCCATTGTTCTTTTGCTCACCATGCCACCCCAGTTTGGACCCAGCCATATGCAAATCAGTCTAGACCCGGTTCCTCATGGGAACAGTCCAGCCAGAACTGCCAGGCTAGGTCCTCCCTGGACCGGAAACAAGCATCTTGGGACTGGTTTCAGGGTATCACCCTTCATCATCTAGGCTTGGCAGTTCGGGCTGGACTGGAAGTCCACACACCAGTAGCCATGTAGGCTGGTTTGGTACATTGTAGGAATTGATCGGAACCTATCTCAAAGTTCAGCTGTGCTTCCTCAAATGATATAATCCTCTTCTCAGGGTACATGTTGACAAGGGTTAGACAACCCTCCCTACACCTTGTCACGGTCATTGCTGTCTGTGCAAACGGTTCAATAGGCCACAGCGACATGTCTGTTTCAAAGGGAAGTTATTTGATTATTACAAATACTACTTTCTCCTAGTCATGACAGACATGGAGGTTAACAAATTAACATAGGAGAGGTGCCTGGGGGCCCCTTTAGTCTCATTAACAAAGTAGGGAGAGGCTCTTCACAGTCCAATAGGACCCTTAAGGAGACATTTCTCCCAATTATCCCCTTTGTTCAGCCTAGGAACTGCGTACTGCACCTGGGCCGCCTTGTCGTATAATTCTAGATCTGGAACCTGAACCCCACCCTGTTCCCACACCTACATCAGAGTATCCAATTTAACTCTGCTCCTCTCCTCCTATCCACCCATATCAGATCTGCCACTAGTTTATCAAGGGCTACAAACATTTGACAAGGGGTCATGTAAGTGGCCCCCTGCAGCACAGACAGGCATCAGTGGTGTAAAGAAACTTGAGGGGCTCCCTCCCACCTGGACCCAGTCAGGGGCCTGCTGCCTGTGTACAGTGTACTGTGGTGAGGGGCCCCCGAACCTCAGCCTCCCACACCCTGAGGGCCTGCGGGAGCCTTTGTTATGCCAGTGATAGGCATACAGGCAATAGTGGCATTTTCACCACTGCCACTCTGCCTATGACAGTTAGTGGGAGAGCCTTCCAAAACTTAATGGATGGCTGCAAACCATACGCCATCCTCCTCATATTGAGCCAATGTCCTCATCTAATGTTATACAAATGATTACATATTGGAAATTGATGTTTCCCAGAGAATCCCCAGCCTAGACAGGGTGCCTTTCAGCTCCCCCATCCCATGAGCAATGATTTAGATTTATTTTGGTTGATAGCATGACCGGATATCCCACAATATTCTGTTAGGGTCTTTAGCAGGATCACAACTGAGTACACTGGATACTGCAAATACATCAGAGAGACCACATGGGTGGCGTCTCTCATTCATATGCCCCAAGCAGCATGCACACATCTGAGCCTGCAGGCCAGCAGCTCCTTTGCTAAAGAAGGGGTGATAGACGACGGCGCTTCTGCGTTCCATCTGAAATTGCCCTGAGACTACTGCGCCCATACGGACGTGGGCCAAAGGCTCTGTGTACAACAGCTTTATCCATCTAATATAAGTCTGTCCCAGGAGCAAGGCCTGCAGTACCTCCAACAGGAAGGTCCAACAGGCCAAATCAAAGCCCTGTTCAATATCAAATAGGGCTAGGATGTAATCCTGGTCTAATTCAACCACTGTATGCACCACATGTGTCAACAGGGATATGTTTTGGAGAGTACTTCCCTGTGGTATAAAGGTGCATTGGTCCTTGTGCACAAGACCAGGGAGTAGCACAAGTAGGTGGTTGGCAAGTACCTTACTTACCAGGGTCGGGTCTCTATCTGGTTTGGAAATTAAGACTCTCTGGGCTTCTCTCATTAAGGCTGGTAGAAAACCCACCTTGTAGGACTTACTATACAGCCTTGTAACATTGATAAACCTCCACTGGGAGTCAATCTGTTTTCATATTATTCTGTGTGGTAATTTTGAATGTGCTAAACAACAGGATGAGACTGTTTAAATAAATGCTTTTTAGCTAGTGCCTTCTTCTTAGTGCATTGTGTGTGAGATATTGTAAAGAGCCCAATAGGGATTCTCAAATGCCCATTACATCCCTGAAATCCTGCTTAGAGGACAGTTAGAAACCTAATAGCACATCACCTCAACTATGTATTGGGGTGGGGTCCTGCAGGGCTACAATAAGCTGTCTTACACATACATTCAAGCATTAGTGCATTGAACCAAGTTCACTCCTGTCACTCATGGGTGTGAAAATAAACCTTGTAGAGCTATTCCAGAGTCCTAGTTTATGCAAATGGTGCCCAACATTGTCAGTGTGAATACTTTGAGACCCTTAAGTAGTGTCTTTTAATATCCACACACAAGTGAACTTTCATTACATGATTACAGAGATATCTACAGTAATCATGGTTACCTCCTACTGGGGATGTGAAAGCACCTATATCCATGGGTTTGTCAAGCTTAACTTTTAAAAGGCTATTTCCCATCTGTGGGTTTTCCATTTCTTTGAATCTAATTTGAAACTGTTTGGTCAAGAAGGCAGCCCCTATTGCAATAGGAGCAAATTAAGTGGAACCAATTACTTAGCATGTCAAACTTCGAGGTGTCCCTGATGTGAGGGAGGTGATGGATCAGTTATATTTGTAATAGCTGGCCATGCGGCACATGCCTATGGGACGTTTTACTCTTGGGTGAAGTTTGAGGCAAACTTCGAGGTGTCCCGATGCAGGGGGGGCAGGTACATTAATAATAGCTGCTCATTCTGCATATGCCTATGAGACGTTTTACTCTTGCGTGGAGTTTAAGGCTATAGATGCTGCCTTGTAGCAGTTTCAGGCTTACAAAGCTGCAGCACTGCCTGCATCCTCTAGGGCATACCAGGAATGTCCTTTGGGATCCCTGAGTCATGAAGAGGCTAACATGGCCAGTACTAGGTGGTTACACACCATTTCCACGTCCTAAAACCTTTGCTCCCACTGATGTAATACGGATTGTGAATTATACATTCTCCTTATACAGTTTGTACTGTGTACTATCAACTCTAGACCTGCTTTGGCAGTAGGGCCAGTAGTTCAGAGACAAGTACAACCAATCAGTCCACAGACAAAAATCTCTATCATGGGAAAGATGCCCCTGAAATGTGATATGAGTGCCTTCTGGATTACTCAAAAGACCAACCAGTTGGTGCGGTCTATCCGCATACTACACACCCCTATCCTTACAACCTAAGACAACTGTATAATTGTGACTGTGTGCCTTCCACTTGGGCTGATGCCTCCTGTAGAGGAATGTTACACCTGAAGAAACATATTTTGAAGGTGAAACAAGACTAGAGACTGAACTCAGTATACAGAGGGAAGATAAAGGATTGGACTCTGACTCCAATTAGGAATGATAAAGTAATGGGACTTTCTAAGAAATATGCTGATACAGCTACGGATACTCCAGCAAAACAAGACTTAGGCAAGTGTGTTTCTAGACAGCACAGCAGATGTCACAATAGTGCATCAGATGCTTCACAAGTTTCTGGTAGTGAGTCTAACTGATGAGTTCATACAAGTTGAGACAACAGATAACCACTTATATCCTCCTGATAGGGTGTATAAGATAGAGATACAGAATACAGATGGAGTGGGGAATACCATGCATTATTAACACGGTCTTCTGACTGCATTTATCTGAAGAATATAACAACATACTAGCTGAAGATAACTGGCCTTCAGTCTTTTTTTAGGGAAGCACCCCGGGGATAGGTAGTAAATGAAGATGTCAGGGAAATATATACTAGTGAATGTGCTGTTAAACAGGCTCCATCTCTATACAGAAAGCAAACAGGGCTGGATAAACACTCTATTCCTCATAGCATTCCCTTACGCAGTGTACCTTAAGCATAGGCTCAATACCCTTTGGAGCCAGAAGCACAGCATGGTATAAAGGCAGGCAATATTAGATCAATTGCAATAGCATGACATAATAGTGCCTTGTCTTTCACCACTGAACATGCCCCTGTTTCCCCTCTCCAAACCTGTAGTTTTAGACTGCAGGACTTGAAACTCACATACACATATTTACACGATGCAAAATTTGCATGGTACAGGTTTAATGATTAACCTGGTATGGAAAGAATACAAAACACACCATGGACATCTCCAATAGGTTTTTATAGTCACAGCATAGCCCCTGAAAGTAAGTTATCTGTCTGCCTTTAGGGGATGCAGTTCTCGTTTAAGTGCTTGCTTATGGGCTATGAGAACAGTTGTGGCTGATAATTAGTGCACATTATGGAGATCTTACACTCTGATCCAAAAGGACTGTTGTGCATTGATGATATCAATCTTACTGATGATGATTTAGAAGTACCCCAAGCTAGGGTGGACAGAATTGTAACAATATTAACATCACATGGTCACATGATTAACTTAAAAATAAAATACTGGCTACCTTACTGTGACACTCCTCGGATACAAGTTTTCCAATGAAGGCAAAGGTCTGGCTTCTGATTTCCGTCAAAAGCCTCCTGAAGAAGTTGCAATAACTGCTGGATTCCTTAAGTTTGGACAAATGTACTTGCTTTACTGTACTGAGTGAGGGAGTGAAGCCAGTGTATGACTTGATTTCTCCCATGTTTGCACCAAAACAGTGGACAAACAAACACACTGATATTTTACATGTTATGCAAGCAGACCTACTAGAGGCAAAATATTCACAAACTAGGGATAGTAAGATCAACATATTGCTCAGAGTCATACCAAGCCAATTGAGTTATACCTATGTGACCTACAATGAAGGACAGACCATTCCTATATTTATTTAATTATTTATTTTGAGAGTTTTCTATAGCGCTGGCAAGACCGAGAGGGTATCAGAGCGGTTTACAACAGAATAGATAATACACATAAGAAAAACACATGAAAAGTCCAAGAGTCACATTACAGACTGATATTACAGAGGGTTTGTCATGAACAGAAGGGTAGCGATCCGGGAATGGTGGGGTGGGGAGTGAGAGACCCATTTTGATGTGAGGGTTGGTTTAGGAGGTATTCTTTAAGTAGCTTCTTGAAGACCTGATGGTAAGGGTTCAATCTGATGTGAGTGGGTAAGGAGTTCCATATTCTCGGAGCGTTGTTTGAGAAGGAGCATGACCAAGTTTTTTGCTTGTTGGATTTCGGTAGGAGGAGGAGGAGGGAGCCTGTGCTTCTAAGAGATCTAGTTTGACCAGCTTTCACTCGTTTATTTGCGAGGTATTCAGGTTTCCCAGTGTGAAAGGCTTTGTGTGTTAGGCAAGCAGTGCGAAACAGGCAACAGGCCTCGATCGGGAGCCATTTAAGACTCTTCAAGGCTGGGGAGATGTGGTCATATTTTTTAATTCCCGTCACTAGTCTGGCAGCTGCATGAAGAGTGGACCTCATAGACGTGAGTCGGGATTTGGCCGTGCCAGTAAGGATGGAGATCCCATAGTCTAGTCTTGAGAGTGCCAGTGCTTGAGTGGCCTGTTTGAGGTCATCCTGGGAAATGAAGGATTTGATTTTGTGTAGAAGTTTAAGGCTGAGGAAGGCGTTGTTCGCGTTTGTCTTGATGTGGTCCTGCATAGTCAGGTTGGAGTCCAGAGAGATTCCCAGAGATTTGACTGTGCTAGACGGGGAGAGGGTACATTTGAGAGCGTCAATAGATTTTAGCCATTCTTGCAGTTGAGGAAGCTGGTTAGATTTCGAGAGGAGGAGTATTTCCGTCTTGTCGTGATTTAGTTTGAGATGGTTATGAGAGAGCCAACAGAGGGCTTCTTTAAGGGTATTGTTCAGACAGTGAATGTCTTCTAAGGAGGATAGTTCAATATAGAGTTGCGTGTCATCCGCATAGAGATGGAAGGGGGTATTGGTTCGAGTAAGGATAGTGGTAAGAGGGTTCATGTAGATGTTGAAGAGAGGTGGAGAGAGGACAGATCCTTGGGGGACCCCTCTGGTAATTAAGGAGGTGGGTGAGGTCGAGTTGAAGTTTTACTTGTTGCGTTCGGTTTTGTAAGAAGGAGGAAAACCAGCGGAGGACAGTACCTTCGATGCCTAGTCTCTTTTGGAGGGAGTCAAGAAGGAGTTTGTGGTAGACAGGGTCAAAGGCCGCTGTTAGATCAAGGAGAATCAGTAGGCAGGGTCGGTCGGAGTCAAGGGAGTTGTGGAGGTTGTCTACTATGTTGAGGATGTCTGATTCTGTGCTACAGCCTTTCCAGAAGCCTGATTGAAGAGGGTTGAGGAGGTTGTTTTTATCGATATGATGGGTTAGTTGTTAGAGAACACATTTCTCAAGAGTTTTGGCAAGGAAGGGAAGGTTGGAGACAGTTCTGTAGCTGTGGAGGTTGTTCGGGTCGGCTCCTGGTTTCTTTAAAATCAGCGTGATTTGGCCTAGTTTTAGGCAGTCGGGAAACACACCGGTCTGACGGGAGCTATTGATGATCATAATCCATGTAGGGGAGAGGGACTGGTGGAGTTTTTTTTGCCAGGCAGGAAGGGAGGGGGTCGGCTAGGTGGGAGGAAGTTTTGGAGGTGGACATAAGTTTGGAGATGTCCGATAACAGGAAGGGTTGGAAAGATCTCCAGCTTGCGGGGGTCGACAGCTGCGTCCGGTAGGGGAGAGTGATTTCAGTTTTGGGGGGCGGGTTGTCGGAGAGGTATGGAGCAGGGATAAAATTGTTAGTGGAGGGAAGGAGGGGCACATTACTAGGGGGGTGTCCAGTACTAGGGAAAATTCAATCTCTGTGATTTTATCGTTGAAGAATTTGGCAAAGTTGATGCAAGTGTCTGTGGTAGTAGGTAAGGGGTTGGGAGCAGGTTTGTTAGTTTGTTGTTTAATGATGTTAAAGAGCTCTTTCGTGCGGTTTATGGCTCTGTCAAGTGCATTCCGGAAAAAGGAGCTTTACAAGTCCCAATTGTATTCTCAAGTCAAACCACATTATGCTCCCATTGAAAACGTTCGTGCAACTTTGCAGACAGCCATTTTGAAGGGGGTGCCCTTTGATGCAGGGAAAACTCATAATTGTGTCTTCTCCTGTATGAGCACCAGAGGCACCCACTAAGGGAAGCATTCCTAATGCATGAGCAGTGGGCTTTTTCCTTGAATACATTGGATGTAATTTTTCAGTATGATCCCACTCTTCGTAGACAATATTTTCTCCAATATGAACAGAATATTACTCCAACAGCTTTACCCATTGAGCATTATCAGAGCGTGTTGCATACAAATGGTTCTTTTCAGCCATTGGTAGGAATAAGATACAAGTATTCAGCATCCTGCGGGGCAGTGAAAGTTGTAGAGAAAGATGGTGGAGTCCATCTGCAGTATACCCACTCAAAACTATTAGGCAACTACATTGCACAACATGCAGAAAATCATGCCCTGGTACTTGCATTACAGAAGATTGACCATCAGTCCACACTAATAGTGTCTGATTATGCCTTTTGTGTGCTATGGTACAATGTTGACTTGCAACATTGGGACCTAAATACATTTGTTTATTTGCTTTTTAACCGAGACATGACATATCCAAAGAGTTAAACATAAGAATCGCTCTGCAACGTCTCTGAGGGAAAAAGATACACGTACATCTTTATAAGTGAAGAAAACCCCCAAAACCGCCCCTTCCCCCCAACACCCCTTATGGCACCCACCAGCACTTTGAGCAGTCCCACAGATCAGTTCTTTTCTTTTCATTTTCCAATTAGTCATTGTGGTCTCTCCAGGAGCGGCCCATGGTCTAATATCTCTCATGTCCCCCATGAATCCATAGTCTTATCTGAATGATATCTCTAGGGAGTAGTATGTGATCCAGTCCCCCCATATCTTTTGAAATTTCCGCGGGCATCCTCTGTTTATGTATGTTGTTTTTTTCCCCCATAATGAACCCATCCATGCCCTTTCTCCAGGCACCTATTGTCGGACAACTTTCGGCTCCCCATAGTCGGGCTATATCTCTTTTGGCAAACATCAACCCAAGACTGCAGAACAAAAGCTTTCTCTGAGGCAGGTCTATGTCATTGGGTATGCCTAGTAGTATGTATTTGGGATCTAGGGGGATCTGCGCAGTCAGAACCCCCGCACGTACTTATATCACCCTGCTCCCGAACACCTTAATCTTGGGGCACTCCCACAAAACATGAAAAAAAGATCCAACCCCACCACAGCTTCTGATACTGTCTGGATGCCTGGCCCTCCCCATCGAGTGCAATCTCTGTGGGTCATAGTATAATCTGTGTAGAATCTTAAATTGTATCAGTCTAAGTCGTGTCCTAATTGCGAATTCCCTTGGAAACATCAATGCAGTCTCCTAGTCTATGTCTTCCAGAGGTCCCATTTCCGTTTCCCACTTGGTACGCAGGTTTATCAGTGTGTTTGGAATATTATTATTTTTAGTCTTGTATACTGCAGATGTCGCTTCCTCTGTTAACTTAGTCAATAGTAATCGGCCCTCCGGAGGGGAGCAGTCTGGGATATCCTGCCCCGGGAGGCCCTCCGACATCCACGCATGTCTCAGTCGTATATAATGGAAGTATTGTGCTCTGCTTAGGGCATATTCCACCTGAAGAGACTCAAAGGGCATAAGTTCCCCATTTTGCATCAGGTCCCCAATTTTGGAAACCCCAAACCTATCCCAACCCTCGTAGCCCTGAAGTTTCTTCATTTCTTTTAACTAACCCCCCTCCCATAGAGGGGTTTCCTTGGTGGGCCGCCTGTACCGCCCAACCGATTTATTAGCTCTGTTCCAGGCCATTAAGGTCACCTTCGTGGCACGGGTGAGGTGTCGGATCCCTACCCTCTCGTACAGGAATTGTCTACATGTCCTGCCCTCCCATTGTAGCCGTTCCAAACGGAAGGTGGGGTGTTCATCTATGGCGAATAACCCATTGTTGACATTGATAAGATGTGCCGCCCAGTAGTATGCCTCTGTATCTGGTAGGGACAGACCTCCTGCATATTGATTACGTTGCAAGATTTTAAGGGCTATTCGTGGGTGTTTTCCCCTCCCACAGAAAAAGTCGTATGTCTCCATCTATGGCTCTAAATTGGCCTGGGGGAATTTGGTAGTACTTATTTTGTAGAACATACAGGAACTTTGGTAAAGAAATCATTTTAACCATGGCCACCCCCCCCCCCATCAATGCAAGAGGTAGTGTTTTCCATCTGTTAAAGTCAGTGCTGCATTCCCTCACCAACCTCCCTAGATTGCGGTTGTGGCATCTGTCAGCCTCATGCGTAACATATATGCCTAGATATAGGAATCCCTCCTCTGTGAAAAGCAGCCTCATTGGCAGTGGGGCCAGATGAGCTCACCCCTGTGGTGTGTATAGGATCGATTTTTGCCAGTTAATGTGGTTAATGCCTCCCATATTCCTCTATCAAGAGAAATAATCGCGGGAGAGTCACCTCAGGGCGGGTGATGTAGAGGAGGACATCATCCGCATACAGGGAGATACGCTCCTCTCCACTCTCATCCGCTTTTAGTCTAAAGCCGTATAAACCTGCGGAATTCCTGATCTTGCACGCTAGAGACTCGAGGGTAAGGGCAAATAGCAGGGGAGACAATGGACATCCCTGTCTCGTGCATCTCTCAATGGGAAACTCTGAGGAAAGGACTCCGTTGACCCTCACCGTCGCCACTGGTCTCGTGTATAGCAGTTGTACCCACTCCATATACTTAGGGCCAAACCCGAATCGCTTTAATGTCGCCTCCAGGAAGGGCCAGTGGACCGCATCAAAGGCCTTCTCCGCATCCAGGGCTAGAAATAAGTGAGGCTCTGAGCGATACATAACTGTGGCTAACCATACGTGCGCTCTTCTCAAGTTATGTCTTGTGGACCTCTCTGGCATGAAGCCGGTCTGGTCCATGTGAACTAATGAAGAGATAACCCCCAACATTCGGGTGGCCAACACAGTGGGCAGGACCTTTACCTCAACATTTAATAAGGATATCTGCCTGTATGAAGCACAGCTGCATTTGGGTCTTCCCTCTTTGTATACAACAGCAATCTCAGCCCTCCGCAAATCTTGGGGGAGGATCCCCTGTCTCCGAGCCTCGAGATACATATTTAGTAAATGGGGAGTTAATACCTCTCGGAGGTTTTTAAAAATCTCTGCCGGGAAGCCATTTGGTCCTGGTGCTTTGCCCGGCCTAAGCAGTGTCAGGGATGCCGAAACTTCCTCTATTGTAATTTCTCTCTCAAGTCCTTCTCTTCCCTCTATGTCCAGTACGGGGTCATCTATCCTGTCCAGATATTCCGTAATACAGTCCACATTTTCTAACGATCTTGCCTTATAGAAGTCTCTATAGTAGCAAGCAAACGTCTCAGCGATGTCATTGTCGGCGGTAACTCTAACCCCATCTTGGGTCACTATCTCTTGAACCCATCTAGCTTCTCTTTCTTTTTTCCTGAGCCAGGCAAGAAGCTTCCCTGCTTTATCTCCGGTCTTGTATAATCTGTATTGGGTCGCCTGGAGGCGGGACTGTGCCTCTTTTCCTGCTGTCTCTTTGTATTCCACCTTCGCAAGCTCTAGCTGCCGAAGAAGTGCGGGTATGGGCGTCAGTGCCATCTTCGCTTCTAATTCCAGGAGCTTACTCTCCATATCACTCAGCTTTTTATTATCTCTATGCCTTTTTTTGGGCCACTAGGTTTTGTGTGCTATCTCTAAGCACTGTCTTATAGGCTTCCCATAATATCACTGCTGAGCCTACTGACCCTACGTTTTCCCTAAAGTATAGTTCAGTATCTATTCGCAGTCCTCTCTTCACTTCCTGGTCTTGCATGTCCCAAGCTTTCAGCCGCCAGACCCTGCGTCCCCCAGATTTCCCACCTAGATTTACCAGCAGGGGAGAATGATGAAAGCCCTCTCGCGAGGTAAGCCGCCCCTTGAAACTTTTTCTATCTCACCAGCCAGAGCGAAGATATAGTCCAAGCGAGAAAAAACCTTATGTGCCCCTGAAAAATATGAGTATTTCCTTTCCGTTGGGTGCATCCGTCTCCATATATCTGTCAATCCCAGGGAGGCCGCAAACTCATGTAATGGGGCAGCCTGACATACCGCCGATCTCTCTCCTGATCTATCCACCTCTATGTCCATCACATCATTAAAATCTCCTCCCAGTATGTGAAGTGATGCGAAGGATGCTAGTAGGAGCCTTGCAATCTTGTCCAGTAGGGGACCTTGTAATCTCGGGGGGGCATATGCACTCACCAATAGGATCTCTCTCCGACCCCAGGACCCTTCAACTCCCACAAAGCAACCATCCGTGTCCTCCCATCTTTGGGTGATTGAAAGGGGGGGGGAGGTTTACGGATCAGGATAGCTACTCCTCTAGAACCAGATGTGTACCCCGCATGTGCAAGTACTGTATAAGGACCCCTACTCAGAAAACCACACCTTCTACCTTTAAGGTGAGTCTCTTGGAGGAGCACTATGTCCGGCTTTTGCCTTTTGATGTACTGGGAGACTAGACCTCTTTTCACTCTATCTCCAAGACCATTAACATTCCAAGAGAGTACACTAAAACCTTTTTCATTCCCAGGGGATGTCATTCTATCTACACTTCCGGGGGCCAGCTCCTGTAGTAAATCGCAATATCAAAACTTTTTGACCGACTGGAGCATCCAGAGCCGCAGTAATGTAGTCTGGGGACATTCTCTGTCATCACTTGATGCTCGTCTATTCGCGTCTGCGTCTGTGGGTTTGCCATATAACTTACAAATAACCATAGGATATGTAACTGTCTATAACTCAACACCCCTTCCACCCCCCTCCCTACCTCCCTGTGGCCCCTGTGACCATGTTTCGGCATAGCCCTAGTCCACAAGTGACTGGAGGTCTGTAGCACCCTCCCCCCTTTCAACCCTCCCAACCGTGTGAACTAGAAAATTTGTTCAAACCACCCTAATATAAAGGGATGTAGACCTTTTACAAGTTTGGGGTAAGATCGAGACATCTCACCACCTCATTCAGTCTCAGTCTTGCATCTACCCATCCGGACTCCGAGGAATCCGGGCCTCCTGTTCCACCTCCATTCTATCAATAGCCTCCAAAAGTGGGTGAGGGGACTCCCTTCCCAAGCCCGGTCTGTTCTCAGGCGTCTGTGGAGCTGTCCCTTCTTTTCCCCTTCGTGTCCAGGCTCCTACACTGCGGTTGCCCTCCGAGTCTGTGGTGTCCACTCTCGCTTCTGCTCGTCTGGGGATCCGCCAGGGCGTAATTCTTCCAGTTCTCTGTCTCCGTCTGCCTCTGCGTACCGGTAGGGACCATTCTTTAGGTCTCCCAACTTTTGTTGTCTTAGACGTCTTTTCAGGTTCTCCGAATCCCCCTCTGCCAAGCCGGGGTCTTTCCTCAATCCAGTCCCAGGCCTCCTCTGGAGACTGAAAAAAGAAGGATTTTCCCTGGAACAGTATTTTAAGTTTGGCCGGAAAGAGGAGCATATACCCAAGCTGGAGGCCTCGAAGCCTGGCCTTAACCGAGTAGAAGGCACGTCGCTGTCTTTGCACCTCTCTTGTATAGTCCAGGAAGACTAGGATCTTTGGCCCGTATTTATACTTTTTTTAGCGCCGCATTTGCGCCGCTTTTTGACGCAAAACGGCGCAAACCTACAAAATACAATGGTATTTTGCAAGTTTGCGCCGTTTTTGCGTCAAAAAAAGACGCAAATGCGGCGCTAAAAAAGTATAAATACGGGCGTTTGTGTTCTCGACTCTCAACCTCTCCCATCTTGCGAACCTCCATTAGGATCATGTCTCTATCTTGATAGTTGAGAAAACGGGCTATCATTGGCCTGGGGGGTGCGCCCGGCAGGGCCTCACCCCCAGAGCGCTGTGAGCACGTTCTATTATGAAACATGCTGAGAACTTTTCCAGCGGGATGACACGTTTGAGCCATTGATTTAGAAAACTGTTCATGTCAGTCCCTTCCACTTCTTCTGCAAATCCCACAAAGCGGAGGTTGTTGCGTCTTGCTCTATTTTCTGCATCCTCCAGCCACCACATTACGTCTTTATTGATGACTTTAATCTCTGCTACGTCCTTCCGTAGGTCTCTGACTGTGTCTTCCATTTCCGAGATGCGAGTCTCCGCAGATGTGACCCTTTCCGCAACTTATTCTCTTGTCGAAGGAAGGGACACCTCCAAGTGCACCTCGCCCATCCGTTCTTCGAGAGCTCCCCTTGATGCCTGTATCGCCGAGAGAAGTGCATTATTGTCCGGAGCAGGCGTAGACTCTACCGCCGACACCGGGGGGGGTCACCACTTTTGTATATCTATCCATTTTGCCCTGCCGGGACGGTTTGGGATCTTTATCTCATGCCATCCGGAGTCCCCCACAGCCCCTTCCAGGTCGCTGAGTTTCCGAAAAGCCCAGGAGCCACGACAGGATCTCTTTTCTACTTCCACCGAAAGCAGGCAGCAGCCGGGCCCAGGCCCAAAGGGGACACGTCCGGCCCCCCACTGCCGCTGCAGGTCTCACCTCTCCACACCACCCTATGGGGCCGGCACCACTAGGGGATGTTTTTTCTTTTTAATTATAGCAGAGTTGCTTTATCTGTTTTATCTGCCTCGGGTGTCAGGCAGCATGATTGTATTTTCCTGTCTCCTCAACTCAGATCCGGGTTGTAGATGGACCCCCTCGGCGCATTCCATATCGCCCGACATTGATCAGCAATGTCCTGTTGTTCGCCAAGCGAGCGGCACCAGGGGAGGACACGCCGAGCGCATCTCCACAGTGCAGGCCACAGCCAGGCCCCTACTGGGGACAGCCCTCATCTCCAGGTCCGACCCGCGGGACCTCTGGGCGGGACCTCCAGCCACCGGGCTCTCCCCTACCCCCCGGGCACTCGGGACGAATCCTCTTTCTGGTCCCTCAGCCCTAGTAGTGCTTGGGGCCAGCCACTTCGAAGGGCACGGGGTCTCCTCCTACCTTCTGCGCCCCCCTCAGCTCTGCTCCGGGGAGCACGCAACACTCGGGTCCCAATCCCACCTTAGGAGGAGCCTGGGACCTCCGGCCCACTAGGACCGAGTTGGCACCCCCGCTCGGCCGCATCTAAGCCCCCAATCTTCCTGCGCCTCTCTCACGGCGGTCACCTCCTCCGCCGGGCCTAGTTCGTCCACTCTCTCGCCGCACGGAGGGCTCAGCTGCAGCCCTCCGGCTCCCTGGCCTGGGATCCAAAGTCCACCAGAGGGAGTCCAGAGGCAGAAGGAGCCCCCCCTTTCCCGGCAGTGAGTCTGGGAGGGATGAGGCATGTAGTTAGGATCTTATTTATCAGAGACCGTCTCGGAGCTCTTCGAGACGCGTCCGTCTATGGCGCCATCTTGGCTTCTCCCACGTATTATTTCATCATTATGCACACTATTACATACACAGAACTAGCTATCCTAGGGAAGTATACAATTGCACACAATGGGAACATTGTGAGGTTCCATCTCTTAATTGTCATCAAAATTTCTCAAGAAATTTCACTTTTGTCAGGTCACATCCTTCAGCCTTTTATTTCTCACAAAGTCCTCAACAAGTTCAGGAAAATCTAATCACCACAAACAAAGTGATCTAATCAAATTTATTTAGTCAGAATGTAACTATCCACCTGTATGAGTATTGGAAAGAAAATATTGATGAGACGCTTTTGGGAACAAAATATTGGCTAATTCAAGGCAAAGAAGCTTGTTGTGAGCATGCGTTATACGTAAGGAAATAATTTTTCTGAACCCTTCCAGCAGTCTACCTGTATGTGATTTGGAACCATGAAAGGCTTGAAAAAACCTTCAATACCAAAAGTTAATTTAACCTTGTTCAATAATTGGCAATCTCAAATTAATATTTCAAATTCTTAAATAAATTATATGATCCAAAATGGAACTTGTTGAGTGTGCTCAAGGCACTTGTAATTCTTTTAGTATCATTCTGGAGGGTTAGCCCAAAGGTCCCATGATTCTAATACCTGCATGTGTCATTTTCTTTCCAACACCCCTGGTCCTAAAGCTAATTGCCCTGATCTCTCACAGACACCCACACTTACTTACCACATATAGAGTGGGCAAACAGTGTCAACAGTGGCTAGAACAGGCCAGTTTTCTGGCTGTGAAAGAGCATTTTTCCTTACTTTAAGAAGACATTGATTTTTCCGATTTTCTCTTTTGACCATGTCCCATGAGAGATAAAAGATTTATAGTGACAGGAATAAATTACATTTATAATGAGTGGAATAAATACATTAAAAAAAAGCTGCAGAAAGAATTAGGCAGATAGATCAAGAAAACCTTGAAACTGTTTTTAAAGTTGACAATGGTATGCACATGCTTTCTAAAGGTGGGTACTCGTTAAACCACATAGGGGCTCATTCAGAGCCCGGCGGGCGGCGGGAACCGCCCAAAGACCGCACCGCGGTCAAATGACCGCGGGGTCAATTTGACTTTCCCGCTGGGCCGGCGGGCGATCTCCAAAAGATCGCCCGCCGGCCCAGCGGGAAAGCCCCTGCAACGAGGAAGCCGGCTCCTGAATGCACCTGTCGCGATTTTCACTGTCTGCATAGCAGACAGTGAAAATCATGGTGGGGCCCTGTTAGGGGGCCCCTGCACTGCCCATGCCAGTGGCATGGGCAGTGCAGGGGCCCCCAGGGGCCCCACGACACCCGTTCCCGCCATCCTCTTCCTGGCGGGTTTTACCACCAGGAACAGGATGGTGGGAAGGGGGTCGGAATCCCCATGGAGGATTCCCTGGGCCAGGGGAAAACCGGCGGGAAACCGCCGGTTCCCCTTTTCTGACCGCGGCTTTACCGCCGGGGTCAGAATGGCCCTGGAAGCACCGCCAGCCTGTTGGCGGTGCTTCCGTGGTCCCCGGCCCTGGCGGTTTGAAACCACCAGGGTCGGAATGACCACCATAATGTCTTCAGCCTTAGATATTCTCAAAAGAGATTTGGGGCAATTACAACATGGCCAGACTCTGGTAAGAAATATAATAAAATTTAATTGGGCTTTATAAACTCTTAGCCTTGGAAACTTCTGAAGAGGCATCTATTTTTGATCCTTACAATCTAAAATTAACACACAGAACAATGGCTAAAAAGAATCCATCTAAACTTTGAGAATTGAACAAATGGAAAAAACAGTTTTCCGTTAGTAAAAAATGAACTGTTTTGTGGTTACTACACGTATTATTTCTTTACCTAATATGACTTTTCATTTTCATGACTACCAGAAATATAAATCTTTAGGCTGGCATGAAACAATTCACATTTGTTCCTTTCATGGAAATTAGCGTTTTCTTCCATGTGTTCAAATTAAGATAACCCTGTGTTTATCAGCACTGCCAGCTACAGACATCCTCTGAGCCATTCTCTTTTAACTGTTACAATTTCCTCTCATGGAATGTGTCATACTTTGATGCCAGGGTTAAGCTGTGTTCTACTCCTACTTCAATCCCTATGCACCATGAACTACTAAATAATTATTCTTATTTAATGGTAACCAACATTACTTGTAGAAATTTGAAGCTTGGTCACCTTTATGTGATTACACTTTCTAACATATTACAGTGCAGTTGAAGAACCTTGTACCCGTTGTAGGAGGCTGGCCTGGTTTGTAGTGAGTACCAAGGGGTACTTACACTCTGCACCAGGTCCAGGTATCCCTTATTAGTGTAGAAGAGGTGTCTAGCAGCTTTGGCTGATAGAAAAGGGTAGCTTAGCAGAGCAGCTTAGGCTGAACTAGGAGACATGCAAAGCTCCCACTATACCACTGGTGTCATATGTACAATATCATAAGAAAACACAATACACAGATATACTAAAAATAAAGGTACTTTATTTTTATGACAATATGCCAAAAGTATCTCAGTGAGTACCCTCAGTATGAGGATAGCAAATATACACAAGATATATGTACGCAATACCAAAAATATGCAGTAATAGCAATAGAAAACAGTGCAAGCAATGTACAGTCACAATAGATTGCAATGAGAGCACATAGGTATAGGGGCAACACAAACCATACACTCTAGAAGTGGAATGCGAACCACGAATGAACCCCAAACCTATGTGAGTTTGTAGAGGGTCGCTGGGACTGTAAGAAAACAGTGAGGGTTAGAAAAATAGCCCACCCCAAGACCCTGAAAAGTAGGTGTAAAGTGCACCTAAGTTCCCCAGAGAGCACAGAAGTCGTGATAGGGGAATTCTGCAAGGAAGACCAACACCAGCAATGCAACAATGATGGATTTCTGGAAGACAGTACCTGTGGAACAAGGGGACCAAGTCCAAGAGTCACACTCAAGTCGGGAGTGGGCAGATGCCCAAGAAATGCCAGCAAGACAAGGAGCCCACTCAGAAGCAAGCAGCACCCGCAGAAGTGCCGGAACAGGCACTACGAAGAAGAGTGAACCAGAGCTCACCCGAAGTCACAAAAGAAGGTCCCACGACGCCAGAGGACAACTCAGGAGGTCGTGCACTGCAGGTTAGAGTGTCGGGGACCCAGGCTTGGCTGTGCACAAGGGAAATCCTGGAAGAGTGCACAGGGGCCGGAGCAGCTGCAAATCACGCTGTACCCAGCAATGCAGTCTAGCGTGGGGAGGCAAGGACTTACCTCCACCAAACTTGAAGAGTCACTGGACTGTGGGAGTCACTTGGACAGAGTTGCTGAGTTCCAGGGACCACGCTCGTCAAGCTGAGAGGGGACCCAGAGGACCGGTGATGCAGTCTTTTGGTGCCTGCGGTTGCAGGGGGAAGATTCCGTCGACCCACAGGAGATTTCTTCGGAGCTTCTAGTACAGAGAGGAGGCAGACTACCCCCACAGCATGCACCACCAGGAAAACAGTCGAGAAGGCGGCCGGATCAGCGATACAAGGTTGCAGTAGTCGTCTTTGCTACTTTGTTGCAGTTTTGCAGGCGTCCAGAGCAGTCAGCGGTCGATTCCTTGGCAGAAGGTGAAGAGAGAGATGCAGAGGAACTCTGATGAGCTCTTGCATTCGTTATCTCAAGAATCCCCCAAAGCAGAGACCCTAAATAGCCAGAAAAGGAGGTTTGGCTACCTAGGAAGGAGGATAGGCTAGCAACACAGGTAAGAGCCTATCAGAAGGAGTCTCTGACGTCACCTGCTGGTACTGGCCACTCAGAGCAGTCCAGTGTGCCAGCAGCACCTCTGTTTCCAAGATGGCAGAGGTCTGGAGCACACTGGAGGAGCTCTGGGCACCTCCCAGGGGAGGTGCAGGTCAGGGGAGTGGTCACTCCCCTTTCCTTTGTCCAGTTTCGTGCCAGAGCAGGGCTGGGGGATCCCTGAACCGGTGTAGACTGGCTTATGCAGACATGGGCACCATCTGTGCCCATCAAAGCATTTCCAGAGGCTGGGGGAGGCTACTCCTCCCCAGCCCTGACACCTTTTTCCAAATGGAGAGGGTGTAACACCCTCTCTCTGAGGAAGTCCTTTGTTCTGCCTTCTTGGGCCAAGCCTGACTGGACCCCAGGAGGGCTGAAACCTGTCTGAGGGGTTGGCAGCAGCAGCAGCTGCAGTGAAACCCCGGGAAAGGTAGTTTGGCAGTACCCGGGTCTGTGCTAGAGACCCGGGGGATCATGGAATTGTCTCCCCAATGCCAGAATGGCATTGGGGTGACAATTCCATGATCTTAGACATGTTACATGGCCATGTTCGGAGTTACCATTGTGACGCTATACATAGGTAGTGACCTATGTATAGTGCACGTGTGTAATGGTGTCCCTGCACTCACAAAGTCCGGGGAATTTGCCCTGAACAATGTGGGGGCACCTTGGCTAGTGCCAGGGTGCCCACACACTAAGTAACTTAGCACCCAACCTTTACCAGGTAAAGGTTAGACATATAGGTGACTTATAAGTTACTTAAGTGCAGTGGTAAATGGCTGTGAAATAACGTGGACGTTATTTCACTCAGGCTGCAGTGGCAGGCCTGTGTAAGAATTGTCAGAGCTCCCTATGGGTGGCAAAAGAAATGCTGCAGCCCATAGGGATCTCCTGGAACCCCAATACCCTGGGTACCTCAGTACCATATACTAGGGAATTATAAGGGTGTTCCAGTATGCCAATGTGAATTGGTGAAATTGGTCACTAGCCTGTTAGTGACAATTTGGAAAGAGAGAGCATAACCACTGAGGTTCTGGTTAGCAGAGCCTCAGTGAGACAGTTAGGCATCATACAGGGAACACATACATATAGGCCACAAACTTATGAGCACTGGGTCCTGGCTAGCAGGGTCCCAGTGACACATAACAAACATACTGGAAACATAGGGTTTTCACTATGAGCACTGGGTGCTGGCTAGCAGGATCCCAGTGAGACAGTGAAAACACCTGACATATACTCACAAACAGGCCAAAAGTGGGGGTAACAAGGCTAGAAAGAGGCTACTTTCTCACACAACCCCCCCCCAAACGAAGGACAATAAGGCTAACCTTGGCCAGCTGAGACTTTATTGTCTAAGTGGTGATAAGTAGAGAGTAGCTCTGCAATAGACTGGTTACTCCCTTTATCATCCACTATATGGTTACTTCCCTGTGGGGATGTAAACCACCCTGTTTGAAGTTTTTTAGCTAAGCAACAATGTGAAGATATATTTTCAGAGTTTCTATCAGTAAGTTTTAGTTTAGAGCAGTGGGAATTATCCACTGAACCTATTTCTAGTGATGAGAATGCCAGACAGGGATGCTGTCTCAGTAAAGCCATAGCTGGGCAAAAACTTTGTCCATATGGCTGGAAGAGAGAACAGGGATGCTGTTTCTCTTGAGATGGAGCAAGGCAGGGATGCTGTCCTATGAGCTCCACACTAGGGCAGGGATGCTGTCCTAAGTGTTGTGAGGCAGTGCAGAGTTTCTGCACTAAAGTTTCTCTGGGAGGGTTGGAGGGATGCTCCATGTTAACTAAAATGGTGCTCTTTTTCTCACCAATATGAGTTATCCCACAGAGAGTTTTTTCCACCTCAGGGAGAACTGCTATGCCAGCTGATGATTCCCTTGGAACAGGTGCCACCCAGGAGAGGTTTCTCCCACCACAGGAATGGTATCCTGAATGGCAGGGTGGTTAGGGGATACTGTGATACCCTTTTTACCTGTTGTTGGAGAGGGATCCTGAGTTTTCAGGCCTTCTCTCCTTTGCTTTTTCATTTCAGTAGAAATGAGAGGGAACAATTCCTCATGGATACCCAGCATGGCTGCATGGGTATAAAACTCTACATCAGCCCAACCTGAGGCCTCTAGGTCATTACCTAAGAGACAATCTACAGGTAAGCTAGGTGATACTACCACCTGCTTAGGGCCAGTAACTCCACCCCAACTAAGCTGAACTATAGCTAAGGGAAGAAACTTAGTGGAGTTATGGACATCAATAATCTTATACTGTTGTCCAATGATGTGTTGTTCAGGAGCCACTAGATTTTCAGTCACCAAAGTGATACTGGCACCTGAGTCCCTGTAGGCCTGGGCCTCAACACCATTTATTGAAACTGTCTGCCTGTACCTATCCATTGTAAGGGGACAAGCAGCCAGTGTGGCAAGGCCAATGCCACTAGGTGTGACAGAAACTGTCTTGGGACTGACTACCCCAGTTTCTATGATGGACCCATAAGTGAACCCAACTACACCCTTTGTTTGACTATTGCCAGCAGTCCCACCATTATTACCACTACTGCTAGGGGCACTAGAGCCTGATGTATCAGTGGTGGTAGGCTCAGGGGGTTTACCTGGACAGGACTTATCCCCTGGCCTATGGCCTCTGTTTTTACACACAAAGCACCAAGGCTTTTTAATGTGTGCAGGTTGTGAAGAAGAGGAAGAATTTGTTTTATCTCCACCCCCTGAAGAGTGTTTAGGATTTGAAGAAGGATCTTTGGTTTTACCCTTATCCCCATGCTTATACTGAGATTTCTCACCATCTTTCTTCTTGCCATCCTTGTCACCACCTGTATGAACTTTTCTGTTCACTCTTGTTCTGACCCATTTGTCTGCCTTCTTTCCCAATTATTGGGGAGAGGTCAGATCTGAGTCCACTAGATATTGGTGTAACAAATCAGACACACAGTTATTCAGAATATGCTCTCTCAGGATCAAGTTATACAGGCTTTCATGGAAACTTTACTGCCATGTAACCACCCCTCCAAGGCCTTCACTGAATGGTCAACAAAGTCTACCCAGTCTTGTAAAGACTCCTTTTTGGTTTCTCTGAACTTGATCCTGTACTGTTCAACGGTTAAGCCATAACCATCTAGGAGTGCATTCTTTAAAACTGTAAAATTATTGGCATCACTTTCCTTCACAGTAAGGAGCCTATCCCTACCCTTTCCACTGAAAGATAGCCATAGGATAGCAGCCCACTGCCTTTGAGGGACCTCCTGTACAACACAGGCCCTCTCAAGTGCAGCAAACCACTTGTTAATGTCATCCCCCTCCTTGTAAGGGGGAACTATCTTATGGAGATTCCTAGAATCATGCTCTTTTACAGGATTACTATCTGTAATACTGCTGCTGCCACCATGGGGTCCAAACCCCAACCTCTGTCTTTCTTTTCTAAGTCTAATGCTTCCCTGTCTAGATCCAGCTGTTGCTTTTTAAGCTCCAGCCTGGACTCTTCCACTCTCAATCTATTGAGCTCCCTTTCTAACACTCTGTCATCAGGGTGGGTGGGTTGGGCATGCTTGGACACAGAAGAATGGTGTGAATGAACAGAGGGAGACCTATCCATAACAGTTGGCACTCTAACAACCTGTCTTGTAGGAGTAAAACTTCTACTGTGATGAGAGTTCACATTAGTACCAGGGTTGCTAGGTGGCCTGCTAAGGGGCAGGTTGGGAAGGTTCCCATCTAACACTTTTGCTGGGGCTACCCCAGAATCAGAGTGTGAACCATCAGCTAATCTGTCACCTGATGTGCCAGCTAAGGCCTTATCATTTTCAATGAGCATATTAACCAACAATTCTCTAGAGGGATTCTTCCTTACCCCTAAACCTCTATCAATGCAGAGACTCCTTACACCTTTCCAGTTAAGGTGGTCATAAGCTGTGCTGGCCAGATCCAGAGTTTGACCTGTGCCAGACATGATGGAAAAAGGTTTAATGGACAGAAAAAGAAAGAAAAATTTTCAGAACTTTTTAAGTACCAGAAAAAAAACTTTTTCAACTTTTAAGAAACTTTTTGAAAGTTTAGAGGTACTTTTCAGCACTTAGCAATAGAGTAAGAGAAGAAAAGCAAAACTTTTTGGTTAGGTGTACATACACTGAACTTGTTTTGTATATTTTTCTCTTATGAAAAGTACAAAATGACAAAGTGGTAAGTAGTTGCAAGTACTTATCCCACTGCTGCAGAACCAATGTAGGAGGCTGGCCTGGTTTGTAGTGAGTACCAAGGGGTACTTACACTCTGCACCAGGTCCAGGTATCCCTTATTAGTGTAGAAGAGGTGTCTAGCAGCTTTGGCTGATAGAAAAGGGTAGCTTAGCTGAGCAGCTTAGGCTGAACTAGGAAACATGCAAAGCTCCCACTATACCACTGGTGTCATATGCACAATATCATAAGAAAACACAATACACAGATATACTAAAAATAAAGGTACTTTATTTTTATGACAATATGCCAAAAGTATCTCAGTGAGTACCCTCAGTATGAGGATAGCAAATATACACAAGATATATGTACACAATACCAAAAATATGCAGTAATAGCAATAGAAAGCAATGCAAGCAATGTACAGTCATAATAGATTGCAATGAGAGCACATAGGTATAGGGGCAACACAAACCATATACTCTAGAAGTGGAATGCGAACCACGAATGGACCCCAAACCTATGTGAGCTTGTAGAGGGTCACTGGGACTGTAAGAAAACAGTGAGGGTTAGAAAAATAGCCCACCCAAGACCCTGAAAAGTAGGTGTAAAGTGCACCTAAGTTCCCCAGAGAGCACAGAAGTCGTGATAGGGGAATTCTGCAAGGAAGACCAACACCAGCAATGCAACAATGATGGATTTCCGGACGAGAGTACCTGTGGAACAAGGGGACCAAGTCCAAGAGTCACACTCAAGTCGGGAGTGGGCAGATGCCCAAGAAATGCCAGCTGAGGTTGCAAAGAAGCTGCCACTAGGTGGTAGAAGCTGTGGATTCTGCAAGAACGAAGAGGACTAGGAACGTTCCCTTTGGAGGATGGATGTCCCACGTCGTGAAGAAGATTGCAGGGGTGTTTCCACGCAGAAAGACCAGAAACAAGCCTTGCTAGCTGCAAGGGTCGCGGTTAGGGTTTTTGGACCAGGATGTCACCAATTGCGTGAGGAGACAGAGGGGGCGTCAAGCAAGACAAGGAGCCCACTCAGAAGCAAGCAGCACCCGCAGAAGTGCCGGAACAGGCACTACGAAGAAGAGTGAACCGGAGCTCACCCGAAGTCACAAAAGAAGGTCCCACGACGCCGGAGGACAACTCAGGAGGTCGTGCACTGCAGGTTAGAGTGTCGGGGACCCAGGCTTGGCTGTGCACAAGGGAAATCCTGGAAGAGTGCACAGGAGCCGGTGCAGCTGCAAATCACGCAGTACCCAGCAATACAGTCTAGCGTCGGGAGGCAAGGACTTACCTCCACCAAACTTGGACTGAAGAGTCACTGGACTGTGGGAGTCACTTGGACAGAGTTGCTGAGTTCCAGGGACCATGCTCGTCGTGCTGAGAGGGGACCCAGAGGACCGGTGATGCAGTCTTTTGGTGCCTGCGGTTGCAGGGGGAAGATTCCGTCGACCCACGGGAGATTTCTTAGGAGCTTCTAGTGCAGAGAGGAGGCAGACTACCCCCACAGCATGCACCACCAGGAAAACAGTCGAGAAGGCGGCCGGATCAGCGATACAAGGTTGCAGTAGTCGTCTTTGCTACTTTGTTGCAGTTTTGCAGGCGTCCAGAGCAGTCAGCGGTCAATTCCTTGACAGAAGGTGAAGAGAGAGGTGCAGAGGAACTCTGATGAGCTCTTGCATTCGTTATCTCAAGAATTCCCCAAAGCAGAGACCCTAAATAACCAGAAAAGGAGGTTTGGCTACCTAGGAAGGAGGATAGGCTAGCAACACAGGTAACAGCCTCTCAGAAGGAGTCTCTGACGTCACCTGCTGGCACTGGCCACTCAGAGCAGTCCAGTGTGCCAGCAGCACCCCTGTTTCCAAGATGGCAGAGGTCTGGAGCACACTGGTTGAGCTCTGGGCACCTCCCAGGGGAGGTGCAGGTCAGGGGAGTGGTCACTCCCCTTTCCTTTGTCCAGTTTTCCAGTTTCGTGCCAGAGCAGGGCTGGGAGAGTCCCTGAACCGGTGTAGACTGGCTTATGCAGAGATGGGCACCATCTGTGCCCATCAAAGCATTTCCAGAGGCTGGGGGAGGCTACTCCTCCCCAGCCCTGACACCTTTTTCCAAGGGGAGAGGGTGTAACACCCTCTCTCTGAGGAAGTCCTTTGTTCTGCCTTCCTGGGCCAAGCCTGGCTGGACCCTAGGAGGGCAGAAACCTGTCTGAGGGGTTCGCAGCAGCAGCTGCAGTGAAACCCCGGGAAAGGTAGTTTGGCAGTACCCGGGTCTGTGCTAGAGACTCGGGGGATCATGGAATTGTCTCCACAATGCCAGAATGGCATTAGGGTGACAATTCCATGATCTTAGACATGTTACATGGCCATGTTCGGAGTTACCATTGTGACGCTATACATAGGTAGTGACCTATGTATAGTGCACGCGTGTAATGGTGTCCCTGCACTCACAAAGTCCGGGGAATTTGCCCTGAACAATGTGGGGGCACCTTGGCTAGTGCCAGGGTGCCCACACACTAAGTAACTTAGCACCCAACCTTTACCAGGTAAAGGTTAGACATATAGGTGACTTATAAGTTACTTAAGTGCAGTGGTAAATGGCTGTGAAATAACGTGGATGTTATTTCACTCAGGCTGCAGTGGCAGGCCTGTGTAAGAATTGTCAGAGCTCCCTATGGGTGGCAAAAGAAATGCTGCAGCCCATAGGGATCTCCTGGAACCCCAATACCCTGGGTACCTCAGTACCATATACAAGGGAATTATAAGGGTGTTCCAGTATGCCAATGTGAATTGGTGAAATTGGTCACTAGCCTGTTAGTGACAATTTGGAAAGAGAGAGCATAACCACTGAGGTTCTGGTTAGCAGAGCCTCAGTGAGACAGTTAGGCATCACACAGGGAACACATACATATAGGCCACAAACTTATGAGCACTGGGGTCCTGGCTAGCAGGGTCCCAGTGACACATAACAAACATACTGGAAACATAGGGTTTTCACTATGAGCACTGGGTGCTGGCTAGCAGGATCCCAGTGAGACAGTGAAAACACCTGACATATACTCACAAACAGGCCAAAAGTGGGGGTAACAAGGCTAGAAAGAGGCTACTTTCTCACACCCATCTCCCCAACTTGTAATTAAAAATGTCCCTTGGCCAAATATTGATATAAAAGGCATGTGTTTTGATGAAATTAGCAAACTGGTTGTCTTCTTTCAACAAAAGAAGTCCTTTTGACTTCTGCAGTAGAAACTTACAACATGCAGACAGCCAGAACTGCTCAGGAGATTCAGAGGCTGTTACAGGTGCAATACCCAACTCATTTTGCTGATACTGTCCATATGACATATAATTCACCAGAAATTGGTGTTTGGCACCTTTTTAAAAACACTGGATCTGGTCCGGTGACTGGATTCAAAGCAGTGTCTGGACTAATACAGTATTTTTTGAAGGATTTCCTCCTATTTTCCTGCTCATCAGCTGTGGTATTGTCATCTTTCTCCTGAACCTACAAGGTAATCATTAGTCTTGAGTACCTGTAGCCAGATAAACAGAAATTAAGTGAAACCCTAGTATGTTATTTAGGGCATGCTTGGCTTTCCAGACTTTGCAAAAACTGCATGCTGTCTTTTCCCAACATGGATGCTACAGAAGTAAGACCGGTGTTCTGTGTACACACTGTTCAGCTGAAATCGTCTTGGATCTACATTTGGAGTACTTCATAGTGGCTTTCCCAGATGTGGAAATGCTCCTTTAATCATTGCAATCACACCAGAGACAATGCATTTGTCTTTACTGCAAGAGGTTAATTATTGTGGATGTATTCTTTAACGAGTTGCCCGATGATTGGCTTGAGTCACTGTTAACGTTGAGCCTCCAAACAAAGTACTCTCACCATCACTGACAACTTAGGAATTGCAACTGCTTGCTGGTCTATCTACTGTGCAAGCTAACAACAAGTATACATTGACTGTTTTTCTCAACCACCCAATGTATGCTGCATGTGAATCTCATAATATTGAAATGTTCCTGGATGAGGATGGAGGGCAAGCCAGGATTCAGCAAGAAACATGCACAGGATCTTTATTTATAACAAAGATTGTGTAGCTAAGCAAGAGTTTCCAAGCACATTTTTTTTAAGCTGTATTATTTTTTTGCCATAATCAGTATCATGCGTAAACTGTTTAATCATCAAAACACATCTCTCTTAAACTGACATAATGCTTTAGTATGATTTCATGATAGTGTTTTTATTAATGTCTTTTGTATATTATAACATTTTGAATATTTTTGCTTGAAACATGCAAGACTTAGGAATAGTATTTATGCAGAGCGTATTGCATTATTTGCTACTATTTTATGTTATCATGTCTTTTCTAGAGTTATTTTCATGTATCATCATTTTATGCTTTATATGTGTGACAGATTTTATGAAATTATAGTAGGCAGACTGTTGTATACCCTAATGTTCTGAGAGCATGGATTTCCCTATAAATGAAATAAATTCCTATACATCTCTCTGCACATAAGATGCCACCATTCAGGCGTGCAAGCCAGGGATGATGTAAAGTCCAAAAGGCAAGACTCCATCTTGAGCAGGCTGAAACTCCATGTTCTCTATTATTGCAGACTCATTGACATGACTGCCTTTGACACAGATGTTGTCTGTCCTTATCTTGCCAAGAACCAGTGAAAGTGTAAAGTCATTTGGACAATTACATTGATAAGACACATGATAAGCAATGACCTTGATAAGACATTTGATGGAACATCAGTCTGGAACAAGTGCCTGGTTATCTCTATTTTAAGGCCAGACAAGAACAACAATAAACTGTGGTATGAATTGCGTGTCTCTGATGGATACAACCACCTGTGTATTCCTCACCTTATGAATTCTCCCAATGCGCCAGCATACAACAGAAACCTTCTTCCTAGCGCTTCACGTCGACGAGGACATCACAATTGCATGGCTCCACATGTGACTCCATCTGACGTCATTGTGGCAATAAGAGGTCCTCGCTGACGTCAGTTCCCTTTTTTCTGTGCCTTCAAAGCTAACGGTCTTTTCCTAGCTCTTCAACAGCTACTGTTTCGAAGGTGTCTTATTGTACTTGTTACAATGTCTCCGCCTAAGAAATCAGGTTTTAAGCCTTGTCATGAGTGCGGGGGTCGTATGTCAGTCTCTCATGAAGACTGTTTGTGGTGTCTGAGTTTGGACCACAACATGGAAGGGTGAGTGTCTTGCCAAAGGATGAATGCAAATGTGTTAACAGAAGAGAGGACACAAGAGTCATCGGATGTCCAAGACAAGGGACTCTTCATCTCATAAGTTGTCGAGATCACACAAGAAACTGCGCCAGCACGATTCTCAACGCCGTTTTTCTAGAGATCGGTCTCGATCTCCTTCGAGATGACGTCGTGCGGCGTGGAAGGTCAGTCCGACAGTTACTCCCCAACCTCATTGTCCTCAGGCTTCTCCGGCGCCATCAATGATCGAGGTGGTCGAGTCCCCGGCGAGTCCTCTGACTCACTTTTCACCTGTGTTGGTTCAGGAGCCGGTGGCACAGGTTTCAGATCCGACCCAAGCACCGCAAGACGAACAGAGGTTTCCTGCCTTCCCAACTCTGGGAGCGGATCCGGTGGCTTTTCTAAATGCTATGTTCAGCATTTTTAATAAAGCTATGGCCCCTGCTGGTGCACCGGCTGGTCCCATGGGTCCATCAGCAGTCTCCTTGGGTTCGCTGGCTCCGTACAAGTCGGCTCCGTTTGTGCCTTTCTATCAGGCTGAGGGTGCTGGTTCTGCGCCGATGACGTCGCCTCAAATTATGCCGACGGCGCCGATGGAGTCAATACCGGTGCCGGATGGGTTACAGTCAGGACGGAGTGTATCTCCATCATCTCCTATGCCACATCCATCTGTCTTGAAGCCGGCATCGACGACATCGGCTAACTCTCTGTCGACGCCAAGATTGGAGGCAAGACTGAGATCGAGTAGGAGAGCATTGAGGCTCTTGGAAGAGCAAGAATACCAGCGACAATTTTAAGAGGAAGGGGGGATTTCTGAGCCTTAGGGAGAGTTTCAGGGTCTGGACTCAGCTAGTGGACTGGATACCTCCCCTGAGTGGGATCTTTTATCCCTGGGTGAATTTATGGAGGAGCCAGCATCCTACCACACTGTCATAACGAAGGCTGCGGAATGTTTGGAGTTTCTGTTGCCTTCTTTGGAAGTAAAGACAAACATTTTGACAGAGGTATTGCATCCTTCCTCCACTTTGGCAGAGCCCCTGCCCCCTTTAAATGATGCTCTTACTGAGCATATTTTGGACATTTGGAGAAAGCCTGTTATGTCTCCAGGGTTGTTGAGGACTGTAGCAAGGAGTTACAGGGTTGCTTCTGGGGATCCTGGATTTTTATCCCAACATCCGACTCCTGAGAGCTTGGTGGTCCAGGCTTCTTGTTCTGCTTGTTCTGCACCTGGTTCTTTTCCTGCTACTCCATCGGACAGGGAGTCCAAGAGAATGGAGCAAGCAGCCAAAAAGTATTTCTCCTCTTGTAGTATGGCACTAAAATCAATCAATGCTACCTGTGTGCTGGGTCTGATGGACACGGCTAGAGCTGTGGTGCCTAACTTTCCTCAGGATAGGCAGGGGCAGTTTGATGAGCTCCTTTTGGACACCCAACGGCGGCCAAGCAGATCATCCAGTCTTGTCTGGATACAGCAGCTTCAGTAGCCAGGGCAATGGGTACTTCGGTGGCCACCAGGAGACATGCGTGGCTAAGGTCTTCTGGGTTTTCAACGGACGTCCAAGCAACTTTGGTGGACCTCCTATATGACAGCAAAAAGTTGTTTGGGTCCAAGGCGAACTCTGCTTTAGAATGTTTCAAAGACAGCAGGGCCACTGCAAGATCTTTGGGGCTACAGGCTTCTGCATCTACTCTCTTCAGATCCTTTAGGAGATTTAGGGGGTTTGGCCATGGATCCGCTTATCGTGGAAGGCCTCAGTCCAGCACTCAACAGCCTGCCAACCCTCTCTATAGATCATTTAGAGAGTGGGGGAGGATTTAGGACACGAGGAGCCACCCAGCAGCACCCTGCCTCATCCTCTTCCTCTGGGGGAACACAACAAGGAAAGCAGCCCTAGTTTTCCATCCATCTTAAGTCATGCTTCTCCTGTAGGGGGCAGGATATTTCATTTTCTTCATGAGTGGGAGTTAGTCACATTGGACTCTTGGGTATTAAATATTGTGGTGAAAGGTTATGCCTTCCTTTTCGGGAGTTTCCCCCTCCTATCCCTCCCCGTCATTCGTTTTGTTCAGAAGATTATCTCCTGTTGCTGCAGCAGGAGGTTCAAGTCCTTTTATCAAAAGGTGTTGTGGAGTTGGTTCCAGAGCAGGAAAGGTATTCCTATAAAGCTATTCAAGATATTTCCTGATTCCCAAGAAGGATGGTCGATTGAGACCTATCCTGGACCTGAGGATTTTTAATTGGTTCCTCAAACAGTAGAAATTAAAAACTCTAGTGCAGGTGCTTCTGCCGTTGAACAAATGAAGAATGGATGGTGTCTGTTGACTTGCAGGATGCTTGTGTTCATATCCCTATTCTGAAGTCACACAGAAAGTATCTCCTGCTTGTGGTAGGGTTGCAACACTACCAGTTTGCTGTCCTTTCTTTTGGTCTTACTTCCGCACCCCGAGTCTTCACGGAGGTGATGGCGGTGATTGCAGCAGACCTCAGACGGAAGGGAGTATCTGTATTCCCTTACCTGGACGATTGGCTGATAAAAGTCAAGTCCCCAGAGCTTGTGCTGCATCACCTGCAAATGACAACGCAGTTGTTGTTCAACCTGGGCTTTACGGTAAACGTGCCCAAGTCTCACCTGGAGCCCTCTCAGCGCCTCCTGTCCATAGGGGCAGTACTGGATACAACTATGATTCGGGCCTATCCTCCGCTTCAGCGTATTCAGGACATTCAGGTGTTGATTCCAATGTTTCAAATTGGAGCGGTTGTTCCAGTCCTCAAGGTCCTACGTCTGCTCGGTCTGTTCGCTTCTTCCATTCTGTTAGTCACTCATGCACATTGGCATATGAGGGCTCTCCAATGGTGCCTCCACAAGCAGTGATTACAACACAAAGGGGATCTCGAAGAGTCAATAACGATCTCCAGAGATGCTGCAACGGATCTACAATGGTAGGATGTGGACGGCAAACTTTCCTAAGGAAGGCTGTTTTGTCTACCGATGCTTCCACTCTAGGATGGGGAGCTAATCTGGGGGACCTGGAGGTCAAAGGTCATTGGTCTCCAGTGGAACAGATGTTTCACATCAATCTGTTAGAATTGCGGGCAATACGTCTGTCTCTCAAGGCCTTCCTCCTGTCCCTTTGTGGTCAGTCATTTCAGGTCTTGACGGACAACACTACCGCTTTGTGGTACATCAAAAAGCAGGGAAGAGTAGGGTTGTACCTTCTCTGCAGATAGGGTCTGCAGCTCTGGTCCTGGGCTCAGGACCATCGGATTTGCATAGTAGCAAACCATCTGGCCGGGGTTCTCAACGTACGTGCGGACAGTCACAGTCTGCATTTCTCAGCCGATCATGAGTGGCGTCCAGACCTGGTTCTTCACATCTTCCGGATGTGGGGTTTCCCACAGATAGACCTGTTTGCCACTTGGGGCAATATGCACTGCCCGTCGTTCTGCGGCCATCAGTATCCGGTGCAAGGAGCATTGGAGGACGCTTTTCAGATGTCTTGGTGTGGCCAGTTACTTTACACGTTTCTCCCCATACCCTTGATTCCTCGAGTTCTGGGGAAGATTCGCCAAGACTGGACCCAAGTAATTTTAATAGCTCTGTATTGGCCAAGAAGTGTGTGGTACTCAGACCTTCTCCAACTCTAATTGTGCCCTCCGCTCCGTCTCCCTCACAGGGCAGACCTCCTTTTGCAGTCGTAGGGGCAGGTTCTATACCCCAACCTCCAGAGCCTGCACCCACATGCCTGGAGATTGAACCGTGCAATCTGAGTTCTTTTTCTATCCCTCCAGAAGTGGTGGATGTTATTTTATCGGCCAGGTGACATTCTACCAAAACTGTCTATGCCAACAGATGGGCAAAATGTGTTACTTGGTGTGGAGAGAGGCAAACTGATCCCTTAAAGGCCCATTTATCTGATGTTTTGCTTTTTGCCCTTTCTTTAGCACAGAAGGGTTATGCAGTTGCGGTTGTGAAGGGTTACTTATCGGTGCTGTCGGCCTTTCTATGCCTTCCTGATCAACCTTGCTTGTTTAAATCTCCTATAGTTGTCAGGTTCTTGAGAGGCCTGACTAACAAGTTTCCTCCCACTCTGTTTCTCATGCCTCAGTGGGATTTGAATTTGGTTCTTACTTTTTTAATGGGTTCACCATTTGAGCCTATGCATTCTTGTTCATTGAGGCTGTTAGTCTTGACAACAGTCTGCCTCATAGCTATCACGTCTGCTAGTTTGAGTGAGCTCCAGACTCTTAATGTCAAACAACCCTTTACATCCTTTCATGCTGACAAGGTGGTGTTGAGAACCAGGGCGGCTTTCCTTCCTAAGGTTGTAACACCCTTCCATATGGGGCAGTCTATAACTCTTTCATCCTTCTACCCTCCTCCCCTCCCTTCAAAGGAGGAAGAAAGACTTCATCGCCTAGACCCGAGAAGAGCTCTGAGTTTTTACATTGAAAGGATAAAAGACTTTTGTGTTAATTACCAACTCTTTGTTGGATATGTGGGCAAGATGAAGGGCAAAGCTGTTCACAAGAGAACCATATCCAGGTGGGTCATTCTTTGTATAAAGATCTGTTATTCACATGCAAAGAAGGTTCCTCTTGAGGGTATTAGAGCCCATTCCACCAGGGCTAAGTCTGCCACTTCGGCCTTGGCTAGAGGTGTACCAGTGGTGGATATTTGTAAGGCAGCAACTTAGGCTTCCCTCCACACTTTCGGGAAGCATTAATGTTTTGAAATTAGGAGGGATGGCCATTTTGCACATTCTGTGTTGCAGGATTTCTTGGTGTGAATGGTGAGGCACCCACCTCCGTGTGCGGTACAGCTTTGGGACTATATTCATAAGGTGAGGAATCCACAGGTAGTTGTATCCATCAGAACAAGTTACTTACCTTCGGTAACGCTTTTTCTGGTGGATACAGTAGCTACCTGTGGATTCCTCACACTCCCACCAGCCTCCCCGCTGCCTGTCTGGTCATACCAAGACTTCTTTTGCCTAGATATGTATATAGGTTTGTGGGTGTTTTTATAAAAATAAATATTGTGTTTATATTGTATTTGGATTGGTATATATATGTTGTTTTTGTGAGGTCGGTTTTCACCTGTTCGCCTCAAAGGCACAGAAAAAATTGTGAAACTGATGTCAGCATGCCGGCGAGGACCTCTTATTGCCACAATGCCGTCAGACGGAGTTGCGTGCGGAGCCGTGCAATTGTGACGTCCTCGTAAAGAGCTGGAAAGAAAGTTTCCGTTGAATGCTGTCGCATTGGGAGAATTCATAAGGTGAGGAATCCACATGTAGCTACTGTATCCACCAGAAAAAGCGTTCCCGGAGGTAAGTAAATTGTTCTTATAGGAATGTGTCCAAGACTAGCATCTTGATGCACATAGGTTACTGCAGACATTGCTAAGGTTATGTCAGAAGTTCCAATCTCAGACAGGAAATAGCATTTAAGGCTCTCCAATCGATCATTGGGAGGATAGGTCCTTCACCCCTGATTATCGTGAAGTTACTGTCAGAACATCTTCAGTCTGCTATGATGCTACTACATCTCGTTTTGCACTGAAATCTTATACTAAGTCAAGAAGAGAACACACAATAATCTTATACTAAGCCAAGAAGAGAAGCTACAGCTGATGTGTTTTCCTTCTTGAGGGAACACTTGCTCTTGACCGCCTACAGCATTTTCAAGTAAAAAGGTATGCAGTCGGTGGATTCTCCCTAAGAAACTCCAGACAGATGCAAGTTAGACTGATCCATGCTTTCCCAGAGTTGCGCATAGAAGTAGGTTTAGGGTGTTAGGTTGCAATATGACATTATAACTATGCAAGAAATGTTCATTTTATTCTCATTCCCAGCATGCATTTGTGCTGTTTAATAATATTCTGTCTGGTTAATTTAGATGTGCTACGCAACAAGATGAGACTTGAAATAAACTCTTTTTAGTTTAAAATGTCTTTTTCTTAGTGCACTTTGTGTGAGATATATTGTAAAGAGAGAAGCTGGGCTTCTCACGTGCCCATTTCATCCCTGTTTAAAGGATTTTTAGTAACCCAAAAGCACTGACACTTCTTCTAATATGCAGTAGATGGTGTCCTGTGAGGCTACAATATCCAGTCTTTCATATTCAAGCGTTGGTGCAATGAACTGAGCTCACTTATGCCACCATGGGTGTGAAGACAAACCTTGGCGAGCCAAGCAAGAGTGTTAGTTTACACAAATATTTTACACACAGTTGGCTTGTGAATTCATAGTGTTTTCAACTTAGAAAGAGTAATATTTTCTGGTGTGAAAATAACTGAAGACAGATCCCTCGGACCACTTTGTTTTGAGATATAAATAGCATAATCCTATCAAACATCACTCCCAGATTTCTTGCCTTCATGGTAGTAGCTGGAAGAACTTGTACGTTTGGCAGCTGGTTTGTTCCTTGAAATCTAAGGCTTTCTGTATTATGATGTTCAAGCAATTATTTTCTTATATCTGTTGGGACATGTGGTTTAGGTACACTGTAATTTTCATCCATCTTTCCTGGGTTGTTTTCCATCAGAATGTGAATTTGAGTGTCTTCAGTGCAGATTTGAAAGAGTGCCCTATATTGACCTAGGATAGAAGGCAGCACCTATTGGCTAAACAGTTTGTGGGAGTACGGAACCTTTTGGTACTCTCTAGTATACTTTTTGAGCAAATGATGTCATGGATCTAAATCACACTTGGCTAATATTGAGGAGGAAGACGCAGACCAAGGCTAGTGTCGTTCATTTGATCTTTGCTACTCCCAGAGTATATATCAGTACAATTGCACAGTCGATTGCATTGTATGCCACTGAGAGGTTGAGCGATATTCTGGAGTGTCTCCAATATGAATACATGTGGTGGGTGACGTTGGTGGGAAACCTGTAGGGAAGGTATTAAGCGATGTATTCCTCCCAGGTGGGTATAAGACAAAGCAAAGTGCTACAAATTGAACATAAATACAAAAAACAATCTCCTTTCCCTCCCAACAGCCCTTTCCATATACTTCTCACCCTGTAGAAGCATTGGTTGCCCATCCCCAATAATGACTTAAAATAAACTAATCAACAAAGAGGGTAGTTGTGTCATAGTGGGTCAGAAAGCCTCCCCCCGCCACTCCTCAGCCTGCTGTAAGGCTATAACATGCTAGGACACAGCAGAGCTGGCCTGTTACAAGTAATGGAGCTGCATGTATGGGCCAAGATCAGGTTGTAAGTGGGCCAGAGACATTCTGGAATACAAAGGTTTTGTTTACTTGTTGCTGTCCTTGTTCACCCTGAGTCTGAGGTGTTTTCTGCATCTTGTTGTCCTGTTGGTCGTTTTCTTGATTTTTCTCTGGTGCTTTTCCTTTGGTCTCTCCTTTTCGCTGCTTGGTAAATGAGATGGGCTTGAGGACCCCCTGGTGCGAGTGGGTTGAGAGATTGGATGTTGTTCAGTGTCCTTTGACAACCACCGCAACCTTGCAGGATACAGGAGCATGTAGGGTACTCGCATGGCTCACAGTTTGGCTTTAACTTGGTTGAAGGATTTACGATGGCACTGAACTGTGTGAGTGCAGTTCGAGAAGATCAGGACACGTCAGACAGGAAGGTTAAGTCTTTGCGAGGCGGGTGCTTTTCAGGATGCCATCATAATCCTTATAGTTCAGAAATTGCACTATTAGGGGCCTATGTGGCACTGCGAGGGTTGGGGGATGGTCGGGGTTCTGGGTGAGGGAGCAGTGTGCTCGCTTGATAACGAAGCATGAGGAAAGGCGTGAGGAGTCCATCAAGGCCCAGATCCACTTTTCTAGAAAATAGTTAGGGGATTGGCTCTTGGAACCTTTGGGAAATTCAAAGAAGCGAAAATATTTGCGTTGGGCCCTTTTTTCTGCATCTTCTTCTTGAAGAGCGTTTGTGTTGTGTTATATGCATGTTTGACAGTAACTTCCAGGATGGATATTTTTAACTCTGTCTCTGAGAACCTCTCCACCGTTTGACAGAGGTCTTGATGGAGGAATGACAAATCTGCTCCTACTTCCCCAATTTTCAGCTCCAGGGACAGTTTGGAGTCCTGGACAGCTTATAAGATGAATGATGCTGTGTCCCTGGATGCCATGTTGTTGTTCCTGGGCGTACCCTCTGGAGTGCCCTTGCTTCCCCACAATGGGACTGTATACTTGTCCATTTTGGCTCTACTTGTTGGCCCCTTATCGTGGCCCATGGTTCCGAGTCTAACTGTGGGGGCTGGGCCGGGAGGGCCAAAGGGATGTTGCAGCGAGGGGTTGTGCCACGTTAGTGTCACAATAGACACTGTGGGGCCCATACTGGACCTACCAGGATGAGGGGAGGCCTGACCCGCCTGCACCACAGGGAACCTCACCAGAACACACAGCCCCTTGGGCAGCATGAGCAGTCGGCCCCGCTACGTGCCCAGGAACCCCGTCACACTCCTCCTTGCAAGCCCTACTCGGGCAGCAGACCGCTCTCAGTGTAGGGAGGTATGTTGTAGTCCAGGGCCATCATGCACTTGTCCTCCAGCAAGCTGGCCAAAAGGATATACAACTCACACAGCGTGCCCTCTATTGATGTTCAGGCCCCAGATGTCGCAGTTCTCGCCCCAAGTAATGCTCCGAGGGAGAGGGTGATCTCAACACCCCCTTCCTTTACTGCACGAAAAAGACTGGGTTCCAATATAGTGTAATGGGCATCTGGGACCTTCCCACCAGAGGTTACTGATGCTAATCTATTACGAAGGCCCACCTCACGGGGATGGTATGTCAAAATTGCCTTCCTGAGGGTGGGTGAGATGAACAAGGCCTACATCGACCGAGCTGAGGTGCAGCTGCATGCCTCAGGAGCCGCTAAGGCCCGGGGTGAACAGAGCAGAGACCATGAAGTAAATCAGCGGTGATCACAATTGCCCCACTCCTGATGCTTTACTTCTGGGTTCCCTTTATCAAGCCTAGTGAGGATATGTCAGGTCACACCTCAGGGCCTGAGCCCAGTACAATTAGTGCCTGGCAGCTCAGCCTGTCAGTTATTCCTGCAACCCTCTCATGGGCTTTCGTGAGCCCTGACTATGCTCTTCAGCCCGGGCGTTGGAGGCAATCGGAATATGTGCAGACGTGAGCCAGGATTTCATGCACTGGCCGGATTCTTGCAGCACCTCACAGGTTGGGTGTAGTGGAAGCAGACCTGTTTCCCGTTCACTGAAATGCAGGTCGGGGACAGTGCGCTCCACCCCCCGACCACCATTACTTGTGCGAGTCGCCAGGGGCTGCATCCTCTCACGGGTTCCACTCACAGCTCCAAGGAGGGTCCAGAAGCGCTGTAGACAGCGGAGCGCCCTGGCTGAGGTCGCCACTCCTCTAGGACACAGCAGCACCCTAGAAATGCGGGCAAAAGAACTGCAGTACTGGGAGCCTAAAAAGTTTCACCTGCCATCCTGGCTATCCAGGCCACACCCTACAAAATGAGCAATATTAAAACAAATTGCTGGTCTTCTTCCAGTGACAAAGAGCCCCCTCTCTGATGATGGAGTCTAAGCCTCATGAGGACCTAAGCCTCATTTGATAGTCATGTATAATGTAGTTTTAGTACATGTAGTTGTGAAGTTGTTTTGTTTCTTCTTTTTTGGCGATTTTGCTGGGCAATAGCAGGTTAGACATTAGACAGTGAAATACAAAAACTACATTTTAAGTCACAATAGCCTGGCTGAATGAATTAGTTACTAAATCCTCGAAGCGTTAATCACTCATGTGGTGTCAGAGACTATAGTTGTGATAAATTGTTTCATGGGGAAAGAAGTGCAAGTCTCTAGTGATTAAGTCCAAGTTATGTTACAAGATATATAGAAGAGGTAATATTCAGATTAGAATTAGAGAGCAAAACTTCAAATTAATATGCAAAGTGTATATACTAAGTGCCATTTTGATACAAGTTGCGACTTTGAAGTTTTTATATTTCATCATTGAACCGTTTATTGTTTGGTTTGAGGCCTGATTTTCTTACCAAGGGTAAGGTTTCTCAGTGTAGTAGTAGTGTTGTGCTACAATGCATCAATTCTGTGTATGGGGATAGTTTCATCACTGTCTCTGAGATTTTGTTAACATCTTTTGAACTTATCTTTTAGCAGTGTCTGTTTTGGGTGGGGTACGCTTACAACTTACTTGAAGGGCGAGCACAATATCTCATATGATAGTAGACTAGAAACCCACTAAGAAGTGATTGAACCAGCTTAGAGTTTGCATCACTACATTGTCTATTTCAACATTAAGTGTGAACGCTAAAAGAAGTACCTGCACAGCTGTCCGGATTTGTCCATTTACTGTTTGACTGTAGCCAACATTCATACAATGAAGTTTGCAGCCCTTTAACATTGGGATTGTCTACCCAAAAGTTAAAGTCTCCCCGTAGCAGAGCTTTCTGCGCGGAGAACGATCCGAGTAGTGCTAGTTTGGCAAATTATTGCAGAAAAAGGGTATTATAGCCTACTCAACATGTGTAATTAGAATTGATCTGTTAGGGTTATGTTACAGCGGGTAATTGGACATTCGGAGCAGGTACAGGAATTATTTGTTATCTTTGCACACATTCTGAGAATTGAACAAAGGAAACTGTATCCCATTCATTAGTTTCCCTCTTCTTGAGAAAAGTTTGAAATTCTGGGTTATCGATTGGTTGAAGTCAATGACAGTCATCAGTGAACCAGGTGTTTGTTAACATGACTATTTGTATCTGTTTTTTGTTTGGAAGATACTGAATGTCAGTGTTATATTTTTAAGTAGAGCCTTTGTTGTTAAGTCTTCCTTTTATATCAGAACTGAAGATTTGTGGCATGAGGTGCTCTATGGTCTCAGATTTCTGGTTAAGTTGGTACAGCTGTGAAGGTCAGAACCTCTAGGTGAGAGGCCTTGTAGGTGGCATCTGTGAAAAATCCACAACGTTAGTATGTGCACTCCAAGGTAAGGCTGGTCCTCAGAGTTCTTGTTTAGTGTGTGTAGCTAGGTAATGCTGCACTACATTGCCATGGTGACAAAAGTGACAATACCAAGAACATGCTGGCTGCCACAAGACATCTATATTTCAGTGAGATACATGGGAGAAAGGTACCCCAGATAGTGAGGTCCCTTAACAAGATCAAGGGGACAGTTTGGACAAAAGCACACAACTGTGTGTGGAAATTGTGTTTGGTCGTAAGCTAATAGTTTTTGGCATGATACTTGCAGTCAGCGCTCGTGGATCCTGTCTCGTGACATTTTTCAGAAATCGGGCTGCACAATAGGCACCGAGGAACAGGGTCAGCATTAATACTTCTGTTATTGACTTCAGAAGAGGACAGGAAGAAAAAGTAAAACAAGACCTCTTATACGTAGAGCTCACTTAATGGGAAATTTCTACGGTGTTAAGTGAACTTTAAAAAAAAAATCAAAAGTAAAAACAGCACTGAAATCTGCAGACATGTTAAGTGTTTAATAAACTTTCCTAAAAAAACCTTTTTGTGAGATCAGTTTCTAATGCAATTGCACTTGCAGAACTCAGTGCAGGCCCACAGTCCCTTCTTGCAAGCACACTTGCATGTGCAACCATCTGCAGCTTTGCAGCCACAATTGACAAGTACACCACATGCCTTAGACGCCACTGGTAGTGCTGTTAACAATGGGGTCCAGCACTGACTGTCAATTTTCCAACCCCATTCCTCCGGAGTGCATTGCTCCACTGAGGTATGTTACATGTCGACCAGATCCCTGCTTGGTAAACAGCATGCTTTTTATGTTCAAGAAGAGCAGACTGTTGGTGGGATGGTTTCCATTGTCTTGTTTTGCTGACAAAACATTTCTCTGCGGGCTTCAATCACTTATTTCAGTTGGCGTGTTCTCTGGTACAAGATTACAGTGAAGTGTTCAAGAATTCAGGAGTTGTCACTCTGAATGTCCACTGCTATGAATGGATTCCTGGCAATGTTGGTGAAGACTGCTGTAACTTCGGGATAACATTTCCAGGCCGGATGTTCTGATTTCTTACCTTTTCCAAGGAATGCTGAGGCAGTGTCACAGCCAGTGAAGCTGTGAAACACAGCCAAGGTTGTGGAATTCTCCTTTCTCAAGGTCTGACCAAATTGCATTAATGCGGATGTAGAAATCGTTCCTCCCTGTACCCAATGCTACCCAGATATTGGCTTTGGGACACAAGTCTTGTAGCTGGTGAAACTTTCCTGTCAGAATCACTACAATATGTGTCCACAGTGCAGACCAAACAAGACACACAGCTAGTTGCAGGGCATGTTGTACATATAACACCAGTCTTGTATCTGCATCTTCATGGCTACAGGCTGGCATTGATAGGTTACTGCCTCTGACCAGAATGCATTCTGTCAATGTTGTCTCTACAACCTTGCCAGAATGGTGAGGTTGTACTACAGATTTTGTTGTCTTCTTGCAGTTGAACATGATTGTTTGGGATACAGTAAAATGAGATTTATGCTAGTCGCCTGTTGATGCTAGACCCATTCAACAATGAAACACACATTTTCAATGTTGTTGGTACAGAGTTATTTTGACAGTTTGGTGGGAAGGTGGCATTGAAGTGAAATCCACTGGATCCCAAGACATCTTCTCAAATGATATTGGCAGCATTTGCTAATATAGCTGCGTTTCCTTCATAATCTGTAAAAGCATGTTTCAGCATTTGCTGGGATAGGGTATGTTTAAAAACAAATATAATGTGATAGGAACGAATTACGTATCCCTCACATATATCAGGTCAGGTCGACATGTTTCAGCCCACTCTTGCCCAAAAGGGTCATAGGCTTTCTTCAGGACCAAAGAATCTACAGATCCCAAAGTGCCCAGATGTGAGTTTTACCTTCCTGGACTTCGCAATCTACTGCAATGACTTCCTAAGCGCCATACTTGTGGTGCTTATCTGCTCCATATTCAGAGAAATGAAGAAAGCCTATGACCCTTTAGGGCAAGATTGAGCTAAAGCATGTCGACCTGACATATGTGAAGGACACGTATTTCATTCCTATCACATTATATTTGTTTTTAAACATACCCTATCCCCGCCATAGTAAAGTTGGAATGTAGCTGAGTGACAGAGGCACTTTTAGATCACTTTCACTGCACTTTTTAGTATTTTAGTTCACAGATCCCTAATAGTTTTCGGGACTTATGTAGAACCTATCCCCTTGGTTAGGGGAAGGAGGAGACCCCATGATGATGCTATGAGTACACTGGAGTGATAATATACTTTTGGTAGAAAATAGCTCGTGAGGGTCTCCCAAAAGAAACTAGAGGTACTCCTTAGTGAATACTGGGACAAGTGGTTACACTCCTGTTGATATTAAAAGATTGTTGGTTGGGAAGCTGAGAGGTAAACTGATACTTCTAACACTACTGTATGATTCTGGTGCAGAAAATACAATCTTTTACTGAGTTTCTGTGAAGTTCATGAGTTCAATCAAAGCCTGCCCTCTAACTTATTTTCTTCCACCTAACCTCCATCCGTTTTGTTTCTTTTTCCCATGAGTGATCGATAACAATTCCAGAATACAGTGAGGCATTTAAGGTGGTACACAACATCTATTGCTACAGCATCTCCAGCAGCTATTTTCGCTACAGCAGCAGTATCTTCAAGGTCAGTGGCCACATATCTTGTATTCTTATAAGCATCAAGTGTCATGAACTCATGAAGGTCACCATCTCTTGCTGTGCAGAAGATGCATGCCTTCATAGTCTGTGACACGCGATCCCTTCCTCACTTTACTTCTGCACCTTCGCTGGATGGTCCTGCTTCCTCCAAGTCTCTTTTTTTCTGAGCTCTTACCAGCTTGCATTTGTTGAATTTTTCACGACAGGATTTATGCCAACTAGCTTGATTAAGTCTTAAACAGTTGTGGCTTCTTTGAAGTAGACAGTCACAGAGAGTCTGTTCAATTTGCGAAATTCACTGACTGTTTATAAGCTTCTTATATGGCTGAGATTTATCACCAGGCCCTACTGCTTTCAAGGACACTTCAGCCCTTCAGTATGTTAAGATGCGGAGACAGGTAAGTGATGATAACAGCTTTATTCCTTTGCCACCAACCCAGGACAGAGCGGCTACACTCGACGCTCACTCGGTCCAACTGCCGCCGAACCCCTTTCGCCCCTCTGACACATGGAACCCTGATGATATGAGAGTTCTCAGATGTGTCTTGGCATACGCAGATAATTACAAGACAAGTAACCAAGTGAACATAACACATCCCCCCTTACCCACAATCAAAGACTTAAAGAAAAGATAATAAGTAAATCTTAAAAAGAAAGAAAAATAATAAATACATACTAAGGAGAAAAATAACCTACTACATATTACCATAAAGGTTTACACTATAATGCAATAATATGCAAAAATGCCAAATAATGTTAAGCACAGTACCAATAAGTTTTAGTGCACAAAGTCTTTCAACCATTTCGGTTTGGAGCGTAATCTGGAAGAAGCATTGGTCTGAACCTCGGCTTTGGACTCATAACAATTTTCCTTCTCTGGGTTCTCTGGAGAAGTGGAATCTTTCACCTTCTCTGGGTTCTCTGGAGAAGTGGAATCTTTCACTATTCTAGACATACTCCATACATCTCCATTATCCAAAACAACGACATTTCTTTTGACTTCCTTAATACAGAAAGGACCCTTGAATCTTGTCCTCCCCTTTGTTATAAAGCTAGGATCCTTTACCAACACCATGTCACCAATCTTCCATTTAATTCTGGAAATGCCCCATTTTGAATCATAACGCAATTTATATTTAGATTGATAGTTTCTCTTACGGTCATACGCCTCAATAAGCTTCTTGTGGTCAAGATAATCAAAATCCTCCAGCCCCAATCTGTTCCTCATCCAAGCTGGAAACATTTTGGTGCACCTTGACCTTCCTCTCATATACTCGAAAGGAGCAATCTTAGTGATACCATTGGGTGTATTCCGATATGCCCACCACAAGTCTCTGAGTAGTCCAGCCAATGGAGCTCTGGTCACAACAGCCTCCTGTACACATGATTTAACCATCCTGTTCATACGCTCTGCAAGACCGTTGGCTTGAGGTAAATATAGAGCTGTCCTTAAATGTACCACAGCCAAAGACTCCAAGAAAAGTTTCATTTCTTGAGATGTCAGCTGCACCCCGTTGTCTGTGACCAAATGACTAGGCACACCTTCCCGAGAGAATTCTTCCCTCAGGAACTCTATAACCCTTCTGGTGTCTATTGAACACACACACTTCGTTACCACCCATTTCGACGCATAATCAACCAACAACAAAACATACCGTTCATTGGCAGGCAAAAGATTAAATGGTCCCATGAAATCAAGAGCTAATTTCAACCAAGGCTTCTCAGGAGTTTCTACAGGGTAAAGTGGAGCTTTCACTATAACCTTACTTTTATCATTGCATGCACAGGATACACAATCCTTCACGACAGCCTCTGCATCACGGTCTAGCCCCGGCCACCAGTACACTGCTCTCAATCTAGATTTGGTCAAATTTCTGCCCAAGGGCCCTTCATGAGCTAAGTTAATTATTTTACCTCTCAAAGCAACTGGAGGTATGGATTTAGTACCCCTAAATAATCCACCATCACTCAAACTCCACTCATCTCTTACATTCCAATATTTCCTCAAAGAATCAGAGATGTCTTTATACTCTGGCCAACCTTTCACAATGAACTCTACAAGAGATCTCCTGTCAGAATCCTGTTCAATTGCCAACATCCACTCATCTTGGGTTATAGCCATTTCTCTCACCCAATTGATCATCATCAATACATCAGAAGAATCATCAGTGGAATCATCATTGCAGCTGACTGAGGCACGGGACAAAAAATCTGCTACAACATTCTTAGGTCCTGGCACATATTCCACTGAAAAATTATATTCCATCAGCCCTTCTACCCATCTTCTTATCTTAGGTGTAAGGTCATCTCCTTTTTTTGCAGAAAAAATTTGGACAAGGGGTCTATGGTCAGATCTGACCACAAAAGGTAAACCCCATAAGTAAAATCTAAAATGTTTGATTGCCCACATACACGCTAGTGCCTCTCTCTCTATCACCGAATAGTGTTGGTCAGCTTCTTTAAGAGAGCGAGACGCAAAGGCAATAACCTTTTCCTCCTGGTCTATTCTTTGAATTAAAACGGCTCCTAAACCCTTGACACTTGCATCCGTGTACAAGAAGGTTTTCGCGAAAGCATTAAAATGTCCCAGAGTGGGCATTTTGCTGATACTATCTTTGATAGATGTGAAAGCAGAAGTACAATCAGCAGTCCATGTAAATTCACTTCCTTTCTTCAGAAGAGATCTTAAGTGTAGAGTTACACTAGAAAAATTTGCAATGAACTTGGAATAATATTCAGCTAACCCCAAAAAGGATCTGACACCATCCCTATCCTTGGGCTCAGGTGCTCGGATGATGGAATCAACTAACTCTAACTTGGGCTTTATTCCTTCACCCGAAATAGTGTGACCAAGGTAAGCTACTGAAGTGACCCTAAAATTGCACTTCTCTTTTTTAACAGTAAGACCTGACCGGGCAAACTTCTCCAATACTTTTCTGAGGATCTCATCATGGTCACTTACAGTCTTACCATGGATCAAAATGTCGTCTTGAAAAAATAAAATCCCAGAAATCCCTTCAAGAGTTTTCTTCATGACTCTCTGAAAACATGCAGCTGCTGAAGCCAACCCAAAAGGCATTCTTAAGAATTGATATGCTCCCACTGGTGTCACGAAGGAGGTGAGATGCCTAGATTCGGGATGTAAGACAATCTGATGGTAGGCAGAGGATAAGTCTAACACACTGAAGATTTTCGACCCTCCCAACCGCGATAATTCTTCCGAAATGTTTGGAAGAGGTTGACGATCTACCCAAATGTGCTTGTTTAGATCTCTAAGATCCACGCACATGCGGATCTGCTTTCCATTATCCTTGGGAGCCAAAACCACGGGAGCAAGCCATTCTGAAGATTCTATTTCCTCAATTATACCCGCGTCTAATAACTTATTCAATTCAGCCTTGAGAGGCTCTATCATCAGTCTTGGAACTCTCCTTACTCTGTACACTGCCGGAACCGCACCCCTTTTTAGTATTATTTTGTGCATGAAATTGGTTAAACACCCTAACGTGTCACTAAAAACTTTAGGAAATTCTTTAAAAATTTCTAAGTTAGTACTACCATCACTCACCACTGAAACTTGAGAATCAGAGTTAGGGTCTAATCTAATTCCCATGTCACTCTGGTGACGCCAACCTAGAAGATTATTCCCTCGCTTGGCCACGTAAACTTTACCTATTGTGGATTTATTCTGAAACTGGATCTTCATAACCTTGTAACCAATTACATCTATTTTCGTTCCACCATAACTGACGGGGTTGATGTCCGGTTCAATTAAGGAATTACAGTTCCCACCAAATACCGCTTGCCAATTCTTGTCGCCTACCACAGTGTACGGGGAACCTGCTAAGACTTTAATAACCTTGTCGTCGAGATGAATGGTGCATTCAGGCAAAACAATGGGCCCATCATCAATCATACTAGAGCTAATTCCTACATGGTTAATATCAGGCTCAACACACAGGATCATTTTGTTGACATTTTCAGCAACAGCATCCACAGCACATTGTTTGTCGTTATTACAAATCCTCGCATAATGGCCCTTCTTCCCACATTTCCTACATGTTGAGTTGCGTGCAAAACAGTTTGGGCTATTCGCTGTGTGCCCAGCATTGCCACATCAATAACAGCGCAGTCCTGAATGTTTCTTTTTCTCATGCGACAGTACAGAGACCTTGTTGTCCAAACCAACTCTCGAAATCTCCTGCTGAATGCGTGTCGTTTGTGCCAAGCACGAATTGTCTTCTTCATGGTTATTCATTTCTTTGATCCAGCTATTGGTGCTCTCCATACCTTCCACAATCGCAATGGCTTCTCGCAAATTGGGGTTCTTTGTTAAAAGCTTTTCTTGAACTCGTTTGCTGTTCGTACAGCGGACTAATTGATCACAAATAAGTGAATCAGAGATGTCTCCAAAGTCACAAGTACGTGCTAAAGTACGTAAAGCAGCAACAAAATTCCCAACACTTTCCAATTTACCTTGAGATCTCGCAAAAAAATTGTCTCTCCAACACAACATTAAGTTTGTATTCAAAATGAGCTGCGAACATAGTTATAGACATATCATAAATATCTCTTGGTTCACCTTCCGCCCCTCCAATGGGTAATGTTTCAAGACTGTCATTAATGTTCCTACCTTCAATGCCCAAATTATGTAAAAGAACAGCTTGCTTCCTAGCTGGGGAAAATTTTTCCCCACCAATTGCTATTAAATAAGAGTCAAATAGATTCTTCCACCGCTTCCAGGGTAAAATGGGCTCACCTTTGTCAGAGGGGAAAGGAGGAGGTTGGGACATCGTGGTTGCAGTCATTATGTAACAGGCACTAAAATCCCCAACAAACTTCAAAAGGAAAGAAAATCGAAAATCTATTCAGAGGTGAGTAACCTAGCTTCTTCTTACAGTTACATGGTAACTTAAAGCTGTCGAATGGAGGAATGCAGCACTTCAAGGTGGTTGCTAGGTAACAAGTATAATGTCAGAGGAGTCGTAAGGCCGGATAACGCGCAGCAGCCTCACGCGCAATGATCAACAGCCAGGAAAATATCTCTAAAATGTTTGAAAAACGTTGCGAGGAGACGCGCTAACGTTACCATGTGTGAAAGACGGAGTTAAACAAGATCGTTGCGAACTGCGGTGATCGCACAGCCAGACCCGGCGTGAACTGCGGCGGCGAATCGCAGCGGCACTTCCTCTCAGTCAGGGTCAGCAGGGCAGCAGAAACAGAGAGACAGACCTGAACAGCACGACAGCCCGGTCCAGTAGAGACAGTCCAGAAAAGCACAATGGTCCTACAGGAACTACGCAAAAGCGGCAGCAATCACAGGAACAAACGAGGCAAAATCCAACGGTGGGTCCAGGGTCGGTGGCGACGCCTGTGAAGATCAGGCTCTTGTCACCAGTGTTAAGATGCGGAGACAGGTAAGTGATGATAACAGCTTTATTCCTTTGCCACCAACCCAGGACAGAGCGGCTACACTCGACGCTCACTCGGTCCAACTGCCGCCGAACCCCTTTCGCCCCTCTGACACATGGAACCCTGATGATATGAGAGTTCTCAGATGTGCCTTGGCATACGCAGATAATTACAAGACAAGTAACCAAGTGAACATAACACAGTAGTTCTTTGCTGGCAAATAAGGCAGACTTGCCAGTCTATGTCCTCCTCTACAGAAGGTCAAACTTGAAACATACAGAATGTAAAGGTAACTGTAGTTTTCTAGAAAACAAGCAACAGTAAATATGAAGCAGAAGCAACAGTGACATATATATACATCCAACTGACCCCTCTATTATGTGATGTACTTAAAAAACACAAGTTGTCTGTAGTGATCCAGGTATTGTTATTTATTTAGTACGCACTATCAACAGCTGTACAATCTGTCGGCCGACATGTTCATGTGGAATATAACTCGTGATCCATTATTTTGATCATGTGGATTCTATCAAAAGTGTTAGTAATACTGATCGCATCAACAAAATATGGTGCTTTTGACCAACTTGTCCCCCATCCTATCAGATTATCGGTCTAACAGACTGTCCTTAGAAAAAGAATCACAATGATTATGTGCAATCATAAGCACAGTTAGAGCGCCACAGGTGGAGATCATCAACACTTGCAAAATGAGATACCTGCAAAAGTACTCTTCGAAAGGCAATCACGCAAAGCTAAACAATCTTCACAGTTCAACCACGCAACTAACAGTCAAAACTCGCACTGGGACCAAACACTCATGGGTAAATTTGAACACTTCTATACTCGATCCTTCTGCAGAGAGCATCGTTTCAAAATGGAAATGTGAGGTAGATGAAAACTACAGAACATCACTTTATGATATAAAGTGCACACTACCTAATAACAACCTTACATTAAGAGACTCGCTGGCACAAAAATACCTAAAAAAAAAAAATAATAAAAAGTTTCAGTTCTGCAGCACAGCTCCATTTCGATTTTTAACTGTACAATGTATATTTGTTTTCTTGAGCCAGAACAAAGCACTACCACAACAGCTGTACCTTTGTATTCCTTACTTCCTTTTCTCTGAACAGTCACTTGATGAAAGCATTCAGGCAGCGGTTGCTCTTTTTTTAGATGTGAATTTCGACAGACTTCTTGCTAGCACAGAGTGTGATTTGAGTCTGCCAGTTTCAACCATGGACTTTCTTTTACCAGATTCTATCTGCCTTTAGCTTGGCTTGAGACTTTGCAGCCATGGCTTGGTTCAGCCCACTGGAGAATTTATCTGATGCCTAACTGCACTGGCTGAATCCTTCTGCTTCCACTCAGATGTTTGTATTCGACAGCATAAGTGGCTACTTTACAACTATAGTTCTCTCTGCACCCACCTGGAGTGTCTCACTCTAATTTTCTAACAGCATCGCATCTAAATAAAATCTAGACCTAATGACTTTCCAATGATCGTTTTCGTATGATAGCTGTATACTCTGCCAACATTCACAGCCTGTTTCCTTCCAGGAGCTAACCATTCTCTTTTTATGTAATTGCTCTGGAACTGAATTTCCTCTGTGTGTGCTTTAGTTAACTGTTGTCTTACTTCTTTATCGATTTCATTTATTCTATAGTTTTCGAAGTAGTGGAAGTCACTGGCCATGCATGATCATGATGCCTTTTCTTCAGATTTCATTTTTTTGGTCTTTCCTTCTTGAAAGCAATTTTTAAACTTCCATCACCAAACTGTGAAAGCTTCATGCATAAAAAGATGACAACTGGCTATAAAGTACACATGCAAAATCGTAGTAGTTTCAGCTTATACGTCAGGAGGTAAGGCAACTGTCTCTGAGGAAGCAATGATGTACACCATCACTCAGGCCATGCACATCTGACAATTCCTTGAATTCAAACGTACAACTTTCATAATCACTCAACTCTCCAACCTCATCACTCCACAGAGACCAGGAGACACTTAGAACCTAAAAGTAGCACAATGCAAAAATAAATAAATAATACAACATAGGATATTACGTTTACTTTTTCCAATAGGGTTTATGCCTATACTATTTATGGTTTGTTCTGAAGACACTTTTCTATTTAAGATCTGTCCGTTACCCCTAAACTGGAAAGTGGACAGTATTCTTTAATTCTAGTTTTAAATTTGGGGACAGTTTCTCTGGAAGATATGTTACGTGGCCAACACTGAATGTTTGAACTTGAATAAAATGGTTTTCAAAAGGTGGAGATCAGTCTTTGTGCTAAGTAAATCCTTATTTGTTTTTGAGGCATGGACATTGTATCAGTAGTTTTCTTTGAAAGGCAAACTTTCATCCTCGAAGATCGGATAGCCAATTTTCAATCCATTTTAAATGTCTAAAGCTTCTTCTATGTGAGGTCTCCGACAGCAAGCCTTATCTGCTTTTGAAGTTGACATGGAGTTTTTGTTGCAAGTTACACTGATTTCTGTCTCTCTCTGACACAGGTGGCAATATGGAATCTTGCCTTGGGTAGTTGTTAGACTTGGTCCTCTCTACAGGGTCACCCCCAAAACTGTTGCATTCACCCTACTGTTTTCTGAAGCTGTTTTTGTTGACTTTCAGGACGCTGTACACCTTTTGCAGATGGACAAACTTAAAATGGAGGAAATTAACGGGTCATATAGACAGACAAAAGAAAAAAGTGTTCATGAAAGGATTTCAAAGCCAGGCCAGCAGAGTCCAGCAATAATGGTGGCAGTAATAACAGTGTCTAATAGAGACAAAATGGTTCACAACCCCTAAGACCGGGTGCCTAGCCATGGGGGAGATGATATTGACAAAAATGTTTTCAGCTTATGAAGTGCCCCAAGTATGCAAAGGGTCTCAAGAAACACTTGGGAAGGGGTGAGTCTCTAGAAACATGCCTACCATGGGGGTGGGACACCCTTGATTACACTAGAAGACCAGAGAGGTATGCCCCCATGAAAGACCTTCTTGTCGTGAAAGTTGGGCTCACCCTAGAGAAGTACCGCATGAGATTTAGGGACAGACAGAAACTGCCCACTAGTCTTGGGTGGATTTTCCAGATTACTCCAGCAAAGCACTGAGTGGCTGGGTGCTGGGCATCAAAGTCAGTGATTATATTGGGCTGCACAATTTAATTCTGAGAGAGCACATACTCAATAATTGTTTTTACAGAGCTGCGCCAACACCTAGTGAATAGTAAGCTCTCAGGGTGGGAGTCTTCCCTTCCACCACGCTAGAGTAAATCAGATCGTCGTCACTGCTCTGATGGATACTGGTGCCAACCCAACCATGATATTGGACTCGCTTGTTCCCCCCTCCTCCCCCCCCCACACTAGTACACTTCACACGTGTGTGGCTGATTCAGGACCAGGGGCCGGACCTCTAGCACTGACATGGGATGGGGTAGGTCACCCAGAGGAAAGTCTTACTTAGTCCCCAGATGGCCACTGACTATTCTGGGAATGGGTTGCCACCAGTACTGTTAGCGCTGGGAGCCCTGAAGCTCGGTTTTCTGGGGGTAGCAGCCTAGAGCAGACAGTATAGAGGCCCAGATGCAGCGAGATGAAAGACTCACCCCTGATACCTACTCACCCTCAGTGTTCTTTGTTGTGAGTTCTCAGACGCAGAGTCTTACCTACTTTTGAAGTTGATATGGAATTTTTGTGGCAAGTTACGTTGGTTTCTTTCTCTCTGGCACCGGTGCCAATATGGGATCTTGCCTTGGGTAACTTTTGAACCTGGCCTCTCTGCAGGGTCATTCCCAAGCCTGTTGCCTTCACCCTCCTGTTTTCTTCACTTTTATGTGCATCGTACCACCGCCAACCAATGCTAAAGTGCTTGTTCTCTCTCATTTAAACACAGTGAAATTGGCTTACACACAATTGACACATTTAATTTACCTACAAGTCCCTAGTAGAGTGGTACTACCTGTACCCAGGGCCTTTAAATTAAATTTTACTATTGAGCATGCAGCACTGATTGTGCCACCCACTTAAGTAGCCTTTTAAACCTGTAACAGGCCCACCATTGCAGCCAGCATGTGCAATTTTAACTTCCATTTCAACCTGGCAAAATAAAGGTTTTGCCAGGTCTAAACCTTCCTTTTAAATACAAATGTCACCCTTCAGGTAGGCCCTAAACAGCCCGTAGGGTACGGTGCAAAAGTTGGTCATGTACTTCCAAGTTTTACATGTCCTGGTAGTGAAAAACTCTCAAATTTGTTTTTCACTACTTCAAGGGCTACCTCTCCCACAGGATAACACTGGGTTCCCTTATTATATTTAATAATAAGTGATAACTCTTGATTGGGAGCAGGTGGGAAAGTCATGTTTGGGACCTGAGGAATTGTAACCTAAACCCTCTTTAATGGCAACGTTGGATTTTAAGTTACAATGCTGAAAATGTCACTTTTACAGAGTCAGCATTTTCTTGTCCTAACCATTTGGTGCCTGCAGCCTGTTTGAGTCACATGACTAGGTGTAGTTGGCCTTTGTGTATTACTCTCAGACAGCATCAACATAGACGTTCTGGGTGTTGGAAGAATGGGCGCCTCTGGCTTAATGAGGAAGTCCGCTACCAAACTTGCACTTCAAATGCACTGGTTCAGCACACTTACAAAGGACTTCACAGTAGCCTATTTTGTCCCCAGACTGACTGACTAGGTCAAGGGAGCAGGAAATTCCAGACACTTCTGTGTGGGGAATACTCCAGAAGCTTTTTCCATTTCTAAGCGGGTACCAGGTACAAACACTGGACGCTCAGACCCAACTCTTCAGATCACTTCTGGGCCTATAAAAGACTCAACAGAAGGATTGCTCTGCTGTGAAGACTGCCAATAATACCACTCCAAATAGGACCACTCTGCCTGCAAGAAGGACTGCTCTGCTGCCTGAAGGACTGAACTTGCACCTTGAACCCAGGACCACCAACGTGACTCCAACGGCTCCAGCGCCCTTGAACTATGCACCTGGACTAAGTCTACTGTGAGGCCTAATCCACCTGGTGGTGCAGCCAGTCACTGACCCTTGTAATTGGTCTAAAGATGCTCTGCCATCCCAACCCTTGTAATTGGTCTAAAGATGCTCTGCCATCCCAGGTGTGTTCCCTAACAGAACCGACAAAGCCCTTGCAGGTCAACAGAACAGACATAGTGCAACCCAACAGTTCCAGGATCTCACATCAAGCCCTTGCAGCTCCCTATCGGGACTAACGTAGTGCGACAACTGCACACAAACCCCACAGCTCATTTGAATCGACACAGCACATCACGAGATGCAGGACCCTGCATTGCTCCTCGGATCCGCCGCGACACAAGGGCCTGCATCCAGGACATAAAGTAAAATTCTCAGTCGGCCTAACCTGGTCCTTATATCCCTGTCTGCCTGAACTTGTGACTTTGCCCCAGTCCAGCTAGGCCAGAAAATCACAGTTGGCGCTTCTAGGCAATATTTTTACTAAAATCTTTAAAACTGCATTATCTTCGGATTTACTAATTAGGTTTTTGTCATTTTGGTGTCAAATAATTTATTACATTTTACTCGGTTTTACTAAATTGGGGTGGGATCATTCTTGTGTTGCGTTTTTACTTAATTATTGTTAAGTGCAGCATAACTACTTTACACATTGTCAGCAGGTTAAGCCTGAATGCCTTGTGCCAAGCTGCCAGAGGGTTAAACACAGGTTACTTTAGTGGCTTTGTGTTTCACCCTGAAAGAGATTGTGGTTTTTGTTTGATAAGGGTTCATGCCCCCTCAACAAATAACCCAATTTCTCACAGTAGTCTATAGATTTCTTTACTTTTGCCAAGAGTACCTAACTTTACCACTGAAAATCGGTTTTGCTGGTATCTCTTCAAACTCTGATTGCTAACTGTCAAAAAGCAGAGTGAAGTCTCTTTTCACACATTCAAGAATATATCCTCAAGCTTTTCTGCGTCGAAGTGAGGCCCTAAAGACTTTGTCAATTAACCCTTGCTGACTATAGCCATGACTCCAGATTTTCTTTCTTCAAGTTTTCAAGCTCCATCAAATGGAAATATGCAACAGCTTCCTTCCTGGTGTTGTCATCCCATGGAAAACAAAGATCACCTAATGTCCAGCAATGTCTCATTGCACAGGAGAACTTAAATGGTGTATTCCCATTTCTCCATTAAAAAAAACAACCCCGAAAATAAGTACTTAACAAGCCATTCTCCAGCAAGCCAGACACTTGGATATTAATTGTTCTTTCGAAGTTCTCCTGATCCTTTAACTACGGAAACCAATGTTATTTTTTGTGGATTCATCTCGGTGGTATAAGCGGAAAGGGCATGGTGAGCCAATCACCCCATGAGTAGGACTGATAGCCATTTTTCTGCTCATCTTACACAAAACAAGATGACATTTTAAACGCAACCACTAGGTGACAAAATTACAGACAGCATGTCAATGTAAAATAAATCCACACAGTAAGAGAAAAACAGAACTACTGTTTAATAGGTTTAATGATACAGATCATGATCTCAATGAGTAGTCAAGAAGTCCAGTTCGGAGGATAACAGCAAATTGCTTGGTATTAGGTATTTATTCGTAGCCCTTAAAACAAACATTTTTTATTTATTTTTTACTAGAGAGTACTAACTCATTAAGTATCGCTTACTCCTCAACAACATTTCATAGTTTTAGGAAGAGGCGGCTGCGGCCATGCAGCTTTCATAAAAGTGTTAGGACTATTAGATGTCCAAACTATGCAAATCTCTCTGTCCGACTTGTGATAAACTCTAAAAGGTTCTTTCATTTCTCTGGCTTGAAGATAAACTAGTGTACATCTGTTCGTGGCATGAGACGCTGCAGATTCACATGCTGGGCATTATCCTGCCATCTAGTGTTGGGCTCGGAGTGTTACAAGTCGTTTTTCTTCGAAGAAGTCTTTTCGAGTCACAAGACCGAGGGACTCCTCCCTTTCGGCTCCATTGCGCATGGGCATCGACTCCATCTTAGATTGTTTTCCCCGCAGAGGGTGAGGTAGGAGATGAGAGTATACTAGATGTGCCCATACAATGGAGTAGGTATGTATGTACTTAATGTGTATCAAAAGAATAATTATTTACAAATTTACAATTTTCATTCAACGAATAACAGCTACAGGCTACCGGGGAGGTGGGAGGGCGCATGTGAATCTGCAGTGTCTCATGCCACGAACAGATGTACACTGGGTAAGTGACATTTTCCGTTCGATAGCATGTGTAGCTGCAGATACACATGCTGTGCATAGACTACAAAGCAGTAATCCTCCCAAAAGCGGTGGTTAGCCTGTAGGAGTTGAAGTTGTTTGAAATAATGTTCTTAGTACAGCCTGTCCTACTGTGGCTTGTTGTGCTGCTAACACAACTACACAGTAATGTTTGGTAAAGGTATGAGGTGTAGACCAAGTGGCTGCCTTACAAATTTCTGTCATTGGTATTTTACCTAGAAAGGCCATTGTTGCTCCTTTCTTTCTAGTGGAGTGTGCCCTTGGTGTAATGTGTAAGTCTGTTTTAGCTTTGAGGTAACAGATCCGAATACATTTGACTATCCATCTGGCTATGCTGTTTGGATATAGGGTTACCAGCATGGGTTTGTTTGGAAAGCAACGAACAATTGCTTAGTTTACAAAATGATTTTGTTCGGTCTATGTAATACATATACATTAGCGCTCTTTTTATGTCTAATGTATGCAGTGCTCTTTCTGCTACCGAGTCTGTTTGTGGGAAGAAGACTGGGAGCTCTACTGTTTGGTTTAGATGAAACTGTGAAATGACATGTGGTAAAAAATTTGGGTTTGTACAGAGAACTACTTTGTTTGTGTATTTGTATAAAGGGTTCTTCAATAGTAAACGCCTGTATTTCGCTAACTCTTCGTAGTGAAGTGATGGCTATTAGAAAAGCTACCTTCCAAGTTAAGAATTGGATTTGGCAAGAATGCATGGGTTCAAAAGGTGGGCCCATGAGTCTTGTAAGTACAATATTAAGATTCTACAAGGGTATTGGTGGGGTTCTTGGAGGTATGATCCTTTTTAGTCCTTCCATAAAGGCTTTAATAACTGAGATTCTAAAAAGTGACTTTGTATGTTTAATCTGCAGGTAAGCGGAGATTGCAGTGAGATGAATTTTGATGGAAGAAAAAGCGAGATTTGCTTTTTGTAGTTGTAGTAAGTAGCTCACAATGTTTTGTATGGAGGCTTCGAACGGTGTGATTTGGTTTGCTTGGCAGTAGAAAACAAACATTTTCCATTTATTAGCTTAACAATGCCTTGTTGTCGGTTTTCTTGCCTGTTTAATAACTTCCATACACTAATTTGAAAGGTTTATATAGCCAAACTTTAAGACTTCAGGAGCCAGATTGCTAGGTTGAGCAATGCTGGATTGGGGTGTCTGATCTGTTGTTTGTGTTGTGTTAACAGATCTGGTCTGTTTGGGAGTTTAATGTGAGGTACTAAGGAGAAGTCCAACAGTGTGGTGTACCACGTTTGGAGAGCCCACGTTGGTGCTACGAGTATTAGTTTGGGTTTGTTTTGACTCAGTTTGTTGACTAGGAAATGAATTAGTGGGAGAGGGGGAAAAGCGTAAGCAAATATCCCTGACCAACTGATCCATAGAGCATTGTCCTTGGACTGAGGGTGTGGGTACCTGGATGCAAAGTTTTGGCATTTTGTTGCAAACAGATCTATGTCTGGTGTCCCCCACCGGTAGAAGTAATCTTGTAGAATCTGGGGATGTATTTCCCACTCGTGAGTTTGCTGGTGATCTCGACTGAGATTGTCAGCTAACTGATTGTGAATGCCCGGTATATATTGCGCTATTAGGCAAATGTTGTTGTGCATTGCCCAATGCCAAATTGTTTGTGCTAGGAGGCAAAGTTGTGATGAGTGCGTTCCCCCCTATTTGTTTAGGTAGTACATTGTGGTCATATTGTCTGTTTTGACAAGAATGTGTGTTTGTGGACTAGAAGGGGTTGAAAAGCTTTTAGTGCTAGGGATACCGCTAGTAGTTCTAAGTGATTTATGTGAAGTTGTTTTTGTTGATTGTCCCATTGACCTTGTATATTGTGATTGTTGAGGTGTGCTCCCCATCCAATCATGGAATCGTCTGTTGTAATAATGGTGTGAGGCACTGGGTCTTGAAATGGCCGCCCTTTGTTTAAATTTACGGGGTTCCACCATTGAAGCGAAGAGTGTGTTTGGCGGTCTATCAACACTAGATCTTGAAGTTGACCCTGTGCCTGCGTCCATTGTTTTGCTAGGCACTGTTGTAAGGGCCGCATGTGTAGCCGTGCGTTTGGTACAACAGCGATGCTTGAGGACATCATGCCTAGTAGTTTCATTACAAACCTGACTGTGTACTGTTGGTTTGGTTGTATGCTTGACACTATTTTTTTTAAACGATTGAACTCTTTGTGGGCTTGGAGTGGCAATTGCTATTTGCGTGTTGTGTGGCTCCCAAGTATTGTTGTATTTGGGATGGTTGCAAGTGAGATTTTTGGTAATTTATAGAAAACCCTAGTTTGTGTAGAGTATCTATTACATATTGCGTGTGACTTTGACACCGGTGTTGAGTATTGGCTTTTATTAGCCAATCGTCTAGATATGGGAATACGTGCATATGATGTCTCCTTATATGAGCTGCTACTACAGCGAGGCATTTTGTAAATACTCTGGGTGCTGTTGTTATCCCGAAGGGCAATACTTTCAATTGGTAATGTTTGCCCTGTATGACAAATCTGAGGTATTTCCTGTGAGATGGATGGATGGGTATGTGGAAATACACATCCTTTAAGTCCAGTGTTGCCATGTATTCTTCCTGTTTTAGCAAGGGAACTACGTCTTGTAGTGTGACCATGTGGAAATGATCTGATTTGATGAAGAGGATTAACGTCCTGAGATCTAGAATTGGTCTTAGTGTTCTGTCTTTTTTGGGAATAAGGAAATATAGGGAATAAATCCCGGTTCCTTTTTGATGGTGTGGTACTAGTTCTATGGATTGTTTTGTTAAGAGTGCTTGCACCTCTATTTGTTGTAGGTCTAGATGCTGTGCTGACAGTTTGTGCGTCCTTGGGGGAACATCTGGAGGGAAATGTGTGAACTCTATGCAGTAACCATGTTGGATAATTGATAGAACCCATGTGTCCGTGGTTATGTCTGACCAATGTTTGTGGTATTTTGTTAATCTTCCCCCCACTGGTGATGTGTGTTGGGGGAAATGTGACATTGAAGTCACTGCTTGTTACTGGGGTCTGCTTGGCAGGCTCAAATTTTCCCCTTGCTCTTGGGTATTGTCCCCTGTATGAACCACAAAACCCCCCCTCTCTGGTATTGAGACTGGTAGGTGGGTTTTGTTTGGGAGATGGATGGCTCTGACGGTTGCTGTCTAAATCCTCCCCTAAACTGTGGCTTCCTAAATGTTCCCCTATACTGGAAAGAATAGAGTGCGCCCATGGCTTTGGCCGTGTCTGTGTCCTTCTTCATTTTTTCTATCGCAGTGTCCACCTCTGCCCCAAATAGTTGCTGCTGGTTGAACAGCATGTTTGAAACCGCTTGCTGTATTTCTGGTTTGAAACCAGAACTGCGTAGCCATGCTTGCCAGATGGTAACTGCTGTGTTGACAGTTCGTGCTGCTGTATCCGCAGAGTCCAGTGCATAACGGATTTGGTTGTTGGACATGGCCTGTCCCTCCTCCACCACCTTTTGAGCCCGTTTTTGATGTCCTTTTGGTAAATGCTGAATAATATCCCGCATTTCGTCCCAATGTGCTCTGTCGTAACGGGTGAGGAGGGCCTGCGAATTGGCGATACGCCACTGGTTGGCTGCTTGCGACGCCACTTTTCCCTGCAGCATCGAATTTACGGCTTTCTTTATCGGGGGTGGCGCATCCCCTGAGGATTGTGAATTTGCCCGCTTTCTTGCGGCTCCCACTACAACAGAGTCTGGAGGGAGCTGCTGTGTCATAAACACAGGGTCTGATGGGGGAGGTTTATATTTCTTCTCCGCCTGCAGTGTAATGGCCCTTCCCTTGACCGGTTCTTGGAAGACCTGTTGTGCATGCTTAAGCATGCCTGGTAACATTGGCAGGCTTTGATATGACGCATGCGTGGACACCAGTGTATTGAAAAGAAAGTCATCCTCCACTGGTTCTGAGTGCATAGTGACATTATAGAATGTCGCCGCTCTAGCCAGTACTTGTGTGTAGGATCTGCTATCCTCTGGAGGAGATGGCTTTGAAGTATGACACTCAGTAACTGGCGGGTCGTATAGGTCCCATGGGTCTGCATCATCCTGCGTCTGCACAGTATGCGTGGGTGACTGTGCTGTTGGTGTGCCAACTGGTGACCTTGTCCGTTGTGTCGGGTGAGGTGGCGACATCTCTGGTGAGAAATGTGGCATTGGTGACCTTTCTCTAACCACCTTTGCTTTTGGCTGCTCAGTTTCAGTATCTGTGTGAAAAGACCATTTTCTTTTAAGCTTGAGCAGAGGAATGGTTTGAATTTTTCCTGTGTCGTTCTGGATTTGTAACCTTGGTTGAGTTTGGTAAAGCTCTTCCAAATCCAGCTCCTGCTCAAACCAGTGCTTCTCTAAATTGTTGGGAGAGCCCATGTTCTTCTGTATAAGAAGTCTTTTTCGGCTCCAAAGCTGTTTTTTTCGGTACCGAAACACCAATGGATACAGTCGGTCTGGACTCCGAGAGGCTCTTTCGAGGCTTATTCGATTTGACCAATCAATGTCGACTCTTTTCGATGCCGGTTTCTCGACCCGAGCCGGAAGACTTCGGCACGATCTTGGCATTTCTCGATGCCGAAGACATTATTTGGTCACCGCTTTTCTTGTGGGTCAAGCCATGGCCTTCCGGCAGTGGCGTCCCCAAGGCCTTCTGTTTTTCCAACTGACTTTGGGGCTGGGTCGGGGCAGGCGTACTCACTTTTTGTCCTGCCGTCGGTGGTCGGTCTCTGTCGGAGTCGTCCGATTCCGAACCCTGGATCGAGATAGCCATCTCTTCCTCCTCGATGTCGAGGTGTTGTGTCGACTTCGATGCCATCTGCAAGCGCCTTGCTCGTCGATCTCTCAAGGTCTTCTTTGACCGAAAAGTCTTGCAGGCCTCACAGGTATCCTCTCTGTGTTCTGGAGACAAACACAGATTACAGACCCAATGCTGGTCTGTATAAGGATACCTGGTGTGGCACGTCGGACAGAAACGGAAGGGGGTCCGGTCCATGAGTCTTCGACAACGGGTGTGGTCGGGCCGACCAGGCCTAGGTTGAGTGCGGAAGCCCCAAAGGGCCACCAAAGCATTTGTCTCGTCGGTGCCGATGTATCTATAGAAAACTGGTCCCGAATGCAACAATACTGGCAGATTTCGATGATTTTTTAAACTTTTACGATTCGCATTATGGAGCGAAGAGGAACACGTCCGAACCCGATGGCAGAAAGAAAACAATCTAAGATGGAGTCGATGCCCATGCGCAATGGAGCCGAAAGGGAGGAGTCACGCGGTCCTGTGACTCTAAAAGACTTCTTCGAAGAAAAACAACTTGTAACACTCCGAGCCCAACACTAGATGGCAGGAACAGTGCACAGCATGTGTATCTGCAGCAACACATGCCATTGAACATTATATATAATTGCAAATGCTTGTTTGAACTGGAATGCACTATTTTGGCTTTCTCTCAACAACTGAACACAGCCGACAGCGAGTGTTTCCCCATTTATCTGTTGATTGATAATTTGATTTATGATACCTGTAAAGTGTATGCCATAGGCTCAATGTTTTCAACATCTAAGTGTGTTTTATCTGTGGTGGAAGTAGTAATGGGGGATTTTCTCCTGAGCCATTTTGTACTTACTATCAGGCCTCTAATGTCATACTAACTTATAGAGCATTATATGTGAATGCGAAGTTTGGATGATTTCTTCAGTGATATAAACAATGATGGCAATTTTCATAGAACATGTCATGTGTGATGTCATAAGCACTGCATGACGGGGGTCACGTTAAACTGATTGCTGCTAAGTTTAACTGCTGAATTTTTTTTTTTGAAGCTCAAAACCTTAACATTTTCATTGAGAAATTCACCTAACTAACGTTACTTTAATCTTTGGCTTTTTCAGTGATTTTTTAAAGATTTTTACTGAACAAAATCAGATATTTTTTATTACACCCAACTATAACTTTGCTTAGACCTTGTTTTTCTCAGTGATTTTTAAAGTAAAGTCTTTCTGTGAGTGGATGTATGGTAGAGTCATTTTACAATATTTTATGTTCAGACATTTTGTAAAAAATGTTTTTTTTAGATTTAACATAACAGGATATGGTTCACAGTTTACAAAATCTTTCTAAAATGTGTTTATCAAATAGGTGAGCATTCAATATTTCAAAAGAAGCTGTGTATTTATTCAGTTATTGTAAATCTGATAGAGAAATGTTAACAGCAATCTTTTTTTGAGGTGTCACTCTCGCGAGAGCCTCACAAGGCCCGTGCAGGACACTGCAATGAAATTTATAACTTTACAATCTTGTCAATCTATTGTATACAGTTCTTTACCTTGTTTTTAGTTATTATTTATGTTAATCTATAATAGAGTACTGAATAACAGGTGGTTGGATATTTATTTTTATTATTTTAAAAAGTGATACCTCTTGCAAGACGCTCTCAGTAGCCGGATGCACAACCTACTGCGTAGAATCTGATTGAGCTCTACTTCCTGTTGGGCTTTCGCAAACCACTTGCAAGATCGTACATTTATAATTAAGTTAATTACAGTGTTTTACTGTAATTTTGAACAAAATAAATTAGACATGCTGCTCAAGGTAGAAAAGTAAAATTAATTATGTATTGTTCTAATGAAGATATGAAGGAAGTATTTTTATGGTCTCACTCAGATGACGGGTGACCATAATAGGGTGTGTGGTTGAACTGGCCTCTCCATTCAGACCTTTCGCTCAGATGACAGGTGTGCATAGTAGTGTGTGGGGAGGGGCTGCCCTCTCCTGTCAGACCTCTCTCTCTCTCTCTCTCAGATGACTGATGTGCATATTAGTGGGAGCATGGACTGGCCCCTCCTTTCAAACCGCTTTCTCAGATGACGGGAGTGCGTAGTAGGCTGTGTGGAGTGAGACTCGCCTCTCCACTGATAACAGGTAGGCATAGTAGGATTTGAGGAGGGAATGGCCTTCCCTTTCAAACCTTTCTTTAAGATTAAAGTGTGTGATAGGGTGTGTAGAGAGACTGGCCTCTCTGCTGAGACCTCTCTCTCAGATAATGGGTATGCATAGTAGTGTGTGGGGAAGGACAAGCCTATTCTTTCAGACCTCTCTTTCAGATGATGGGTGTGCAAGATAAGGTATTCCAATATCACCTACTCCTTTCTACTTTTCAGGATCCTGCAAGAGTTTCGCAAGATCATAACATTTAAATAAGAATTAACCGTTTACTCATCACAGTACTTCTTTTCATACACATTTCCTCTCAAAAACAAGGACCACAATACGCATTCATACTAATATAGTATATTAACTCATCTACTCCTTTTTACTAGGGCTGGACGGAGTTTGCAGGTGACCAAAATAACTCTGCCGCGCTACGTGGAGTTCCGCAAGTAGCAGAGTGCATTAGGTCACACCTTTCTTGCTGATTTTTAGCACCGGATGTTTGGCCCGCAGTGAAATATCAGCACGAACGGCACAAACCCAGCGCAAGAGGGTGCCCTTTCTATTCTGCTGCTCAAGTAGATTTTCTACGCGAGTGGCAACTTCAACGCAAATGGAAGATTTCTCAACGGGGATGGTAGCAACCATCCGGAGCGGGAAAAACTCCACAAACTCTGCGAGCGGAGTTCACCACCCAACCCTACATCTTACCATTCACAATCCCGGGAGTGTGGGACACGTGATTGTAAAAATTGGTTTAAAACAATATACATTTATTATTTTCACAATACTCATCCCTTAGACACTTTCTCTTTAAATCTGGTGCGGGTGGTGGTGGTGTAGGGGGGGGGGGGTTCACAGGGAAAACAGGCCTCTTGACCAATCACAGGGCTCCATTTTTGATTGCACACTCCGTGAGTGCAACTGCCAAAATAGACTCATTTTTTACCTCCATTTCTCAAAATCTACTGGACAGATCATACCAAATAACAAAAAGCACAATCTGTGGAACGAGATCTAGCTTTCTGCTACAACTGGTGTAATTACGTTCAGCAGTTTTTGCTGTAGCCCTGCCTAAATGAATCTTTGGAAAATGCATGGGGATTTTACATTTTGGGGAACACTTCACCCCCCAACCCCTGTTTTTCCGTGATAGATCATCCCAAAACTTTTCAGGAAGGAGCGGAGGTGGATGAATTTTTTTTTTTTTAAAGGAAGGTTTTGCCAAACTGGGTGATAGTTATTAGCAAAAAACAATCCATCTATAGAAAAGCAGGCCTAACTAAAACTACCTAGTGGTGACCGCGACTAGCATAGATATTGAAAATGTCACTTACCCAGTGTACATCTGTTCGTGGCATCAGTCGCAGTAGATTCGCATGTTTTGCAATAGCTCGCCATCTGGTGTTGGGCCGGAGTGTTACAAGTTGTTTTTCTTCGAAGAAGTCTTTCGAGTCACGGGACCGAGTGACTCCTCCTTTTGTCTCCATTGCGCATGGGCGTCGACTCCATCTTCGATTGTTTTTCCCCGCAGAGGGTGAGATAGGAGTTGAATTGTAGTAATAGTGCCCATGCAATGGAGTGACTAAGTATGCACCTATTTAAGGTTGAGATGATACATATATAAATAGTTGAAGGTAACTTCCAAACTGCTACAGGCTCCCGGGGAGGCGGGTGGGCACATGCGAATCTACTGCGACTGATGCAATGAACAGATGTACACTGGGTAAGTGACATTTTCAGTTCGATGGCATCTGTCGCTGTAGATACGCATGTTTTGCATAGACTAGTAAGCAGTTATCTCCCCAAAAGCGGTGGATCAGCCTGTAGGAGTGGAAGTAGTCTGAAATAATGTTCTTAATACGGCTTGACCTACTGTGGCTTGTTGTGCAGATAACACGTCTACACAGTAGTGCTTGGTGAATGTGTGAGGCGTAGACCATGTGGCTGCCTTACATATTTCTTGCATTGGGATGTTTCCTAGAAAGGCCATGGTAGCACCTTTCTTTCTGGTTGAGTGTGCCCTTGGTGTAATGGGCAGCTGTCGTTTAGCTTTAAGGTAGCAGATTTGGATGCATTTAACTATCCATCTGGCTATACCTTGTTTTGATATTGGGTTTCCTGCATGAGGTTTTTGAAATGCAATAAATAGTTTTTTAGTCTTTCTGATGTTTTTTGTTCTGTCAATGTAATACATCAATGCTCTTTTGACATCTAATGTATGTAGTGCCCTTTCAGCTACGGTATCTGGCTGTGGAAAGAACACTGGAAGTTCCACTGTTTGATTTAGATGGAACGGTGAAATAACCTTTGGCAAAAATTTAGGATTGGTCCTTAGGACGACCTTATTCTTGTGTAGTTGTATAAAAGGTTCCTGTATTGTAAACGCCTGAATCTCGCTTACTCTTCTTAGGGAAGTAATGGCGATGAGAAATGCCACCTTCCAGGTTAGGAACTGTATTTCGCAGGAGTGCATGGGTTCAAAAGGTGGACCCATAAGTCTAGTTAGGACAACATTTAGGTTCCATGAAGGAACAGGTGGTGTTCTTGGTGGTATAATTCTCGTAAGGCCCTCCATGAATGCTTTAATGACTGGTATCTTATATAGGGAAGTTGAATAGGTAGTCTGCAGGTATGCAGATATTGCTGCAAGGTGTATTTTAATGGAAGAGAAAGCCAGGTTAGATTTTTGTAAGTGAAGCAAGTAACCCACTACATGTTCTGGAGTTGTGTGTAATGGTTGTATTTGATTAATATGGCAGTAGCAAACAAACCTCTTCCATTTACTTGCATAGCAGTGCCTGGTGGATGGCCTTCTGGCTTGTTTTATGACTTCCATACATTCTTGGGTAAGTTGTAAGTGCCCGAATTCTAGGATTTCAGGAGCCAGATTGCTAGATTCAGCGATGCTGGATCTGGGTGTCTGATCTTTTGGTTGTGCTGTGTCAACAGATCTGGCCTGTTGGGCAATTTGATACAGGGTACTACTGATAGGTCTAGCAGCGTTGTGTACCAGGGTTGCCTTGCCCAAGTTGGTGCTATTAATATGAGTTTGCGTTTGTTTTGACTGAGTTTGTTTACCAGGTAAGGAAGGAGAGGGAGAGGAGGAAAAGCGTAAGCAAATATCCCTGACCAGTTCATCCATAGGGCATTGCCTTGGGACTGTTTGTGTGGGTATCTGGATGCGAAGTTTTGGCATTTTGCGTTCTCCTTTGTTGCAAACAAGTCTATCGGAGGTGTTCCCCAGAGTTTGAAATAAGTGTTCAGAATTTGGGGGTGAATTTCCCATTCGGGGACCTGTTGGTGATCTCGAGAGAGATTGTCTGCGAGTTGATTTTGGATCCCTGGTATAAATTGTGGTATTAGGCGAATTTGGTTGTGAATTGCCCAGCGCCAAATCTTTTGTGCTAGCAGGCTTAACTGCGTGGAGTGCGTCCCCCATTGCTTGTTTAGATAATACATTGTTGTCATGTTGTCTGTTTTGACGAGAATGTATTTGTGAACTATTATTGGTTGGAAAGCTTTTAGTGCTTGAAAAACTGCTAGAAGTTCTAGGTGATTTATATGCAGTTTTGTTTGATGTACGTTCCATTGTCCTTGTATGCTGTGTTGATCGAGGTGTGCTCCCCACCCTGTCATGGAAGCATCTGTTGTTATTACGTATTGTGGCACTGGGTCTTGGAAAGGCCGCCCTTTGTTTAAATTTATGTTGTTCCACCACAGAAGCGAGAGGTAAGTATGGCGGTCTATTAACACCAGATCTAGAAGGTGACCCTGTGCTTGTGACCATTGTGATGCTAGGCACTGTTGTAAGGGCCTCATGTGCAGTCTTGCGTTTGGGACAATGGCTATGCATGAAGACATCATGCCTAGGAGTTGTAGTACCATCTTTGCTTGTATCCTTTGTGTTGGATACATGCGTTGTATGATGGTGTTGAAATTTTGAATTCTTTGGGGACTTGGAGTGGCTACTCCTTTTGATGTGTCTATTATGGCTCCCAGGTATTGTTGTACCTTGCGCAGCAGAATTTTGGATTTTGTGAAATTGACGGTGAACCCTAGTTTGAAGAGGGTTTGTATGATATGATTTGTGTGATTTGAGCACTCTATTAACGAATGGGCCTTGATTAGCCAGTCGTCTAGATATGGGAACACATGTATTTGCTGCCTTCTTATGTGTGCAGCGACTACCGCTAGACATTTGGTAAAGACTCTTGGTGCGGTTGTTAATCCGAAAGGCAGTACTTTGAATTGGTAATGTATTCCCTTGAATACAAACCTTAGGTATTTCCTGTGCGATGGGTGTATTGGTATATGGAAATAAGCATCCTTGAGGTCTAAAGTTGCCATGTAGTCGTGAAGTTTTAGCAATGGCAATACTTCCTGTAGTGTGACCATGTGAAAGTGGTCTGATTTGATGAAAGTGTTCACTACTCTGAGGTCTAGGATTGGTCTCAGCGTTTTGTCCTTCTTTGGTATCAGAAAGTACAGTGAGTAAACTCCTGTGTTTATTTGTGTGTTTGGCACTAATTCGATTGCATTCTTTTGCAATAGTGCCTGCACTTCTATCTCCAGGAGATTGGAATGGTGTGTTGTCAAATTTTGTGCTTTTGGTGGTATGTTTGGAGGGAATTGTAGAAATTCTATGCAATAACCATGTTGGATAATTGCTAGAACCCAAGTGTCTGTAGTGATTTCCTCCCATGCTTTGTAATAATGACTTATTCTTCCCCCCACTGGTGTTGTGTGGAGGGGGTGAGTGACATGTGAGTCACTGTTTAGTAGTAGGGGTTTTGGGGCTCTGAAATCTTCCTCTATTCCTAGGGAATTGCCCTCCTCTATATTGTCCCCGAAAACCTCCTCTATACTGTCCCTGGTAACTGGACGGTGTTGCTTGTGAGGTGCTGGCTTGTGTGCTCTGACCCCGAAACCCCCCTCGAAAGGGTGTTTTACGGAATGTGCTGTAATTGCCTCTGCTCTGCGGGGAGTAGAGTGCGCCCATGGCTTTGGCAGTGTCCGTATCTTTTTTGAGTTTCTCAATCGCTGTGTCCACTTCTGGACCGAACAGTTCTTTTTCGTTAAAAGGCATATTGAGAACTGCTTGTTGAATCTCTGGTTTAAATCCAGACGTTCGGAGCCATGCATGCCTTCTGATAGTTACAGATGTATTAATTGTCCGTGCAGCTGTATCTGCAGCGTCCATGGAGGAGCGGATCTGGTTGTTGGAAATGGTCTGTCCCTCCTCAACCACTTGTTTTGCCCTATTTTGTAAGTCCTTGGGCAGATGTTCAATGAGATGTTGCATCTCGTCCCAGTGGGCTCTGTTATAGCGCGCAAGTAGTGCCTGGGAGTTCGCGATGCGCCACTGGTTTGCAGCTTGTGCTGCGACTCTCTTACCAGCTGCATCGAACTTGCGGCTTTCTTTATCTGGGGGTGGTGCATCTCCAGATGTGTGGGAGTTGGCCCTTTTCCTAGCTGCTCCTACAACGACAGAGTCTGGTGGCAGCTGTGTAGTGATGAAAACCGGGTCTGTAGGAGGCGCCTTATACTTTTTTTCCACCCTTGGTGTGATAGCCCTACTTTTGACCGGCTCCTTAAAGATTTCTTTTGCGTGCCGGAGCATACCAGGGAGCATAGGCAGGCTTTGGTATGAGCTGTGGGTGGAGGAGAGTGTGTTGAATAAAAAATCATCCTCGACCTGTTCTGAGTGGAGGCTTACGTTGTGAAATTGTGCTGCTCTAGCCACCACTTGAGAATACGCAGTGCTGTCCTCTGGTGGAGATGGCTTCGTAGGGTATGCCTCCGGACTGTTATCTGACACTGGGGCGTCGTATAGGTCCCATGCGTCTTGATCTTGGTCACCCTGGCTTATGGTGGTGTGAGCTGGGGAGTGTGATGGAGTTTGTGCTGGTGAGACGTTAATCACGGGCGGAGGAGAGGGTGGTGGGGTAACTCTTTTCACCACTTTTGGTTGTGGTGTCTGTTCAGTTTGGAACTCCAACCTTCTCTTTCTTCTAATGGGGGGGAAGGGTGCTTATTTTTCCTGTCCCCTGCTGTATGAAAATACGCTTTTGCGTATGGTCCACATCAGTTGATTGTAGCTCCTCCTCAAACCTATGCTTTTGCATTTGGGAGGTTAGCGAGTGCTCTTCTGTATAAGAGCCTGAAGCTGGGTCGCTTGCAGTTTGTTTCGGCACCGAAACCCTGTCTGCGTGTTTTTTCGGCTCCGAGGTGACTTTTTTCTTTTTCGGGGCCGAAACCTCTCGGCGTCGATCTTCTTCGGTGCCGCTGTCTCGGCATCGAGCCGTGTCCACACCGGCATCTCGGTGTCGAGGCTTGTCTCCAGCACTTTCTCGGTCCCGAGAAGGCTGCGTGCCGGTGTCTCGACCGGAGTCGGACGATCTCGGCACTGTTTGGGCCTTTTTCGGTGCCGACGGTCGGTCACCGAATTTATGGGTGGAGCCATGGCCTGATGGCAGTGGCGTCCCCTGGGCCTTGTAAATCTTCCTCTGTGTGGTTTTCGACGTCTTACTCACGGTTTGTGTATCGTCGAATCCTTCGGAGTCCGATTCTTGGATCGAGAAGGTACCTTCCTCTTCTTGTTCCTCGATCTCTCGGTGGGCTGTCGGCGCGGACGCCATCTGAAGTCTTCTGGCTCGACGGTCTCGGAGTGTTTTTCGGGACCGGAACGCACGACAGGCCTCGCAGGTGTCTTCACTGTGCTCAGGTGACAGGCACAGGTTACAGACCAAGTGTTGGTCTGTATAGGGGTATTTATAGTGGCATTTGGGGCAGAAACGGAACGGGGTCCGTTCCATCGGCGTTCTTCAGCACGCGGTCGGGCCGACCAGGCCCTGACGGGGGATCGAAAAACTACCCCGAAGGGCACCGGAGCTCTTCGATGCGGTGTTGAATCTAACTACGCCGATCCCGAACGCAACAATACCGACGAAAATCTTCCGAAATTAGCTATCTTTCCGTTCCGAAACTTGGAGCGACAGGAACACGTCCGAACCCGATGGCGGAAAAAAAACAATCGAAGATGGAGTCGACGCCCATGCGCAATGGAGACAAAAGGAGGAGTCACTCGGTCCCGTGACTCGAGAGACTTCTTCGAAGAAAAACAACTTGTAACACTCCGGCCCAACACCAGATGGCGAGCTATTGCAAAACATGCGTATCTACAGCGACAGATGCCATCGAACATATTGTTTTGGTACAGTAAAGATCTTTACAAATGTTGGTGTAGCACTGCTACATACGACCCAATGAGCACCTCTTCCAGAATATTAAATATTAAAAAGAAAAAGCTACCCTGAATTTGATACAAGAGAAAAATGGGGGAATTCTATTAGCCACAAGACTATACTCGAAGGTTTTCTGGAGGCATCACATGCAAGGCTATTACTTGAGTGCCTTTGTGTGACCAGAGTCCAACAAAACCCTCAGCCATTTCATCCAAAGTGGCAATAACCAATATTATTAAGCTGCCCCCACTCACGTTTCCAATCCGTACCACCTGTCAAAGGGTCTTAACAGCTCTCAATCTCTCAAAAAGCTCCTGTTACAAAGCATGTATTGCAGGCAGCTTGTGGTTAAATCCTTTGTTACTGCAGCACAGCATACGCTGTACATCCATAGCGAAGCACAGTAGAAATGCCTCACCAGCGTTCTACATTCTAACCAGGAAGTAATAGCAACTGTTCCCCATGTTAAACAAAGAAACATAACACCTACTAAAGGTAAATCTGATGTAACCTATGGAACACTTCCCCTCCCTTTGAATACAGTGCAACAATGACAAAACTCTAAGAAACCACCAAATAAAGGGAGAGTAAAACAGCAATTTACTAGGAGGATGTCTATACCTGCCTACATTTTTAACCTTTGCAGCATCAGATTCAGTCACTTCCACTCTCCAAAACACTACGCTGTCTTGAGCCACATTCATTGTCCACTTTAAGACTTTCATAGACTTGCCATACTTAAAAGCACTTTTAGTAAGTATTACCGGTGAGAAGCCTCACCCAGACTCACACTGCAAATGCTGGTTTCTTAAATTTCCATTTCGAATCATCCCCTTCTTTTGGTCTCCTTTGCTCTTCAACATACTCGATCCAAATCACAATCCCATACAACAACATTTCTACATTCCTTCTTAAACCACCATGGGCGCAACATCGAACAAGGTCTCTACCCTTTAGCAAATTGAAAGGACTGACCTCAGTAACAATATGGGGTGTAATACGATATGTCCATAGCTTCTCAAAACATTCTTCCACTCGCAGCCACACGTGTGAGCTCCCACCACATAATCCTTCAGCACACACCTGAATCTCCCTACTAAACCATTACTACGGGTTCATACAACACAGTCGTAACATGATTTATATTGCACTGTTTAAGAAAAATGTCCATCTTCCACAATCTAAGTTGAACTCCGGTATCAGTAACCAGCACTCCTTTCACTTCCAATTCGCCAGATACTTTCCAAAATGTAACATCTCTGTGGTAATTTGCTCTGTCTTAGGCCAATGTTCCATCATGCACTTCAGAGCCTGCCACAGAACATCCCTTGTTACACTATCCTCCCACTTCTCAGCAATTTCGTCAAAGTTCCCAGAAACAACATCTCTTACAGTAGCAATCATGTCCAAGTCCCACACATGCTTATTAATGTCATCCAGCTGGCACGGCAACCTCCACAAACCCTGCCATCACACTGCATTCCCCCAGGGCAAGTTAAACTTTCAAACTATACTCCTGGAATCATAAAGACAATCTGGCAACAGGCAAAGTAGCATTCCACCCTCCTCCAGGTGAGGAAAGGTTTACGAGACGTTTTTGATCTATTCTTAAAAACGGACTACCTCACACATAGTTCCTGAAATGTTCTATAATCTAAAAACATACCCAAAATTCTTTCTTGATCAAGGGATACCTTCTTTCAGTATCATTAAGAGTTCTAGATGCGAATGCCACATTCCACTCCTCCTCCTCCTCACCACACTTCTGTGACAACACCACTTGCATGCCTTACAAACTAGCAGCCACAGTGATGATACATTCTTTGTTCATACAGAGAGGCTTCAACATAGGTGCCTCTACAATATCTCTTTGATGCAGTGAAATGACACTGCTTATAGACCATACAAATTCAACATTCTTCCCCATTAGTTCCCTTAACGGCTCCAGTTGCGTTGCAAAATCCTTAATAAACATACAGTAATATTCACACAATCCAGTGAAAGATAAGTTGCTCTTTATTCCCTGGTGCTGGAGCTTTAAATGATATCATCAACAAAAATCTTTTAGTCACCACACCATCACCAGACAAGAAATGACCTAAATCTACTTTTGCACCTGAATCTGTTCCGAGTTAACCAATATTACTCTAATTTACTAATAACTTCATAAGCATGTTCAGAATGTTCCCGTTTCCATTTTTTAAAATAGACGTTTGTCATCTTGAAAATAGTTCACAAATTAGTTAACATCATTTAAAAATGTAAAATATTGCCCTTTGAAACACTGAAACCTTAGAGACCAGACCAAAACTTTTTTATTTTTTTTAATTGATATAATCCCTGTGGCGTGAGAAAGGCAGGCAAATGCTGAGAGTCCTCTGTTGGTTCAATCTGATGATAGGCAGACCATAGATCTAACATGGAGAAAACTTTAGCACTTTCTAGCATAGATACAACCTTGTTGAGGGTAGGCAGAGGATGGCAATCCACAACAATGTTAACTTTCAACGATCTCCTGTCAACCCTGTTAAACACCACCAGAAGTGTCATTTAGCCAGAGATTGCAAGGTTGCCCAACAAAAACGCAGTTAAGATCGCCACTTACCTTGAATAGTACTCGTGTGCCCAAGATGATTATGCCCTTGATCCGATCGGTGCTGTGTGCTCGGGCCGATTGGTGCTGTGCGCTCGAGCCAGTCGGTGCTGTACATCGCACGAGTGCACTGCTAAAGCTGATGCAGGCACGTTTAATGCAAGCTGTTAGTGGCCCACGTACAACAAAAATTTAGGTGAAGTACTTCCTCGTGTTATACTTGCAACCACACCTTACACAGATGTTGCAGTTAAGACCACCTTGTAACGTCTTTGAAACGCTGAACGGTACAATTTGAAAATGCAGCAGAAATCCAGTAACGGTTGCATCATTACACCTCTATAGCTTGTAGCCAAGGTTACAAAGCATGTATTTCGTGCAGCTGGAGGTTAAATCTTTTCCTACTACAACACAGCATACTCTGCCCATCAATAGCAAAGCAGAAATGACCCACTAATATTCTACATTCTATGCAGGTAGCAGTAGCAACCATTCTCCAAGTTACACATAAACAAACACACGAACGCTACTAAAAGTAAATGCAATGAAAATAACTATGATACAGCTCCCACCACCCGACACTTCGGAACAAGCATTTGGTAATTTTCTGCTTGATTGCAGCACTGAGTATGATAGTTTCATGCTCCTATTCCCGAAGAAATAAGCGGCAAATCATTCACAGGTGTTGAAGGCACTGAGATCATTCAATAGGCACTATATTTATTGGGCATAATGCAATGGTTTATTTTAATAATATTTAAGGTTATGATGCATGCAGATGTCACCTGATGTACGCAACACCCTTTATCCGTCAAGGTAATTTTTTAAGGGCTAAACATTATCGCTAAATAGTTTATTTTGCACCTGGCATGCTAAATGAATGACACATTTTGACTGAGGAAAAAAAAAACATACATCTCTGATTTAAGCTCTTTAATGTGGCAAGTTTCGGCCTATTTTAAAAATAACTTTTTCCCCTTTAAACTTATACAAAACAAATGTAATATTTTCTCATTGTGGGAGGCGGTCTGTGCCAAATATTCAAAGGGGGGAGGTGGAGGGGTTTATTTAGGGGGAATCACAGGCATCTGTTAATCTGCCCCCAGTCTCTCTCACATGGCTCAGGGTCAAGATTGGGATTTAGGGGCTGATAACATGCCCAGACCATGTCTCATGCTTTGTTCCTGGTGCCAGGTGGGTGATCACAACTTCAACTGCTTGTATCTTCTCATTCTTGGGCGGAACAGTGCAGAGCTTGTAGGTGACCTCATCCCCTTCTGTTGGAACATATTCTCCTTCGATGCTGCAGACAAAGAAAAACAAAGGACAATTCATATTAAACTTGAATAGGCACTTTTCAATGAAGAATGCTAACATTTTCCATCTCCTCACCCCAAAAAAGACGGATAAGCTTATTTCCCAATGCTCCTCCACGTTTTTCCCAGTATTTGAAATTAACCAATAAAAGGTGATCCAGAAATGATTGCAATCAAAAGCAGAGACAAGGAATAGCCAAGAGATCAAATGGGACAAAGTTGGCATCTTTGCAATGCATAAACAGTTACAATTTCTATCAATTTCACACCTTTCACTACTTCTTTAGCATCAGCTCATCCACCTTAACTGGTGAGAAAATAGAACAAGTTTATTATTATTTATTCTCCATATACATATTGAGGTTTCCTAAAACCAATCTATTTTTCCTAAACAAAATTTAAAAAAGACTATTTATAAACATAATAATTACCCGGCATGTCGTTAAGATAAACTGCATACTGTCATGATTCTTATGCTAAATGAGCAAATACATTTGAGACTTATTGTCAATCTGGGCTGCCTATGTCTCACGGCTGCAGAGCCTTACCACCCTGACCCACCCCAAAAAATATTTGCGCTATTTCCTATCAGGGGGTCACAATATGATACAGAGGTCTTACGTTTTCCCTCTCTGAAGTTGGTCTTCATTTAGAAAAAAAATAAAAAATCATGAGTACTCTTACTGCCCACTGAGGGCCAAGCAACATAAATGAATCATCACACCAGTAGGTGTCTAAGAAAGCTCCATTTGCTTGTACTCTGCTGCGATTACCTATTTCGTAAATACTTTAAAAATAAGATCTGAAGACAAATGGAATATTAAAATACATAATATTTGTGTGTTGCAAATATAGAATCCTTGCGGATCTCAAGGAAATGTGGTATTCAAGCAAAAAATAATTCATTCTAATCCTGAAAAGAAAGCAGGTGAAAATTTGTAAAGAGAATTCACTGGTTTCATCCTTGCAAGGCAAAGTAGGTAGGCCTGACGTGTGTGTGACTGTCCACACGATCAATCACGATTTTGACATAATATCTTGAAATATAAAACACAATAAATGGACAACATACTTTCCTTTGGAAACATTCTGTCTAGTGGATACTCTAGCCCAAGGTTCCGCACCATTTGAATATCGCCAGGAGCCAGACTGGATCTGGAATTCTTTGAAGCAAGTGCTCTAGCGCACTGCCAGACTGCGCTGTTGGACCCTGACAGCCTGACATCTCCTGTGAAGTGACAAATGGAGCTCCACACAGGCACCATTCCTGCATGCTGGCATCAGTCTTTCTTTTTCTCTTCCATGCCCTCCTATACAGATCAGCTGTGACAAGCTGAAGGCTTGTGCTGTAAAACTAACTTGAGACCTTTCAAGAAAGTTCACATGTCCACTCATAGAACGGGGAGGAAGGACCAGGCAGTGAGTAACGAAGAGTTAGATACAGTATCCACCACAAAGGGTTCCCAAGGTTAAGTAACCCTTTCTTCTAAGGGACTTTTTTTTTATTTTTTATATAAAATATTTTATTGGCATTTTCAATTAGAAAAAAATTACAAAGAGGAAACCAAACATAAAAGGGGGGAGAACAAATTAGAAAAATGATAACAATTGTCAAGGCATTTACGTAAATGAGATAACTATGATTTTAATCACCAGGTTCTGAACAACATTTAGTGCTGGAAGTGGAGAACTGACTTACAAAGAGAGTTGTGTGGTGTTAGGGGTATGGATGGTACTTGGGGTGCACTTACGCAGAGTATTTGTAAAATGCATGTTACTGTAAGTGTAGTCTGACTCAAAGGATAAGGATGGAAGGGGGAGGTGAGGGGAGGATGAGGTGGACTCACATGAGTCTGAAGGAAATTATGTACATTGGGTGGTATCAGAAAGTGGTTTCAAGGAATGTAGAGATTGGTATTGATGGATGTCCCATTAAGAGAATAGGTTGCTATTAAATCGGCCTAGAGTCTCCAAAATACGTTGTGAGGTTATAGGGTAACCTTTATTGAGAGACTGGGTTATATCAGGAGATCAGGTTATATTGAGAGTTTGCGCTATATGCGTGCTTCTTAGATAAGTAACCCAGGCCCACCAGCTATATGATATATGTTATGTTTTTGCTGGATTTCCAATCGCTAAGAATCACTTTGATGGCAATAGTAAGTAGGTGATCAAGTAGGGAATGGCCGGTCTCAGAGAGATTAATTGTGGGGGTCTGCAAAGTTTTGTCCCAATATGTTAAGTGGAAAAGACAATGGGATGGTGATTTTAAAGATTTTTTTGTAAATTGTAAGGCTATGTCTGGCCAGTAGGAATGCAGATGTGGGCAAGAGAAGATCATACACCCTTCATCACCAGGTGACAAGTCCCATGTCCAACACGTTGAGTCTGAGTTTCAGTCGAGACAATTTTGCAGGACTCCTGTATAAGAAGTGTGCAGAGAAAATTTTGGTTTGGGTTAGTGAGAGAATCAGTTTATGTTTAAGAAGGTTTAAACTAGTTTGTGACCAGGCATTCGCACTAGATAAAGCAAGGCCTTTAGAGGAAAAGTGGGGAGACCGTTTGTGTGTTGGGGGTAAGGGAGATAAGTGGGGTTTTGGCAGTAGTAAGTATTTTATAGAATTTTGACGCGGCGTGACCACTCACAAGTATTAGTTGTAATTTTCGCAGAATAGATTAATTGTGAAGGGAACCAATCTTTGATATGTTGACCTTGATTTGTAAGAAATCATAAAAATCCATGTTTGAAAGGTCATGGTTGTGTTGTAGGTCGGTGGAGTGGTTCAGCATTTTCTTACAGGTCAGATTTTGCTAGGACCCCTTTGGCTGCCCATATTGGTCTGGTGGTTGAGTTAGGGATTTGCAATTTGTTATTGTTCCATAGGGTTGAAAGGAATGATTTACAAATTTCAGCTGCTAGAGCTGTGTCTAAGGACAATATGGCGGATATTGTGTTTTGCAGGATTGGTTATAAGAATGGTGTGTCATCGTAGTCAATAATGAAAAAGGGGAGAAGACTGAGGACTTTGCATTAAACCAAACTGTTTTTTTTTTTTTAACAGATTAGTTTCAAACCACTGCACCACTTGGGCTGCTAGGTAGGCAGTTTGATAAGAGATCCAGTTTGGGAAGTTGCAACCTCCTACTTTGGAGTGTGCCTTTAAAAAAAAAAAAAAAAAAAAAAAAAAGGGAAGTTGGAAGAGTCAATTACCGAAGGGTAGCAGTGAACACTCAGGGGAAGGATCTCAGTTTCTCCCACTTCACTGAACCAGGACAAAACTATCAATACTGTTTAGTATAGCAGTAATGGCAAGGTCTGGATATTCTGTGAATCTCAGAATATCATCTGCATAAGCAGCTGTTTTGTATGGTATTTCACTGAATAAAATGCCTGGGATGTCCACTGATTTATTTAGTAACAGGAGGAGAGGGTCAATGGTGAGTAGGAACAATAAAGGTGACAAGGGACATACCTGACAGGTTCTGTGTTGCACTGTACAATAATGGGATAGGGCTCCATTTACTCTAATTCTGGCCATAGAATTTGAGTATAAGGCCATGTTCATCATAATGAACTCTTTCTCTAAGTTGAGGGATACGTTTACGACAGATTACTCACCCTTAGAACAGTTAGCAAACTGTACATCCTAAAAGGCAGTTAGTCTAAGAAAGTGGAACCAGATCAAAAAGTTCTGCAGCACAGTGGCAAAATGGCCTTCTCTGTGGAACTGGCTGTTGAGTCAGTAATGTTTGGGAAAAGTGTGAACGAATACCAATGCTGGAGCATGACAGACATCCAGAACAGTAACCTTATCTTGCTAATACTATTTTAGAGACTCTGGTGGAAAATGCTTAGTGGGATCACATTCTTAGTTAAATTGTGGCAAGTCTTAATCCTAAGCGCGAACCACAGTGACAGAGTCATTTTTTGTAAAGCCTTCAACTTCTTGACAGCAGCAAACCCCACAAAGAGCTCACTGTCAACAGGGAATTCCATTGTGCATTAAATTTGAACAAGCTGAAAGCTCTCTTGAAATCAAGCCTTACAATCTCTCCTCCTTGTTTTGAGATGGGTGACTGAGGAAAAAAAAAAAAGATGCAAGAAGGGTAACGGACTAGCCTACACAGAACCGTTGGCAGAAAAGCAGCTCTGGTCCTCAGTACAAATTTAATCTGGAAAGAAAGTGGTTTATGGTGCGGGCAGTGCACTGACACATTCCTCCTTGGATGCACTTGTAATTGTTTGGCAACAGTTATTTTGTAAAGCGCTCTTATGCCCTTTTGCCACATCCATTCTATATAAAATCACAAAAATAAAATAAATACTATCTGCAAAGAATTAAGTGAAGGAACTTGCCTTGGTGCTGAAACAAGAGGACATCCAGAAAGGGTAGCCTGATAGAATAGCAAATGCCCAGACTCAAAAGATCAGGGCACCACACCCTACTGGCCAAATCCAAGGCTACAGAGAAAACGTGGGCCTCTCTGACCTGAGTTACTCAGACCTCCCAGCAAGACAAGTAGTGGTGGAAATGCAAACAGAAGTCCTGTTTCTCTGCAGGCATAAAGTGTCTTCTTTGCGGAATCTCCAATGCGCCATAGCCTTGACAATGCACATTCTTTACTCTGGCAAAAAGATCTAGCCAAGACACACAGCTGGTGGAAGAAGTCCTAAAACACCTTAAGATGAAAGCGGTATGCATGGTCCACTAGCCAATGTCTGTTCAACTAGTCTGCTCTGGTAGTCAGTGACCCCATCAGTTCATCGACTGCCAAGAAAAGAAGATGCCCTGTTGATCCGGTCATGCCCAAAGGAGCAATGTTTCCTGGCATAAGATTCAGGACCGCACATCGTCCTGTCTGGTGCAGTACAACACGGCAGTCATGTTGTTGGCAAGTTACTGCACCAGCCTCCCCTTGATGGTCAGAAGGATGGCATGGAGTTGCTGGGGTAGGGAGAGAGGCTTACTGCAAGATAGGTTAGTGCCCACCTGCCACCATGGATGGTCCCAGGCTGTGTCCTCTTACACAAATATGGTATCAAATTGACAGCCTCAGTGCTGCGACCATCGGAAACAGAGGTTCCCCTATAAGGCCCTTGTGAGGATGCACGATGCTAGAGCACAAGAAATCTCAGAGCCATCCTCACGGAGACCCAGGATTGACCACAAACTATCAGAAACCTATCCCCCCCCCCCCCCCCTCTGTGGATACAAAACCAATTTGTACAGAATAGCACATATACAGGGGATTTTCTGTACAGCAGTTAGGTGAGACTTAGACGCACTGATGGAAAACCCAACAGATGACAGAAAGACAACCGTTATCCGAAGGTGGCTCATGACTGACTGCAGCAAGAATGCCTTGAGCAGCCAGTCTTTGAGGCACTGGAATACATGTGTCCCCGACCTGTGAAGATCAGCCACAATCACGGTCATCACTTTTGTAAACATCTAAGCGGCAGAGATGTGGCCAAAAGTTAAGACTGCTAATTTGAAGTGTTCTGATCCCACCATGAACCACAGGCATCTTCTGTGCAATTGCAGGGCTGATATATGGAAATATACAACCTGAATATTCAAGCACATCATCGAGTCTTCTGGATATAGATCAGAAATAACCTGAACCATAGTGAGCATTTTTCATTTGTCCTTCCCTAAGAAAGTAGTCAGAGGTCTAGAATGTGTCTGAGCTATCCATCTTTCTTGAGCACCAAAATGTAGCAGAGCCTCTTGTCTCCCTCAGACTGTAACACCCCCTTGTTGGCTTTCTTTCCTGGAGTAAGTTCACCTGATGCACAAGGATGGCTGCATGGTCTGTTGAAATTTGAAATGGGAGGAATACAAGAATGAGACAAAACAAATGGTAAATTGTGGAATTTTTAGGAACATAGGAAGGTTCTTTTACGATTACAAACCTGTGGCTTAGACTGTTTTTATTTTATACCATATATTTGAAAAAAAACATGAAACTACTATTTGTGGGAAGGAATATTTTAAATGTTAAATTGTACATTGTGCAAAAAGAAATAATGGCGGACAAAAACGTTGTACTTTCAAGCCCAAATTCTAGATGGAAAGCGCATATAGCAGTGTTTCCCAAACTGTGGGTTGCTTAGTCAAAACAATAAATAAAGATGCCTGTCTTTATTTAGTCACATTTGTTGTGTCTCAAAGACGAGGTTAAATATCCGGTTGTCTTCTGATAAATTGCTGCTTATTTTTTTTTTCATGGGGATTGCTGTTTACAAACTTCTCATTTCGCAGTCGCAGAAAAAACACCAAAGTGAATTATGTGACAATCTCATTGGGTATAAGCAGTGTTAAAGGAAGGCCTGCAGGATGTCATTTTTTATAAGACATGACAAAAGGAAGATAACCTTCAAATGAATTGTGCACATTCAGCAGTTAGAAAAGCAAAGAACATAGAGTACTTTTTTTGTAATTCTGATGTTTGAGGGAAACAAATATTATGAACAGTACCAAAACAAATCAAGGTGCCTTACTTGGTGGTGCATAACTGATAAATATTCACTGAAACTTGATTTCCACACTATCATTTGTGAGCAATATATCTTTACCAGTAAAACTGTATTTCTGTGCAAATTTAGGGGACATTCCAATGGAAAATGTCTTGTTTGTAAAGGACAGTATGCTACCACACAATGCTTTTGTTACATTAAAAAAAGAAAATAATAATTAAACAAAGAAATTGCCTGGCTCGTGTCCACTAGAGTTAGATGAGTTGCAAAGGTTTATCATTATCAAAAGTGTGCTGTGGTTCTAAGACGTTTGGGAAGCACTAGCAGACGGTGCACTGCTTGGCACGTGGAAAGTCACGCAGCAGCATCTGTATCGGGGTTTAGGGACAGCCTGGTTGTGGCAATGGTACCTTCGGATACCAGAGTTGTAAGGATGCCTGCAAGGTGGAAATACGCTTCTTTTGGGGGACACTGCTTTTGGTAAATATGATTCTAGCATACACACATAAACGTTGTCATATCTGCAGGTAAACCACCATCATCCGCAGGCGAATACGGTATATTTTTTCTGTGTAAACCAGAGTGACAAACTTCAAGTCCATGTAAGTTAACCCGGTCCATACCAAACACCCCATTCCAATATTCTGAATGATGGAGACAATTCTCTGGATATCAAACGTTCCAGAGGTTTATTGCTTTAGTAAAGAGCATAGTCCCAGTAGAGCATTCGGACTGTCTTCAGGTAAGGACTCCTGCACACGCAGACCCAGCAGTCCACATGCAGATTACAAATCCTGTATTTTTTCTTTTGCCTAGTGGACACCATGATCCCCTCTTGGGGGTGAATGTGCTAAAACAATACAAATGAGCTAAGATGCACCATAATGCAGGCCACGCTGTAGCTAACCGCACCCGACTAGAAGTGCGCACTTTATTAGTCTATCAAGGTTCAATCATTCAGCTGATTTGTTTTACCCTCACACAAACGCACATCTCGACCAATGAACCAAAAAATCCGAAAGTTTCCACATGATGCACTGTTTCAACCTAATTCAGATGGGAGGCTAATTCCAACGGTCAGTAAGCACTTTGTGCACGTTCCTATTTGTAGATCGCCGTTGCAGCTACGAATTCAAAGAAAAACGCATGCCAAATGTCCCGATTTAGCACAGTTCCACTAGGGACTACCAAACACTTACTCTGAAATGTGAAGGAAGATATCGGGTCCACCATCTGCAGGCGTGATAAAGCCATGACCTTTAGAACGACAGAAACATTTGCAGATACCTTTGTACATTGGTCCTTCTGAAGCCCTCACCGACCTGGAATGAAAACGCAATAAAAGACATTGAAACAAATACTGGCACAATACAGTGCAACAGATAAACAGCCACGAAAAGGAATGAAGGCACTATGCAATGGCACTGATAATGTATGTGATGCCTGACAATGATTTGGATGTAGGCACTAATCTCGGTCTTAAATAAATGATGCAGGCACATGTCCGTGAATCCAAGCATTATATTTGGGTAACAAATGTAATGCGGGAGTGATATAATGACTTGGCCAATGAAAGCAGCCACCCTTTTGTAGGTTCGAATCTCTGCAGAGCACACAGGCCACATTTTATCTCTCCGAACGCCAAAACAGGTGTAAGAGAGTACTAGTTAGTCTCCAGTAAGTGGCCATACATAGTTCAGCATTTCAACATCTGGTTGCACGTAGCTGTAGTTGACCTTTAGCTTTGATGTGTAGAAGGTCGGTCACAGGTTGAAAGGGGGTTATTATGAGGATGCGTGGGCAGAGCCATAGCACGTTTAGCCCCGGAAATTGTGGTAATAGGATGTGTGTGGGAGTTATGGGCACCGAGTATGTGGGTGTGAACTCGATGTATTGTGCAGAAGATCACTGATTTAGGTTAGTGTGAGGTATTCTGGAATATGCAACGGGGCAGGTTAGGCGACCAGTCTCTGGCAGCATTTATGGGAGAGAGGGAGTGTGTGATTTGTAGACTTCTATTCAAGCTTTAGTTTCATGTTGTTAGAAATTGTGTCTCTAGTTGGTAGAAGAATACTCCCTTATCCAAGTAGGAACCACAAACCTAGTCAGTCACTGTAAGTCACTACACAACCTAAACCACACTGTGCTCACCCTCTGGTAGGTTGGCACACAGCAGGCAGGTTTAACTCAGAAGGCAATGTGTTAAGTATTTGGCAATAACTCATACAGCAACACAACGAAAACACCCCAAAAACTACTCCACACCAGTTTTTTTTTAAAAATAGATATTTCTCTGAATCAAACAAGACCAAAATGCCAAAATTCCAATATGCACAAGTCAAGATTTTTTAAAAGGTTTAAATGGGTCTCATTCCATATGAATCAGAGGTTATATCTTTGTAACACAGTAGATGAGATGTGCCGAAAATAACAATGCATGGGGGCTGCAGAGGAGATGAATTGAAAAATAAGGCGCTGCGTTGGATTTTCCAGAGAAGCACAGACAGTTGGCCTTTCCACGCTGCAAGGTGGGGCGTCTATTTCCAGGAGCACAGCCTTGGTTCCGCACTGAGATGCGGGGATATTTTGATGCCCACAGACTATGCGTTGAAAATCCCTGATCAACTGGTAAGTAGGACCAGGCGATGTGTCGATGCAGTAGGAGAAGAGGTGATTTTTCAGCTGCAAGTCAGGCACTGCATTATTTTCTGCAGGCGTTGGGTCAATTTTCCGAAGCAATGGGATTTTCTTCTCTTCGGAGACGTCTTAGTGGCCCTGAGACTTCAGAACAGGAAGCAACCTCAATCCAAACCCTTGGAGTGCACTTGTGTGGAAGGGAGAGTTCTTCCAGCAGTCAGGAGCAAGCAGGCAGCAGTGCAACAAACAGGGCATCAGTCCTTCTTGCAAAGCAGTCCAGATGAGTCCTTTGGGCAGCAAGGCAGTACCTCTGACAGAGGTCAGTTGTAGATCCATAAGAGTCTGATTTGGTGGGGTCACTGGCCCTGTATATACCCAAAAGTGCCTTTGGAATGAGAGAAACTTCAAAGAGTGGTTTTGAAATGCACAATTTCCCCTTTCAGCCTAGCCCTGTCTGCCAGGACCACTGTAGGGGGGTTATCAGTCCTTTGTACGAGGGGAGGTGTTCTGTTTTACTTCAGACTGAGAGGGAACTAAGTGAAAGGAATGCAAAGAATGCAGTACTCTTGGGAAGTGCATTAATAAATTCATTACTCGGACTAAGTTACACAAAGACTAATGTGCAGAGGTACCCAGAGTTTGTGGGCTCCCCTGGAGGAGACCAAGAAACTAGCCAAAAAAAGCAAAAATGTCTTTCTTTAAAAAAAGAAATAAAAAAAAAAGGGAAAATAGGGCTGCAGAAGAAAGCTTATGGTTTCTTCCCTGAAAATGGCATCGACAAAGGGTTTGTGGTGCTACAATAACCATCTTCCCAGCTTTAAGGAACAGGCAGAAAACCACATTTTTCAACACAATATAGGCATTTCACTGGGAAGTACCCCATTTTTACTATTTTTTGACCTTTCAGCCTCCTTCCAGTTAGTAACAGAAATAGGTGTGAAACCAATGCTGGATTCCGGACAGCTAAGCATTTCTGAAGAGAAGGCAACATTCTGAATTCAGCAAAGGGTCATTTGTGTAGATCGTTCAAGGTTTTACTACAGAAAGTAACAGCTAAAATTAAAAAAAAAAATGAAATTGAGGTGAAAAAAATAATTAAATCCATGTTTTCTTCTATAACTTTTTCCAGCAATGGCAGAATTTTTTAAGCAATATACCCAGAGCTAAAAAAAAAAAAAAATCTACTCGACCACTCGCATTCGCAAGTTTTATTTTATGAGGTCGATCTACTTTTAGATTCCACTCGACCCTTCTGGAGTGGACAAAGAACAGGTGTTCTGTTCAGTCAGAAACTGAATTGGCAATGAAGATGCCTTTAAATCTTATTCTTGTCACACTTGCTCTGTGTTGAGGGAGAGGTCAAATGTCAGCTTGCCTTCTTGCAATGGAACTACTTTTCCTTGTGACTGCAGAGTTCCAGGATTTTGTAAGGTGAACTGTCTGACCTATGTGAAGTGAAAGGCCTTTGGTATCAGCTTTTTCCTGACACACCACATTTACATAACTAAGTCAACTTTACAAACATTTCAAAATATATTTCAGTAGCTGTGAAAGACTATTGTTTGTACTTGTGTGATGAAAAAAATATTTTAATAGGATGAAAAAAAGTCATAACTACTTGGTGATGTGCAAATGATAAATGTTTTCTGACTACTAATTTTCACAGATTATTGTTAATATATTATAGAGGTTTATCAGTAAAGCTGCAAGTTAGTGGGAACGTTTTGGACATTTCTTGGAAATTTACGTTCTGTAAATGACGGTGCGCTACCACATTATGCTTTAGTAATATATTTATTAGAAGTGAGTGGGATAAACAAGCTGAGAAACACTCCTGCCCTAATGGCAAAGCTATTAGTAAACTAAGAGGCAAGCCATGCATGGATCATGTGTACCCTATATGTGCGCTAGTTGTATTATATACGGAGCTAACGTTTAGTGTATTTAATCAAACAAAAGAGGATTCTTTTTTTTTTTTTTTAACAGCAGAAATGCCGGACTCACATATTTGAAGTTGCACTCATATGTGAGAACGAAGAAAAAGGTAACTGTAAAATGCAATATTTGCCTAGGATCACACAATTTGAGACCCGTTTCCAGGTCAAGTACATTACAGTTAGGTCTAGTAGATTATTCAAGCTACTCGACCTGCAGGTCTAGTAACATTTTAATGATTTTTTCGAGGCCCGATACGGTTATGTCTGCTGGACTCTTCTGGTTGTGGGGATATATAGGGCTTGTAGGTTCATCATGAACCCTAGGTACCCAGAGCCAATAAAGAAGCTGCACCCTGCAGTTGGTTTTCATTGTATACCGGGTATACCGCAATTCATTTGGTGAAATATAAAGAGTGAAAAATAGGTATCAAGGATACCTTTGTATTTCCAAAATGGGTACAAGATAAGGTGTTTAGAAGCAGTGGTTATTTGCACATCTCTGAATTTAGGGGTCCCCATACTAGCATGTGAATTACAGGGCATTTCTCAAATAGACATCTTTTTTACACACTGTGTTACATTTGGTGTTACCCAGAATCCTTAGCAAATCTCAAAATTTGGCAAAAAAAAAAAAAAAAAGATTATACTTTTTCCTCACATTTCGGTGCAATCTGAGAGGAGCCACAAATTTCCTTCCACCCAGCATTCCCCCAAGTCTCCTGAGAAAAATAGTACCTTATTTGTGTTGGTAGGAGTAGCGCCCACAACAGGAAACCTCCCAAAATGCATCATGGACACATCAGATTTTTACACTGTCAACTGACATGTTTTTTGGAAAGTGCCTAGCTGGAGATTTTGGTCTCTAGCTCAGTTGGCACCTAGGAAAACCTACCAAACCTGCGCATTCTTGAAAATTAGACACATAGGGGAACCCAGGATGGGGGTAACGTGTGCGATCTCACCAGGTTCTGTTACCCAGAATTCTTAGCGAACCTCAAAATTTGGCCCCAAAAAAAAAAAAACACTTTCCCCCTCACTTTTCGGTGCTGCAAAGTCCTTGAATCTGAGGGGAGCCACAAAATTCCTTCTATCCAGAATTCCGCAGGTCTCACGATAAACATGGTACCTCACTTGTGTGGGCAGGCCTAGTGCCCATGACAGGAAATGCCCCAAAACACTACGTGGACACATCAAAATGATCAAATACAAAACCTTTTTTTTTTTGAAGGGGGGTGGGGCGCACCTGCGTTTTTGGTCCTGAGCACAGACCCCCCTGCACCCCCCCCCAGTGCAGATTGGCATAAATCAAATTAAAATAGGCTGATCTCCCCCTAGGGGGTGAGGCAGAAAAGGCCTCATAACACCATCCCCCTTCCCCTCCCCCCCCAGAGTGACCCTTGCCCAAGGGGTCGCTCCCCTTCATTCTTTACATCTAAACAAAATCCCTGGTCACTAAGTGGGCATATCTGCAGCCTGATCGCATTACGAATTAAAAATGCATCACCATGGGACTTGAATCCAACATCATCCTTTGTCTGCCAGCTTCAAATTGTGGAACCCGTGACAACAGAGACAAAAGATAAACACCTTGATTGGATTACTCTCTGCGCAATGCATCCATTCCCATAGAGTTCCTTCTCTCCCAGTTGTCAAGCTTCTCCACCTTATATACTTTAAACAAACTTAAGAGGAAGGCTCTAGAAACCCCCCTCGCTTTGTGTAAGTTGTGAAATTCAAGCAGTGGCCATACCAGGTCAGTGCTGAAAAAACACGATAATGACTGGCCAGATCTCACAGCGTATTTCCAAGACCAAGCTGTACCCTGCTTAACAATAAACATTCTTAGCCTGGTACATACTTACCTGTTTTCCTCCCCCATGTTATGTTCCGCTCCCTCGTGATAAAAAGCGAAAACATATTAACAAGCTGTGTGCGGAAAAATACCTGCGCTACCAATGTGACGACGCTTGAGGCTAAGCGGGGCACAAAATGGAGTCAGTGGTCAAGATGGAGCCTGTGGTAAAATACAGATAGTATTCAAGCAGGTCACTGGCCTTTGAAGAGTAAGAGAGCCCCACCACCCTTCCTGCCCCAGGAGGCTCATCCAGTATGCAGATAAATGCATATGTGACTGAGTGTCCTGTGTTTATGGCCGTCTGGGTGGCATGCACAAGGAGAGCTGTCAACCAGCAGAGACCAGGCATGGATTGGAGAAAAGCTGTAAGGCACAGATGGTAATAAGTGCAAAGAAATGCCTATTTTCTAAAAGTGGTATTTCTACAATAGTAATAAAATCCAACTTCACCAGTAAGTAAGATTTCTTACTACCATTCCATCTATACCAAATATGACAAGTCTATTCCTCTCAGATCAGAAATTACCACTTAAAAGCATAAAAGAGAATCTCTAATGATGGCCTATGAGAGTAGCAGTCTTCACAATAGTGAAAAACAACTTTGGGCGATTTCATTACCAGGACATGTAAAGTTTATAAGTAAACGTACTGCCTTTTACTCACATAGCACTCTGGCCTAAGGGTTACCTAGGGCCTACCTTAGGAGTGACTTATTTGTAAGAAAAGGGTCATTTAAAGCTTGGCAAGCACTTTTAAATGGCAAGTCGAAGTGGCAGTGTAAGTGCATATACAGGTCTAGAAATGGCAGACCTGAGACATTGTTAGGAGGCGACTTATGTGGGTGGTACAATCAGTGCTGCAAGCCTACTTGTAGCATTTAATTTACAGCCCTAGGGCACCTCTAGGGCATTTTACTATGGACTTATAGGTAAAATAAATGTGCCAATTGGGTAGGAGTCAATGTTACCATGTTTAGGGGAGAGAGCACTTTAGCACTGGTCAGCAGTGGTAAAGTGCCCAGAGTCCTAAAGCCAGCAAAAATGAAGTCAGAAAAAGAGGAGGAGGAAGGCAAAAGCTTTAGGGTGATCCTTCAGAGAGGGCCATTTTCCAACATATGGCAAGCAGTTCATTCAGGAAAGTGGTTAGTGGACTTGTACTTGGCCAGTAGTAAATGGCTGTTATTGGGCGTAAGTCATGTAATCTCCAATCTCATGTGTACATGCCAGTGAGAGGACGAGTCCTCTGGAGAGTTTGTTTGACAAAGGGCGGCAGTAGAGCCCTCCAGGAGGACGTGTGTTGTGTCTTTGACCTAATATGAAGCTCTTTAAGGTTTGTTAGCCCTAAAACTCTGAAAACAAACGTGCACTTCTGGTTATGAGATATATATTTCTCGTGGGGGCTGCTGCAGCAAGTAGCCATGTATAATTAGTCAGTGGTATACCACTGTGGCATGACTGAGCAGACAACAGTGGCATACATATTGGTGTAAAGGTAGTTAAATGTCTTATTGTAAGCAATAACACTGCTCAATAAACTTGTGTTACGGCGCGACTAACAGCCATGCTTCCACCCTGATTAATGACAAACCAATACTACAACTGTGGTCAGTCGTTTAGGGATGTCTAGCAAACAGATACAGTGGCTGTTAGTGGGTGAAATCATGGACCACCATCTTTTGCAGCAGAGATCTGTGTTTGGTAAACCAGTGCGGTAAATGTGGAATACAGGCATCCATGTTGATGCAACTCAGCAACTTATGGGTTTATGCAGAAACCTAGTTAATCAGTGTTTGGAGTAAATGTGCAGCAGATGCATTGGGCTATCCTTGGCTGCTTCCTCCATCAGTTGTCAGTTCTACCAGCTGAGCAAATAAAAAAAAAAAACTCTGCGACACACTGGATAATCTTGGCTTGGAACTAAGGTATGACGTGAGTTCCCTAATCCTTGCCCAGATGCCAGATACCAGATGAGAGAACACTAGAGCCACAACATATTAGATAGCCTCCTGAAAATTCAGCATCCAGAGGAAAAATCTCAGATAAAAAAATAAAAAAATCTCTGTTGCAAGCACGAATCCCAAGCAGGCAATTAGCAACATAGAAGTAGGTCAGCAGTTCAATGGGAATTACTCGGAGCGAGCTACAAAATAACAACCTGCCAGTGCTCACTTTAGGAGCCGCAACTGAACTTCCTCCATCAAAAAGAGTGGGAAACTCAAGGAAATCAAATGGTGACAAAACTCCAGTTCCAAGTAACTTCTATACTGCAATTTGAACAATATATGAAGACGGGATCCGGATTCAAAAAGAAACAATGGAAGCAGAAGAAACAACGTGACATACCACAGTGTCAAACACAACAGGCAAGAGCACCCAGTAAAGCTGGGAGACACAGGCACAAACTTGCATCAGCTGAAATCAGCTACCCAGGTGAAGATAAAGGCTGTAGTGGTCAGAAAAAATAAAAGATACAAGTATGTTCCTAATACTTTAGCCCTGCTCAGAAGGATCTGGTTCTTCAGGATGAGAAACCCATTGACAAAACCAGATGCATGCACAGAAGTAAAAGGTTCCCAAAGATCTATCACAAGAGTAATAATGCTAACAGTACAATACTGCACCTTCCTGTGATGAATTCTGGAGACAAATATTTATTTTGCTTCAAATTCTTCCTGTCCCATTAATCATAACAGGTTTAGGATGTAAAGAAGATCTATAAAAATGTTTAGGATGAGTTGGTTTCAATTAAGATACATGAAAAGATGGAAAAACTCACCAAGAGTAACACAACTTTAAGTGAACAGTGACCAGATTTATAATATGGGAAAAGGCTCACAGCATTCAGCAGACAACTTAAATCATCGAATTCCAATAGGAATATTTAGGGAGGAAAACCAGACTATCTTCCATCTGATTAGACAGACCTGGACATATTCAACTGTGTTCTTGAGAGCAAATGGGCAACACAATTTCCTCCAGGTCAGGTTTTCTGTTGTTCTTTGACCACGCTACCAGGCCAGTGAGGAATCAAACCGTTTCACACAACTCTTTTGTAGGAATAAGAAATCTATGATCAAGGAAAATCAATTAATTCCTAGAAGTGATTTCCGGTTCCTTTGCTCATGTGTAATCAGATAAATTATTCGTATTTAAACTGGCTTGTTTAAGAAATGAGTTGGTCAGGGACATTAACATTTCTCAGATTGTAAAATCTTTTCTATAAGCTCTTGATTCACGCTCTCTGAAAACGTGCAGGATAACCCGTCCTTTACTGTGTTCTCTGTTATACAAATATACAAGATTTGGAAGTCATTTTTGGAAACGTAAAGTTCCCTACCTGTAGGTGTAATTTTGCAGCTTGAAGAATTTTCTGGATTCACATGCTGTGTATTATTCCACCATCTGGTGGTGGGTCTGGAATTTTCCACTATTTTCCCAATTTGTTGGTCAGTCTTCTTTTTCTATCTTAATTTGTTGGTGGGCGTCGACGACTTTCATTTCGGTGTCCCCTTATGTTGTCGTACTTCCTCTGGATGTTCCCAACCTTGGTTGCTACCTTCAGACTCAACCCTCCCCCTCCCCCGCCCCCAACCATCTTTTTGGTGGAGGTGGACAGGACACTTGTGAATCCATAAAATTCTTCAAGCTCCAGAGCTAAACTTAAAGGTACGAAAACTTTACATTTTGCAGTATGAAGCTTTTCTGGATTCACATGCTGCGTATCGATTGTAAAGCAATTTTTTATTCTTGTGGAGGCTAGGTTGAAGATAGGCATTGGCTTGTAAATAGATGTTTTAGGACCCTTTGTCCAACCTGAGCCTCTCGTTCATTTGACTATCAATACTATAATGTCCTGTAAACGTGCACTGAAAACCATGTTGCTGCCATGCAAACTTCTTGTAATGGTGTATTCAAATATTCTGGTTCTGAATACCCTTCCCCTTTCCAATTATAACACATCTTGGTTTTTTTTAGCCTCTTAAATGTTCTTAGATCTAGTTGCACTATCTCAGAGTACCATGTTTGTCTTGCCCACTGCTTGTGCAATTAAAACTGAGGTAACGCGATTCCTTTTCCATTTGTTGATGACCTTGTCCAACAGTGGAATTAGGGGGAAAAGCGTATTCATATGTCCCTGACCAGTTTATCAAAAGGGAGTTGCAAACAGATCCACTGTTGGCGTACCCCCACTTCTGAAAAATCTTTTGTACCACTCTCTGATTAAGCTCCCATTCGTGTAAGTATGAGCCCTGCGTGCTCAGTCTGTCCACCTCAACATTGTCCTTCCCTGAGAGATGTATCACTTGAATCTCCATGTTTCTTTGTATTGCCCATTTCCAGAGTTGCTGAGCTATCCTTGAGGTGTGGAGATTTAGTACCTCCTGGTTTGCTGATGTAAAACATTGTCGAATTGCCTGTTTGAATCAATATTGTCTTTCCCAGAAGATATTTTTGGAAAGCTTTTAAAGCCAGAAAAACTGTCCTTAGTTCCAGGATGTTAATGAATTGTACAACATCCTGATCCCTCCAGATTCTTAATATTTTCAGGGATCCCATGTGTGCTCCCGATCCTATATGCGTGGCATCTGTGGTTATCGTCACAGATGGAGTTGGTTGCAGAAATGGTCTTCCTTGTGTAATATTTTCCCTGTTCCACCACACAATATCCTCCTGTACCTTCTGCTCAACAGCCACTAGATCTTCCCAACTCTCTGTTGCTTGTGACCACTAATTTTGAAGCCACTCCTGGAGTGGTCTCATATGAAGTTTCACATGTGTGATTAGGGAATGCAAGATACTATCTATCCCTATAGTTCCCCACTGTCCTCCCTTGCCCCTTCTGCTAAAGGAGAGTCTCTCCCAGAAGGGATGGTTTTCTTTTCTCGTTGGAGAATGCTTTCTCTTGAACTGAATTTAACCTTGCTCTCAAGAAAATCTTTTCCTGTTCTGGTGAGGATATTTAGTGAAGAACATAGTGTGTACAGAGTCTTCATCACTATTTGAGTGTCCTGTTTGGGTTAGTAAACTCATACCAAAGATGCAATCATCGATGTACTGATATAATGTATACCACTTCTTCTGAGATGTGCCGCCGTCAATGCTGCAAGACATTTTGTGAACACTCTTGGTGCTGATTTTATTCTGAATGCTAGCACTCTGAATTAACAACGTTTTCCATTTACCACAAACCTTAAGTATCTCATGTGTTTTGCATTCATTGGAATGTGCAACTAGGCATCCTTTTTGCAACTGTGGAATGACTGACTAAAGATGTCAATTTAAATTTTTGAGTTTTTATGAACTTGTTGATGACACTCGTATCTAGGATCGGACGCAAGGAACCGTCTACGTTTGGAATAAGGTTGAGTAATTTCGCTTGTTGGGTTCTTGTTTTGGGATCTGTGCTATTGCTTGTTTGTCTAGTAACTCTTTGATCTCCTTGAGAAGTCGATCTGTTTCCTTCTTGGAATGGAACTTTTTCTGTGGTCCTCTTGTTGACGAGAATTTGCTTAGTTTGATACAATACCCAAACTGAATTGTGTTAGTACCCATTTGTCTGAAGTTATCTTCCTCCACCACTGGAGACAGTTATTCAATCTTCTACTGACTGATGTGCTGTGGTGGAAACTTGACTGTTTGGTGTTATCTCTCACTGATTGTATTTGTGAGGGTGTTGTAAATACTGTGCAGTCACTTATTTGAGGGCGTTGAGCCACCTATGGCTGGGTGACCTCTCCCTTTGGCTCTTCTTCAAAATAAATGTAGTCTGTGCTGCTGGTACTGCCAGCTTCGCTGTGCTGTAGCAATTTCAGTGGCATTGTGGAAACCTTGAAGCGAACTGCCAGACTGGAAGCTACTTCTGGAGACTTGTCATCCTGCAGGAAATTACCCCCTTCTTACTCCTCCACGAAACTGCAATGCATCCAGGAATTTAGAGGTTTTGTTGTCTTAAGTTGGTTGAGACTTTCATCCACAGATTTTCCAAACAAAATATTGTCCATTAAATGGAGTGTTTATGATGTTAGCTTGCATTTCAGGCTTGAACCGTGAAATTCTCAGCCAAGAATGGCACCTTAGACTGACCCCCATCATCATTTGGTAACTAGACATATCTGCTGCATCCCGGGCAGATTCCAACCATGTTTGTGCTATGTTGTTCCAGTTTTCTGCCAGATGTGCTGCCCTTTTCTTATACTTCTCTGGGAGAGGTTTCATCAGTTATGCCATCTCCTACCAATGCTGATAAGCGTGCCTATTGAGTAATGCTTTTGAATTTTCAATATGCCACTGGGTTGCAGCACTCTGGTCAATCCGTCGACTTATAAGCTCCATCCTTTTACACTCCTTATCTAGAGGTGGACCGAGGTTGGGGGATGTTAGATCTTCCTTGTCATGTTATTATGGAGTCTGCCAGTACAGTACCTTTAAATGTACACAGGCTCTTTTGAAGAGTACTCATATTTCTTCTCTGCCCTTGGTGTGACTGCTCTGCAAGTGGCTGGTTCTTTAAAGGCTTCCCTGCTTGATAGAGTATGCTTGGACGCATGGGCAGAAACTGGCTTTTTGCCTGACTTGGCAGCAATGTTTCTAAGAGAAAGCATGACTGGAGGTTAATCTTCTTCAAGCTGAACTTTAAACTTGTCATCTGCATTTTCAATCACTAAACTGCACATTCCAATATCATCGGAGGGTGAGGGGGTTTTGATGGGTAAGCCTTCACTCCCTCCTTGTGCAAGTCCCCTTCCAAATCTTACCATTGAGATTCAATGTATTCACCTTCGGCTGAAGCCTGATACATTGCTTGTTCATCTTTCTCCTCATAAAAAAGTTTTTCCTCCTCCTTTTGTGGCTCTGGTGTGAGTGGACGCTGAATTTCTTCGAGTTCTACCTCTGAGGTGTCATTTGTTGTCAAAGTCTTCCGTGGGACCCCAAATCTCTGCAGATGGACATCGAATGCCTTTTTGTTTTAGAGAAGTGCAGCCATTTTGGCTTCAAATCTTTTCATTTTTTTCTTGATTTCGACAGCCCGCTCTCCCGGGTTGGGTGTAGAGTTTCCTTTTTAACACAACGCCTCAGACAGCGAGCTTTAACATTCCCCTCGTGAATTTTTGCCCTTTGACGATGATGGGCCTTTCGGCCTTTCGTCCTTTGACTAAGCAGTTTTTTTCTGAGTTTTTTCCCCCACTGAAAACTACCTCGAGGGCTCAGTGACACTCTTTTCATGGGATGTGCCTGCTGATGGCAAGCATTATGATTCTGAGGCTCCCTTTTGTGCCTGCAAGTCTGTTCTTATCGACTTTAGTGTCTTAGCGGAGGTTAAAGGCTTTCTTAACTCTAATTTTCAGCTCTTCTTCGGCGCTTCTTCTTCGAACTCGATCTCCCGATCACCGTCCAAAGTTTCTCCCTCTGCTCCCCCTGTCTCCTTAGTCTCTCCAAACACAGAGCAGGCATTGACATCTTCTCTCCAGTGCTCGATTGAAAGACAGATTACACATATGATGTTTATCCTTCTGGGTGTATTTATGATGGCAATTCTTGCAAAATTGGAAAAGTGTCTTTTCGATTTCTCTGAACAGGCCCCCCCCCCCCCCCCAAAAAACAGGCATTCTCTGCAATCCATTGAGTTAAAGAAACTAATCTGCGATCTATCTTACATTCATCCTTCGGCCGTTCTCGGTTGATGATATTCTTTTTCTTTGACTAAGTACTTTGAATTTAACTCAAATCTTTTAAACTTTTTCCCTAGTGTTGAAGATGTCTCTGCAAACATCTACACTCAATGGCAGAAATTAAGAATCTGAAGATGGCGACCCAAAATGGGAATATCCGGAGAAGTACGATGACGTCACAAGGTAACACCACTTACAGGGTCCGTCGACACCCACCAACAAAAGTAGTAAAAGACGACAGACTAAAAAATTGGTGATATAGTGAAATATTCCAGACCCAACCAGTACATGGTTGAATAATGTATAGCATGTGAATGCAGAAAAAAAATCATGCTGCAAAAACAAGTATGCCACCAGGTTTGGCAGCTACTACGTACTCAGCCTACTGCAAGACTTGAAAGTTTAAGTGAGTAGTTTGGACTGTTACTGATGGGGAGCAAATAATGACTTCAGAAGCATTACGTTTCGTTAGGTAGTAAGCTACTCTTAATTGTTCTTCTCCTCCCTCACCTTGGCGAAGAACTGCATCTGCAAGCATTGATGACTGTAGGAAAGTGTCCGCTCTACATCGTCACCCCCATACTTTTTTCTCTAATGCTGATAGTTACGAAAGTGCTAACCAGGCCCCAGTGCCAGTGCTCTCTCCCTAAATATGATTCATGTGAATTGGTAACCCCAATTGTCAAGGACGCTAACCCCCCCTTATAAGTCGCTGGTAAGTGGTACCCAGCGTATGGGAGTTAAAGTAGTCATCAGGACCTGAAGCACTGATGCCACCCTGAGTGGCCCATGGAAACAGATGACAGCAGTCCTGCCACTGTGGACTGCATGAGCAGTGCAAACTGCTTAAACGCGACTGCCCTTACCACGTGTGGCAAGGTCAAAGCACTATTTTTAAAATAGGACAGTCACCCTAAAGTAGGCCTCCTGAGGCCAGGAGACTGGGTTCCTTATATTAAAGGTGTGGACATATAAGTGCAGGTTTATATGTCCCTACAGTAGCCATTTTCCATTAAGGGCTACTGTAAATTTTCAGGGGGCCATAGGCTAACATGGGCTGGCACCTGGGCATCCCAATGTTGCCAGCTCTGTTATAGTCCCACTGAAAAGTGTCATGTTTGGTACCAAGCAACTTGACTCATCAAATCCAACTTTTTCCAAAAGTAGGATGTAATGTGGCATGCACCTGAGGTAGCTGTCTTATAGGTTGCCCACCTGGGTATCCCAGCCTTTCCACTGCCCTGGCTGGCAGCCTTCAACTGCTGCTAAGACAGGAACCTAACCCTTACCCAGGAGGTGTGAACACTCAAGGGAGTCAGAAAAAACCTCTGCCTGAGCAGGAGGTATCACCTTCCTCACTGACAGGATAGCTAGTGAAGTGGATCATCAAGGTGGTGAACTTAAAAAGCTCACTCAGCCTCTGATATGTAAGCAGATTACCTCCCAGAGGAGGACAAAACCTGTCCCAGGCACATTTTCACAAGCTAGGCAGATATATTAGGTCGTCAGAAGGCTAGCCACACCCCTAGGGCAGGCTGCCTGGACAGCCGAGGAAGATTTCTGGCATTTTCTAAAGCAGTAGAATAGAGTATTCTGGGAAGAAAGGGTGGCACACTCCCCCAAATGTGGTCACCTCGGGGGTTAGTTAGCCGCTGGGGATAGTAGCCCATTGGCTAATTGCACCCACACCCTCAATGGCCCTGAATCCAGGAGCTAAGGTGCATCCCTGGCACAAGAACCTCAGATCTGCTTGAATCGGGCTACCACTACCTTTGTTAGAAATTGTGCCTCGAGGGACTCCTACAGCAGCTTCAATCCGCCACCTCAGTCACCCAGTCAGAGATTAACATGCCCTTCCTCACCAACATTGTCCAAGAAGCTAAACCAGCACACGTGGCTCCCATATTCACCACCAGAGACCACCAGGACAACTCTGCACTCGGGCCCTACAAGCCATATAAAATTCAACTTACTCTCGGAGCCTGGTCCTGGCACAGGCATGTTCTCTTTTAGTCTATGCAAAATGTCTTTAGCTCTGATTCACGTCTCTTGAAAAGAAATCACAATCTATTTAAATCAATGATCTTGATGTAACTTCGGTCTCTGATCCTTGTTTTGGATGAAAAAATAAAGGAGCACATGCTGGCCACTGGCTGACCTAATTCAAGCATTACACATTGATTTTTGTTGCGCCTGGGAAGCTTCGTAGTGATCCGTCTACTAGGGTGCAGAGAAAAGGAGAACCAGTGTGTGTGTGTACATACACACACACTTATAAATACACACATGGGTTGTTTTAGGTCCAACAGGATCATTTATAAGTAACTGACCTTCCTAATCCCACTCATCGCCTCCTTGCTTCTCTACCCAAGATATAACTGGTCCCAATTGCCCAAGTCATGTTCCAACGAGCCACCAGGTGGTATGGGTGTAAGAACAGTACTTGGAAAAAATGCCCTGGTTCCTCCTTGAGCCTTCTTGCTTTGTCTTATGTGGTTCTCTAACTGCAAGGTAACATAGATCAGCTCACCCAAAGGAAACAGGTCTGTTAATGCGTTTTGTTTTTAGGACTTTCCTAAAAAAGGAGAAAATGGCACAATCTGTCCAGTTGGTTCTTCTAGCCAGCGCCTTAAATCTTTGTATGTAGTCCTGAAGATCCATAGTTCCTTGGGAAGTTCCAGAAATTCACTGTAGGAATAGTACTGGTGATACTGAACAAAACAAGAAGGACGAACACCCACTGGAGCCGGAAGCAGCAGGCACAACACGTATCAGCTGAACCCGTTCACCGCTGTGAAGACAAGGCTGTAGGCGTCAGAATAAAAGGTTAAGTTCCTAACAACAGTTCACTAAATGCTTCAGCTGCACATTTGCAATCTATGCTTGTTCACCATGTTTGGGAGAACTCTTTTGAATGTTTTGCGTTTTGGGAGGCATGTCCATTATCATTGCAGCCACACATCTCTGGCTACCCGCACTCATTTTCCAGAAAGGGTCCAAATTGTTCCTCATAAGACTATAAGCCACAGCAAGAAAGAAAAAAACGGAAAGGAGGAGGAAGAAAAAGATGGAAAAACTATGACAAAGGGACAAAGCAGGTAAGAAAAAGAACCTTCAAGAGTGAGACAAAGGGGCAAGAAGTGTATGGTGGTAGATAAAAGGCATTCGGTGGAATCACAACTATGCAACTCCAACATATGGCAGCGCCAGACATGAGTTTCTGAGCCATTTTGGAGCATAAAAATATAATATTCTTCAGTTAATTTGGAGCACAGATTGGCTGAACATTTAAAGACATCATAAGGCACTGCAAAATGTTTTAAATTTACATATTTTTGGCCACTTGCAAAACAACCCGATTCATGGCTTCTGACATATATAAGTAAACTGGCAGAGGGGTTACAGGCGCATAAGAAATATTCTCTTCTGGTTGATAATGATGGCCACATTGACTTTCCACTTCAGAAACACTTTGGCCTAATCAGAAACTATCTGCAATGTAACGACTGACCCCGCCATGAATGCTAGACTTAGAAGACTCTTCAAGCGCTTTAGGGGCCGAGAAAATTAGAACATGTGAAATACTTTTTTATCAATTTTATTTTTTCACAAATCTGAAGTCGAAGTAACTACTCTCAAACTTATTATCTATGGATTTTGCATGCAGCTTCATAACTTTGCTAAAACTTTTGTGCCTGACCGTTCCAGATCTGTTTTTACTCTTCATGCAAGTTTGTGTACGCAAATGAAAAAACACACCCCTCCATCAAATTCACAAACTCTGGCAAATAATGCAGATGCTCTGGCCGACACCACTGCAAAGTGGCTCAACATTAGTTCCCAACACTGTGTTCACGGTGTGTATTTGGTGAACTGGTCTGGCGCTAATATTCATGATGTTTTTTGTCTGGGAAATATGGAACAACTGACCTAGCAACTGTGGCCCACATTTGAAGCACTTTTCCATCAAACGTGAACACTGGCAGCATATGCTGTGGTGTGTTATGGAGGTGCAGGCAGAAACGTGGGCACAGGTACGTTTTAGATGGATCACGAGGTGGGGTCAATAGGTACAGATACCTGACGAAGAGGGTCAGATAGGTTATGCTGGAGCTAGTGTGGCTCACAAGACCACTGGCGAGAAGAACGTCGGCAAAAAGTGATGATGAAAGTAGGCAGGGACGAACTGAGTCTACTACGGCTCCTGGATGTTGGCCTGAAGCACAGGAATGGTCTGTAGAAGCTTTTCCTGCTCTGAGGGAACGTAATGTATCACTGATACAGATATGCCTAGATATCCCTGATCTCTGCCACCCCCCCCCCCCACCCGCTGCCGCATCAACCAAGAGGAACTGCTCCCAGCAACTACAGCTGATGCAACATGGTTCGCGCTTGCCACTGCTTCTAGCTCTGCCAGGTCCCTAACTCTTTGCCTTTCTCTCCCCTCTGGTTTGCTCTCTGCTTTTCAGTGCCTTGCTTTCTGCTTGTTCAGTGCCCGACTTTCCGCTTTTTTCAGTGCCTCCTCTGCTCTGCTGTTTTTATCCTCTTGTCACCCTCTGCTTTTACAGTGTCTTTCTTTCTGCTTTTATCAGTGCCTCCTCGTTTATCTGCTGTTACATTTCATCTCTCCTAGTCTCCTTCTGCTTTTTTGTTCCTCCTCTTTTCCTGCAGTGATATCTCTTGTTGTTCTACTTTTTCCTTCTCTGCCGCGGGCCCATTTTTCCCCTGGTGCCACCTCCTCCTCAACCCTGCCCCCACACCTCTTACCGCATGCTCCCACCCAGTTTTCCCACCCTCTGCCAGGCCCCTCACTCCTCCCAGGGCTGTGCGTCCACACCGAACGTGCACCAAAGACAAGCCTGTCTGCACCTGTCCGCCTCTAGACAACGCTCACCCGGTATCACCAAGGTATCACCAAGGACCCTTCCCGTGCCACCAGTGCCTCTTCTCCTGCACAACCACCCCCACCACACTCAACTCACAACACCCCACCAACCACATAACTCGCCTCCAATGCGCCCTACACAACATCCGATCCCTCAGAAAATCTGGGACACCATAACCACCCTCGGACTGATGTCACTCAAACCTGGCTCTCCACCACTTCCGCCCCGACATCCCCACCGCAACCTCCCCCCGGGTTCCAGGATGAACCATCGAGACCACATGGGACAGAAAAGGAGAAGACATCCCCATAATCCACGAAGACTCCATCAAACACACCACCTCGGACGACGCTACCTCCCACGTCATGGAACACCTCAATTTCATGATCACACCGGACACCAAATCCACCAAAGTAGAACCCTCACATACAGACCTCAAGGGGCCCGGACACAAATACTGTAGCACCATCCAGGACCTTATCGCACCCCTCACGTCCAACCACTACATCCTACTGGGGGACCTAAACTTTCACATAGAAGGCCCGGACGATGCCAACACCACCCCACTCCTTGACCCTGCGTCCCTTGGCAACAGTCCAGCCCGCACTGCCAGACACGGTGAATGGCGGCTTGACTCTGCTGCTCTACCCACCACGGTTTGCAATCCAACGATTATGTGGTCATCAGGTTACCTCGTGTGACGCAAACAATAGACCCAGGTTTTGGAAAAACCAGGTGCATCCAGGAATTCCATTTACAACCGTAAACGACGGCGTCCACTGGCACTATTCCGTCCCAGTGCCTAATTCTCTGGAGTGGCCCCTCGCCAAAAAACAAAATGTCCGACAGGTCCAGGTGAAACCAAACAACGATCCTCTGACGTGACAAGCCCCGGACTCCTGCTCCCTTTGAAGGTCACCTAGGGTCTGCCTACTAGGCTATCATGTTTATCTACTTTGGTGCTTAAATCTGACTTCTGAAGCCCTAAGGTTCTTACTCCATTCTGCCAGAGACTAAGATGGCTGAAAAAGAAATAAAATAAAAAGCCACAAGTGGTCCAAAGCGGAACCCCCCCGTTACCTGATTTGCCTAACAATGGGAACGGACATAATTAACACCATGGACATGATCCTAAAAAAAACTTGCTGAAATACAAGACCTGGCTAAATCCACCAAGGCAAACACAGATATGATGCAACAAGAACTTTTTGCGATTAGAGCAGATATCAACCCTATTAACGCTAAAGTGACAGATGCAGAAGCACACTGGAAGGATACAACTGCTATCTCAAGCAAAGATGTCCAAAAACTACAAGTCTCAACCAAAACCTTACAAAGAGACATGCCTGAACTGGAACTTGCACAGCCTTTTTGGAGAGATGGATCCCACAAGTGATCCCACAATTGACGGACATACCATTTAAAAAAGACTGAGCTAGAAAGGGCACAGTCCCCTTGTTCAAACCAGTCAACAGGAACAACATGTGCCAGATTGTGTTTTGTCCTAAGATACCAGCACAGGAGCTAATTTTAAATCATATGCACAAAAATAATCACATTATGTGGAACAGTCACAAAATATTCATCTTGTAAGACCACTCCAAGCCAACAGTAGAAGTCATAAAAAAGGCTTTCTAGCTCTTTGACCTAGACTTTAAAAAAAAAAATCAAAAAAATCTTTAGTTCTCCTTGACTGGCCACGAAGTCTATGCTGATGGGAAACACGACACTGTCACTCAACGCAGAGATCTGCAAACTTTCTTTGACGAAAGTGAAGACATTAAATGTCTTCCAATAAGTCGAAGTCATGAAACTTTTCCAACGTCACTTTTACTTATATCTACAAGATATGCTATACTCCTTAGCAGGTGTGAGCTTACGCTCCTCTTGCTGACACAACAAATAAGTTTCTTTGTGACTGACAATTTACGTTTCATGGAGGTGTTAATAACACATTACAGGATTTTTTTCTACTGATTGTTAGCTGTTTTACATGAATGGCACCTGCTTTACATGCATTTTGATACGGTTTCTCTGCACAAATGTTTCATTGCTATTGGCTTGAGATATGCCTGGTCCTGCTACACTTATATATTTACCTTACGCCGGCCAGGTTATCCCCAGTACTCATCTGCCTCATCGTGACATTCTCACATTATCCCTAAGTCACCTCATGCCCACCTGTTAACAGTCCTCAGTGGCACGTTCTACCTTTGACACCAGGCACCAGTTATTAAAACAAACTAAAGAACCAAACCCCTACCCACCAGGATACCCTTCATTGTTCAGAAACCAAGACATCATACAAGTCTCTATGTACATACCACTGTTGGCCTTAGTTGTTGATTTTCACTTAAATGCCACATTCATGTTCATTATTATTCAATTCCCTGTTGCAGCCAGCTGCTTAGCAGTGCCAGCCTTTGGGAGGTGTGAACTGTGCGGTCACACAGGGCCTGCAACATAGGGGGCTCCGAAGAGGTCTTAGAAAATTTCACAGAAATTTGTCATTTACATCAGAATGCCCTGCCCCACAGTGCAGGTGCTCTCGTCAGCCAGCGCTCCCAGCTGAAGAAGAGCTGGGAGCAGTCAGATATGGAGGCAACAAAAGAGCAACGGGGCGAGAAGGCGGTGCGAGCGCCTCAAAAGTGCTGTAAACTGACACGTCCCACAAATAGTGGGAGGCTTTTCATGATTTCTGTAAGCACTGGATTTGCCACTGCTAGCTCAGAGATCGTAGAACAGTAGCAGATAACATAAGGGCACAGTGCCTCCGTGGACTACTATGGAATGTGCACTGCATGTAACGTCATTGTCGTAATCTGCTGCACCGCAAGAATGTTGTCAGCCTCCGCTACATTGGTCTGTGTGAGTTTTCTAAAGTGCACAGCAGGAAAAATGTAACTGTGTGTGTGGTACATTGTGTATGGCACCCTGCTCCCGGTCAGAGCGATTTATGAATGCATTTCTCAGCTCATTCATAGCCAGTAAGCACACTTCATTTCCCCATTATCTGCAACGCGAGTGGTTCAAGCATCTTGTTTCGACGTGTGTCAGGGATGGATGCAGATCTTGTTGTTTTAATTTGTATCCTGGGATGCAGCTCATTTTAAAGCGCAGGCTGCAAGTGGTCATTTGTTTTCTGCCTTAGATTCAGAGATCATGCTGTCGAATGTGGTGTAGGATCTATCATCCTCTGTTGCAGAGCACCGTAGTTCAAGTCCTGCCACCTTTCAAATGTGTTTTCAATGTACTGTAGACTGCTCGGTAGAACTCACTATGGCTTCCCTTTTTGTGAAGAATTAGCATTATATATTATTCTATTACAGGTTCGCTTGTAAAGTTACATTTTACTTCTTATACTTGTTAACAATTTAATAAAAATAAAATTATTAGGAATGAAAAACAATTTGACTTGTGTCATGAGGGGGCCCGTACTGCATATTCTGCACAGGAACTGAAATATCCTAAGGCTGACACTGCACTTAGTCACTTGATCGGACCGTTTACTGCAATTCCGTGACGGTCAGGTTATCACCCCGCCACCATATTCTCTCTCACATTCAGTGTTAAGGGTGGGATGGGTTTCTTTCTTTTTTTGTTTGCCCTCAATTACACTCATGTATTTTTTCCTTCTACACTTGGCAAATCACTGGGCTTGACTCTCCATTTCTCTTTTTTGCTGAAACGTGATCCTTGGTGACAAATCACTTCCATCCACACCCTTATAGGGACAATAACAATTCAATTACACCCCAAAAGTCTGCTATTACGGGCACTGTGGTTATCTCTTAAGATCTGTAACTAACATGGCCAACCACACTGCGGGACCAATTTGCTTCCGTCGCTGATATGCTACATAACGGTATACATATTCCTACAATATGACTAACAACCATCTTGATGATAATCTAAAATTGATCTCCCTAAATATTAAGGGACTCAGTCATCCAGTTAAGCACAAGAAAATTGAGAACTATCTTTATAAACTTAAAGCTGATATAATCCTGCCAAAGAGAAATGTTATAATTTAAACAGAACTGGATTATTAAGACCCTTTGTTCCCCAGCCACCAACAAGAAGGCTAGGTGATAACGCTGACTGCCAAAAACTCTGGTTAATTTGTGGATTCCCACACAGCAGATAATGAAGGAAGATGGATCCTAAAAAAAACTCTCCAAAAACACAAAAACCTTCCATGTCCTCAACGTATATGGCTCAAACGCAAACAATCTAGAATTCTGGGACTCCCCGTTTACTACTTTAACCAAATTCCTGTTAATGGTTTAATTATCATGGGCGGGGACCTTAATCTCCCCATGGATGTCACTCTTGATAAGTAATCCAAAACCTCTTTAAAGCCTTCTAAACCTCACAAGTCGCTTCTTAAACTATGGTGAAGATTTAATCTACATGACACTTGGAGACTGCAAGGGATTACACCTTTTTCGCCCGCTCTTTATACTAAACAAAATATTGGCTCCTGCATAGGACATTTTGGACTCTCTTGTCTTCAAAAGATGCCTCTTATAGAGGACTCAAGTGTTGGAATAAAGCCAATTGTGACTATTTTTACTGTAGCACTGCTTCCAATTCCTGAGACAGAGTATTTTATTTTATCCGGTCCCTATTTGGGATCCATCTGAGATGTTATTTTATCTCACAAATCCAAGGCTTCCTTGATCCACAGAAGTCACCCAATGATAGTCTTTTGACAAACATAATAATGACTGCACCCTGTAAATCTGTCCTTGCTAACTGGAAAAACACTGCTGCCACCTCTTTTAATCCCTGGCTGAACTGGGTCTCTTACTTAAGGGGTGCCGGTAACATTCTCCAAAAACACCCCCTGGAAACCACAGTCCAGATCGGTTTGGAAGTCGTTCGACAACTACTTTAGCAATACCAAACATCCATGAGTACCTTAACGCAACATGCCATAGTCATAGACCTTATTTACCACAATATCCTCTGTTGTCAGTCGCCAGACTGCTGCCTTCCCGAAAACTTGTGCGTTGCCACTTCTAATTACAGGATTGCCACACCTACTTCTACAATATCTTGACTCTTTATTTTTGTATTCTTATGTTTTACTTCACATTCAGGATTTGTTGGTTTGCTTGATGATTTGTTTTCCCTTTGCTTCCCTTACAATGTGTTTCATGTTTTTGTACAAGAGAATAGTACACTTTACCTGTCTATTCCAACATGTGATTTGCATTGGTGTATAATGCAACTTTTCATTTTGTCTTCCACCATTAAAACCAATAAATTATTTTGAAATGAAAAAAAGATGAGGGAAGGAGCTGAGGAAGGGCAGAATATCAGGATGTTTTTGGCAATGCCTTTGCTGATTTAATTATTTCACATCTGGGGGGTAGTGCCAAAGAAGGACAAGGTTGAGGATCAGATGAGAAGGACAAGGGTGAGGATCAGATGATAGATCACCTATCCTGGCTCGAGGGAACATCTGTGAATTATTACGTTGCAGAATAAGTTATCACAATGACTTGTGCATCCATTGACAATGCCATCAGGTTGGTGAGGTATGGGGAACATGTGTTGAGCTGGCAGAGAGCTGTTGCCAGTTAACCCAGCAGACTTTGCTCTTTTTACAGAAGCAGTTTGGAGGGACAATCTTTGTGGATAAGGTACTGCCAGACACTTGTGCGATTTCTTGCTCTATTTGAAACTTTTAATACTTTGTTGCAGTGGGCTATTACGGGAGGCAATGGGTATAAATTAGCATGTTTCTATTTGGATAATTTTCAGTTTGTAAAAAAAGGAAAGAGACAGAGGACTGTGGAAGAGCTTGGAGGTATTTAAACATTTGACACAGGACTCAGGTGTACTGCTAGCCCCATAAAATATGGAAGGTCCAACCACAAGTTTGACATTCATTGGCAATCAACTGGACATTAAACCGCGTGGCTTCCAGTTAGCAAAGTGCAAAAAAATCACAACTGACTGTACAGTGTGATCGGATTAAAGACTGAACGCAGGTTGGTTCAGAAACTTCTAGGCTACCTGACTTTTTTTTTTTTTTTTTAATTGTTTATTTAGAACACACTGCGGGTTACATGTTTGCAACATAAAAGAAGAGAAACAAAAATAAAAAAAAGTCGTAAATACATCAATGTTGTCATACAGGGGAAACATGCATTCTAATCTAAATCAATAGTCATAGTTTCTGCTTTTAAAGATCTCATATAAGATTACTTATTTAATTAACATATTCTCGAGGCCCCGAGAGCCATGCAGAAAGGGGTGCCCAAACTCTGGTGAGTCTTTTACCGGCCGCTGCTCCTTTTAGTTCATACAGGCTATTCTCCAAGTGATACATAGATAAAAGTCGTGAAAACCATTGATTAAATCGTGGGGGGTCTACATCACGCCACAGAGCTGCTATGCAGCTGCGAAATACCGACATTGCTATGAACAGAAAATATCTATCTCTACTATTACAGACTGCATGATCAACTCCCAGCAAAACCATTTGAGGTGTCAGACAGATAGTCTGTTTCAAGATTTTCTTCAATATATCGGATATCCCGGTAATCAGACTTTCCAGTTTTACACATTGAAAAAACATATGACAGAGATCTGCATTCGGGCAACCACATCGTGGACACATGATTCCCATCGTTTTACCCCAGCTCTCAATCTTAGCAGGTGTAGAATATAAATTATACAATACCATAAAATGTTGAGCTTGCGGGCTCGCAGACAATAAAACAGTCCGTGCCATTTCCATAGATTCACAAACCTCTATCTCTTTAGCTCCAACCCATCCTTCCCATTTTTTAACAAGTAAAACCCGGTCGTCCAATATAGCATTTAAAAGCAGCGGATACAGGTTTTTAATGCCGCAGCTAGTGGGGTGTCGTGAAACTTCCATTAATTTAATCTTGTCTATGTGCCAACCTTGGGTCATACTAGTTAGTAGAAAAGCTCTAATCTGTAAAAATTTTAAAAAGTCTGTTTTTTCCAGCGCAAAATCCACACTCAGTTCCTCAAATGATTTGAAGTGGCTGCCAGAATGAAAAAGGTCCCGTCTTTATGAATACCCCGGGTTACTCCACCTCAAACAATAGTGGTCTTTAAATATCGCCGGAAACGTGGGAGTATTCCACAAGGGAGTGTAGTAGCAGATTCGTCCTATACCTATCTTGCGCTTAACCTGGGTCCATGCCTTAAATGCAGCATAAATTACCTTAAATTTAACCTTTTTGTAGTAGCTGGGTTCCAGAATCCGCAGAAAGACTGCATCTGCTTCTTTGCCCAAAATCAGGGTATATATCGAAGGGAGAGCATCTTGCCCGGATCTATCTGTGACAAAGTGTCTGTGCATACTGAAGCACTGCTGCTAGATAATAAAGTTTAAAGTTGGGAAGTGCCCACCCCCCTTTCTCTCTAGGAAGAGTCATAGTGGAAAGCCCGGCGCGGCTTTGTATAGGACCAAATGAAGCTATTAACCAATCCCTCTATTAGTTTGAACCAGTCTTGCCCAATCTCTAGGGGGATTGTTCTAAAGAGATAGAGTATTTTGGGTAGAAAGACAATTTTTATCACGTTGCAACGTCCCATAAGTGACAAATGTAGATTGTTAATGCGAGCGAGATCTTTCCTAGTCTTTGTTAAAATCGGGCCCATGTTTATTTTCACAACTTCGTCAAGGTTTACTGTGAGTTTAACACCTAAATATTGTACCTGTGTCAGCACCCGCTCATCCTTAAAATCTATTGAGTCGTTCACCAACATTTGGCATTTACTTTTGTTCAGCAAGTAGCCAGATCTTTTCCCAAACTGCAGGGCTTCCTGCTCTATTTCCAATATAGCAGTCCTGGGGTCCGTGGTCACCACCGCAATATCATCTGCATATGCTAAAATCTTAGTACACCCTCCTTTCAATGAGACTGGAATGATCCGATCATTCCTGATCATTCTCCTGATCAAGGGGTCAATATATAGCGCAAAAAGCAGTGGTGAACACGGGCACCCTTGTCGCCTACCTCTCTGGATACTGATTGAGGTCGACTTTAGCCCGGCAACTTGTATCGTAGCCGTTGGTTTGTGGTAAAGTTGTTGAATTGCTTTAACAAACCCGGGACCGATGTTGTTTTTACGCAAGACAGACCATAAAAAGGGCCAGTGAACCCGATCGAAAGCTTTTTCCGCATCTAGCAAGATTACTGCCATGGGAAGCTTGGATGTTGCACTAACATCAAGTAGCGTGATGACTCGTCTTATATGGTCTGCCGTGCTCTTCCCCGGGATGAAGCCATGCTGCCATGGAGATACTAAACCTGAGATTACCAAACTCAGGCGACTGGCAAGTATTTTAGCATAAATTTTGGCATCACTGTTAATTAGAGAAATTGGGCGATATGAGCCAGGCTGCGTGGGTTCCTTATCCTTTTTCAAAAAGACTACTATCTTAGCCTCCCCCCAGGAGGCCGGTTGAGGAGCCCCTGCTTGTACTTCAATAAATAAATTAAGCAGCTGTTTACATATCTCCACAAAAAAACTTTGTAGAAGTCCAGTGGAATTAAATCCCCCCCCGCCGCCTTCCCGCTTGCCAAGGCGCGAGTTGCTATCTCCAATTCTTCCAATGTCATAGGTACTTCTAAAGCTGCCTTATCTTCCTCTCTTAACTGATCTGATATCTCATTGCCCATAGCATTGATCCCTTCCTCTTCTTGGGGCTGTTCTTCCTGGGTATATAATTTTTGATAGAATCGTCTAAAAACTTCCATAATCTCTGGACCGTTGTGTACCATCCGCCCCTCTTCATTCACTAAACTTTTAATGTTCCCAAATACCTGCTTTTGTCTTATTCTTAAGGCCAGCTGTTGGCCCACTTTCCCGCTATACTCATAGCATTTTTGGCGATATACTAAAAATTTGGCAGCAGCCTTATCCATAAAAATCTTAGTGGCTTCTGCCTTAATGATATTCCCCTCACACAGAATGTAGCGATCTCTACTCCGCTGCGGATCACTTCCCCTAGTCGCTGATCTGCTTTAACCAGCTTTGTCTGAACTAATTTTAACTGATCCATGCGTATTTTCTCCTTTCTTAACCCATAGCTCAGGGTTTCTCCTCTGACAGCGGCTTTGAAGGTATCCCAAACTGTCTGGCAAGAAGCGGAGTCCTGATTTATCTTAAAGAATTCCGGGATCCATTCCTTCATTTTTTGGATATACCCTGGATCGGCTAATAGTGCCCTATCAAATGTCCAAGATCTAGGCTGCGGGCCCTTTCTCCCAATCTCTAAAGCCAAAACCAATGGGTTGTGGTCTGATATGATTCTAGGAAGTCTTTTGATCCTTATTTGGTTTTGTAGAAAGGCTGTCACAAAAAAGTAGTCTAATCTGACTAATTTCTTATGCGGGCAGAGAAAAAGGTGAACCCTGGGTCCTGCGGGCAACACAGCTGCCAGACGTCGATCAAGCCATGATTAATGGCCAATGATTGAAGTGCCCTAAAAACTTTATTCTTTCTACCCAGGGAGGGTGTTTGTTCCTGAATGGGTTCTTTATTATCTAAATGTATATTGAAATCTCCACACATTATGATAGGTGTTGCCTAGGTCGCAAGTTCTAAATTAAGCCAATCTAGTATCTCTGGATCATCTGTGTTGGATCCATAAATAGAACATAGAGTGAACCTTAGCCGAACATTCCAACAGAACCAGCCTGCCGAGTTTATCAGCGAATTGTTTATGTATAACCAAAGTACTGATCCGAGTTAATATCGCGACCCCTCTAGTCGTTGTGTGTTGTCGTGTAAAAAACGCTAGCTTCCAGCCATAAAACTCCATTAGTTGCTTTTGTGTAACTGGGATATGTGTTTCCTGCATACAAATAATATCGACATTCCATGACTTGAAAACCTCTCCTACAAGCTGCCGTTTTTTGTTATTATTGAGCCCACAAACATTCACTGTGGCAATGCGTATTTCACTTAACTGTCCTATTTTCATGGATGTTGGTCCTTCTGGCTCCCCTGTATACCCCATTCAAATTTGCTGCTTTCACACCCTGTCCCTTTTTCCACTGATGAGAGCTATCCCCACTCCCCCTGCTGTGTGTCCCATTATCCTTTTTGTCCCTGTGACCCCCCCACCCTCCTTTAACCCACCCCCCAACCCTTACCCCTACAAATGGAAATCGCCAGGCTCCTGAGCCTGTAAGATGGTATTTGCCAGTCCCGCTCCCGTTAGCCCACCCATACGTAAAAAAAAAAAAAAACCTTCACACATCTATTACCAATCCTTACCCGCGGCCCCTCTTCTTCACCCTCCCGATCGAAACCCTTGACCAATAAACAATTCAAAGAGAAAAAGAAAAGAAAAGGCCAAAAAGAGATACATGAGAAGAAAAAAAAAAGAAAAAAAAATATGGGAGAGTAGAGAGCGGAGTGCGGGGGGAGTTTACCTACCCCCCAATCAGTATCGCATACATTTATATATAAACGGATATTTACGGCAAACCCTCCCCCCCTTCTCCCGTACCCCCTGCCCTTGACCAGTTTTCAGTTGCTGTACATATTCTCCTGCTTGAATTTCTGAGAGAAAAAATCTTATAGTTGTTTTATAGACAACTTTTAGACGTGCAGGGCTTAACAAGTAGGCTTCCGCCCCCAACTCTTGGAATTGAGCAATCATCTGCCGGAGTCACCACCGTCTCTCTACAGTGGCATGTGAAAAGTCTGGCCTACTAAAGAATGATACACCCTCCACCATCACCTTTGAATTGGGGCAAGCTTTTTCGAACACAGCCTGTCTCAGTAAAAAATTACCAAAATACACTAATAGCCCGTGGATAGCTCTGGTCTCTACCGGCAGAGGTCAAGGCTTGTTTTTTCCTCATTAGCGGAAAACGTTGTGCTCTGTGAATCTCCTTTTCCCAATCCCACCCAATCAGGTCTGGGAATGCTTTCTTAAAAAGTAAAGCTATGTAGGCCCTGGTATCCTGCCCCTCAAGGTCCTCTGCTATACCCAAAATCCTCAAGTTATTCCGCCGCTGGCGGTTTTCCGCATCTTCCAGTTTCCATCGAATATCCGAGATCTGCTGTCCTTGTGTCGTCGTCTGTGCTGTTGCTGCTTTCACTTCGATTTCCAGCTCCTCAGTTCGAGTCTCCATGGTGGCGATGCGTGCACCAATGTCCTGGCAAGATTTGGCCACTTTTTTAATGGATAATTGTAACTGTCTGTTTGCTGCTTTCGTTTTCCTGCTCTCCCTCTGTGCCGGTTCATGATTCTGAACCATTGTCCTGTAGATAAGATCCAACGAGGGAGGCTCTGAAGGGCCACCCATGGAAGGGGGCACTAGAGTACTGCAGGCCGAATCACTTTTCGAAAAAGCCTGTTGGGTGGCCGTATAGTCCCACTGCATTTCACCATCCTCCTCTTGAGGCTTAAGCGGGTCTCTCCTGAGCTTGGCCCCTGAACTACTCCTAACATCAGTTTGCTCAGCTGATTTTCTTCTACATGTTGAGTAATTGGATACCCAGATACTTGCTGCAGAGCTACTCTCAATATCTGAGTCTGTTAAAGGGATTTCTTCGTCTAAGTCTGAGTCTCTAGACAGATCGGAGAGAGAAAAAAAAAAGTTTTCTGCTGTATCTAATGGCCCCTGATCAATGTTTGCTGGTTTCGCCTCTTTCCCCCTCTGGACTGGAGCTGGGGGGGTAGTCTCATATGTCGTTGGGGACTTGGCCATACCCTCAGCTTGTTGCGAGTTTAACTTGTAGCTTAACGTACAAGGTTGTTTTTCACATTTCTCTGGATTAGATTTCTGAGGCCCCTGATTTGAATCTTTGAGTTCCTGCTCAGATAATTTCTCACACCCCATTGGGGGGGGGCACCACCTCCCCGCTCTTTCCTGGACTTGTACTATCAGTCTCTCGACTGGGTGGCTCCCTTCCCCCTGCATTGCATATAGGAGTGAGTACTTCAAGAGATGTAGATGCAACAGGTACCTGCTCATCATTGACTCCTGGCACGTTAGATTGCGAATCACATACAGCCTTTTCCGTGGACATTTGCTTAAGCCGCATCACGCTAGTAAACATTGTTGGAACAGAGTACCTGGTGTCTTTTTCCATGTTGGTTGTTTTATGCAGGCCCCCTTTCACTTGAGGATTGCTGTGCTCCTTCAATCCGGGGACCGGTAGCTTTTTGTCCTTTCTGGTTCCTCCTGGATCTTGGTTCTGCCGTGCCCGTAAGGAGCGAGGGGTCCTGCTTAACTTCGGCACCATCAGGGCATCCCACACACCCCACAAGCCAGCCAATGTTGCCAAAAAACGTCGGGGATCGCGCTCGGACGAGAGGAACAGGAGCGCGGGTCTAAGGCGAGCACCACGCTCGCATCTTCTTGCGGGGCCCTCCGGTGCTTGCCGACGTGGCCCCGATCCTAGCAGGGGCCGCCAGAAAGCCGTGAAGCGCCCGCAGCAGTCCGTGCTGCAGGCACACAGCGTCCGCGGCTTTCACGGGTGAATGGGAGCCGCGTGTGATCTGGAGGTGGGCTAGAGCGGTAGTGGCGATCAGCCGGGAAATCCGGCCGCCATCTTGGATTCCTTCCAATAGGCTACCTGACTTTTGAATGCAGAGTTTTGCGTATATCTGCTGCAATTAGGGCAGATTTATGTATTTGGATGGTGTTTCTTGGGAAGTTTATGAGAGTTTCCATTTATTTCTTGGAAGAGGACACATTGTGGCAGATGCAGTTTTTTTTTTGTTTTGTTTTTTAAGATGTGGCAGAGGCAAAGGGTTTGGTCTTCTCCTGGAATAGAGGGTGTTGTGCTGAGAAATGGCTGGAGCATTGGCTGCCCAAATGACAGAGTATTGCGTTTATGAAGTTTTTTTCCTCAGTGAGTTGCTTTGGTCTGGGGAAGGAGTTGGCTGACCGGGCAGTGATATTTAATGTGGATAATGTAACGGTTGTGCACTTGCTCAAAAGACAAGGAGCTTTTAAGTTCTGAGTTTACTAAGGAGCAACATGTTGAGGCATCTGCAGCTGAATATTGTGTTTCCTGCTAAGAATGTGACCGGAACAAACAATATTATAATCGATGCTTGATCTCATTCTCAGTGGCAGAGATTTCAGAATTTGGCACAGGGAGCAGAAGAAAGAAAGAGAGAATTGCCATTAAACATCTGGCAGTGGGGATAATGAAGGTTGTTGAGCTGGTGGAGAAATCTGTAGCTGATTCTACAAGGGAAAGTTAATGGCAAGCATGGTTAGTGTTTAGTAGGTTTCGGTGCACTAGACTTGAGGGGGTGAGAACGGCAGTGTATGAGAGACAAAGGAATTTGCTGGATTCTGATAGGAGCTTGATTAACAGGGGTTTATTGCATACTACCACAGCAAGGATACTGGTAAGGATGCTATGGTAAATTGTGGTTGAAATATAACCCGACGGAAGGGGAACTGGTGAAGAGAGTTTTAGACAGGTGGGGGTAGGGGAAAGCGGGCGACAGAAGTTATGGGAGCCTGTCACAATAGAGGTGTTGGAAAAGTTGATGGATGTTTTACCTGTTTTTTGTTACAAAGTTTTTCTTTTTACCTTAGTCATGCTATAGATATTTTTCAGTACCTTTAGGGTGTTGAAGCTGGTGGATACAAGGAGGACATGCAGCATTGTTCATAATGGAGTTTTTCTAGAAAGAGGCAGGCTGGGGATATGGTTGCAAGCATCTAAAACAGACCAAAAGAGCAGCTCTAGCTAAGGGCCAGTGGCAGAGATCGGATATATCCTGTAAAAGAATGGCAGATGTTTTCGACTTGGCTTGGAAAAAGAATAGAAGCAATAATTTGGCACAAGGATGGATAAAGAGTTACAGCATCAAGTGTCTTGGTAGTGTTGTGGTTCGGTGTGGAAGGGTTGGGTTTGGATGGGGAGCAATGTGGGACTCGTTTGTTTAGAACTAGTATGACAAGGAAGGAGATACAGCCAATTGGGAGATGGCATTCCAAGTGCTGTGAGAGATACGTGAGGAAGTGAAAGAGAGACTGTAGTCATAGGTAGAGCTTGTTTATGGTAGGAATTGTTTGTTTGTTTCTTACTTGTAGTTGCGTATGGAGACCCTGTACAGGAAGAGCAGTTACTTGGATAGTTCGACATTCTTTTGTGCACTGGGCAGCGCAGTACGCACATCAGCAAACAGTTCCTTGGACTTCACACTAGCAGGCATGAGGTTTTTGTGGAGGGAAAGAGTGGCCTGCGAAGAGGTGCATCTTGCCAAGTTTGGCTGAACTGTTTACTAATAGGGGGTTGTTCCGATATTCTGCTCATACATTTAGTGGAAAAAGACATGCTGCAGATGTCAGGTTTGACTTTGCTTAAGTACATGAAGGAGGATTTACTTTTTATTTAGAACATTTGATCGGGTATCAGCATTGTGTGGAGAGAGTTTGTTCAACAGAGGCACCAGAGAGGTGCGATAAAACATACTGCAGTGGACACGGCCCGGCGGAAGCTGAATAGGTCTATGAGGGTTTTCTGCATGCAGGCTAGTATTACGGTTTTGGTTTGTGTTAATATACGTGGAGAGCATGAATCTGTTCAGGACTGACTGGGTGCACCTATAGTGATTCTGTAAAGCGTTTTACATTATGAAGGTGCATGATTTATTGGGTAAAGTGTGGCCTGAACAGCTGTGGTGTAAAAGGTTGGAAAACTGAAAAACAACCAATAAGAGCTATTGTGGAGTAGGAAAAGAGCTTATAAGTTTTTCTTGGGTGGTCGAAGTTTTGGGAAGGTGGACAGTCAGGTGCAGGTGTATCCACCCCTCGGGGGGAGCTGGTGGAGACGGAGAAGAGAAGGTTGAAGACATGGACAAAGTAGGGTTTGTCTGAGGACAATTGGAATAGTGCAAGAGAAAGATTGGGAATACAAATGGAGGGCTGTGAATGGAAGAAGATAAGAATGAAACTGCACAGTAAGGGGATCAGAGTTGAGTAAGGTTAATATTTTGCAGTTTAAGTGAGGGAGATGTTTGGGAGTTTTTATATATATGTGAAGATTGTTTATCAAATGTATTTTTGCAAATGATGGTTTAATGATCTACAACCCCGTCCTAGTAAAGCTGTATTTTATGCCACACAGGTTTGTGCTCTATTTTTATTACACAAGTTGTTGTATTATCACTTTGCTCTGTAGGTGTTGTGTAGGGAAGGTGTGTTCGAAAAATAGAGACACAGAATGTGCAAGATAGAGTTTCTACACATATAATGAGTAACTATATATTAAGGACCGAGTTTATCTAGAAGAGGTTTGGTAACATAACCACATTAACCACCTATTATTGTAGTACTGTCATTGATTCCTTTGTACTACGTGCTCCCTGTGATTTATATATATATTTAAAACAATTGTTTATGTGCAGACAAACATTACATACACAACTGCGAAAAAACATTTCCTCATGCGAGCCAAGATTTTAGTTCATGCGAATTGTAGAGGAGCCAATGGTCCGGAAATGTGAATACAGAAGAATGCCTAGCATGGTAACACATCGATTAAAAGTAACCAGCAATTCTTCACTTGCGTCTTCTCAGTAGTTAGTCACAGATATTTATATAACAGGCCCAATGTTTAGCATTTATCTAAAGTATGTTGAACATCAGGAAATATAAATGTCTCAACTATTTACACAGAAACCTCCTTGCTAGATCACATTTCAGTCCAACTTGTACTGCTCAGGCCTTTTTCTTGTCATATAGGACTGCGAAAAACTAAGAGACGGGCATTAGTCTCTTCATATTGACAGGAACTATGGTCTATTTTGGTTATTTTTTCTCAATGCCCAATTCGAGAAAAACAGCGAAGAACCCAAATGCGCACATCAATTGGACAAATTCTAGTCTAGAAATAAAAAGACAATTCCTCCTTTGCGAACTAAAGTCAAAATATCCCAGCTCACTTCCCTTAGCTTGATATGACTGACCTGAAAGAAAGACTAACGCAGTCCACAAGTGGGTCTACCTAATGTGCCCACATTGCTATAAGCTAAAATCAGTGCATGCACTCACGCAGAGAATGTCCTGGTCCGCCGGGTAGGTATCGGGCTTGGAATAAGGTGGCCCCTCAAGGGTGAATGCGAGCGATCCCTGGGTTTGTGGTTCCCTGGCAGATGGAACTTTCCTGGTGGTGCTGGTGGTGGGAGAGACACCCGAGAGCCGTTTGCTTGGGCAGGAACATCAGTTGTTGAGTCAGTAGACATATTCGTGATTATACCTAAGACGCAAAATAGAACAGCACATCTGTTATTGTGCAAAACTTTCATCAACATGCTCTATTTTTTTTTTTTTTTAATAGACAACTCATACAAATATCTGCATTTGACCAAGAGCAGTCTAATACATAGCTCCAAGCAATTCAGATTTTCATTTCATGGCTAACCTCACGCTGGTTTTACCTAAGTAGAAAGTATCTAGATATAAATCAGAATAATTTAGTGAAAACAATACATACAATTTACAGAACTTGGAAGAAAGGGAGTGGTCTATGTTAAACGTTGTCCCTTTCGGGGTTGTCACCTGGCAGCCATTATGGCAGCGTCTTAGAAGCAGAGCTTCCCCCTATGCAACTCCAATCCTCGTCAATACCTCACTACTTGGGTGTACTGCCCCGTGCCCCACTGTCATAATGTGCAGGGGGAGGGGCGTGCTAGTTCGAGCCTCCTGCTGCCTTGAGGAGGTGCAGGGTGCCGGAGACATTGACCAGCACCGGTGCGGTACGCATGGCAGCCTGAATGTGCAGACCCAGGCCAAGGTTAATGAGAGGCTGCTGGCAAAGGGAGAGAGCTTCGAGAACAAGGACAGCCAGAGCAGCCTGGTGCCACACAGATTCTGGCAGGCAGCAGAAAGGGGTCAGCTGACTCTCCAACTGTGACTCCAGGGCCTGCTGCGCCCTTGGTAGGAAGAGATGAAGAGATTAAGAGATTGATCCCACAGGTCATGCTGTTGCAGGAGACCCACCTTTTGGCTACCAACTCCAACTTCTTAGGTCGACATAGATATTCTAGAGTGTATCATGCAGATTTTACTAGCAAATCCGGAGGTTCAACATACAAAAATCGCACCCAGTGATGATCAGGAATACCCATACAGATGGACAAGGGTGTTTCATAATTATAGACTGTTCTTTGGAGGGATCCCCTGGGTCCTGTGTAGAGTCCAAGTACCCCCTACACTGGTAACTCCCAATCTGCAGGCCTTGACTGAGGCTTGCTTGCAAACTACAGTAGGTACACTGATCCTCGATGATGAATAACACCACTGTTGATAAATCTTTAGACAATGCTTCCAACCTCAACCTCTTCCAGAACACCGGTAACATCAATGGGACTGGACAATGTATGGAGCACATGGCATCCTCATGATAGACACCTTAAACTACTTTTCTATCCAATCCGATAGTACGTCCTCAGTGAAGGAAATCAGTATCCTTCCTAGGGCCGTCTCGGATCATGTACCAGTAGTTACTGATACACGGCCCGAGTTGAGTCAGAAGGGGTATGGCGCTTGAGTTGCTGGTGGCTTGGAGATGATTCCCTGGTGGATCTCCTGAGTTGCAGCATACCAGAATATTTTGCCCACAACACTGATTCTGTAACCTTGCCAGTGTGCTTCTGGGAGGTATTTAAGACTGTGGTGCATGGCAAGGCCTTTGCCGCAATATGAGGCACAGAGCAGGACACGGTGCGAGATATAGTGGAGCTGGAAGCCCAGATCTTAAACCCTGAGTGGGTGATAGCGGCAAACCAGCTGGGAGTACGACACCTCATTTCAAAAGTGTTACTCACATAAATTATGTTAACACATCAGATGTGGTGGATCACAAGACAAAGGCTTAAAATTAGGTGTATTGTAATGGCTCTCAAATTGTGGAATGTCATGTCTATGAAACAGAGTGGACATACAGTGGCCATCTACTATCATAGGATTTAAAATACAGAAAATCCCAAAGTTGAGATGAAAAACACGATACATTGCTAAAAATGATTAATTTCGGTCTATCTGGACTATACCAGTCTCAAGACAAGCAAAAGAAAAATGGCTTGAGTAGGTGCTATGGCAGCGCCTCTAAAAATAACTTGTTATGCACACACAACCCACCGATATCCAAGTGTAAATGTGCTTTTCCAAACTGTAGATCAAAAATAGGCAAAGCTCTATTCATCACTGATGTGATCACTTATTGAGCCTGCTGATACTGCCACAGCTGTCCTGCTTCAAATAACAAATATAATGAACTTTTTTCTTTCAAAATCTTCAATGATGACCAAGTTACTTACCTTTGGTATCGCCTAAAACTATATCTAGCTGCACATTCCTTACCTTTGAATTTCCCCAGGAGTCAGATTAGATCTGGAATATTTTTCATAAGCAGTGCTCCTGTGCGCCGTGTTAGGTGGCGGTCGGCTCCGCATGAATCATCTGAAGCAGAAATTACGTTGGAGTGCCTATAGAAGTACCCATTAGGCCTGCCGGTCAGTTTCTTTTCACAACTTTCCACGCCAGAAGCACAGAGCCATGAAGTGCACTGATCACTGGTGTAAACAACCTGGATCCTGTCCCTAGAAATCAGTTCGTAGAGCAGGGAGGAATGGTGGGCCAGTAAGAAATCTGCAGCTAGATATTGTCTCTACAATATAAAGTGATACGGAAGGCAAGTAACTTGTTCACCTGATAAAGACTTCTAGCTACAGATGCCTTACCTTTGAATAGATACCCAAGAAATACCTCCCGATATGGGTCTGTGGACCGATTTCAAACAAGGAAGTCCTGCAGGACCGACCAGGCAAAGTGCCCTTCCCTACCAGGCTGTACGGGCAATAGTGTTTGGTAAACGTGGTAGATGTGCAGGACCGGAACTCCACGTGCTAACGCAGTGGTTGCAACTTTAGGTCTCGTGGAATGAGCTTGCAAGCCTTCAAGGAGGCTGCTTCTTGGTCAATGCAGAGCAGAAATTTATGAAGAGCACAACCTATTTAGAGATGGTCCACCTCTGTATCGCCTGACCTTTCTTTGGATCAATATACCCCATGAAGAGTTGGTCATCCACTTGGAACTCTTGTGTGTGGTCGTTCGAAAACTTTCACGTGCGGTCAAGGTTGTTCAACAAAGCTCTTTTTGTGTCCAGACAATAGAGTCACTCCTCCTCTTTAGAAGGATGTGGCGGAGTGAAAAAGTAGGCAGTGTAATTGATTGGCATACATGAAATAGGTAACAACTTTCGGTGAGAGGTAAGGCGGATTGGATGATAATGCCTGCAGCTCACATACTCTGAGGGTAGATGTAATCGCCACAAGGAAGGCTGTTTTCAATGTTAGTAGCCTGAGGGAACAGTCGTGGGAGGCTTGAAAGGAGCACACAATAAGAATGTCAAGACCTTATTGAGATCCCACTGAGCCATGATAAAGAGTAGGGTAGAGTAAAGATGAAAAAGACCCTTTAAAAACCTATGTACAATAGGGGATTTGAACTAGGAGGGTCGGTCAGGCAGCGGCAAGGGCAGCGGCAAGAAGGCTGAAAGATCAGACAGCTAGCCCTTAAGAGTGCCCTGAGCAAAGCCCTGCTGGGCATGGGAAAGAATAAAGAGTAAGACTACAGAAATGGGGGGCGGCATAAAGAGGATCAACACGTTTCTCTGCACACCACAAACTTCTTCCAATGACTGGCATATACTGTCTTGGTGGCCTGGCTGCCAAGATAACATCACAGACCTTGTAAGAAAGGTCTAAAGATGTCAGCTGCCGCTGCTCAATCTCCACACATGAAGGAATAGTTTCAACAGGTTCAGGTGAAGAACCCTCCCCTGCTGCTGTAACAGAAGATTCTCCCAAAGAGGCAGTTTAAGCGGGGGCTCAATGGCCATTCTCAGTATTTTGGGATACCAGACTCTCCTTGCCCAGTTCGAAGCCACAAGAATGACTTGGGCCTGGCTGTTCCCGATGTTCTTGAAAACTCTGGGCAGGAGTGGCATGGTTGGAAAGGAATACAGGAGACCTGAGCTCCACTGGACATGAAAAGCGTAACCGAATGAGAGCTGCCTTGGGAACTCCAGCACGCAAAATTGCTGACGTTGCGGGTTCTCGGCGGAGGCGAACAGATCTAACCAAGGTTCTCCCCACTGATAAAAGATACCTTGCACCACATCCAGGTGGAGGCACCATTTGTGATCTGCTATGCATCGAGTTTGTCTGCCCTGGCATTCAGAGAGCCTGCCAGGTGTTGAACCACCGGGACGAGCCCTGCTGTTCCAGCCAAGTCCAGAGGGTCCACAGCCTCACCCTGACCGGTTTCTTGCAGTACCACATGGCGGCGGTGGGGTTTGTAAACACCTGCTCTAGCCTCTCCTTGATAGACAGAGTAAAAAAGCTTTCAATGCCAGTCAGATCACTACGAGCTCCAGCATTTTGATGGGGAGACTGGATTCTGCCGGAGACCAGAATCCTCTAGTCTCCACCTCTCCCAGATGGCTGCCCCATCCCAGAAGTGACACATCTGTCACTACTGTCAGATCTGGTTGGTGAAGAGGCCTCTGACTCAATCACAGTTCGTTAGCCACCACTGCAGATCTTCTGAAGTTCTCTCTGAAATTTTGACCATGTTGGAGAGAGTCCTCTGGAACTTCAGGTCCCACTACAGAGCAGGCATATGCCACTAGCAAGAAGCCTTGAGGCAGTGCAGCCTCGGAGTCAGTCTCATTGAAACCCAAGAAAGAGACTGAAACATCGGTATCATACCCTGAATATCCTGGACTCGCCATTCGGGAGGATATGCCAGAAACTGCACTGCAACAATGAAAGGGAGCGCCTGAGAGGGAGTCAAGTGTGACTGCCGCAGGCTGATAGTGAACCCCAGCGAATGCAGGAGGTCTGCTGTAATCTGGAGGTGGGAGACTACAGCCTGTGGTCAACCGGCCTCCAACAGCCAGTTGTTGAGATAGGAGGAGGCAGTCACTCCTGATATCCATGGATGGGCTGCAAAAACCACCATCAGCCTGGTGAACATCCAAGGGGCGCTAGTAAGGCCAAAGAAGAGCACAGCGAACTGAAAATGCTTGTAGCCTACTGTAAACAGCAGACAGACCCGGGTGGCAGGCAGAACAAGAATGTGGAAATAGCCATCCTGCAGGTCCAACGCTACCGTCCAGTCTCCTGGGTCCAGGGCAGACAAGGACTAAGCCAATGTTTGCGTTTTGAATTTCTCCTTCTTGAGGAACAAGTTGAGGGTTTGGAAATACAGAATAGGGCAAAGGTCCTTGTCTTTTTAGGGGATCAGAAAGTAGCGGGAATAGCAACCACAGCCTACTCATGGCACCAGAATCCTCTCTATGGCTCCCTTGGCCAAGGCACGCGCAACGCCTTTGCGGAGAAGCGCCAGATGATCCTTTGTCAGCTGGTCGTGACATGGTGGCATGAGGTGAGAGATAGTTTCGAAGGGGAGGTAGTTGCCCCTTCAGACAATCTGCAAGCCCCACTTGTCCGATGTTATGGACTGCCAGTTAACTTGATGCCCTTGATGGTAAAGGGGCAGATTAGGAAGTCTTGGAGGCTGCCGGTGGGGTGGACTGACCAGACCAGTGGCTACCTGACCCACAAGGCCTGTGGTTACCGCAAACTCAGCCATGCAGAGGCTGGGAGCATGATGCGCGGCGGGATAGCTGGGAGGGAAATGGCGAGGCTGGAAGCCCTTCAATAGCCACAAAAGGAGCAATTAGCAGATTGTGGGTGACGTGGGGCCGCAGAGGCCAAAGGACCGGACTGTAGCCAGAGAGTCCTTGATGCACTCTAATCTGCCTTGTCTCCGAAGAAACGGGTGCCATCGAAGGGCATGTCCATGAGGGAAGCTCGGCCATCCACTGAAAAGCCAGTTGTCCTCCACCATGCATATCGCCTCAGGGCCACTGTAGATGAAACAGCTCTGCCCATTAAGTTGGTTGTGTCGAGTCCACAGTGTGCTATGAACTTGGCTGCGTCTCTCCCATCAGCAACAGCCTGTGAGAGGATGTCCAGGATCTCTTACAGAACTTGCGCAGCATCTGCGCAACCATGCCTCAAAGTGTGGGAGTAACAGGCCAGAAGGCATGCAGTGGTCACAGCCTGCAAAGCAAGGATGGTGGAAGAAAGCAACTTCTAAACCAGAGTCCAGCATCTTGGATACCCTGTCTGAGTGTCCCTTGGACAGGGCGGTGGGCGATCATCCTATTCGCAGGAGCCCATGTTGGTTTTGGACCAGGTACCCAAAAGGACGTGAGTGAGGGTGTCATTAAATGGAATTAGGGGTTTGGACAAGAAAACTCCTGGTTGTAACACCTTTGTTAAGATGTTAGTCTTCATTTCCACGAGAGCAACTAAAGGTCAAGGACCTCAGCCGCCCACTGCATCACTATTACATAAGAAGCTCCCCCCTTTGTAGCAGAAAGCAGACCAGTATATGTAGAAGGTCTTCATCATATGGCTTATATCCTAGAAGGTCCAGCGACCCCTACAATTCCTCTTCGAGACCTCCCCAAATGGAATAGGGCTCAGGCTCAGATATAGAAAGCAAAGTTCCAGCCGGTGTCGAATGTGGTGTTAGGCGATGCCCCAATGACTCTGTGTCAGAGTTGGGAATCACAATCTGGATGGCTCCATGAGTGTCGCCACTGGGGTTGGCACTGGGGAAGATCAAGATGGCAGACCGGTGCCAGTCTGGATCCAGGAATGGATCCCTGGGAGGCCACTGGAGCCAGGGCCAGAGGGAACCAGATAGGGCCCCCTCTGACCCTGCAGGGCCCCGAGGCAGTTGGAGTGGTCGGGCCACCCAAATATGAGGCGCATAGCTCCCGCAAAGCCAGGGAGACGCAGTGTCTGGAAAGGCGCAAGGTTCGAAGAAACCAGGCGTTGAATACCGACGCTCCGTGTCCTCGGCCAACAAGACAAGAAGTCATTGGCCACTTTAACTGCTTGCTTCTTCTTGTGCCTTGACTTACCTGACTATCTTGAGGAGTGGGACGATGATGACTTCAGGCTCTGCCACCATTCCCAGTACATTCCTCTTGACCGGGACCTCGATTTGTGCAGTTGAGTGCCGGGCCACCATGAGTTGTAGGGACCACTCCTGAAAGCTTTTGGATGCATGGCGCAGCACTCTGTGCATGACTTCGGGTCATGGTCGCAATCCACACCACAGGCAGAAAACCTGCAAATTTTTCACCGATGAAGACAGGCTTCCCAGGACCTCTATCCTGTCTTCCTTGAGGACATCTCATTACACCAGGAGGAAACCTCAAAAACACTTATGAAAACTTTTACTCTAGTCCTACTGTACCAGAGAAAAAATAAATAAAATAAAATCTATAAAGTTCAAATGATAAATAAATTTAAAAAACTAAATAAGAAAAATTAAAATAAAACAAAAAAATATATAAAATAATAAAAATAATATAAATGTACTCTCTTGTACGCTTTACTCTGTCTACCCTTCATCCTATGTCTCTATCAATCTTCCTCCATCCCCACTCTTACTCACCCCAAACCCATTCTACTACTTTCATCTCCAAAATAACCCTGCCTAAACTCTTCCCTCCTGTACCACACATAGCTCACCCCAAACCTCAGTTTACTACCATGATCTCCCAAACAGCCCTACTAAATTCTCCCTCATTTGTCTCACTTCTGACTCATCCAAAACCTCTCCTGGTACTATGATCTCCCTAACCATTTTCACAGACTCTTATCTTCTCCATCTCTCCTTTACTCATCCCAAGCCTCATCCTATTACTATAAACTCACAATTAACATTTCTGGATTCTTCCCTCTTCTATCCCTCCATTAATCTAGTCAATCCAACCTGCATATTCTCTTCTCAAATTAACTCATAATAATACTAAAACTGTACTCATATTTCTCTGTACTAATCTACCACTAATTCCTCTTGGGTTCCGGAGTAGTCTGTTATTAGCACACAAAAAAAGCACTTAGATGCTTCGTCAGGGGTAGTAAGCTCTATGTAAAAACAATTACAATACAAAAAATCCACTAAACAAAGTGACTGAGTGGTGGCTCTTCTCCGGATTAGCGCTGGCTGGCTCGGTTAGAAAATAGCAGTCCTCAGGCATGCCTAGATGGTGCCAGTATAGAAACTGCAATGTTACTTTCTGCAAGGGCGATGCAGATGACGCACGCAAAGCTGATCGTCACCACCTACTGGAGCACAGGGGCACTGCTTACGAAAAATCTTCCGGATCCAGTCCATGCCTGGGGAAATTCAAGGGTAAGGAATCTGCGGCTAGACGTCTATCAGATATTTATTTTTCCTTTCCCATGGAGGCAAGAAATACTCCCGGATCTCACGGTTACCAAGACTTCAGGTGACAATCACCCCCTAGCTCTCATACGTCTAATTCAGTAGGATGATCAGTTGAGCAATTCATTCAGTCTGGTTCCCCACTTGATCCTGCTCCCCCTCACTTTATTAACAAGGAATTTAAAGCATCTACCCACTCTTGCATGTGCTGCTGAACCCATCAATGTCGCCGGGGTACCCCTTTCTTGGAAGCACTTTGTCATCATTTCCTTTCTTTAAAAACCTATCCTCAAAAATTATGGCTCCATCTCCTTGCTTCCCAGTACACCAAGATTGTAGAAAAACATTAATATGAAATTTTCTCAGTTACTGAAAACTTAATGCTAACTCTAGACTGACGGGGGAGGGGGGGAATCTGCTGCAGTAATTTTGTTGAATATGAGTGTGGCCTTCTAAACAGCCTCTCACAACATACAGACCCTCAAGGATTCCACAATTTGCAAAATAACCGGGAAAGTCAGTTTGTAAAAAGGCCACGCTTTTTACAGGACGGCACACAAAATGTTATGAGTGCCACCCTCCTTATCTGGCTAACACTCTACAGTTGTCCGTACACCAACAGATGTAACCCCCCCACCCGCACTGCTTTATGCTGCATTATTGGTTTGTGGTGGCATACTGTTTTCCTCACAGTGAGCCTTCTTCAACCACAGGGATCTCTCCCAGAGGAGTGGGGGCTGCTCGTAAACAGAACCACTGCAGCACATAAGTATGAAGATACTGTGCCTTGCCTAAAGTATGTGCCAGGGACTAGTCTAGTGCACCCCTGTCCCCATGCACAGAAACCCAATCAGAGGCTCTCTACCTCAGATGTGCGCATTGTATAAACTGTATTGTGACAATGAGGGCTATTTCTTATTGTAGATGTTTTATCTACCAGAGAGTGCGGATTTGAGTCTCTAGAAGTTAAACATTGTACAAAAAGCACAGCTGGGGGGTGTGTGTCCACACAGAGACAACCTGGCTATGTTCGTTATTATTGGTATTTGGGAGGAGGGGTTAGGGTTGTTCTCTATTTGGAAATTTGCACTGTTAGGGAGATAAAGCTTGTACAACGAGAATACACCTTCATTATCCCAATACGGTTTATACGATGCACACAGCATACCGAGACCAGTTCCCCACCACACACGCTTTAAACACATCATAAGACTTGGGAGAAGAACAGGCAGATAAATTATCTGCGACCACTATCCACTCACTGTATAGCCCACACCTCTCCAGTCTACTGGTAGCTCTCCAACGACCTGTGAGTAGCTCTCCTGGGTGCAGCCCAGCATACCAAATTAGAATATTTTACGTGCTTGAATTAATGTGTGTATACCAAAATTGACAAGGGTGTATTTGAGGCAAAACACATGTAACTTATTCCCTTTATGCCAGGGGTAATTGCAGCTGTGGCCATTATGCATTACCCTTGTTGAGGTATTCTGAATTAAGATTTTTTTTTTTTTTTACATTATTGATGGCAATCCTGTACTAAGGTGATCACAGCTGGTCATCTTGCACAGAGTGGCCACTAGTATACTTTTGTCTTTAGTGTACAACACTAATTATTTTGGGAGCTTGGGATGATTTTTGTGGACCAAAAGTATCTCATGGTGGGGCGCAAGTAATAGTTACACTTGGGCAGGAGTTATAGTTACTTGAGGTAACTAACTATAACTGGTGAATTTCTATAGTTTCATACGTTTGAAATGTGAGCCTAACTATAACGTCCCTGTAACCTTTGGTTTTTTAAGTAAATAGTTTGGTGGCCTATTCCCTCTGCCTGTTTCAGGGTTCAGTCTGGACTTTATTATGGTACACACTTGACTAACTTATGTGGCAAGAAAATGCTGTCTGTGTGGCACGCTCTGAGGCATTACCCTCTTCCAGTTTTAACACTCCTTGATAGAGAAGGGGCATCAATGCTATGTAACACTGAGCGTGGAGGGCCAAGGGGGCAATATTTCCAAATAAAATCTAGGTCCTGCCTCCCATGGGGCACGTGGCGGACACAAGGGGGCTTTTTTTTTTTTTTTAAATGCAGAGTAGCAAAATAAAGTGCCGCCAAAATGCTGCAAAATTTCCAAATTTGTGCCACAAAATTTCTAGAATGTTCTATTTCCCCAAGCTGTTGAACAGCTTTCCAATTCAACTTTGGATATGTCTAACTGAATAAAGCTTTAGGAAACATCTCAACACTTGGCTTTTCTAATCACCGTCCCTGTGCATCAGTTGGCTCTTCTCCAGACAAGATCCTAGAGCTGGGACACTACACTTTGTAGCAGCTTTGTGCTTTACAGGCCCATTAAAATTACAATATTATCTTGATATGTTCTTCATAACGAAATGAAACTTGGCTCTTTCACTCAACACATCCCTCATACATCTGCTGATGCCCCAAAGATCCAAAAGAAAGGCTTATGTGGCCTTAATAAAAAAAGACCATATTAGGTGCATTACACAGATTCCATTGAATGCCTTCTAACTGCTCCTCAGATATTTAAATACTACCCAACTGTGTCCACCCAACAGGTAATAGTAATTCACTATAGTAGTGACTTACCTCCTTCAGGGATACATTAGTAAACTACAAAGATCCCATTACCATTTAAACTTAATCATCTCTACAATTCAAACCAAGTCAAAGTATACATCAGTCACAAGTATGAAAACTCTACCAAGACCATGAGTGCAGTTTTCACTATCCGTAACTACTCTGGTTCAAGAACAATATGCTTAGCAACACCTCCACCTTGACCACCTGGCTAACTTGGTGCCGGTTTTGAACAAAATAGATTAAAACGCCTGAAACTTCGAAATAAATAATCTCCTCCAACAAACCTTCATGCTAGCCACTGGACTTGATCCACCAATCAATTGGTCAATTCCTCTCTCTTCCATCCAATGGGAAGTCTAATGAATACTTCTGTTGATCAGTGCCTTGTTCACACCCTTCCATCCACAACTGACTTGGGAGTCAGAAGACCTGCACCTCACCCCCACCTGTGATACATCCAGAAGAGGCAGCTTAAGCATAAACCAAACTTCAACTAGATTTCAATGGAAGGCTGCAACCTGTGGACATCTAAAGGGAACACCTACACTCATTTCACAGCACATTTTCAGGACATGTTCATAGGCATTCACCAATGAAGCACTGCCCTGTGAGAAAAGTCACAATGCAGAAGAGAAGTGGACCACAGTGCTAAGAGATCAAGTAACTGGTGAGCGTGCACTACATAAAAAAATTATATTAATTACATAAAAAGTCATCAAGTTATATCCTAAAACTCTTTAAATTCTGATATGACCATTAATGAAAATTTTGTTCCCTTTGCAGGTCTGCCTTTTATAGCTAAATTATGGAAAATGTGTAGTTAAACAAATTGACCAATGTTTTAATGAGACCACCGAAAAACTTCCAATCTAGCTTCACAGGGCACTGTACCAGGTTCATTTGAGATACAAAACTCAAGAATGAGGATACGTGAGCATTTAGCTGCACGCGAGAGAGAGACGCCTATTACTCATTAACTTACTGAAAAAGGAATCCCCTTTAGTTTGAAGTCCCTACACCTAAAGTAAAGGGTATTTAAGTATATAAAAAACAGTACATCATTTCTGACATGAGAACTTTGTCAGCAGTCATTTCAAGGCTGTCAGTATTACAAAATATATTTTACAGAATTATGCAGTATTAAGAACCTTACAATATCTCTACATATAGGAATGGAAAATAAATATTTATTTATAAGAAACATACAAGACATATGGAAAGCTCTTGTTACATAATGAAATGACCACAGGACAGATCGATGTAGGCCCAGGAATAAGCATAAGACTAACGTGCATCACACCAGGAGAAATTGGTATTAGGACTGGTTCCTTGCTCCTCCATTATCATAGTTGGGGATTGCCTGGGGAAGGGAGAACGCCAAGAAGATCCCCTGCAAGCCATTGTCACTACACAGACCACTCACCAACAGCATGAAGCACAGTTGCAGTTGCCTCTCTTTAGAGTAGCACAGCAATGGCAGTGTGCGTGCCCAAGTTTGGGTCATGGCACCAGTCCAAGTGGAGTCCAAGAGCACTGGTATTGCGGTCACCCAAAAGAGCCGGGACTCATAAGTACCTTCGCATCAGAGGTTACACTAGAGGATTAGACACTTGGTTTCCGCTTGGAAGGCGATACAGTCTTGGTAGTTTAGTCTCTGGCTCAAAACTAGCTTGAGTCAGGGACAGGCCTTAGCTCGGCTGTGTTGTGAAACTAATGGACTGTCATGGTTTAAGGACAGAGGACAGTAATTAAGCTTTACCATCACTGTAACCCTCTTCTCTGAATGGTTCCCAAGTTCAAATGGTGATGTTGACATCATTGTGACAGCCTAGGCAGGCATTAGACTCTTTCTGACAAGAATATTAATGGCCACTGGCTGTAGGTTTAGATCTCACTAAGGGACTGGCACATTTGCTTTTCAGTCAACCTGGGGAGGTGAGGGAAGGGTTTATTAGGACACCTGCAATGGAATGTTGGGCTTAGTAAGAAGAGGACCTACTGCACGGCTTAGTCTCTTTAAGGCTGAAGTCCTCTTAGCTTGCTGCTACTAAGGTGTGGAGGGGGGAGGGGCTGCTCTCCTTCTCCAGGCAGAGAAGCCACTGGCCAGTTTACTTCTCCAATCCAGCTCCTCATTTGGCACTCCAGGTACCCTGTAGCTCCTGTGCTGATTACAGACTGGAAGGCCATTCACCCCCTTTATCAACACAGTGCAACAATATGCTATACTTTAGATACAACAATGTGTCTGAATTATAGCCAACTTAATTAGTTGTACTCATAGGAATTATTCCCATTAGCTGTTAATCAGCAAACCCCTATCAGAGAGTGGTAAACAGGAAGAAAATATACATGGTTATCGTTAGTCACTAGTGAGCAGGAAATGGCTGTCTCATTATTGCAAATTAGCAGTATTTTTTACATGAGTGTTGTACGCTGTTGAGCTAAAGTACACAAGGTCAGACGTTTTGATGACTGCACATCTGGCAGGAGTAGGAGCAGGTGAGCCCTGAGGGTGGTCTTTAACTAACACCATGTGATTAGATCCAAAGGTCGGATGAAGCAAATTCCTACGGAGATCCAACCAAGATGAAGGGCCAGAATCTGCATACAGCACATGGTGTTTTGAGGGTGCAAAGAGAAGTTGACTGGCAGCAAGTAGTGTAGACCTGGAGAGATGTGGAAAGTGTGTATAATTACAAACCCCCATTCTGCAGATAAGTAGGTGATCAGGTACCTATATTAAACTCGGCATGAATGTTAGTAAGACAATAGAAAGACTGTGAAGCCCAAAGCGAAGGAATATGAGGGAAAGAAAATAAGTCATTTACTGGCTTCTAAAACGTACTACAAGAGAATCTGATTAATTTTATATTTGCACCTAAAAATCTTATCTGGACAACTGGACAGGTTTGAACACTAGAGCCAGAGGTTTATTCTGAATTTACATTAAAAAAAAAGCTCTAATGTCGGCAACCAGACATGGTAGGTGCACAAGGGCAGGTTTAATAAGTATTGTGAAATGTATGTGAAATGTATGGGTTACGTGGTATATAGGAGTTAAAAAGTAGAAAGACAAAGTTGATGTATTAGGCAACAATGCATGGATTTTGGCTTTGTAAGAGGAGAGGTGGTTTCTTCATTCTTAGTGTCCATGTTGGGCTAGATATGAACGCCACCAGCCACATACAAGGAGTGAAGAGTAGGCCAGGGTTTCTAGCAGAAACAATGTAATGTGTAATGCAGAATGGGGATTGGGTAGGATGCATTCTGGGAAATTATTTCAGTTTAGAGGTGGTCAACATCGGGCAGTGACAAGTCAGCTATGAAGCGGATGTTGTGGGGTGAAGCTGAAAATGAGAAAAATTATTTAAATAGCCATCCATAAAGGGTGGAGGAGAAGAGACCCCCGTATTCAGCCTTGGGGCACACAACATTGTATTGGCAGTGAAAGTGAGGAGTTTCAAGAGATGGAGAAAGCGCTACTAGAGCTAGGATGAGACCTGTTGGGAGAGGGTCTGGTAATGCCAAGAATAGAAGACTCAAGAGCAGTGCGGTTAATGGAATCAAATGCAACAGAGGTCTGGGAGTATGTTAGAAGGCCTCTGTGAAGAAAGATTATAAAATCGGACAGGTAAGTGGTTTGAATCTAATAGACTCCTCCTCAGTTTGATTGGAGAGTGTGTTTGTGCTTCTTTGAAAAAAATATCCTTTCCTAAGCTTTGTTTGAAGCAACACATCTCTCAAAATGCTATGTTACTCAACAGAAGCATCAAATCAGTTTGCATTGCTTTTTACTGATTTTTTCAAACTAAAAAAGTTCTGCAATGTATGGCCCATAGTACCGAATTAAAAAAATAACCTAAGCCATCTAACTGTTAAAAGATAATCACCTTCTATTCAACAGCGAGTCACTTATACCTTTCCTCTTGGGACTTTTACTGGCTTGCACCTTTTAGATTCCAGCCAGAGTGAGACTCTCTGGCTGGAATCTACAAACATTGGGGCGGGGGAGGGGGGGGGGGGGGGGGGGGGGGGGGGGTATTGTCACCCAGAGACACAATGGGGATTAAAAGGCGAGCTGTTCCCCCACTCTGGTTTTTTTGGGAAATGCAAGGTTCAGCACATGGCAGAGCAGTAAAATCACTTGAAGACTTGTTGTCCAGTGGCATCCGGGAAGCATTGGTACAACATTGGGAAGCGCTGGAGGACCGCTGCGGTCAACAGTGCCACAAATCCGTGCACCCATTATCACCATCCAACATCTTTAAAGAGATGCTGCAGCCTGGACTTTCAGAGGCAGGGACCACTGTAGTGCGCAGCAACATGACCTTGCCACCGCTGAAGTCCGGGTGCCCGCATAAACAAAGGACCAACTGCTTGTCTGTGACGCAGCTTTGCAGGACCAGACCATGTCACCACCGCAGACTGGGCCCCCCTACTCATTGGCGACGAGGATTGTGGTGCCAAGCGGTCTATCCAGATCCTCCCTCGCTGTCCAAGAACACCACCGCGACCCGGAAGACCAATGTTCAGAGGACTGTTGCACAGCCAGCGATGAGACTCTGTAGCTTGAGTAAGCCTAACACCTCGCATCCCTTGTCTCCCACTGTAGGCGGACACGTGCTGGGCAACAGAGCATGTGGGGGCGTGACTGAGTCTCGCCCACAAGAGGAGAGAACTCCTGGGGCTTTTGCACTGGCAATCAAGCCCTCCTTTTACCACCCCTGCGATTCAGGGAGGGGGGCAAGTAGGGAGTTGTTTCGGAGCCCATTCGTAAAGCCCTTAGAGTGCCGTGCAGTAGATTGAAGGTTCAAATCCTGGTATCATAGCGGGCAACGAGTCAGGTTATTAAGCCTCTCGCACAGGACCAAATAAATTGCATGAGCAATTCACAACCCAAGGGTCAGTCAGGGGTGCTGACGAGTAAGCCCTACCTTACCCCCCCCCCCCCCCCACCCCCCCCCCCCCACCCAAATCTGGGTTAGTTTTTGGGCATGTTCTCTTCCACCTCAGTGGTAGTTATCAAGGTGCAGACTGTTTTTTGTTTGCTGACTGGATTATGGACCATAGCTATAATCTCTCACCTGCCAATAGTAACTTGCTCAAAATGAAGGCACTGAAGTGTGGCTTCTGTTTTTAATTGTCACAGCTGCTTGCAAGGTACTGTTGGGGAGCGCTTGTGAATGACAGCAGCGGATATCCATTGCACCAAGATGAGATAGAGATTTAGAAGACAGCCGGTACAGATGCTGCTGCCTGGCCTGTGATCGTACTTGGGACTGCGGACAGCCTGTCAAGGCGACGCAACCCAGATGCTATCCAGCAAATGCAGCCAAGTGGCACTTGGCAGCGCTACTAGATATCGAGATCAAGGGCCACATCGAGCAGCCTGATGAGGTAGAGGAGATGCTGAGCATAATGAGGATGGCAGCAGCACAGCAGGGGAAAGACTGGTTTCGCCAATAGATTTTAGTGAAGCTGTAAGAAGGTCCCAGGAAACGACAGGCGGTCGGATCATCAGGACCTGGGATCTTTCAAACCCCTGCTATACAGCAACAATGGCGTAGAGCAAGGGCTGGATAACTAGAATGGGAGGGAAGGAAAAGCTAGGCCCACTGGCGGGAGGGAGACACAAAGGCAAATGACTGTGCAAGTAGGGTGGTTCAGCGTCACCAACAGCAGCATGGGGCAATGCAGCGCTTAGTATGGTACCCACAACAAAAGGCCCGGTAGCAGCAGGTCAGCCACCAGAGGCATATACAAGACCCTCACTGGAACAGCCCTAAATGATCACAAAGGCTACAGGGTTAGCAAGCCTGATCCCCCTAGCAATTAAAGAGAAAATATGGAGAAAAGAGTTTATTGACACCCTACTAGAAATACAACTTGAAATTCTAGACCTCACCCTGTGCGACAAGAAGGAAGAGGGTAGGCAGGAAAGGAAGAAAGTGAGGAAGGAAAGGAACTTTGACAACTGGTTGGACGCATGTTCCATAATGGAAACATTCCCTCACTGTGCAGCTGTCCTCTAGCTTTACAAGTCTAAGAAATACGAGGCACAGACAATTTCCAGGTGGCGCTTGGCTTGAGTACGAGAAGGGTTTTAGGGTAAAATGCAGGACCACCCAGAGATGAGATGGAATGATGAGGATGTGTGTTTAAATCCAGAAAATGATGGCAGTCAAGGAGGTCAAGGCTGGGGGAGGGGAGGGCGAGCAGCCCTTTCGGGCCACCCTTTTCAAGGGGAAGCAGAAGTACAGGTCAACACATAGGCACATATCAGGCCGTAGCTGCAAAACGCCCAGTGACAGGGGACCACCAGGGATATGCCAGAAGTATGAAACAGATAAATGCACGTGGGGGGCAGAATGCAAATTTCAACACACCTGCTCCTCATGCAGGGATCACCCAGCCTCAGGATGCAAGCGGAGCAAGCATACCACAGACAAGAAAGAGAAAAAAAAAGAAGCATTAGTGTAGGCGGGGCACCAAGGAGGGGTCCCAAGAAAAGGGCAATGTTTTGGCTAGCCAAATCCCCCATTAACACCCATTTACTCAGAAGGTTAGCCAATGAGTACCAAAACAAAGAGCATGCTAGTTTGCTAGTGAGGGGCTTTGAGGAATGATCTGTAATACCATTTTTACGCACCACCACTGGAGGAAGGGGGAGGAATTTAAAATCAGCAAAGGAACACCCTGAAATGGTTCAGCCAAAAATGAAGCAAGAGAAAGACCTGGGACGGATAGTGTGCGCACTCACTCCCCAAATACCCACCACTGACCGGTTTGATAATCTTCCCCCTCTGGGTAGTCCCCCAAAAAAGAACAAGGACAATACAGACTCATTCATTACCTTTCATTCCCAAAGGGGGTGTCAGTCAATGATGGGATCGACCCAGATGTATGCTTTGTAGGGTACTTCACAGTGGAGGATGCCATTGACATGGTGAAGGCAGCAGGCAGGGGAGCAGTAAAGGCTAAGGCAGACATTTAGTTCTCCTTCCTACTCCTACCAGTTCACCCAGGTAGCTTCCATCTACTGGGCTCCCAATATGATGGCCAGGTATACTTTGTCAAGGCCATGCTAAGAGGCTCCTCCATATCGTGCTCATATTTCGAGCACTTTAGTAAATTTTTAGTAAATGCTTTACACAGAAGGCACCCGCAGGGTGGCAAACTGCACTCACTACCTGGACAATTTCACATTTGTAGGGCAGGCAAGGTCTGAACAAGGTGCAAGCACACTGAGGGTGTTTCAAGAACTAGCAAAGGCGCTAGGAGTCCCTTGGTGGCTGAGAAGATAGTGGGTCCAGCCATGTCATGAGTGTTCCCAGGCATTGAGTTAGCGTCTGTTGTGGGTACATCCAGGATACCCAAAGTCAAGGTCTCAGTTGAGAGAGGAGATCAGGGCCCTATGCAGCAAAGAGAAGGCAACCATTAGACAGCTACAAACAATGAGTTGAAAGTTTAACTTTGTGGCAAAGGTTATACACAAAGGGTAGGTAACTGCAAGGCACCTAACCAGACTGACCGCAGGCCTGCGGGAAAAACACCACCACTTGAGACTGGGGTCAGGAGTAAAAAGAGACCTAGCCATTTGGGATTGTTTCTTGACCCACTTCAATGGGGACCTTATCTGGAGAGAGTGAAGGTTACGCCCAAATGCATAGCTCTATTCATGGACGTAGTGGCGAGCCACGGTTTCAGGGCTATAATGGGCAAGGACTAGTGCACAGGGCAGTGGCCCGATAGATGGCACAAATTGGGAGTCACAAGCAACATCACCTTTCTCAAGCTATTCCCCATAGTGGTAGCCCCAACTGTGTTGAAAAAGAGACGGCAGGATATGAAGGTCTCACAACCGGTGAGTGGTACAGGTCATTAACAGGGGAACAGCAGCAAGGCCAGATGTATTGAGGCTTATGAGTTGCTTAGTTAGATTGCAACTCGAGGGCCACCTTGATATTTAGGTAAGACATGTCCCAGGCATAGAGAACTTACTGGTAGATGCACTCTCTCGTTCTCAGATGGACAGGTTCAGAAGGCTAGCACCGGAAGATCATCAGGCAATGACACCTTTTCCAGGAGAATGGTGGGTGCTGGCAGAGAGGACCTCTTCATACTAGTTGAACATGCCCTCACACCTAGCACAGCTAGGCACTACAGTAAATATATCGACATGATGATGCAGGTGGGGGTTACAGTCAATAGGGGATCCCGGAGCCAAGGCGGGGCAGCAAAACGCTTCACCAAATGGGCATAGTCCTGGGTGCAACCCCACTTCGCGTCAGTGGCCCAATTTTCAAAGCTAAGAACAGGAAGGGACCCCACGGCCTCCCACTACGTTGAAGCTGCCATGAAGGTTTAGAAATGCCTTGAGGGGACAAGGCAACCCATACATTTCCAAAAGTAGATCAGAACAATCAATGCCCTGGAGATAGTGGCTGACAACCCGTTTGCACTTTCACTACTCAGGGCAGCCTTTACAACAGCATTTTTGGGGGGTTTCTGGTTGAGCAAACTGGTGGCCCCTCGCAAAGAGGATCAGCTTGGTTGCAGGCCACATATATTAGGTCGGTTGTGGAAAAGGTCCATTTGCTGCTCAGGAGATCCAAAACATATAAACTAGTCAAGGCTAGTACAGCTCAGTTGCATAAAGGATACATGGTACTGCCCACGGGATTACTGGGCAATTCGCCCCAGTTGGGCGGGCCCCCTCTTCGTGCACAATAACGGTGAGATGCTGAACAAATACCAGTTTATTGCAGTCATGTGCAAATCCCTGGGTCATGCAGGTTATACCCCCTCCTTGTTTGGGTCCCATTCATTTAGGATAGGGGTGGCCAGGACAGCAGCAAAGCATGGGTTGCCCAAATCTGGCATGAAGCAGGTGGGCAGGTGGTGCTCCAAAACTTACAAAAGGTATATACTACCACATTTGCTATGAACATTTTATGTCCTGCCACAATTACAATTGACAGAAGTGTTTTGGTTACCAAGAGAGGGACTCAGCCCAGAATAGTGTGGGTGGTCGGGCACTCGTTTATCCATAGAAAGCAAGCTTGGTGGAACCCCAGCAGCGGCAGACCAACAAGAGGCCTGAGAGCCACAGACGTCAAATGGTGTGGCTACCCAAGAATGAGATGGGGTCCGCTTTCTGCGATGCTGGACTGATTGCGCGCAGCAACCCCCAAACACCCAGATGTTTAGATCATACACCTGGGCGCAATGACCTTTCTCAACCGGGCAGAAAGGATCTCCTTAACAACATCTGATTAGATTTAACAGAGGTGGCAAGAGCATTTGGCAACACCAGCATAATGTGGTCTGAAATTACTCCCAGGCTCCCTTGGCGTGGGGTCATGTCTAATAGTGTGGTGAACAACTCCAGGAGAAAGCTGAATATTGCATTCAGCAAACACTGCAGGTCAAAGTCTTGAGAGCATCCGGCAGGACCCATGACGCCCAGTTATATGCCCCCCCCGATGGGGTGCACCTGTCCATGGAAGGGATGGATGCATTTTGGTCAAATCTATGGGTGGGCATGGTCCTGGCAGATTGCACATAAATATAAGAGGGGACGACAGATAGTAAGAGAGGTGGGGGAAGAACTTCCAGGAGACAAGAGTATCACAGACAGCGTGGCGGAAAAAAAGAGGGACAACTGTTGGTAAGGCAGCTCACCTAGTAAGGCGGTGTGCCAAGAAAAGGCCACTCACCTGGGGATGCCTCAGAGCATGGTAAATGGGGCTGACAGGGGGAGTAAATGTAGCATGGCACTCGCAGCAAAGACGGGCGGCAGGGCACTAAAATACATAAATTATCAAACTGAATCTAAGCAGAAGAGGCTACCCACCAATCAGCCCCCAAATCCCAACCCCCCTTCAACACCCACCCCCCCACACAAGCATGGTAAACCAACAACATTTTTAAGACCTCGAAAACAGCATATTTGATTCCCTGTAGTGAAATGTGTTTTTGGCCACTGGCTTTGTGTTACACCACTTTGCACCTGGATTAGCTGTCCAGTGTTCACTAGTTGCAGACTACATTTTGTATTCAGTTTAGCTGCCTATTGACTTTATTGTAGCATTAGACACTGCCATGTTAAATCTGTTTGTTCTTTTCTACATTGCAAATGTGCTTGTTTTCGTGCTTTTTCTCACCATGGGCTTTGGTTGGTAAGGATGTGCTCAGACGGCAGGGACTGGCCTTCTTTTGATTTGACACCTTGGGATTGTGGCCAAACCACAACTTGTTATTTTCAAAGCAGACCTAAACTAGCCAGCATGTTTGAATTGCTAAGTGAGGTTTTTTTCCCCAGAAAGCTCCTTCTGGGTTTTTAAGATATAAAAAGACCCAGTGCGACAGAGTGAGTGTGAGTGGCATCAATCAGGATTCTTGACGTCAGATGCCCGATATCTGTCCTGTGAGGGTGGTAATCTCTTTCTCGCAGTCGAACGGGGTCATTGTCTTGCTGGCATGAGAAAGATGAAGAGCTTGGCAGGCCCTATAGTGATGAATTTTTACTTCATTATTTGCTATGCATAATATAATACAAATACATATATTTGTTGTGTACATTTCAGTGGAGAATCATTTTGGTATATTTTCCTTTCATTGCTGTGACTATTTTTAAACTTGTGCTTTCAATATACTAATCTCCTTTTTAGGAACCTCGTAGTGTAATAATAATAAATGTCTTCTTTGAACTGAGAATTGCATTCCAGAGATTTCTGTCAGCTCAGTCATTAAAAGCAAAACATTGCCTAACAGGGAAATTGCCAAACAAAGAAGCCAAGCAGATGACAGGATTGGACTGAGATGTGTTGACCCTCGTTTATTACGTAACAGCAATGAATGATTTATGAATGCCCTGTCATTCATGATTGATTTATGACAATTTTGTGATTTTTTATGATGCCTTCATAATTTATGGCATGTTGATGGTTTGATGACCCACCACCTGTTGAGGCATGACCCGGTTTCCTGTGATCATGCATGCAAATAAAGTAACTATTGCCATGTTTACCACAATCTGAACAGTACATATGTCTGGTGTAATCATTTTATTTCAACTTTAAGTGTACAGGCAGGGACTGGAGTGGACCAGGTGCAGGAGCTACGCACACCACTTCTGAGCTTGACCAGACACACTCTCCTTATTTGATAGCCTTGTCAGGAGAAGGTCAAAGCAGCAAAGGCTATGGCCAACCCAATTCTCACATAATTACACTATTACGCCACGCTGCATAATTATGTGCCATTAGGAGCTTCTCAAAAAAGCAAAAGTTTAGTGCAAGCCTATGGGAACGCTGCGAATGACCAGAGAGAGTGCAAGAAGTTGCTGTTTGTGGTGCTTATGTTTGTTTGCTTCTTTATTCTTTAAGCATGAAATGCATCCACTATCTCTAAAATGAACGAGACTGTCTTTCGCGCTAAAGTACAGGGCAAAATTCCGACTTTGCATTTCCCTGAATTTTCCCAAAATGTGGAAATACATAAATTTCGCACACCCTTATCCTTGATCAAGTCTTGAATAGGCAGTTATGATTATGTACTACTGCTATATCAGCTCATTGACTTTGCCTAATACAATTTGGCTCATTACACTGCACACCATTAATGCTTTTATTTTTGTGAGCTGCAGAAACGCAGTCTCATCCTGCTAGGTTTCTAATACAAAGAAAATGTTGACAAAAGCAAGGATGGCATTTTGCGGAAAGTCAGAGCCAAGAAAGAACAAGACAGAAAAGAAAGAAATCATAAGGACTAGAAAGAAAAGATAAACGTGACAAGCGGAGAAATGAGGGATGTAAAAGAACCGCAACAGTGAGAGAAAAAGATAAAAGAAGCATAGAATGGTGAGAGCAATGCAGAAACTGTAGAGTGGTGGAAGAAAGGCATGAGATTAAATCAAAGCTACGTATCCTTGATGTTCGGCAACCCTGCCATTCATTCAGCAGTGATCTCCCAAGCAAAACTTTGGGCCCCTACTCTGTTTCACATGAAGTTAACACTGTTGTGAAACTGTCTAAAAGGACCTTTGCTGAAGCACTCTGCGACACTGCATTTGTACTCCCTCGTTGTTCTCCTGTGGTGTTCTCCTCTTATACTATGCTCCCTGTACACTACCACATCACTGCAGATGGCAGGAAGCAGCTGCATAAAATAGCGCTATCGCGAAGGCAAATGTTTCTTTCTACAGTTTTGCATCCTCAGATTGCATTCAATCGCAAAAAAGAAAATGAAGATGACAATTTACCTTGACTTATAAACTTCTAATGGTTGCCTCTTAGTTCACATGAACCTCTTCTTACCTCTGCACGCCTCTTCTCTCTGAGAAGTGTATGCTAAGTCATATGCATGATTGCCTTAATTTCTATTATTGTATTTCTGCAAACTGCCCAAACTTCATTCCATAAATCGCAATCTCTCCTTCAAAATCCGTATCCCTGACACCTCACAATGCCTAAACTCCTGTAGCTAATTGATTACTACCAACCATTTGCATAAATTGTCATAAGCCACCCACTATGGAGCAACTGTTAACAGATTGCAAAATCTGTGCTTGTGATATTGCTACAGAAATACCATACAGACCAAAGAAAATAGAAGCTTCCTCCATTCCAGAATCTAGTATGCTATTTGCCTGCGCTTAGCTGCAGTATTCTTGGTTCAATTCCATCTGACAATTATTCTTTGGGTTTGCCAGCACGTAACAGTGCCTGATTTTTTAATCCTTACGGCTGAGGAATAGAAGATGGCCACTATACTCGGCTCATACAAGGAGATCGACAGCAGACTAGTTCTCAAGCCTGATGTCACCGGGATGCGGGAGCAGGAGGCAATGAAAATGCTCAGGGATTCGCAGGAGAGGGAGTAACGGATGGAGGACGAGGAAACAAGGAGGATGGACAGTGAGAGCGGAGAAGAACAAGATCAGAATGAAGAGCAGAACATGGGCCATCTACTCAACAGACCGGAGGAAGCAGGAGACTGGTCCCAAGGACTATCATGCTACTGTCCAGCAGCCCTGGGAAGGAGGAGGACGCGGTGACCCCTGACACTGTAGTCCAGGAGGTCCATGGCCACAGTAAAGTACCCGCACAGCGGTTTGCTTTCTTTAAGAGGTGGTGGGCTGGGGAACAACACAGTCACTGGGAGGACACGGCTGGGGAACGCCACTGAGCACTGACTAAAGAGCCGAATAACGGATCATGAGTGGGGCGACAGTGTGGGGTCTTCCTTCTTCACAAGGTGAGTAATGTGGTGACTGTTCTTTACGGCATCATCCCGAGTGGTGTAACTGACTTATACATTCCACTTTTAATTCTTTGAGGGTCATTGTCAACCACTTCCCTCCCCCCCCACAAACTGGCCAGCAGAATACAGAGGAAGAGATAATCCCTTCATTATACGAAGAGAAGCAACCGAGAAAGAGAGAGTGATTTAAAACCCTCTGGAACCCTTGTATTTTCCAACCCAGTATCTAAGTAACTGCTCATTGTGTTGTATTGTACTGATAAAGAAAAGAATGTCAAACTTACCTATGGCGTGGGGTAGTCCATGTGGGCACAGAGGGAATAAGACAGTACCATATGAATAAATGGCACACCTATTAGGCACATAGTTTAATTTGCCAATAAAAAGCCTGAATGTCCAAGGCACTTGAATCAAATGCTGTTTGTGCGTGTACCAACCAGCTCAGTAACTAGCTTTGTCCCACCATTTGAATGTATGTACTTTACAGAGCCAGTCTCTTACTTGTCGGCAGGTCTTTTACTAGGACCAATCAACCACTCATCCGCTGGGCACCTTTCAGTACTATAAATCACTATTTCTTTTTGCCCACATTCATAACTAATACTCAAGTAGTCTCTGAGACTGAAATGCCTAGGATAGTAGTACTCATAGCTGGTGCTTGATACACGTACACCAATAGGGCTTCCCTAAGTAACCACCCATCCTCACCATTCTTTTGTCACTCACTAATTTCCCCATCTTCTTTCTCAGCCTCGTTCCCCTCCTCTTGCTACTTGAGTGCAATGATCCTCTGAAAATCTCTGTAGCTCTATTCACAATTGCATGTCATTTTATAGTTGACGAACTATGCCCCTACAAAAATATTGCATCCACTATATTGACTACTCCTATATATATATATATATATATATATATAAAAAAACACATACATATACACATACATATATATACATATATATATATATATATAGAGAGAGAGAGAGAGAGATACAAGTATAGATTTACTATTCTTCACTCAACATTTAATTATCCTAACTATTTAGTGGTATTCAATGCAATGTTTTCGTACGATTTAGCACAACATCTCCATTCAATCTGCCAGCGCAAGCAGAATTTTTCTTGATGCAAGGCTGTTTTGTAGAACTCACACTCAGTAGTTGCACTAGAACCTTGCTTCAGTATGCTTATTCAGCTGCTACTAGTAATCCGTAGCTGATGTCTAACTGGTGCAAGCTGACTAATATTTATTAAACAAAGGTCGTTCCACTCTTTTTGACTTGCTTTGCAGTGTGTTTATATCGCTGTCTGCAAGCCCCAACTGTGTAGCTCACAAAGGTTTCTGCCAAGTCTGGTAATGTTGCGTATCTTCACTACTTTAGCCTTGTGCTACAACTTTGTTTGCTCCGCTTTTTAATTTGGCAAGTCTCATGAGAAAAGCCAACTACACAGAACAATGGCAGTATAATTATAGTGAAGGCCCCCTGGCACTAGACAAGGACCCCCCCCCCCCCGCTCCCTGAGTGCATAGATTTACCACTGCGCAGCACCTTGTTGATTCTTGCTAGCAATTCTCCCGAGGGCCATCGGGTGCACTGCAAGCACATTTCCCTCTCTACGGCAGTGTGCATGGCAGCATATTGCGGGGAGGGAGCCTAGGGAGAGGAGTCACAATGCCTCGAATCTGAATGACAAAGTAGCAACCTAATTCATTCCAGCATGGAACAGTGTCCCTGAACCAAATTGCCTGCTTGGCACACTAATCTTACAAAAACCTTCTCGTTTTTTACTACTTAAATGTCCAAGTAAATACAAGTTGCCCATTTCATTTTTTCTTCTTAAAGGCAGGATGGCCAGCAAACTATCAACATTGAAAGCATTTTAAATGCAGCCTCACCCACTCAACTCTCCCCTCCTATGTGCACTCCCTTAAGGATTGCAACATCTAAAATGGCAGATCGCCCAGAAATGGCAGAAACTAAAGTAAACTTCTAGACAACACATTCCCTAGGGACCTTCAGCAATCAATGTGAACAGCCTGGGATCAGCAAACACAGAATGACGCAACGGAAAGTTTCACTTTAACCTTTTTTCAAAGGCATTATTAAAGAGACGGTTAGCTGTGTTTATACCACCTTAATGTACGTTTAAAAACCTCAAGTTCACCAGAACAACCAAGGTTAAAATAGTCATAGCTATTAACTAAAATAAAAAGCACTGAAATTCGCCAGTTGTGTTTAAATCTGCAATCCATACCACTAAGACCAGATATCATAACCATATCTTGCACACCAAAATGCAATACTCGTGACCTCACAACAAGAGGTGTCAGATGCAATCACAAATGTCAAAGTATATAATATAACAAAGTAGATTACGAATCTCATAGTTTTAAGGGTGATATGATTTCTACGAATTTGTGTATTTATTAGTTAAAGTATGTGTTATTTAATTAAGTTATGCTGTTTTGCATTTGGTGTGTGAGTTGTGGTTTGCATGGCTGCTGTGTGAATGCACAATAGATGGCAGGAGGCAAAGCTTCCTTGTCTAATGGTGTGCCTTTGTTTTCTCAACTTAATTTGCCAATCTGGCAGGTATTCACAAAATAACAGTTCGGATGCCTTCAACAAGTCACATGAATTTCAGGCTGATCCGAGACATTTTAATAATGCTAATTCCCTACTAACAACAGCACTATTTCCACCAAACAAAGCAAAAGCAATTCAATGAGTTAAGATATACTGTCATGCCAAGTTTGGTGTAGTTGTTTTCACATGGTTTCCGTTTCTGAAAGCAAAGACATTTTCCCCAGCTTCACTGATCTGGCTGAAACGTGCCATGCAAATCCCTAATGGGATTGCTTTTTTCTAATATTTCATGCGGATTCAAAACGTGTCAAAGTTATCACGAAAATGAAACTGTCTTTTCAATGGAAACTCTGAGCTAACCATAGTTTCAGAAGCACTACGATCACCTTTATAATTTCAGTTTTTGAAAGATTGTGATAGTATTTACTTAGATGCCACCTGGGGATGAATATATAACCTTTATAGGGTTGGGGATTTTGAACCAGGAAGAGGGACAGTACATCTGTTCGTGGCATGTAGTGCTGCAGATTCACATGCTATGCATATCCATTCTGACATTTAGTGTTGGGCTCGGAGTGTTACAAGTTGTTTTTGTTAGAAGAAGTCTTTTTGGAGTCACGGGATCGAGTGACTCCTCCTCTCGGTTCCATTGCGCATCGGCATCGACTACATTGTTAGATTGTTTTCCCGCAGAGGATGAAGAAAGGAGTGATTGAGTATATAAGAGAAAAGAGATGTCCATGCAAATGTAAATGTATATACATATGTACAAATGTTAGTTAACTTAAACGACTGCAGGCCTCCTGGGGAGGAGGGAGGGTGCATGTGAATCTGCAGCACTACATTCCACGAACAGATGTACACTGGGTAAATTACATTTTCCGTTCTATGGCATGTGTACCTGCAGAGACACATGCTAGGCATAGACTACAAAGAAGTTAGTCCTCCCAAAAAGCGGTGGCTAGCCTGTAGGAGTTGAAGTTGTTTGAAATAATGTTCTTAAGACAGCTTGTCCTACAGTGGCTTGTTGTTGTGAGAAAACATCAACACAGTAGTGTTCAGTAAATGTATAAGGGGTTGACCATGTAGCTGCTTTACATATATGCACCACTGTTCTTAAGACAGCTTGTCCTACAGTGGCTTGTTGTTGTGAGAAAACATCAACACAGTAGTGTTCAGTAAATGTATGAGGGGTTGACCATGTAGCTGCTTTACATATATGCACCACTGGTATGTTTCCTAAAAAAGCCATAGTTGCACCCTTCTTTCTTGTAGAATGTGCTTTAGGAATGATTAAAAGTTGTCTTTTTACTTTGACATAACATGTTTGTATACATCTAACAATACATCTTGCTAAACCTTGTTTTGATATAGGATTGCCTGTATGTGGTTGTTGGAAAGCAACTAAAAGTTGCTTTGTTTTCCTAAACTGTTTAGTTCTGTCTATAAAATACATAAGAGCTCTTTTTAAATCCAGAGTATGACGAGCTCTTTCTATCACAGAATCTGGCTGTGGAAAGAAGACCGGTAATTCCACTGTTTGATTGATGTGAAAATGAGATACTACTTTTGGTAGAAATTTTGGATTTGTTCTAAGTACAACCTTATGTTTGTGTACTTGGAAAAAAGGTTCTTCAATAGTGAATGCTTGTATTTCACTAACTCTTCTTAAAGAAGTAATAGCCACAAGGAAGGCAACCTTCCACGTTAAAAATTGAATTTGGCAAGAGTGCATGGGTTCAAAAGGTGGTCCCATGAGTCTTATAAATACATTATTTAAATTCCATTATGTAACTGGTGGTGTTCTGGGTGGGATGATGCATTTTAATCCCTCCATGAAGGCTTCGATAACAGGTACTCTGAATAAAGAAGTATGTTGAATAGTTTTTAAGTATGCAGATATTGCAGTAAGGTGTATTTTTATGGAGGAAAAAGCCAAATTTGATTTCTGTAAATGAAGTAAATAACATACAATATTTTGTATAGATGCTGTAAGTGGATCTATGGTCTAGATTGACAATAGTAGACAAATCTTTTCCACTTGTTTGCGTAGCACTGTCTAGTAGTGGGTTTTAGTGCTTGTTTAATGACTTCCATACATTCAGATGGAAGATTTAAGTATCCAAATTCTATGACTTCAGGAGCCAAATCGCTAGATTGAGAGCATTGGGGTTTGGATGCCTGATTTGACGTGTGTTTTGTGTTAACAAATCTGGTCTGTTTGTGAATTTGGGGTGAGGTACTACAGATAGATCTAGTAGTGTCGTCTACCAAGGCTGGCCTGCCCATGTTGGTGCTATGAGTATCATGCTGAGTGATGTTTGACGGAACCTGTTGACCAGAAATGGAAGGAGAAGGGGAAAAGTGTAAGCAAATATCCCTGACCAATTGATCCATAGAGCATTGCCCCTGGACAGGGGATGTGGGTGTCTGGATGCAAAGTTTTGCCATTTTGTGTTTTCGCTTGTTCCGAATAGATCTATGTCTGGTGTTCCCCACCTTTGAAAGTACTTTTGAAGTACTTGGGGGGGGGGGAGAGGGGGGATCTCCCATTCGTGTGTTTGTTGACGATTTCTGCTGAGGACATCTGCCAACTGATTGTCTATTCCTGGAATGTATTGTGCTATTGGGTGAATTTGATTTTGAATTGCCCATTTCCAAATTGTTTGGGCTAGAAGGGACAGTTGAGATGAATGTGTCCCTCTCTGTTTGTGGAGATAAAACATGGTTGTCATGTTGTCTGTCTTTATGAGAACATTCTTCTGTTTGGGAAGAGGTTGAAATGCTTTTAGGGCAAGGAATACAGCTAATAATTCTAAGTGGTTTATGTGTAGCTGTTTCTGTTTGACATCCCATTGCCCTTGAATGGTGTGATTGTTTAGGTGACCTCCCCAACCAATCCTTGATGCATCTGTTATAATCCTGGTCTGAGGCACAGGGTCTTGAAACGACTGCCCCTTCATTAAACTGCTGTGATTCCACCATTGAAGGGACATACGTGTTTGGCGGTCCATCAACACTAGATCTTGAAGTTGACCGTGTGCCTGTGACCACTGTTGTGCAAGGCACTGTTGTAAGGGCCTCATGTTTAATCTTGCATGCGAGACTACTTGCTCTGCAAGATGCCATAATTCCTAAAATCTTCATGATAAATCTTAGTGTATTGTTGATTTGGCTGTATGAGTGGAATTAGATTTTGGAAAGCTTGTATCTTTTGGATATTTGGATATACGCTAGAGCTAGTTGAGTATTTAGGATAGCACTTAGATACGGTTGTACTTGCGCTGGTTGAAGGTGTGACTTTTGCTAGTTTATAGAAAATCCTAGTGTGTGCAGAGTTTTTATCACATAACGTGTAGGTTTCTGGCATTGTGTATGATTGTTCGATTTTATTAGCCAATCATCTAGTTATGGAAAGACGGATGAGTTGTCTTCTTAAGTATGCTGCTACTACCGCTAGACACTTTGTGAACACACTTGGAGCTGTTGCTATGCCAAAAGGTAACACTTTGAACTGGTAGTGTTTTCCCTGTATGACAAACCTGAGGTATTTTCTGTGAGCTGGGTGGATCGGTATGCGGAAATACGCATCTTTGAGGTCTAGAGCAGTCAAAATCTTGTTTTTGTAGCAGTGGAATAACATCTCTCAGAGTTACCATGTGAAAATGTTCTGCCAAGATTTAAAAATTGAGGGGCCGGAGGTCTAATCTTGGCCTGAGTGTGCCATCTTTTTGGGAATTAGGAAGTATAGTGAGTATACCCCCGTTCCTTGTTGGGACTGTGGATCTAATTCTATTGCTTGTTTCTGCAGTAGAGATTGAACCTCTTGTTGTAACAGAACTGTATGTTCTGGGGATAAGTTGTGATATCTTGGTGGAATATTTGGAGGGGTGTTTATCAATTCTAGGCAATAGCCATTGCGGATAATTGATAATACCCAGTTGTCTGTGGTGACATTTTGTCAATGAGAGTGGAACTGCTGTAGTCTTACCCCCACAGGAGATGTGGGGAGTAGAAGGGAGGGAAGGACGTCACTGCTTTGGTTGTGTTGTTGGTTGTTTAGAGGTTTGGAATTTACCTCTATTTCTAGCATATTGAACTCTATATGTGCATCTAAACCCACCTCGTTGACACTGGGTTTGATATGTTTACTTTGTTTGTGAGGTAGAAGCCTCAGAGGATTGTGCTTTAAAACCTCCTCAAAACTGAGTCCTGCAAAATGAACCCCTATATGGTGTGGTGTACTAAGAACACATTGCTTTTGCTGTGTCCGAGTCCTTTCTTAATTTCTCAATTGTAGTGTCCACTTCTGGGCCAAAGAGGTGCTTGCAATCAAAAGGCATGTTAAGCACAGCCTGTTGAATTTCTGGTTTAAAACCAGAGGAGCGTAGTCATGCATTTCTTCTGATTGTGATGGCTGTGTTAACGCTCCTTGCAGCTGTATCAGCAGCATCAAGGGTAGATCTTATCTGATTGTTACTAATGGCTTGCCCTTCCTCTACCACTTGTTGTGCCCGCTTTTGGTGTTCTTTTCGGAGATGCTGTATGATAGCCTGCATCTCATCCCAAAGGGCTCTATCATAGCAGGCTAGCAGCGCTTGTGAATTAGCAATTATCCATTGATTTGTTGCCTGGGAAGCAACTCTTTTCCCCCGCAGAGTCAAATTTTCTGCTCTCTTTATCAGGAGGAGGTGCATCACCTGAAGACTGGCTATTTGCCCTCTTTCATGCTGCACTAACCACCAATGAATCTGGAGGCACCAGATGAATAATATAATCTGGGTCAGAGGGTACAGGCTTATATTTCTTTTCTATTCTAGGTGTGATGATTCTAGATTTCACAGGCTCACTAAAAATTTGGTCTGCGTGTTTTACCATGCTTGGTAACATTGGGAGGCACTGGTACCTAGAATATGTTTAAGATAATGTATTAAAATCTTCTTCCAATGGCTCAGAATGCATTGTTACCCTGTGATAAGCTGCAGCCCTGGCTATGACCTGGTTGTATACTGTGGTATCCTCAGGTGGAGATGGTTTTGATGGGTAAGTATCTGGGTCATTATCTGGGATAGGGTCAGGGTCAGGGTCATAAAGATCCCATGGGTCTACTATGTCTTTTGTGAATAAAAAAAAGTGTGTTGGAGAAGGCACTGTTGGAAGGCTGGTGCGGGGGGAGACAGATAGTTGTGGGGATTGAGGAGGTATTGGCTTCTCCTTTTGCACCTTTGCTGGTGGCTGTACAGTGTCCAGTTCCTCGTGGAAAGCTAGCTTCTTTTTTGTTTTAAAGGAGGTGCAGTAACAATCCTTCCCGTCTCTTTATGGATGTGTATCCTAGATTGTCTCTCACCCATAATTTGTAGAATGGGCTTAATGTCCGACTCTTCTTCAGAGGTTTTATGGCTTTCTCTTAATTTCTTGGAAAGTCCTTGCTCCTCTGTATATGATGTCTTCTTCAGTTCCAAAGTTTGTTTTTTCGCTACTCAAAATGTTGTGGAAGGTCTCCGCTCCGAAGTAGTTTTGAATTTTCGACTCCAAAACTTGGTTTCCTGCTGGAGTACAAAATATATAGCTTTACTTGACTCACGAAGTGGACGGGGGAGTGGCCTTTTTCAGCGCCAATACCGAAGGTTGGTTGCCGACAGTCTTTTCCGGGCCTAACCACCCACTTCCGGCAGTGGTGTACCCAACGCCGTAGAATGTTTTTTTGTGTAGGGGTGCAGGGGCAAACATACTCACATGCTGGCCAGCTGTGATAGGTCTGTCGTCCTCAGATTCCTGTTCGGAGTCTGCGTCTCGGATGGAGACTGGTGTCTGCACCTGCTCTTCTTCAGTGACGTTGAGATATTCACTGCTTTTCGACGCCATTTCAAGTCTTTGGGCTCTGCGATCTCGGAGAGTCTTTTTTGAACGAAATGATCAACAGGCCTCACAGTTTTCTTCCAAGATGGTGTGGAGAAAGGCACAAGTTACAAACCAAGTGCTGGTCTCTATAGGGTTTCTTCGCGTGGCACCGAGGGCAGAATCGGAATGAAGTCCGATCCATCAGGCTTTCCACGCAGTAGGCCAGAATTGGGTGTGCATGCCCTGAAGGGCAAACCAAAGTAACTTTCCAACGGTACTACCGCTTCGATGGTGCATGGAGAACGCGATCGAAACAATACCGACGAAAAGGAAGGTTTTCTAAAATTTTCCGAATCGAAATCTCTGAGTGAGAGGAAACAGGTCCGAACCAGACGGCAGAAAGGAAACAATCTAACAATAGAGTTGATGCCCATGTGCAATGGAACCGAGAGGAGGAGTCACTCGATCCCAGGACGCTGAAAAGACTTCTTCGAACAAAAACAACTTGCAAGACTCCGAGCCCAACAATAGATTACAGAATGGATATGCAGAGCATGTGTATCTGCAGCTACATCTGCCATCGAACATATACATATATACACATACATGCATGTATTTTCCACAATACAATGACTACAGACAAGACAAAGATAAGTATTAGAAAGTTTAAAAGAGGTGTGTTAAGAGTAAGGTACATCTGATATTAAGTATAGAGTATTAAGTATTCTCTGGTGCCAAGCAGGGATGTGGAATTCCTATCGCCCGACGCCCGGGACATCTTGTTTGGGGTCAAGGGCAACAAGTTTTTATGTTTACTTTGTCCTTGGGACAAGTAGGCCCAACCCTCTGCAGCACAAACCCTTTGGCTGCCTGTTTACAAAGAGTGGAACTCTCTGCAGTTGAGGTAATGTGTTTCCAAAAGATAATGCTGTTCGAACTTGTATTTATGGTTCATTATTTGAAAGTCTTCATTATTAGGGTGAGTGCTGTAAATAAATGTTTTAAGGTCACACTTCACTACTGACGTTGGTTCCAGTAAAAAAAAAAAAAAAAAAAAGTGTATACACATTTGAAAAGTTTAGGCTATGAGGCTAAATATAATGCTCCCAGAATGCTCTCTGATTAGATGCAAATGAAGTGTCATTTAGTCAAATGTGTTGATGCATGCTAGTATTTCCCAAAAATATTTCTAATGGAAAATCAGTGTAACCATTTTCAACACGATTATGGGAAGCATAAAAATAAACAAACACTGACAAAGCCAACTGATCCGACTTATTTTTATAAGTCTTTTAGTTTCATCAATGCGTGTCTTGTTTTGACATGGCTTTTGTAACACTTTATTGTTGTGGGAGCTACCAGGCCCTCAACATTGTAACAAACACTGGCAAAAACCACCCAAAAAGTTTTTGAACTCTAAAAGCACACGTTGCCACCAGTGGCATAACAAAGGCCCCGCAGCCGCCCTCCAGGGGGCCCCTTCAGCACAGCACCTGCCCTGAGTGAGTCTGGAGAGGGGTCTCCTCCATGTTCTTTGCAAAGGGGCACACTCCAGTTTCGTTACGTCACTGATTGCCACTGTAGTTCCTGACACTGAACAAAACTACTTTGTGTGCCAATATGCTCCTTGTGGAAGAGCAGAATGCGATCACTCACAGAAAAGCCAGCCGAAAGAGAGAGAAATAGAAGTTTAATAAAAACAAAATGTCTTTGTTAACACCAGACCTAATTAGGGACCAAGACCCACATGTAGGTAGCTTTTTGCATGTCGCAAACAGCGACTTTCGCTGTTTGCGATGTGCAAAAAGCACATTGAGATGCACAAACCCAGTTTTGCGATTCGGTAACCTGGTTACCGAATCGCAAAACGGGTTTGCGACTCGCAATCGGGTGTTCCCTTCCTAATTGCGACTCGCAGTGCAATGTAGGATTGTTTTGTGACCGCGAACGAGGGCGCAAACCAATCGCAGTTTGCACCCATTTCAAATGGGTGCTAACACTTTCGCAAAAGGGAAGGGGTCCCCATGGGACCCCTTCCCCATTGTGAATGTCACTGTAAAAAAAAATTCAGAGCAGGCAGTGGTCCTGTGGACCACTGCCTGCTCTGAAAAAATGAAACTAAAACGTTTCATTTTTCGTTTTTGTAATGCATCTTAAACGGGCTGCATTACAAAAAAAAAAAAAAAAAACTGCTTTATTGAAAAGCAGTCACAGACATGGTGGTCTGCTGTCTCCAGCAGGCCACCATCCCTGTGAGGGCCGCCATTCGCAAGGGGGGGGTCGCAAATTGCGACCCACCTCATGATTATTCATGAGGTGGGCATTTGCGAAGCCCTTGCGAATCACAGATGGTGTCAGGGACACCATCCTACATTCGGTTTTGCGAAATTGCAAGTCGCTCTGACTCGCAATTTGCGGGTCGCAAATCTGAACCTACCTACATGTGGCCCCAAATTCTTAAAGTCACAAAAGTGCACCCATGGTATATGTCGTACCCCTATAAAATATTTGTGAACTGTATTTTAGCATGGGTAAATACGATGTGTAGATTTGCTCATGTGAAAATCTATTGAGCATTTGCAAGTTCATTTTCCCTCCAGCCACTTTCTTCCCAACCCTGGAAGAAGTTCTAATTCTGCCATTGTCAGGAGTAAATGTCCAACCTTTCTTATTATGGGAAAATATTAGAGAGAAGCTGGTGAAAATCTTTAACACATGCAGGTTAGTAGGTTTGCAGACTCAAAGGCATTCCAGCCCTGGAACTATTGCTTACTGCATCCTCCAGCCCCAGTATGCAGATCTGCAGAAAGGTGGCAAAATAAGGAAATTGCTACAGTAGGGATTGAAACTGCAAGTATTCAAGTCCTACTATGGTAGTAGCTCTGGCATAATCAGAGAGGCTATTATCAGAGCTCTTCCATAATGAGATTGCTGCCATAATTTGTCGCCACACTACATGGCACCAAAGGGACAAGTAGATCTTTTTACAGGACAAGTAGATATTTTAATAAATTCCACACCCCTGGCCAAGTATAATAGTTCAACAGTAAGGCGAGAGGTGAAGAAAGATTTTAATCAGCACTGAATTCTAGAATGAGAGGCTGTAAGAGAGAATTGAATAATGACTAGAGGATAGGATGAGGAAAAATAGAAGGTGTGAAAGAGATTAGGTCTAACTATGCTGTAGCCAGTCCATAGTTATTTTGCACATCAGTGTGGACCTATATGCAAATAAGTCTTGACCCTGCTCCAATGCCAACAGTCCAGCCTGAATGAAAAGATAACAATCACAAAATAAAATATATTAACAAAATAAAAAAATATATAATACAATAAAGGAGGAGGAGCAACTAGGAAAACATAAAAGGCGGCAAGTCTGGAATTCGCACACAGAGGAGAGAGAGTGTAAAAACACATGCACTTCCATGGAGTACTGGAAGCAAAGAATAACAAGCATTTGCAATGCAATGGGTCTCACGTTTGCTCAAATTAGAGCTATTAGCGTAGTAAATTCCTAACTGGACTTTCCTTGCCACATAAATTGAAAATGTAAAGTAAAACAGTTGACATAAGCAAGCCGATTCAAAGAGCCACGGACGCCATGAGCATGAACGCGAAGGATAGACACAAAAGTAAAAAGAAGTTTGCTCACAGTCAAACGTATTGGCAAACGTGCAATTATCAATGTAACAGGGTCGACGGCCAAGTTGGTAACAAAATTGCCCCAAGGAGGGACAAATGTAAAGCAATTACCAATAATAACTAAGATTTTTGAAAGGCAAGCCCATGAACGAGTTATAGTGATGCTTGTGCAGTGGGCAAATTTAAAAGCCCACAGATAGATTACAACAAGCCACAGCGCTTGAGCACTCGCCCTAAAGAAGTAGCTCCCTGAATGTATGCAGTAAAATGATATAAATCAACCAATCAAAATGATAGTGAGGAAACTGTACTCCAGGGGAAGGACAAACAAAGTCATTGAATAAAAAGAAGGCACATTAGAATGACAAGAAAACTAACTAATGATGCAAAACCTTGAGCCTTGATTTAGTGCATAGTACAAAACAGGTATTTCGACAGCAGGCAGCTAAAAGCGGTTAGAGGTCAATGCCTATAAAACAGAAAAGCAAGAAATACAAGGAGCAATACCAATAAGGAGAGAAAAAAGCAGTGGAGCAAGAAATGGGGAACAGGAAGGGAAAAAACGTGGGAATGAACCGTGCACAGGGTGGGGAGGGACAGAAGGTAAATGGAGCACAGATGGAATGGTGAAAAACATGGATGAGTGGATAGGTGAAGGGATTGTTGGGAAAAGTGAACTACAGAGTTCCATGCCGCAATTCCATTAGAGAGATGGTTCAAAGCCTAGGGCTTTTTGTTCTTCTGGCTCTCCAATGCAGCTAGCATAGAACAATCGTGATCGGAAGAGAGAAAACACATGGCCGTATGCAAAATCTGGAAATCGATCGCCTTAGGAAAGGGGTTTTAAAGTGCAAACAGTTACAGTTACCGTGGTGCATAAGATATTTTCAAATGCGTTCCTGGAGTGGAAGCTGGTTGAGTTCGTACTGTGAACTATTACACATTAGTACAGGATGTACGAACGCTCACACAGTGCAAAGGATTTGTGGCCTTCTCTAATGCACAATGATTCAAGCCTAGGCCGATGCTGCGATTTAAATTCCTTCTGTTGAACAGGGCATTGACAGTACTAAATAAATAATGAAGGAAGAGTAGGGAAGCTGGAATCGATTATAAGGGGACACGTCTATTTTGTTAGTGTCAGGTTTTTCCCTCCTAGGCTGCCTTGAAACCGCTTTGCGCTTTTAAAATCTAATCTGCCGTTTGAACGCTTGCTTTTTTCCACATGAAAATTGAAGCCTTCGTACTAATGGGAAGTTACTGCACATATTCGGTAAATCCACAAGCAATGTAATAGTATATTTTAAATGCATTTTCCAGCATTCTAGTTATTCGTTTGTGCACGGTCAAGTGGACAGTTTTTCGATAAATGCCTCTTTTCAGCCCAGAGGCCTTGAAAGAGATTAAGGATAGGTAGAAAAAGATTTATAATAGGGCTGAAGGTGTGCGTTCTTGCCGAAGCTGCAATTTTATTTTCTACTTGCTCTCTTGACTTTATGTTAAAAAAACTATGGTCAGCTGGGGGAGGAGCAACATATACAGCATGAAAGGAGGTATGGTCAGGGGTGGCAGGGACAGTTTTTTTTAGGGTTGAGCAAACAAGCGCTCTGTCCCTGTTGTAATCTCTCTTTGGGCTTGTAACCACACCCATGTTACACCTGTCACTTTCATTCGTTTGTGGGCTTGCCTTTTAAAATCCGCTTGCTTTCATTAGTGAAAGGCATGCATATGTCGTGCCTTTTCTGGTGTTTAGCCCTCCTCGAGCGCTCCGGCCAACTAGTCGATGTTTTCAGCCTGATTTCTGCACTACTTTATTTTCCACGCAGCACGATCACGCTGCGTTTTACATAGCAAAATCTTTTTTCTTTCAATTTTTGTGGCAAGAAAAGTCCGGTTAGGAGCTTACAACGCTGATGGCCCTAACTCGAGCAAATGCGAGACCCATTGCATTGCAAATGCTTGTTTTTACATTGCAGTCTCTCTTGCGCTTACCTGCCTGCTTTCTATGTTCCTCAGTGGTCTGCAGACCAGCGAGCGGCCTGTAGCTCGCTCATTCTGTGGTGTATGGAAAAGAGAAAGCTGCAGGTGTCAGCCTTCGTATTTGATTTTTGCAAAGATTTACTGTTCTTCTTTAATATTCTTAATTCTTTTTAGACTGAATGTATTTTCTTTTTTTAATACTAAATGATTTTCTGATACATTGCAGGTCACTGACTAAAAAGTTTGATTAATTTATAGAATTGTATTTATTTATTAGGGCGTTTTAGAGATTAAGACATAGACCCTAAATGGACCTCTTGATGCTCAGAAGTAGACAATTAATAGACAGTCAATTGTCAGCATAATTAAAAAGTCTCTTACAAAACCTGGGAACTGTTGGCTTCAATCACTTTGGAGAATTAATTCCTCAATCAAAACTACTGCGTGACTGACAATCTCTGTCCAACTATCTTTGAAGTCAGACAGCTAAATGATTATAGTAGATCTATTTCCACCCTAAGAGAGAACCCCTACTACTGACGCAATCCTACAACACTAGATTCCTTTTTCAAAAAACATTTGCTATGAAATCATCTGCTTGGTGGGAGTGGCTAACCGCCTAAAATGGTGGGCAAATTCCTTTGAAGCTTCTGTGCCGTGTCCAGGAAATTCTATGACCCTGCATCCTCCTGCAAGGAAGATAAGTTAATCCTGCGGTGAGGTCGTTTTTGGGAGTACTCCGGTGAGCAGGGCCGAGCGACAACAGAGTCTGACCCTTAAGGATGCCGCAAACCTGACTGGGCTTGCTAGCAGCTGCCACCTACCATGTACAGCTGGAGGAGGGACTCTGATCCCCAGACTGACGAAGAGAGCATGCATTGATTTAAGTGCGGTTTCTTATTGGGGGGCGGGGGGGGTGAGGTACTGGAATGTGGGCCCCCCTGTGAGGCTATGGTGTGGTGCAATAGGAGATGCTGGAGTGGCGGGCTGCGCACCTGCCTGATACGGGCCCTGTTCGACCATGCGCAACCCGTCTCGCAGCAATTAACGCCAAGCTTGGCCGCTGGGTCAGCGGAAGGATTTGTTTTCCTCACCAACATCAGGAGGCTGCCTACACTACTGTAGTCCGTTCTCTCCTACAGTGCCTGGCAGCTGCACCTGCACAGATAAGTGTGACCTTTAGACCCGCAGCAACCCCAGAAGATTGATGTTTCCAGGGGAGGGGGGGGCCGGGCCCAAGAGGGAAGCTCAGTGACACTTTTTTTTTTTTAAATAGAACTCTTGCCCCTATGTGCAATCAGACTGGCTTTTAGGGACTGAGGGCAAGGAAAGGCCCTGCTGACTACTGTGTAATTCCTGCTCACACAAAGGTTGTTTCCTGCTGCCTAATATTAGATTAAAGAGAGAATATAAACCAGCTGGACTTGAGTGTCTATCCTCTTTCTTCACTGGACTGTTTAATTCTGCCCACCTCCTCGCAACTACTTTTTTCCCTCGCTGTTTGAGTACCACAAATCTGTATAGATTACTGCGGCTATACTTTTTAAAATTCTAATATAGCCCTTTTCCTGGACTGTACCCTGGCTGCCAACGTAAAAGATCCTCCTTTATGGCAACCACAAAACAATTTCGGGCAGAGAGTCTGCCTTACTACTCCTGATCTTTGAGGGTTGTGCATGAACAACGCACAATGTTTTTCAACACCCAAGTCTAGTCTTAGACTGGTTACAAACCCATTACCCCAACACCTGATGGCCCATGCCCTCTGAATCCCAAGTTACTTCGTCACAGCACCCCTAATGTTAGACGGTATGGGACTCCCTGACGACCGACTTCTTCTACAGCGGCTTCCTCTCCACAGCAGATGCTAGAGGGGCGTTGTGCGGTCCTGGCAACAGTGACTTCACCCACACACCAGCAGCCCTGCGCTTTCTGAGATCAGCATGTTCTGGGCCACGATGGTACCGGAATCTCTTTCCTACCATGACTCCACAAACAAGTGATCTGGTTAACTGACCCCGCTTCTATGATTCTCCTGGACCCAGTTAGCTGCTGACCATTAACCGCCACACCAGCGAATGGAAATGACTCTGCTACTCAAGATACTAGTATTGTGAAGTGATATTTTCTTTTTTTTCCCCTCTTTGTATCTTAGTCTTCCTTTCTTTACTTCTTTCTTCTATTTCCTGTGGTGTCCCTTTGGGGATTGTTAAGAATGGTTTGATAACTAACAGTCATATGGACAGTTCCTGTTCGTTGCCGTTGGCTGGACTGGCCTCTCCTCATGGCAGCTGTAACAGTTTATGTATTATTGGGTTATGTGTTTTCCTTTTTTCCATTTGTTTTTTTCCATTTGTTGGGCGAACAAATGTCATGTAATGCCTACATAATTTCTTGGGGGGAGGGGGATTTAACTGTGTGACAGATGTAACAAATGTCTACACCCTCTTATATATTTAAACTCCTCACTTGGAATGTCAGGGAAATGAATTTAGCATCCCACCCACTCCCAGTCTAAGTAGGCCAGAGTACTCTGGGATTTGGCACAGGATGATCTTTGGTGGATGTATGGTGGTAACATATACTCCTACTCACCGCCTCACAAACTGCACTGACAACTAGACTGGATTTGCTGCCCTACGGCTACAACAACAAGTATTACTGAGGCCACGTAAAGCTCTTTCTGATCACAACTCCTTGGGGCTTAACTTGTCCTGGGGTCAGACTCCCACCCAGATTTTAACATGGCGATTACGCCCTGATCAACTGAAGGATATTGTGTCCAAGGATGTGCTTGGCAACTACTTTACCAGAAACAAGGGTACGGGTTCTTCCCTCCTGCTGAGTGGGAGGCTTTTAATGTGCAAATACAGGAAGTCTATTGCAGCGATATCCAAGGCACAGGACACAGAAGTTTGTGACATTACACACGTTGAAACACAGTTGGGGGTACTGAAATAAGAGGTAGCACGTGAGAATTAAGCAGACGAACTGCAGGAGTGTTGCATCCAGAATGTGTAACTGCTGGACCGCCTGAGAGTCACAGATTATAATACCTACACACAAAAGATCCACACATGATTTGCCCTTCTCTGTCCCCCCCCCCACCTCTATTCTTTTTTCTACGTGAGCGCTCCTGCCGGCATCCAACACATGACCCTGTTTGCCATCAACTCTGACTTTAGGGACTATTATGCCTAATTATTAGTCCCCCCCCTTTCCCTTCCTCTATCGCCATTGCCACCTTCCTCGATAATATGCAAAAATTCCAAATCCTGGGTCCCCAAGCAGACCTTAGTGCTCCACTAACCCAAGATAAAATCCGTAATACAATAAACGACCTACCCCCTAATAGGCTTCCTGCAGAGTTTTATGCAACCTATGCACTCCATCTCCTCCCACACCTAGAAATGCTGCCCAAGACATTGTTGGAATCTGGCTCCCTTCACCCTATCACGTCCGGCCTTGTCATGTCGCTCCTTAAACCTAGCCAGGATCCCAAAGATATTTCCACGTACAGACCTTTATCCATGCTGACAACCGAATACAAAATACGCAGTAAAGTTTTGGCTACAAGGTTACTTCCCTTCTTCTCAGACCTCATTCACAAGGACCAGAATGGGTTCATCTCGCGTCGTAGTGCCTCATTAACCATTAGGCGTTTCTACCAGGTGATGGAGGGAGCAAGGGGCGCCTACCCCATCACAGGTTGTCTATCCCTTGACTTACATCAGGAGTTTAACATTCTGGGTTGGGATTATAACGTTTGCTGCCCTTGCAAAATTTGTCATTCCTCCAACTTATATTAAATGGATCATCTCCTTTATACTAATCCAATGGCACGGGCCCGCAACGGCTCCCACATCTCCTCCTGTTATCCCATTTTCCGAGGCAGGTTTGTCCACTGTCTGCCCTCCTTTTTGTATTGTCGTTGGAGCAACTGGCACAAAGTATTAGACAGTTGGCAAAGGACTGAAGCATTATACAGTGACCCCATCAACAAGCAGTGTCATTGTATGCAGAGGACATAATTATATATGTAAGAGATCTCAATATGGACCTTACCCCTCCTAGATACGCTACTATTTGGAGAACCTTCCGGACAACGTGATCGCCAAGCCAAGCCTCATGCTTTTGCTATCTGGGACTGCCCCCTTGGGGAGATCTTGTTGTTGGGTTCACATACAATACCCACAGCTCCACATATGTTCCGCTACCTTGGAATACAGATATACAGGGCTACCTTAGACTTACTAGATGGTAATCTTACCAAAGCCATTACCTCTCTCCGCTCGCAAGTGGGGTTTTGGGTCGTATTAACCCTTTCAGTAGCAGGCTGGTTTCCACTTCCAGATAGTGATGCTGCATCACATCTAATACTATTGTTTCATAAACTTGCCCATGCTAGTAACGCGTCTTGCTTCAAACAGCTTAATTCATTACTATTAGACTTAAAATGGGGATCAGGCAGGCGCAGTGTAAGTCTGGACAAATTACAATTGGCGCAGACAGAAGGGGGGATTGGCGCACCTGATTTTTGGGCTCATTTTTATGCGGGTCAATTACGGTGGCTGTCTTACTGGCTCGCTGGGCTCCACCTCCTTGAGATTGACTTCAGACCACACATTACGAGTGGGAAGACTACACACACTGCTCCTACAAGGCGCAACTTACCCCCTCCTGAGGTAGTAACATGCTGAAATATACAGCACCTCACTCTCTGTAAGCACCCAACATAGTGCTAAGGGGGCTATCAATGCCTTTGGGATTACCTATTAGACTGGGGTTGTGGGAATAAGCAGGCATCCACACGGTGGGGGATATGCTTCTTGACAGGGAGCTTGCTATTCATCAAGACCTTATAGACGCACATGCTTCACCAAATTTCGTTTTCCACCCCTACGTCAACGTTACCTGATCTATTCGTACACTGGGGACCTTATAGGACGGAACCAGAAACACATTTCTTCATGCAAGCAATACACAAAATGGGCACTGGTTGCGATCTGGTGAAGAGACTTTAGAGAGGTCTCTGTACACATTTACAAACCTCCCAATCTCCCCTCCAAGCTCTTTGGGAAGAAGATCTAAGCCATGCATTGAACGACAAAGAATGGCGCTTTATTCTTGAGTACCCCACCAAAACTCCCCACAAGTTCAATGGGTGAAAATATGATTCCACATGGATCTCTTTGATGGTCCTCCCTCAGTCTCCTTCCTTGGGCCCACAGAACTATGCCTCTCACTCACTTTTATGCTCCGAAGGCTAGCTGTGCTTGGGGTACGGTGGGTATGTTTCTGTCCATGTATTTTTCTTTCTTATTCTTTTCCTTGGCAACTATACTGACTTAACTCGGTAACAGATTGATCGGATACAGTTAAGAAAATCCTTCCATGCAGTTATGTACCTTACTACTATGTCTGATAATTGCGGAGACATATTATGTGTAACAGTAATTGTGCCTGTCCACAATTTAAGATGCACTGTATTATCTCCTTTCTTTCTTATGTTTTTATGATAAAAAAAAATAATCAATATAATTTGTTCACAAAAAAAAAAATTAACCTACCTGCTCGTGTGGGCAGGTTGAATACAGACTTGAATGTCAAGAGGGTTGTATCTATTGCAGCCACAGAAGGTGCAGTGGCACCGTGGCCCAGCACTGAAAGGGACCTACTACATCACAATTATAACTACATTTTAATACCAAAGAGGCCTCGGGGGGGGGTCGGGTCATATTCTTAGCTTGCATTGAGGCCTGTCTCACCCAAGCTGTAGCCTGGTTACCAAACACACCTCCTCCTGAGATATGTACACTACTCAAAAGTCATACCCAAAAGTCATGTAACAGCCTGTACATAATATTTATATTGGATAGGATACATCACAGTTGAGTTAATCTGATTTCCATTGCCATGGTTTATCAATGCAGAACAAAACAAGCAGAAATATTTATAGTAGTCTATTTTATGAAAGCCTGATACATCGCAACATCCCATCATAACACTTCACTCTCAGATGCCACACATTCTAGGCCCGCTACCTCAGTCTAGCTTACAGAACATCGGTCTAAATTACTGCAAACTCCTATTGAATGATGCAGGTAACTACATTATTTATCTGGTAAAACATGGGCATTCCAACATCCAGTCTGCTCTATTAGTGTAACCCTCTAGGCACCCATAGTTCCTTCTATAGTCACTGAGCCTTGTCGTAGAGACATGTCGGCTGGGCCTGACCAATAGTGTGAATGTATATAGATTTGAATAGTGAGAACCTAGCCAAAAAGGCAGCAGAGTATTGTACAGAGTATTGTGATCATCTATCAGAGGAGGTCACTGACGTCATCTGCCTAACCTGACCAGTCAGATGATCCCAGGGGCCTCTGCCCATCTTGTTTTCAAGATGGCAGAATCAGGTGGCCACCTAGAGGAGCTCTGGGCACCACCCCTGCGGTGGTGATGGACACAGGAGTGGGGGTGGGCGTGGTCACTCCCCTTTCCTTTGTTCAGTTTTTCACCGGAGCGTGGGGACGGGTCCTGAGCGGGTGCAATCCAGATTATGTAAGAAGGGCACAAAATGTTCCCATCAAAGCAAAGTAGTGGCAAGGGGAGGCTAACCCTCCACAGCCTTGTAACAACCATTTCCAAAGGAGAGGAGGTTGCACCCCTTTCCACAGGAAATTCTTTGTTCTCCCTTATACTTGAGCTGATCAAGCGGCAGGAGGGCAGGATCCTGTCTGAGGTGCTGCAGCAGTTTGGGCTGCTCACAGACCTTGAAAGACTGGTAGCAGCAATACTGGATGGGGGGTCCTCTAAGGAGCCCCCAGAGTGCTTGGAATCATGCCATCAATACTGGCATCAGTATTGGGATACAATTCCAACACGTTTGATACTAAACATGCCTAGGTTCGGAATTACCATTATGCAGCTGGACCATAGGTAGGGACCCATGGCCAGTACATAGCTAAAATTGCTTTGCTGCACTTACAAAGCAGAGAATTGGACCTGGAGTTCGTAGGGACACCTCGGCTCCTGCGGGGATACCCAAACACACAAGGACCTACACCCTGCCCTTAGGGATGGAAGGGCCTACCATAGGGGGTGACTTACATTGACCTGGTGTAGTGACCAACAATGAAAGGGTGCATGCACTTTTCACGTAGGCTGCAAATGGAGGGCCTGCAGACAGTTTGCATGGGCTCCCATGGGTAGCATAATGCATGCTGCATCCCATGGGGGTCCCCAAGTGTACCAATGCCCTGGGTACCCAAGTACCATATACTAGGGACTTACAGGGGTACACCAGTATGCCAATTGTGGGGTGTAAAGAGTATCAAGACAACCAAATTTAGATGAGAGAGCACAAGCACTGGGGTCCTGGTTAGCAGGATCCCAGTGAAAACAGTCTAAGCACACCGACAACATGCAAAAAGTGGGAGTAACCATGGCCAAAAGAGGGACTTTCCTACACCAGGGTTCCCATCCGCTGCAGTCTCCCACATTAATGTCATCCACGATGGCCAAAGTAAGCTGGTGCTGAGGACCTGTGGATTCTTTAAATCCATTATCACTAAACTCCAAACCACCACTGATGCCGAGGTAATCGCTGCCATGTGAATGGCTGATGGACAGTTCCTCAGCTGCCTCCGCCGTGTACCCTACCTAGGTCAGTATACCAGGAGTATCTGCATGAGTATCTTTTTAGAAGCAGAGCAGAGCAGAGCTCTTGGAAAAGGGCAAGCACGGTGCCTAAAGGGACCGGTCCCCCATCTTGGGTCTCAGCCAGTTACACCCATCCAGTAGTTCTAGATATTGACTTTTGGTCACACACTTTCAACAGTTTATTGTGAAGGCTTACTGAGAAGTGCCAGTCCTCATTTTAATTACTTGCACATACATATCCTCCATAAACACTGCAATTAGCCCCTCTTCATGGTGCCTTAAGAAAATTCATTGTTCTCTTTTCTGGAATCTTCATTGACGTCATAGGCATTGAATGGTCTTGCTCATGTGCCTGAAGCACTTTTTAGAATATTTGTACTTGCACTGTCTTGTACCATCTTTTATTTGGAAGATAAAAACACACTTTAACACCAACTGGAGTCTGAAACAAGACAATGTCTCATAAGGGTATGAATTGATCTTTAGGCAGCTACTATTCAGATTATTGGAATTGTGATCCCTCAAATGGTTTTAAGTATCTACTGGTACTACACCAAATATATCCTCCACCTACAACAAGGAGACTGGATGCGTGCTATAAGACCTACAAGATGCCTATTTCCACATTGTAACAAAACAACAAAAATTTCTGTCGTAGTAGGCTCCAAACCTCTTCAATCCTGTTCTACCAATTGGGCTAAAGTAGGTCTCCAGTATGTTTTTGAAATGCATGGCTGTTGTTGCAGCACATCGAAGAAAGCAAAAGATATTTGTCGACCCCTGTCTAGATGATTGTTTGATGAAGAATCCATTCTCAGAAATAACTGTAAGCATTTCCAAATATGTCTGGACACATTTTCGCAATTGGGTCTTCGGGTCAACATAAACAAATAAATAGTACATGCGGGCCAAAAGATACACTTTGGCGGGTTCTACTCTGAATACCCATTCTTCAAAATAGTTTCTCTCGGAGGAGACCGTCTTCTATTGACCTGCAATGTCTCACTATTTTGGGTTCAATGGTATCTTGCATACTCATAGTTCCCCATGCCAGAGGTCACGTGAGACCACTACAGCAGTTTCTGGAGGATCAGTGGAAGTAGTCTTAGAACAGCTGATAAAATAAACTAACTCTGTCACAGTCTGCACTCCAGTCTCTCCCATAGTGGACCAATTAAAAAAAATCTAAAGATGGGAGATCCTGATGGAAAATGATTCCCAACCCAAACTCTTGTCATGCAAACATACCTCCCCAGATGGCGTGCTCACATGGGTCATTTGCAATCCAGGGAGTATGGCTGGACAAAGAATTGTCATACAGAGCAAAGTCTTTTAGGCCAATACAAGGAACACAAATTTAAAATTATTTTTTAACTTGTATCCAGTAAATGCAGAGTGTTACTAATCTTCATTTGTAACTGTCCTTTCTATTAACATTTTGTTAGGTTGTAGCTTGCCATTAAGTTAGTTTTTAACTGTGATAGAGTGGTACTCTGTGGCATGTTTTTCTCTACATTTTCACTGTGATTCAATATAGTGAAGACAATAGAAGTCAATGAATTTCGATTGCTGCCCATTGTTGTTCCAATGATCATCCGCGAAAGAGGGTTCTGGCATTGGCCAGACTTTGGTGACTTGTGTCAAGATTGTCTGACCTTGGTAAGGATGATGGGTGTTAGAAAGGATATATCATTGGCACATTTGTGATGATGTGGGTGATAGAGTAGTATTGTGGACCATTTTGTAAGTGTGTGACAGGTGGGTGTGCGATTCCCAGGAAGATAACATGAGAAGGGCCCCGTGGTAGGTCTGACAGTAAGCTTCGTGCTGAAGGTAAAATCGATGAGATGAATTACAATTCTAAGAATGAACAAGGAAGGAATAGAGTCACCTGAATTATGGCAAAAGGAAACTGTTCAGGAATTAGTTATCCTGCAATTGAGGTGGATGATTAACTGTAAGAATGCGAAGAAAGGGCTGAGAGTTTTGATACAGTAATGAGCAGGATAGGTTACATTTTGAACTTGAAGTGGGTAAACGTGTAGGTAGCAGATTAAGGTAGTGGGCATGCAATAAGAAGGTTGTGAATGAGGGGCAGGAGTTGGGGTTGAACATCCTATAAGTAAAGGACAAGCTGAAAATTAAAGTCTTAATATGATGATGATTGAAGTCCTGGGGAAAAGGCAAGAATTGAATTCTAAGTGTAAAGGACTAATCTCATTTGTTCTGACCACACACTACACAAATTCCAAGGTCACTAAAAGCAGAATTATCCGTTTAATTGTAGTTTTCATGTTCGAAAAGTAACCAATTAAATTAACTTCCACTATTGGAAATCTTGAAAGTCTGCGTGTATACAATACTACTTTGAATCTCAAAATAAATATATTAATTTATTCCTTACACATATATTCCCTCATTCCCTTACTATGTACTTACATATTTATTACTTTAGTCTTAATGTGCAAGAGAAAAAAGTACTCTTTCGTAAGCTTTACTCTGTCTCCTCATCACCTTATTCTTGTATCAATCTATCGTTCATCCCCATTCTCTGACCATTCTATTACTATACTATCCAAAATGACCCTAGTAAAATGGCTCTTCCCTCACCCCAAAATCAGTTTACTACTATGATCTCCCAAACAACCCTTATAAATTCTCCCTCATTTATCTCACCTTCGACTCATCCAAAACCCCTTCTACAACTATGATCTCCCTAACCTCTTTCTACAGACTCTTCCCTCCTCCATCTATCCTTTACTCATCCCAAGCCTCATCCTATTACTATAAACTCCCACTTAACACTTCTGGATTCTTCCCTCCTCTATACATCCATTACTCTATTCAATCCAACTAACAAACTTACATATCCTCTGCTCAAATTAACTCTTAAAAATACTAATCCTGTACTTATATTTCCCTATACTAACCCACCACTAATCATTTTGGCAAAAAGCACTTCTATGCCTCGTCAGGGGTAGTAAGCGCTATATAAATATAATTACAATGGTCAAAGGCACGCATACAAGCAGTAAGTAATAGAAGAGGTAACTGGGTATTGAAATGTCACTGCATCATGATGTAGTGTTCCTTAACGGGTTGTGTGGACTATTTCCTAAATTTATCCATGAGTAAACTCTTTATACTGATCTTGACTCATGCCAACCAGACAAATCTCACTTCAGAAGTTCTGTGCAGTTCACCTACAGGCTACATCTTTCAAGGGCTGCCACTACTGTGCCAAGCCTATGAAGGATTCTACACCACCATGTGACAAGGGTCTTGATGCAGTATATGAAGAACCTAAATTAATAAAACAGCTTCAACTACGATAATCCTGATAGGAACTATTTTCAAAGCTTTGTTCTCTCAACGGATTGTTCTTACCTTGAGTAAGGTGGCTCAAACACCACCCAAAGCTGGAAGGCTCTTTGGTTACGATACCAGGCCTTAATACAAGCAAGAAAACCACTACGCTCTCAAAGAGTTGGTAGGGAAGGACACCCATAGGTGGGATTCTAAGGTGGGCATTGCAACAGCTGCACGGATAGTAAAATCCCTGGCAATGCTTTTACCACCCTTAGGAAGCAAGAGTGGTCCCAATAACCCATTTCTTTTTTCATAACAGGGTAGTTTCCTCCAGAAAGACAATGTAAATTCTTTCCTTGCGACCTTCCAGGACTATTTATTTGAAAAATAAAAAGAATTAGAGTCCTAGGCATGAGAAACAAATCTTTATACTAGCAGCAAACACAACCTCTTGCAGCCTTGCCCCTATGCCCAATAAGGAAACATCTGATAGGAGATGCTGTTGGTGATATCAAGAGCCACTGAGGTGGTGAAGAGAACCCATGCTCTCCCATTGCTTGGATTACAATTCGTATTATTTTACATTTCTATGAGCAGCTAACACAATAACAGTGCTTTCATAAGGCTGCAGGCGTTGTTACACTCAAGTGGGTTCGTTTTGAAGAGGGGTGACTGGGAGCTATCAATGTGCACAGCACCTTGAGCGCTAACGTATTTTAGTGTACATCTGTGAGTAATTTATTCAGCGACATCCGACTTGTGTACCAAAGGTAATTATTAGAGAATGTTCGGTGTATGTATAAAATATGGACTCTGCTGAGAACAGAAAACAATATATAAATTGTAGTGTGTACATTAAGGGCAGGTAACATGATGATACTGGACTTTCTAGACACCCAATGCAAACTAGACAAGGTTCATATCAAATTTATTAGGTATGTCTATATTCGTACATTAAATAATCATATAACACTTATTATTAGAATGCATATATGCATGCTTACATCTATAATAAGCCTAATTATCAATAGGGTCATCATTACAGACCTGATCACACCATTATCTAGGTTTCACTGGGATTACACACACAGTAAAAATTAAACTTACTTTTAGAATTATATTAATAGTATTTTTAACAATAATTTGAATTGTTTTCCAGCATGCATGATTCTCAATGGTTGAGCATCTACTGTGCAAAACTATGTAATCTTAAGGTAAAAATTTGAACTGAGGGAGGGAGGACTTTGCCCTGTCTAACGCTAAATACAATAGGATCTGGAGAGTAGCGGCTCCATATAAGTGAATGTACCCGCGTGGAAGCTGAGAGGATTGCTCTGGATCCACTTGCAAAAGAGGAGGATGCGCATTCACAATGGAGTTTTGCGCCCTTCATATAATCAAGGAAGGCCAGCGCCTCCCCAAAGCCCCTGCAATGCCTACTGAATAAATGTGCACACCAATTAAAAGGCAAGGGACGAGTAATCTCTGTCAGAGATGAGCACAAGGCGAATATTGAGCCATACAGAAACAGGTAGAAGAGGGCCTTTGTATTTCTGCAGGCGGAGGAGGGTGCCAGCCCCTGCTGTGCCACTGCCAAGGAGAGGGCACACATTATCAGACTTACCCACACAAAGAAATAGTTCCAGTTTCCATCTTCATGAGTAAAAAAGTAACCCAGCTCAGATGCAAAAGCCACTGGCCCAACCTTCATTAATCCTCATTTATATTAAAAATGACATAACTATTGCTGGGGGGCATACGTATCGACCGAGAGCAGGATTGAACAGTACTAAAGCAGTGCTTTAATCTGATAGTGGAATGATATCCAACCAGAGGACTAGAGCCTACTTACCCACCATCCATGGGGCCTCACTACCTCTAATCCATCTTTACGTTGTTCCTCCACATCTTTACAAGCAGTGGAGTTCCATTGCCCACCATTCAGCAGAAACCTATACTGGACATCACTCACCTGAAATGGAGCCAAAGGCAGCGAGGTTTCTTTTCTGGCAAAATATTACACGTTTTACTCTTTGAAAATATATACTAGATTTCAAGGCATTATCAAAACAGGGATGCTTAAAAACCGACTACTGCTATTATCACACATGTAACAGCATAGCTTCCCCCACGTGCACAAAGAGTCTACTGCGTGACTGATAAAATAACAGGAGACACCATAATATCCATTCTGATTTGCAGCTAATCTCACTCCATGGACCTTTTAATCCAGTCTCGTTGTGGTATTTTCAGAATACAGGACACAACAATACATCATCAGGCATCTCCACATACCACCCAGATCATGCCTTAGATCTCGAGGTATCCCTTCCCATCAATAATTACACGTTTTATTCCAATGCACCAGTACATTCCCTGACACCAAACCTCAATACCTGGGTCAGGGAGCTGCCCTTATTTCTAACGACCCATTTCTTAGCAATCAAACCCAATCCGCTTAACATTCTTTTGTGTTTGAGCATTTCTTCTTCAGCCCACACTCCAAGCATAGCAAGCATGAGCCAAGGCTTAGGGCAGTACCGGAAGAGCCATTACTTCTTATGTAGTCTGCCCTAGAGATCATATTGGCTGTCTAGCCGACCCCATGTTTTCCCCCAAAAAGGCCTACTATACATATATATCTCCCTTCTTCATCCATTGTCTGTTCAAATGTCATTCACATTTTGCTCCTGTCCACGGCAAGAGGCAGTGCATCAGCCCGCCTTTAGCCTCGGTCTCATTTCACTGTGAAAGATGTATTTTACATGTCTACATCCAACCAAAAAAAGTAGTCCAATTCATTCCCTGCTATCAAGTTTTTTTACATTTATTTTTGTAAACTGTCATTTTGGGATTGCTTTTCATTTTGTAAACGTGCACACCATGTCTAGGTGCCAACCTCTAACATTTATTGCTTTTAAATATATTAATACCTACTGCGCGCACAAATATATACATATACATACACAAATACATTTTTTTTGCAGGCTTGTTACGATCCGATATATTGGCGTCTCATATCTACAACATTGGGCTCAATTCATACAAAATATTTTGGTCCTGTATAGGATTTTAAAGTGACCTAGCCTCAGTTCAAACTTCATGGCCAATTCCCTGTAATGGACCATTCCTTCTTCCAACATAACACTTTCCATGGGGCTTAGGTTTGATGACCATCTAGTTTTCTTAGACCAAACAAACTGCACACGGAAACGCTTTTAGATGTTTGGGAGAATATACCAGGAGGTTTCGATTTGCCCATATTCCTGAACTGGGCTCGACGATCCCACAGAGCACGGCAGGCATTTAGCAATGCCGACTAGTGTGGATAAACGCCACTCAGGCGTCGAGTGTAGAGCTCACACTCCTTGTTCAATCTCTGGTAATGCCAACAACTCCAATGATGGAACCTGGCCCAATTTCCATGCAACCACTCAATCCTTGAGCAATGGGTCTTAATGTCTCTGTTTATTGATTTCAACAGGGAGGAGCTTTGTGCAACCGCAAACAGCTCTCATAAATAAAAGCCAGGCAGAATTAAGAGCTTAGAGCAACAAACCACCCTGCAGACGAGGATTACCTAAATACATATCTGTGTTTACACACGTCCTAATGGAAGTAGCAAGAGAATCAAAACACACAGTCACAGAAATCCCTGACAAATATGTGAAAAGGCGACAGCAAGGACGTGATGAATAGAAGCTGTGTTTTCTGTCAAACAGGACTAAAGTTTTAGATTTTCGGAGTACCAAAATTTGCAAAACTTGGCAACTCGAATTATCCAGCAACAGAGGATAAGGCTATGAGTAACAGATTACTACATCTTGCAAAAAGAAAGGGTAAAGTATGCCCCCCCCTCCCCCAAGTGGGAAAAAGAATAAATCAGGTCACCCCCATCAGAATTTTTCCTAACTATTCTATTAAGTTGGCAATGTTTAAATAAGGCTGGGCTTATTTAAATATTGCAGTTAAGTTCTGTTACCTTTTTACAAATGCAATAAACATTTTATTTGCTTAAAACAAGGGATCACTTGAGCCCCCCCCCCCCCCAAGGGGGCCCACCACCCAGTTTGAAGACCCCTGCTCTAAGAACTGCAGCATGTGTTGTGCCACCCTAAGGGACCCCTCACCAAACACATGCACGCTGCCATTGCAGATTGGCTTTTTCTCCCCACCAACATACACAAAGTCAACATGGCATCCCCCTCATGGTGCCATGCTCATAAAACAGAGCCTGTGGCATAAGTAAGTCACCCCTCTAGCAGGCCTTAAAGCCCTAAGGCAGGGTGCACTTTACCACAGGTGAGGGCATAGCTGCATGAGCAATATGCCCCTACAGTGTCTAAGTCCGTTCTTAGACATTGTAAGTGCAGTGTGGCCATATTAAGTATATAGTCTGGGAGTTTGACATTTCGAACTCCACAGCTCCATAATGGCTTCACTGAATACTAGGAGGTTTGAGATCAAGCTTCCCAGCACAATAAACCCATACTAATGGCAGTGTTTGGATTTATTTTAAAAAGCACACAGAGGGCATCTTAGAGATGCCCTTGTATTTTATCCAATCCTCTAGTGCAGGACTGACTGGTCTGTGCCAGCCTGCCACTAGCAGACAAGTTTCTAACCCCATGGGGTGAGGGCCTTTGTGCTCTCTGGGGCCAGAAACAAAGCCTACTCTGGTTGGAGGTACGTCAAACCTCACCCCCTGCAGGGACTGTAACACCTCACGGTGAGCTAGTGGAGATGCTGCCTCCTCCTCCCCCCCTCCCCCCCCCCAATTGAACCAAGCCCCACGTTTGGCAACAAGTTTGGCGGGAAACTTAGGAAAAACAAGGAGGGGTGACCACTTCAGCTGGGACCATCCCTAAGGTGTCCAGAGCTGAAGTGACCCCCTCCCTGCAGAATCCTCCATCTTGGTTTGGAAGACAGGGACCAGTAGGGTTAGGAATGTGCCCTCCTCCCCCAAGGGAGTGGACACAGGAAGGGTGTAGCCACCCTCAGGGACAGAAGCCATTGGCTACTGCCCTCTGACCCCTGTAACACCCCTTAATCTTATATTTAAGGGCTTCACCAGATTCCTGGTGACCTAACAAGAAGAAGCAGGTCTGCATAGCTGAAACCCCAGCAGAGAAGGAAGACGACAACTGACTTGGCCCCAGCCCTACCGGCCTGTCTCCAGCTTCAAAGAACCTGCACAAGCAAAGCGACGCATCCAGCGGGACCAGCAACCTCTGCCAAGTTCCAGAGGACTGCCCTGCACCCTGAAGGGCCAAGAACTTCCGTGGACGGCGGCCTGTCCAAAGAAGAAACAACAACCAAGATCTCCAACCCCACTCCTAATGTTTGAGTCCTATCCACTCTGCACCTGACGCCCACGGCCCATTTCCAGGTGGCCGAACCAGCTAGAGTGGATCCCCAGGCGATTCTGAGCAAGTGACCACCCTAGGTTGACCTCTCCACCCCTCAAAGACGATGCCTGCAGAGGGATCCCGAGGACCCCATGACCGCAAAATATGCAGACAAAGATATCCGATGCCTAAAGGCAGACTGCACCTGCAGCCCCCAGGCCTTGGAGAGTCCCAACCTCCAGTGCAGCAATAGTTCACAGGCTGGACAGGGAGGAGGGCCGCCTGCTGGTTTGCCAGAGACAACCTCCTGGACCTCGCCTGCATCCTGTGGGCGACACCCGGGGCCCCTTCATAGAGAATCATTGGAGACCCGACATCCTGTTGCACCCTGCACCCGGCCGCCCCAGCGCCGCTGAAGGTGTATGTTTTGTGCCTACTTGTGGCCCCCAGTGCTCCTCTAAACCCCCCAGGTCTGCCCTCCAAAGACGCAGGTACTTACCTGCCTGCAGATCTGGAACCGAGTACCCCTAGTCGCCATAGGAGCTCATATTCATTTTGCCTACACTTTGACCTCTGCACCCAGCCGGCCCCATGTTGCTGGTGGTGGGTGTTTGGGGTTAACTTGAACACCAACTAGTGGACTTCCTAACCCCTGGAGACTGGAACTGTAAGTGTTGTACTTACCTACAAATCAATTTAACTTTTCCTCTCCTCAGGAACGGTTTCTGAAAATTGCACTGTCAACTTTTAAAACAGGTAATTGTAAATATTTCAAAAATTATATATATACTTTAATCCATTTCAAATAAAGAGTTATTGATACATGTGAAATACAAAACTATTGAAGTACTTTCCTGCAACTTGAATCTTGTGGTTCTTAAAATAAATTAAGAAAATATATTTTTGCTATATAAGATCACTGGTCTTGAGTTAAGTGTTTGAGTGTGTGCTTCTGCTATTGTCTGTGTGTGTACAACAAATGCTTTGCACTACCCTCCGATAAGCCTATCTGCTCAACCACACTACCACAAAAGAGAGCATTAGTTTTATCTACTTTAGCCTCCATTAAGCCTTTGGGGAACACCTGGACTCTGTGCACACTATATCTCCTTTTGATATAGTATATACAAAGCCAGCTTCCTACAATAGTGCATTACGGACAAAGCCAAAGGGTGTGGCTGGAATATAGTGCATGCCAAAAAGACATGTAAAAGTTGTGAAATGTTCCCCGACCAATGCATCAGACACTCATTTCTACAAATTTGGCTCAACTGGGAAACTAACAAGGGCAAAAACGGATGCGCCTGACGGGCGGCAAGTGAGGGATGCATCAGTAAGTTTGGGGGGCTTGTACAATGTGTGTGCAGGTTGGTGACCGAGGGCTGTTTGAGCACTGAGTGCTCTATAATAATGGAGAACATTTCAATAACAGTACATGAACACAGGTTTGTGACAGTTACATCTGCCTTGTCTAGCATGAGTAGCTCAGACTCCTTCCCTCACCTCACCCCCCCCCCCCCCCCCCCCACCATCAGCATTCTAGTGCTTGTAGTCATGCACTTCTAATGGGAAAATACTGCATGTACAAGAAAGAAGGGGGAAAAACTATCAGGAGTAGAAAAGCTACCCAGCATTTTGTAACGACAAAAAGAGGGGTATTTTAGTTTCTATTTGTAAATCACACGAGGACTCTATTTTGCAGGAGAGGAAGCTAATGGAAGGTACAATATTTGAAAAGATCAGCTGTGTACAAGTACCTATGTACAAAGATAGCACCGAGGCACATATTGGTGTAATTGCAGGAGAACCCTTGTCATGTACGACAACTTCCGCTGGTTTGGCCTGCAGCAGTATGCATGCTGCGATTTTTAAGGCTATACATGTGTTAAAAGCTAACTTTTAAGTATCCGAATACAAAGGTCAGTTGGCAAAAAAAAGGGGGAAGATGCCGAAGGAATCACAAGATAGGTTTCTTGGCCGTTATGCACAAGTACGGATGAAAGTATTAAATAGCATAACGTGCCCTCTAGGAGTTTGGGGTTGCAAGTGTGTGGAATGTTGTTGCGATGTTGGTGAGGTACGTAATGTTGAGAAAAACAGGTCACCAACAAGCTAAACTTAAACAAGAAGTGTTGAAGGAGTGTGAGAGTTGACTAAGTCCATTACAGCAGGCTGGACTCATTCATTATCACTCTATTTTTTTCTCATCCATACTGTGGTGTTTTTGTATGTTTTCTTGCGCACTAAAGGAACTTAGCAATTGTTTAGCGCTGCATAGCACTTCTTCATAAATACCAAACCGAACGCTGAGAGTCAATTTAAGTAGCTGATAATGTCTTCGAAAGGGCGAGGAGACAAACCGGCCTTAATCTTAATATATTGGGAATGGCACAGATAAAGCAAGTTTTGTGGAACTGCGTACATTCCTCATAACATATTGCATAAAACTGAGGTCACTTTCAGTACACTTTCCCTAAAGTAGTTGACACCATCTTGCAGGCAGGTTGGTATGATGGTACCGATGCCCTAAACATTTTACCTATCGCAGCTCACAGGGAAACACTACCAGTTCGTGCAGCTAAGTTTATTAGATTGCTTCCAAATCTTCCTCGTTGTTGTGATATTTACTTGCCCTGCATTTATTAATGTTCCTAAGGTGTCAGCATCTGAATTTTCGTTTAGGCCCCAACCTCGCATCACAGCTGACCTCAGAGAGTCAGCTACCACTAAAATTGGAGTTCAGACTTTCCCAGTACCCTATGTATTTTGTATAATTTTATCTAATTTGTTGAATAGCATTTCCACAAAGGCTGATAAATTGATTACCCTTAAGTGGAGTTAAATCTCTTATTTACAAAGCTAAGAAACAACAGGAAGCGCTATGTTACCAGCTTTGCATAGCAACTTTCTATTCAAATAATATTCGCGTACACTAAAATAAAACATGGAAACATCAGCCAAATAAAAGATGGTGTACTGGGTTCTTAAAGGATGATGTTGTTGATTGGACCAATGGACTGTGATGGACTTGGGGTTCATGGGTGATGCACTTATGTTTACTGTGCAGGGCTCGGGAAACCCCACTGGCTTGATTCCACTCCACACTTCTGGCGAGTGGACAAAGAACAAGTGTTCTGTTCAGTCAGAAACTGAATTAGCAATGAAAATGCTTTTAAATCTTATTTGTATCACATTTGCTCTGTGTTAAGTGATAGGGGTCAAGTCAGTTGCCTTCTTGCAAAGCAAATACTTTTCCTTGGGACTGCAGAGCTCCAGAATTTTGTAAGGTGTACTGTCTGGCCTATGTGAAACAAAAGGCTTTTGGTATCTTTCCTAACACACAACATTTATATAACCAAGTCAACTTTGCAAACATTTCAGTAGCTGTGAAAGACCAGTTTTTCTTCTACTGTGTGATGACAAATATTTTAATAGAACGAAAAAAGTCAGAACACTATGTGGTGATGTGCAAATGATAAATGTTTTCTGAAACCCAATTTTCACAGATTATTGTTAGTACACTGTATAGTTTTAGGAGTAAAGCTGCAAGTTAGTGGGAAGGCTTTCGGACATTTCTTGGAAATGTACTGTCTGTAAGTGACAGTGTGCTACCACATCATGCTTTAGTAATATATTTAGTAAAATTGAGTGTGTAAACAAACGGAGAACCACAGAAACTCTCCTGCCCTGATAGCAAAGTAAACTAAGAGACAAGCCATGCATGGATCATGTGTGCCCTATATGTGGACTAGGTTTATTATAGATGGAACACAAGTTTAGTGCATTTAATCAAATAAAAGGGGTATTATTTATTTTTTACAGCAGAAATGCTGAACTCACATATTTGAAGGTGCACTCATATATGAGAATTAAGAAAAAGGCGACTGTAAAATACAATCATTTGCCTAGGATCACCCAATTTGAGACCCGTTTCTGGGGCAAAGTACATTACAGTTAGGTCAAGTAGATTATTCAAACTACTCGACCTAACATTTTTATGATTTTTCAAGGCCTGCTGTGATTGGCTGCTGTGAATTTTACAGCAAAGAAAGAGAAGCATAATCCTCGCCGGCGAGTCCTTGATTGAATAGAAAATCCTTGTCACGTAAGCTAGAAACTTTTTTACTGTGCATCAACTGCAACATTAGTTACAATATTCAGCCAATGCCATTCATGAAAGATGACACGTGTATAATTTTTTCGCTAACCCGATCACAAAGTCAGCAATTCCACATACCGCAACCAAGCTCCTTACTTAATATATCTCCAGAAGGATCTGGCAGCAAGTGTTGCAAACAGCTAAACCCAAATACATACACTCTGGGAGGCATGGTGCTAAATACATCTCTCTTTGATACGTCAAAGTACAGCACCATATGCTGGAAGCAACACTTGAATTTTAAAATCATGTTCTTAAACCAGTGATCGCAACCGGCTGGTACCCTACGATGGGAGTGCTCATGCACCACTAGCTCCAGTTTCTTTGGTACAAAACAGCTTAAGCAAGTAGACATATGTGCAAAAAGTGATAAAAGGTAAGCATAACAGGTTGAGACAAAATGTTTTAAACATAATGAAATCAGATACCTATAGCTGCGGATGGGCGAGAACTATCAGCAATATCATTACATAGAAACTCCTTCATGCATATAGGTCAGCTTCAGAAATGAACACCTTACAAAACCAATTTCATCTAAGTTGCACAGGATCCTTAATCATTATTTCATAAGCCTCAGGAAAGGCTTCACAATTATACCAGCTAACGCAAGGTAGGAAACACAATCAATGTAACCAAACCATACAAGAGGGGATTACTTTCCCTGGCAACTCAGACACAAAGAAAAGCGATAACCTTACATTCCAACAAGGTGATCCCGGACACTCTTCCAAATTGATGCCAAGCATTCAAAGACTGAGGGCTTTAAAGTTTACATTCATGTCAAAGGCAACATTCAAAGGAGAGTGACAATTTAAAAGAAAATAGTTGACCAATAATATGACTGGCACTGTGTTTACTCACGCAGCCATTTAAAATGGCAGTTAAAATACCGGAACATGTAAATACCTATTAGAAATATTAAACATTCTTAGCATACGTGCAGGAATTTTAGTTGCAACTTTCAGAACTTTATCAATTTTACAAATGAGTCTTCTTTGTGGTAAATAAAATAAGAGTAAAATAAAATGGACAAAAAGTTTGAGACTGAAATTAATTGCTATATTCCAACAATTTGATTACAAGTTTAATCAATATACTTAAAAAAAAAAAAAACCTCAACAGTAATTGCACTTGAGGAAAGAGGAATGGGTGCAGCCTACAAACTCCAAAGCAGCTTCTCAATTAAAATGGCTCTGGGCAGAGTTAATTTTCGCTGACACCAACAGTGGAACAGGTCAGATGTACAGTCGGCAGATGAATCTGGTGATACAAAGCAAAAGTCAAGAATGTTTTCTCCACTTCAGAACACAGGTATGCATTGATCTCCACTCCACTGTAAGTACATTTATATAGACTGTATAGCTTCCAGGGGTCCTACTGCTTACAGCTGTGCTACTGTTCTTGTTTACTCTGCAATTTTCCAACCTTACCTAGCATTGTACCGTATGGGAAAAGGCAAAAAAGTTGGAAGCCTTTAAATCAATCTATCAGTTTCTATGCTTACAGTTTGGATCATTGAAGCTTTGGAAGGCTCAACATATATTTTAACCAATTCCCTTTCAAATAATCCCACTTATAACTACCACATAGGCATAATGCATTGGCTCCAAGTTTAAACTGAGGTTATATAACTGAAGAAAAGTCAGTTAATAGAGGCCTTGGAAAAAGACTGCCTTAATCCCTGCTAAATTGTTCGCTGGTTGACCAGATTAAACTCAGTGTGGTAGTCTAAAAAGCAGCAAAATAAATGTCCCCGTTTTTCAGTAGACTTCAGAGCCAAGGACCACAAACTGAAGCAGCGGTCTAAGGTGGAATGATCTTCTTTAAATCAGCCTTGTTGGACAGGAATTATATTGTAGATATCGGTCCAATATTATTCTGTAAATGGTTTTACCCTTATATCTAGCAAAAGTATTACTGTTTTTGAGGGATGGAGGCATCATCTTTTTTTTTTTAAGAACAGGCTTTATAATCACTTTTTTCAAGCTTTCCAGAAAATACCTTTGCTTACTATTTCTTGAATGACCACTTAACCAGTCCTTCCCCATTAATCCAAAATTGGTTTAATTACGATTGCATGCAGACTATCAGGGCTATCTGCTCTCATTTCTTCTATACTTGCAACACGAATCAAAGACACAATCTCCTCAACAAGTAACCTTTCTTCAGTGGCCTCTTCATAACCATTTGTGTTTATCTTCACCAACTATGCAAGGTCCCCTACTTGGTTTAATTCCCTATCTTGCTGTACTACTTGCCAAAATATTTTAAAATTTCTTGCCTATTATCACTTTATATTCTACTTTTAAAGATTTAAGGAGAGTTGCTGCCTCTCACCGACTAACTCATGGTTATTTTTCTTTTCTTCTTAATTTGGGTTTTTACATGTCTACATTCTTCTTTGGACCAGTACCTTCTCTCACCTTAATTGAATTAGTCTTTTCCCTAATGTATAACAGACTTTAATATTACTTCTTAACATTCCTCCACTTGTCTAATTCTCTGTCCATACCAATTTAGGAATAGACAAGTACTTTGGATCATTGAAATGTTCCTCTACTTGTTGGAAACTTGGCATAAATAGCAGGGCTAGGTGGAGGGGCAGTAAAAGATTACTTTAATCTTGTTCTTATGTCACATTTGGTCTGTGTTCACAGAGGTCAAAAGTCAGTTTTTCTGACAATTAATTTTCCTTCTGACTGGAGAGTCCCAGGACTTTGTAAGGTTAATTGTGTGACCTGCTGCTTAGAATGTAAAATAAAAGGATATAGGGTGTCAGGTTTTTCCTAACACACAACATTTAAATGAATAAGTCAACTGTGCAAACATTTCACAATATATTTCAGTAATTGTGAAAGCTCTTTTTAAAATATTTCTGTGTGATGAAAAAATAATTTAATAAGATGAAAACAAATCAGAATACTTTACATGTTGATGTACAAAGGATATGTTTTCTGAAACCGAATTGTCACAGATTGTTAATACAATATATAGTTTTATCAGTAAAGCTGCAAGTTAGTGGAGAGGTTTTCTGACATTTCTTGGAAAGTTACTGTGTGTAGACGACAATATGTTCCAATATCACTGTTTAGTAATATATTTATTAAAATTAAGGGGCATATTTATATAGTTTGTGATTCAAAACTCCACGAATAAAGTTTTGCATCAAAAAGTTTTGCACAAGCTTGCGTCGTTCCTGAGCGCCAACCAGGTACCATATCTGTGGAATGGCGCAAGCAGGTGCAAAGGGTGGGCTAGCGTTAAAAAAAAAAAAAAAAAAAAAAAAAGAAGACATTGGCCTTAGGGGTGATGGTGGCAATATGGGAGACGGGAGTTTTGCACCAAAAAATGAAATTAGGCTGGCTAGAGGCAAACAAATGCATCCTGCCAGCCCAACGTCATTTTCTGACGCAAAACCATCCATACCACATGACTCCTGTCTTCTAAAAGACTGGAGTCATGCCCACCACCCCACTGGCCAGCACAGGGCACCAGTGTCCCCTGGGCATGGCCATTGCATCCTGTGCCATGCAGGGGCACCCCGATGGCACTTCAATAAAAAAAATTAAAAAAATTAACCCTACTTACCTGGTATGGGGTCCCCCATCCTCCAGTGCCCTCTGGTGTGGGTGGGGGTGTCCCTGCGGCTTGAGAAGGGCACCTGTGGACTCATTCCATGGTGTATAACCATGGAAATGGGTCCACAGATACCCCAAAGCCCGGTCTGACCCAGGCATTTAAATAAAAAAATATATATTTTTTAAAATGGTGCAAAGCAAGCGTTGCATCATTATTTAGCCCCTCCTCCCACCCGTGCTTCATTTTAGCCCAGGGGGATAAAATGGGGATAGCACCATTTTTTTTTAGATGGGTACGCCTATCTTGCATCTCATTGAAGCAAGGTAGGTTCATGCATCTAAACAATGGTGTAACCTCAAAGATTTTGACGTTAGACTGTCTAACGTCAAAATATAAATATGGAGTTAGTTTTGCGCCAAATTTGCGGAACAAAATGATGCAAATTTGGCACAAATGGAGTATAAGTATGCCCCTTAGTGTTTAAACAAACTAAGAAACACTCCTGCCCCAATGGCAATGTTGTTCGTAAACTAAAAGAAGTCCTAGGTTATGTGGGCTAGATTCTTGTGATGCGTGCAGCAAACGTTTGTCTACTTAATAAAACAAGAGGTTTTTTGTACTGCAGAAATGCTGAGCTCACATATTTGAAGGTGCAATCTTATGTGAGAATTAAGATAAAGGCAACTCTGTAAACTATTTGACTAGGATCACACAATTTGAGACCTGTTTACAGGTCAAGTACATTAGAGTTAGGTCAAGTAGATTATTTAAGTTACTCGACCTGCAGGTCTAGTAACATTTTTATGATTTTCTGAGCCCTCAATATACTGTTTATCAGCAATCTGGGTCGCAAGTCTTTTGGGGAAAATCAAATTTTATAGAAAGGACCATTTCTTGTACATTTGGGAGCGTAAGCCTTAGAGGTAAATGTAAAATTTGCATGATTTTGAAATGCTCTATTAAATTAAAATACCAAGTATGCAAGAATATACAGTCTATCAGAAACTGTTGATAATCATTAATCAAAGTTTGTTGTGCGGAACTATCTGAGGACGCATGACCATTTACACTTTAACATACCCCGATGTTAACATTTTTTGGTTTTACCATCTCAAGCAGAAATGCAAAGTCTGAGAAAACTGCAGATTTAATACCATAAGCAGATGAGTCCTTGTATTAGAGGTCACTCTTTCGCAGCTCCTGACTAGATTTAAAATCTCCAGTCATTGTCACAATACATGATAGATAATTGGAGAAAAACCCGAAAAGATCCTCAAAGAAGAAACCTTGTTGGTTGTGATGCTCATGTCAGTAAGATACACCTTTATATACATTTAAACAAGTCATGAATTAACATTCATATTTTTATACAGATGAAACTGCCAAAATCCAGTTGCAAATCTGAATTATCACAGTGACATTACAGGTCACGCTGGTTTATGTTAAGGTATTAAGGTTATAAGGCTACTTAAAGCCCGCCCTGAACTTTTAGGGAAAGTATATTTGGGCACTGGTTAAAAAACATTTTTTTTTTAAACATTATGCAGGTTTCTTAAAACAGCCAAGTTCCCTAGAAACATACTAGATCACATCTGGAAACAACTGTAAAACATTTTAGATCCTTTAATTTTCTAAAACAATCTATGTTCCAGAAAGGTATTAAAATGGTTTAACCTTGAAACTTAAATTGCTGTCAGGGGTTTGTGTCCCGGGTACTGGCCAAGAGGAGCATCATACTGAATACTGTCCTGTGTTTTAGAGAAAAAATTGTGACACTGAGCTACTTTATAATGGGCCATCAATAGCGTCTTTTGTTAATCGTTCTCATTACGGGTAGCTGTCCAGGGGTTATGGAGTAGCAAAAGGAGTCCTCCCAGATTCCCCCACCTCCACCCATTTCGGATGAAGTATAACAGTGTGGATATTTTCACACCTTAAGGAATCAAGGCTGCCCCTAACATATTGGAAAACAAGTATGATTGCATTTAAAGAGTGAAAACTGAATTTAACTGCAGGGATGTGGAATTCCTATCGCCCGCCCGACACATCTTGTTTGGGGTCAAGGGCAACAAGTTTTTATGTTTACTTTGTCCTTGGGACAAGTAGGCCCAACCCTCTGCAGCACAAACCCTTTGGCTGCCTGTTTACAGAGAGTGGAACTCTCTGCAGTTGAGGTAATGTGTTTCCAAAAGATAATGCTGTTCGAACTTGTATTTATGGTTCATTATTTGAAAACCTTCATTATTAGGGTGAGTGCTGTAAATAAATGTTTTAAGGTCACACTTCACTACTGACGTTGGTTCCAGTACAAAAAAAAAAAAAACGTGTATACACATGTTTGAAAAGTTTAGGCTATGAGGCTAAGTATAATGCTCCCAGAATGCTCTCTGATTAGATGCAAATGAAGTGTCTTTTAGTAAAATATTTTGATGCGTGCTAGTATTTCCCAAAAATATTTTAATGGAAAATCAGTGTAACCATTTTCAACACCATTATGGGAAGCATGAAAATAAACAAACACTGACAAAGCCAACTGATCTGACATATTTTTATAAATCTTTTAGTTTCATCAATGCGTGTCTTGTTTTGACATGGCTTTTGTAACACCTTATTGTTGTGGGAGCTACCAGGCCCTCAACATTGTAACAAACACTGGCAAAAAAAAAAAAAAAAACGTTTTTGAACTCTAAAAGCACTGTAAAAAAAAATTCAGAGCAGGCAGTGGTCCTGCGGACCACTGCCTGCTCTGAAAAAATGAAACGAAAACGTTTCATTTTTCGTTTTTGTAATGCATCTCGTTTTCCTTTAAGGAAAACGGGCTGCATTACAAAAACAAAAAAAAACTGCTTTATTGAAAAGCAGTCACAGACATGGTGGTCTGCTGTCTCCAGCAGGCCACCATCCCTGTGAGGCCGTCATTCGCAAGGGGGTCGCAAATTGAGACCCACCTCATGATTATTCATGAGCTGTGCAATTGCGAAGCCCTTGCGAATCACAGATGGTGTCAGGGACACCATCCTACATTCGGATTTGCGACTCGCAATTTGCGGGTCGCAAATCTGAACCTACCTACATGTGGCCCCAAATTCTTAAAGAAAGTCACAAAAGTGCACCCATGGTATATGTCGTACCCCTATAAAATATTTGTGAACTGTATTTTAGCATGGGTAAATACGCATGTGTAGATTTGCTCATGTGAAAATCTATTGAGCATTTGCAAGTTCATTTTCCCTCCAGCCACTTTCTTCCCAACCCTGGAAGAAGTTCTAATTCTGCCATTGTCAGGAGTAAATGTCCAACCTTTCATATTATGGGAAAATATTAGAGAGATGCTGGTGAAAATCTTTAAAACATGCAGGTTAGTAGGTTTGCAGACTCAAAGGCATTCCAGCCCTGGAACTATTGCTTACTGCTTCCTCCAGCCCCAGTATGCAGATCTGCAGAAAGGTGGAAAAATAAGGAAATTGCTAGAGTAGGGATTGAAACTGCAAGTATTCAAGCCCTACTATGGTAGTAGCCCTGGCATAATCAGAGAGGCTATTATCAGAGCTCTTACATAATGAGATTGCTGCCATAATTTGGCGCCACACTACATGGCACCAAAGGGACAAGTAGATCTTTTTACAGGACAAGTAGATTTGAGAAGCAATCTGTCCTGTGGACAAGTAGATATTTTAATAAATTCCACACCCCTGAACTGCAAGGTTTGACTTGTTAAATGCTTACGGCTGCCAGGTTTATAATATAAATGGAAATATATATTTGTCATTCTGAGAGCCCCGGTCATAGTGTTTTTAAATATGGGGATGAGGGGCACTGCATTTGAAAGTTTGAAGACCGTTGCTTTCGAAGGAGAGAGCCCACCTCCAGTGCGACTTACTGAGTAGAAGCAATTTGGTGATTTCCAACACTTCCACTCAGTCCACACCTCATTGTGACCTCTCTCAAATCACACAACTTCTGTGGACAAACCAGTGGCCATATTCTACAACACATTTTCAGCAGAATAGTTCACAAACAATTCAGAAAAACTGAAAATATATTACAGATCAAATCATGACAGAAGGCTATCACCCTAATCCTAACATTGCCAACTAGATTGTTTCTTACCATCATGCATAAGTTAAACTAGTTAGCACCCTCAAGAACAACATACTGCAATGAAACTTTCCAGTCAACCCGAAAGATGCTTTGCACGCAGACCGTAAAGCAAGAAATGTTAATGATCCTAAAAATTGTGTCTGAATAAGGGCGGGCTGATGTCTTCACATAAGCCAAAACGACAACTCTGCTTATAAACAAAAACACTGAATCTAATAACCACTCAAACTAAGGACGCATTTCTAACATGCATTTGACACAGACTGAATCTTAACAGAATAACCTGTTAGCCTTTCCCTTAACATACCCTCCTCATAAGTCACATCCCACACCATCGTTGGTACAGCCCTAGCACTATCACAAATAGCTTTCTCCTCTAATTGATGGTGTCATTCTGAGCCTCATTTTTCCCCTCCTCCAGGTTACTGATCTTGATTGTCGTCAAGCCAGCAGCCTCACAAGCTGACCGGTGGAAGCGTATTATTATGATGTTTCCACAGCTCAGCCCGGTGGAAACAGTGCAGCAGCATTGGCCTCAGCTTCATTAGGGAGCAATGGCAGACAGTGCGCATTCTGAGGGTGCTGGCATGGGCCCCCCGTGACTCCCAGCACTGCCCTTCCGCCATCCTTTTCGTTGCGGGGACCCAGCCATTAAAAGGCAGGCAGAAAGTAAAGTTGTGATCAGCATGGAGGTGCCGAACTTGGCACCGTTGTGGTGGACTACGACTTTGACTGCTACCAACCCATCAGGATCCATGATCCTGACAGAGGCAGTGCTCTCCTGGCAGTCTGACTGCCAGGATCATAATCTGGCAGTCAGACTGCCAGGAGAGAGGCAGTCCGACCGCCAAACTAGTAATTAGGCCCATAATGTTTAATGGCCCTTTTGCTTCTGGTTTTCTGTTCAGAGATCTTCATCTCTACAGTCCAAAGAGACCTTCCCTAATAGAGTTGTGCTTTATAGGTTTTCAAATAAATAAAATTAGGGAATCACAATTTCACCAACTCCAAGACACAGAAACAGACATTTGTAAGACCTACTGAAAGCTAGAGATGCAAATGACCGAACATTTCTGATGGTTTTACATCTCAAGATGCATATAAGGGGTTTGACTATTTACAAGGAGCTGACGATTGCGCCTTAAATAAACTCGTACATTCATATTTCCTCCAGTCAGCCATCAATTAGTAGCTTCTTTCAAGAAACCAGGCACCTAAGTTACTTCTGCTGCGAACTACTATGTTTGCAATAATTGTTATCACTTAAAAAAAAAAACAATTACAACACATTCCTTTAATACTATTCATGTTTCTGATAATTCATCCCTTTCAATTATGCGATTTCATAAATCACCAAGAAACTTTAATAATTCAATGTGATACAAATTAACATTAAAAAGAGCCCATATCTTTACTAAAGTATCTTTTCTTCCTACCAAATACTGATTCCAATCAATAATAACCACCCCTCCCCACCCCCCCAGGCAAGGAACCAAAAAACTGACCTTTGGTAAGGTTCAATTTTTTAAATGGTGCCTGTCTCCAGGTAGAATGGGTGCTTCAGTGTTACATTCTTAGACTGTATCTGATGGGTACTCATTCTTATTTAGTTATTTGTTCTTTTTTTAACTGACATTCACATTTGGCAAGTGTCCGGTGATAAGAAATTATATTTCTCCTACCTCCCAGCACTTCAATTTGTTCCAAACCTTCCAGTGACTTTTGGAGCAATGTGCCTGGTTGCTTGGTGTTTTCACAGGTGATTTCCTGGGCTCCAGTTTTTGCTGGTTCGTTGTAAACCTTGCAGGTGTTTGACAAGTAATGAGCCAGGTGGCTTCGCGGGAGCTTCCTTGGGCTCTGGTTCTTTGCAGGGGCTGACAAAGCAAAGTAAAGAGTTGCCTGCTGCTTTTCTTGGAGCAAGTATGATTTCTGGTCACTTTGCCAGATTATTCTTGGTCAACGTTAAATGTTATTTAAGGACCAACACACTCATGGTCCTGCAAATAATACTCTGTTTGCAGTTTGTGTGGGACAACTTGGCACTCATGTGAAGGTAGGTCCAACTACACTTCTTGTTAATTCAAAATGTAAATCAGAATTTGTGTTTTCTTCAGAGATTAGATACACGTTTTAGGTGATACTTTTTAAAGCATAATCAAAAATAAATTCAAGCCATCAGGGTTTTCACAACATGTTCTTTATTTTCCTTAAATATTCGTGAAGGAGGAAATGATCTCAAAATTTGTCAACATATGTTTCGCCCTACTGTGGCACGCAAGCCAAGGGCTTTATCAAGGCTAGATGGAATAAAATAATATAAACAAACTAAATATATAGTATTACTAACAGGGGTGTGGAATTTATTAAAATATCTACTTGTCCACAGGACAGATTGCTTCTCAAATCTACTTGTCCTGTAAAAAGATCTACTTGTCCCTTTGGTGCCATGTAGTGCGGCGCCAAATTATGGCAGCAATCTCATTATGTAAGAGCTCTGATAATAGCCTCTCTGATTATGCCAGGGCTACTACCATAGTAGGGCTTGAATACTTGCAGTTTCAATCCCTACTGTAGCAATTTCCTTATTTTGCCACCTTTCTGCAGATCTGCATACTGGGGCTGGAGGAAGCAGTAAGCAATAGTTCCAGGGCTGGAATGCCTTTGAGTCTGCAAACCTACTAACCTGCATGTTTTAAAGATTTTCACCAGCTTCTCTCTAATATTTTCCCATAATATGAAAGGTTGGACATTTACTCCTGACAATGGCAGAATTAGAACTTCTTCCAGGGTTGGGAAGAAAGTGGCTGGAGGGAAAATGAACTTGCAAATGCTCAATAGATTTTCACATGAGCAAATCTACACATGCGTATTTACCCATGCTAAAATACAGTTCACAAATATTTTATAGGGGTACGACATATACCATGGGTGCACTTTTGTGACTTTCTTTAAGAATTTGGGGCCACATGTAGGTAGGTTCAGATTTGCGACCCGCAAATTGCGAGTCGCAAATCCGAATGTAGGATGGTGTCCCTGACACCATCTGTGATTCGCAAGGGCTTAGCAATTGCACAACTCATGAATAATCATGAGGTGGGTCTCAATTTGCGACCCCCTTGCGAATGACGGCCTCACAGGGATGGTGGCCGGCTGGAGACAGCAGACCACCATGTCTGTGACTGCTTTTCAATAAAGCAGTTTTTTTTTGTAATGCAGCCCGTTTTCCTTAAAGGAAAATGAGATGCATTACAAAAACGAAAAATGAAACGTTTTCGTTTCATTTTTTCAGAGCAGGCAGTGGTCCGCAGGACCACTGCCTGCTCTGAAAAAATGTTTACAGTGACATTCACAATGGGGAAGGGGTCCCAGGGGGACCCCTTCCCTTTTGTGAAAGTGTTAGCACCCATTTGAAATGGGTGCAAACTGCGATTGGTTTGCGCCCGCGTTCGTAAAACAATCCTACATTGCACTGCGAGTCGCAATTAGGAAGGGAACACCCCTTCCTAATTGCGAGTCGCAAACCCGTTTTGCGATTCGGTAACCAGGTTACCGAATCGCAAAACTGGGTTTGTGCATCGCAATGTGCTTTTTGCACGTCGCAAACAGCGAAAGTCGCTGTTTGCGACATGCAAAAAGCTACCTACATGTGGGTCTTGGTCCCTAATTAGGTCTGGTGTTAAAGACATTTTGTTTTTATTAAACTTCTATTTCTCTCTCTTGCGGCTGGCTTTACTGTGAGTGATCGCATTCTTCTCTTCCACAAGGAGCATATTGGCACACAAAGTAGTTTTGTTTAGTGTCAGGAACTACAGTGGCAATCAGTGACGTAACGAAACTGGAGGGTGCCCCTTTGCAAACAACATGGAGGAGCCCCCTCTCCAGACTCACTCAGGGCAGGTGCTGTGCTGAAGGGGCCCCCTGGAGTGCGGCTGCGGGGCCTTTGTTATGCCACTGGTGGCAACGTGTGCTTTTAGAGTTCAAAAACGTTTTGGTTTTTTTTTGCCAGTGTTTGTTACAATGTTGAGGGCCTGGTAGCTCCCACAACAATAAAGTGTTACAAAAGCCATGTCAAAACAAGACATGCATTGATGAAACTAAAAGACTTATAAAAATATGTCAGATCAGTTGGCTTTGTCAGTGTTGGTTTATTTTCATGCTTCCCATAATGGTGTTGAAAATGGTTACACTGATTTTCCATTAAAATATTTTTGGGAAATACTAGCACGCATCAAAACATTTTACTAAAGGACACTTCATTTGCATCTAATCAGAGAGCATTCTGGGAGCATTATACTTAGCCTCATAGCCTAAACTTTTCAAACATGTGTATACACGTTTTTTTTTTTTTGTACTGGAACCAACGTCAGTAGTGAAGTGTGACCTTAAAACATTTATTTACAGCACTCACCCTAATAATGAAGGTTTTCAAATAATGAACCATAAATACAAGTTCGAACAGCATTATCTTTTGGAAACACATTACCTCAACTGCAGAGAGTTCCACTCTCTGTAAACAGGCAGCCAAAGGGTTTGTGCTGCAGAGGGTTGGGCCTACTTGTCCCAAGGACAAAGTAAACATAAAAACTTGTTGCCCTTGACCCCAAACAAGATGTCCCGGCGATAGGAATTCCACATCCCTGCCGTATTAATAATGATGGCCCCCATTGCGTGAAAAGCACCATTGTGCATTTTTACATGCACCATTATTTAACTTTTAAAATTGGAAAGAAAGTGTGAAAAAGTGAGAAAGTGGGTGCCACCATCAAAGCCATAGTTTAAGATAGAAAATATATATTAGAGATACATTTAAGGCTAGGATTTTAACATTATACTCTACTAGAAAATCACCAGGAACAGAAACTGCTAAATGAAGGCACTCTTTTGGCGTAATGAGCAGTTGCCTGTGTTAATAAATTGTACGATAAGCCACTGATCATTTAGTGTTTCGTCCTTCAAATAGGTCTCCTATAAAGGATAGGGTATACACAAATGTTATCTATAATTAGTTTCAAAGAGTCAAGAAGTTTAAAATAATTGAGTGCAAGCATCCTCAACAGAAAGACACTGGTTCAAACCAAAAAAACAATAATTTAAAAAACTCCAAGCATACCAATTCATGTCAGGGTGCCTCTTGCACTTAAGAGAGTTAAAGAGTTCTATAAACCACAGTGATAAACTGAAATGGTACATGTGCCCTCGTATGTCGACCAGCAGGAAGACATGCAAACATGTGTCCATAACAGACTGTCTGGACAGTAGTGTCAAAATGTAAACAGATGACACTCAGAGACAGGCTCTAGGCTGAAAAACAGTAAAAATAAGTACAAAATTAGTCAACATATTCTTTGGCATGGCATCTCAGGGCAGCATCTGATTTAGGAACCATCCATCGTATCACTTGACGTACTAAAGTAGCAACACATTTAAAAAAACAATGCGTGTTGCACTTAGTCGTTAAAAAAAAATGCACAGTGCTGTCTTAAGAGTTTAGTAGTTGAAAATTAAACTCGCAGGTTTTCTCTAGCAACTGCTCAGAAAACCTTTTAACGAAAGCAGTATATGGTAGTAAAAGTAAGAGCGGCAGCACGATCTTTTGTGCATGGATACCATGACCAATACTACACTGTACTGAAGTGTAACTACTGTGTACTCTCCCTCATTCTTTATAAAATCTGATTACATTTTTTTTTAAATAACAAACTAAAAATGTATCAAGATCATACATCTGGCCATCTTGCTGAAGTTATTCCTTGTTCAATAGTATCAATATGTTCAAATTGAACACCGAAAATTCCCTATGAATTTTAAGAAGCATCTCCTGGGAATTATCACTCTTAACGTGGTTGTTCAATAGGGTCACTACGGTAGACTGTCACCGAAAATCACATCATACTAAATCTAAGCAGAAGATAGACGGCTGCAGTTGATGTTTTCTAAAGAAACCACTCCATTATCATAATCTGCCTCACATGATCAACATTGAATAAACCAAATATGACTTGTTCTCTAAAGCTCTAAAATAGATGGTACCAGTTTGCATCCAACTTAGCCTGGACTTCCCTGTATACCTCCATAAAGGATCATAAATCATCTCCCAATACAAATGTAAAAAAAAAAAAAAAGCCAGAAACATAAAACAAGCATTTGCAATGCATTAAGTATTGCATCTACCGGAGTTGGAGCTATTGGGGTTGCAAATGCATAACTGGACTTTTTTTGCCATATAAATTAGTCAACCCTGCTGCATATTTTAGTCCTTTCTGCCACATAATTCCAGTGGCCCTGCATGTAACTAAAGGGCTAGCAAGCATAGTGGAATACTTTTTCAAACAAGGCCCTTAAAATGCAATCTACTCACAGGTGCAAAACAAAAGTTCCAGCCTTAAGAGAGCTTGAAAATACACTGAATGGTCAGAGGGGGTATTATTTTTGGGATCCACACGAACCTAGTGTGGGGACCCAGTGATGATTTATACAGAAAGAGCACATTGTGACGGTATTCCCATTGTCCAACGACCACCACAGGCTGAGTTCTGAGGAAAGTTTCCAAGTGCCTTCAATACTGTAGTATGCCGACTGTAATGCTCAGAACAGCCCCTAAAGGACACCACAATGAAAATAGCATTTGTAACAAACATGGTCATGCAACCATATAGCTAGCCCCTAGAAGGCATTAACCACATGAAAACAGAATGGCAGAAAATAATGCAGTGCAACTATATATTTATTTCTTGGAGGGTGTAGTGAGTTACACATTTTCAGGCCTAGCAGTCCTACTGCAATGATATTACTAACAGGGCCCGTAAAACACAAACTACTCTCAGCTGTAAACCAAAAGTTCCAGCCATGAGAAAGCTTAAAAAGACACTGAATGGTGGGAGGGGCTATTATTTTGGGGCCAGGACTCACCTAGTGTGGGGACCTAGAGATGACCTAGACAGAAAGTGTGTGTGGTCCCAGTGTCATAGGATCGCCACAGGATGAGTTATGGGCAAAAATGTTTTGAGAAATGCCTGCGAAGCATTATGAGGTGAGTTTCACAGAGTTCATTGAATATTGTAGTATTGGTTCTCCTGCTTTGTCACGATAGCTGCATTGATGATTTCTCTCTTTTTATTTTGGTAAAGCATTTATCAATTACAAGGGTTTTTTTTTTTTTTAAGTCATGGAGCACAGAGGGGAGACACAAAAGCAAAATTTAAATGACTGGTTAGGTAACAGTGTGAATAATGTGACGAGCGCTCCAATACAGCTGATTGAGTTTGCGCAAAGGGGAGAGACAAAAGAAAAAGTAGTTCGACCTCCTGAAAGTATATCGGCAAACATGCAATAATCCATATAGGATGGTCAGTCTGCAAGGCATAACAAAAGAGCATCAAGGCGGGACAAATGTGAAGCACTTACCAATGACATCAAGGGATTGTTGCAAGGCAAGCCCAGGAACGAATTCAAGTGATGGGTGCGGTTAAAGCCCACAGAATAGATTACAACAGGTCCAAAAGCAGCGCTTGTGTGCTGCTGTGCACGACTTAAAGAGGGTGACTGATGTCACTAAATCGATTCCATTAAGTATAGACCACACTTAATGGGCTATAACCATGTCCAGCCACCATTACTGCCATGTATTGTTAATCATACTGAAACACCTTTTTAAAATATATAAAGCAGTAAAGCTTGCAGCAAACCCCATCTTCCATGTCACCATGAAAATCAAGGCTCACGAATTCTGAAAGAAATTCCAAACACTAGGATGCCCAAGCTGTAGTTCCAGTTAACTTAATTTCAAGGCCTAGTACCAGGACCTAAAATGAATACACCTAAACGTGATGTTCATGCATTCGCTAAACTGGAGCACAACTGTGGAACTCCCTATAAGTGAGGAGCTAGTGAAGGCCAGGAGATAGTGAAAAGGGGGCGGCAGCGAGACATGGTAGAAAGCAGAAGGGAAAAGGGGAGAAAATGCAGGGTCATAAAGGAGACACACACTGGGGCAGGCAGAGAGCAAGAGAGACAGAAGGAGGGAGAAGCAGGAGGTGTGAGGCTGAGGGTTGAAAAAGAGGCAAAGATTGTCTTTGATTGCCAGCCATTAAAGTATTGGCAACGTTACTGAGAGCAAATCCACTATTAGTGTAATAACATTTAAAGTGCCACATAGGCGAACTGCAGAAATTTACTTAAGGGGCACTTAGTCTCACCTCTCCAAGAAGGTCTTCGCTGATCTAATGTTGACCCGATGAGGATTAGTTTAATACTTTACCCTTGTTGAAACTCCGGCATGAATTTCCTTCCTTTCCATTTCTCCATCAAAAACAAATAAGGATAGCTCCGGCTGAGTAAAATGCTGATATAACAAAACTGAAGCCTCATATCTGGAAAGAGTGAAGCTTCGTTTTGGCTACTGCAGTGTGATGGTGGCAGTAAACAACCATATAATTTGAAGGATATGTTGTTGGACCTTCGATTCCCTTCAATGGTTACAAAGCAACTCCAATTCGGTGATCCTAATTCATGAGGAAAAGCTGATGTGTACCTTAACCAAACTCAGAAATGAGCCTTGTAGCACCATTCTCCCATAAGGGCTGTCGTGTCAGGTGGTCGTTTAAAGAATTGTCTCACAAGCACACAGCGGTGTATGTACTTCTTGTGTGCAACAGAGATCCACCTTAAAGAGAAAAGTCACAAACACTGCAGAACACATTTACAGGTGAAAAGCAACCAAAGCACAATGCCCTTCAAAATAAACCGTACCTTAAAGTACCCTTGACCGATAAAATTTAGGATTTTTTAAGACAATTTCACACTTCCTATGAGGTAGCATCGAAGTCCATTTCTATGAATTCATTATATTCCATGCCAAGAAAAACAAGCTGCACAACATAAAATGCTGAAACTACCCTAAAAAAAATTTTTTTTTTTTAAAAAGTGTATATATTCCAGTTAGAACTTTAAGAAGCTAAAAAACTGTCTACATCTTTCTAGTGATAGGTGGGGTTACAGAGCCGTAGGAGAGGGTGAAGGTGATTTCCCCACTCAGTCATCCACCAAGAACGTTTGTAATACACATTGCCTCATTGAGCAAAGTTCCTCAATTGATTATTAGAAACTGGGAGGGCTAGCCATCGAAAACAAAAGTCAGCCTAGTGTGCACCCCAACTAGAAAAGGGCTACTTTCTGCATACTGGGTGGAGTAGCGGACCCAGTTACATGTCCGGAAGGAAAGGAGCGGCACTTTGGTGTCTGAGCACAAGCATTAACTCTTCAAAATGACCGTGGCAAAACTAAGTCAACATGCATATGTAATGCAAAGGGTCTCGCGTTTGCTCGAATTAGAGCTATCAGAGTAGTAAATTCCTAACTGGACTTTTCTTGCCACACAAAATATAAATAAAAGGTAAAACAGTTGACATAAGTAAGCCGATTCAAAGCGCCTTCGAGCGTGTGCGCGAAGGAGACACAATTTTTAAAAACGTTCGTTCGCAGTCAAAGTTGTCCGCGAAAGTGTATCCATGTAAGAAGGTAGATGGCCAAGGCTGTAACAAAACTGGCCCAAGGAAGGACAAACGTAAAGCGTTTACTAATGATAATAAAGGGTTTTTGAAAGGCAAGCCCATGAACAAGTGATAGTGATGGGCGTGGTTAAATGCCCAGATACATACCAACACGTCGGTAAAGCAGCGCTTGTTAGGCTCAACCTAACCAGCAAGTAATCAATCATATAAAATAAGCACCCTACACCCAGCAATAAAGCTGTACAGAGGGGAGGGAAGCAGCATTTGATAGCTGCACTGAAGATAAGACCGCGCCCTGCCCTTAGAGACTTGCTAATGTCCAGGAAGGGCCTCAGCTGTGACAAAGCGGATATTTGGATTGCACACGGATGACTGTGAACCCTCGATCGTCACGTGCACAAAGCAGGCTAAAAATAAGGCTCTGTAAAAAGATGGGAGCAGGGCTTAGTTGGTGGTTTCCTTCCTAATGGAAAATATGCTGGAAGAAATGGTCTAGCAAAGGAAATCAGTTTATGTACAACTTCACTACAAGCCTCCAACACACTATTTTTTCTTTCACGCTGCCATATTAGAAAAGATCACCGAACGCCTTCGTTTTCAAAGTCGTAAACAAAAATATTTCAGATGTTAACTTGTGAAAAAAGGTCACATACTCGGTGTGAACTAGCACTCGCAAACACTGCTGTGGTGAATCTGCTCCAGTGCCTAAACGTACAGAATATGACACCCCTATATAATGTATATGTGGAGTGAAATGTATTACTTATTCCCATTGTAAGACTTAAGAAGCAAAGCCTTGTACGGGAGGACCACCCTCCTTTCCCTTAACATGTGTGCACATCTGCATACATGGTTTATGCTAAGCATTTCTATGTGTTTTAAAAAAACGTATTTAATCATAACCAGGTTACAGGTGGTTAAGAGATTGTTGGATTTGCCAATGTATTTTAGTAATGTTGTACACCAGCATGGCTAGAAATTAGTGTGTAGACTGTTGTGTCATGATATGTTGTGTCATGTCAGATTGTCAGAGTGGAGTGGTGCAGTCTCGTGGAGTGTTTGTAGAGTAGAGAGCAGCGTGATGGAGTGAAGTGGTGAAAAGTGGTGTAGAGTGGGTTTGCGTGACAGAGGGAGCTACGTAGACTGAAGTAGGAGGAACTAAGTAGACAGGAACAGTGTGTCAGAGGGCGTGGTGAAGACTTGAGCAGAGTGTTGCAGAAAGGAGGGATGTTGTAGAGTGGAGTAGAATAATGTGCTGCAGAGAATAGGGTAGAGTTGACTGGAGTATGCCTGTTGTGGTAGTGCACTGCCATTACAGACAATCCATTTTCAATTGAAATGACTATTACATTTGCACAACTTACAGTTTTACTAAAAAAAAAAAAAAAAAATCTATGCATCGCTCAAACGCTAATGTGTGGAAATGGCATCACCTGGTGTATAGATAAGTTTTGATCGTATTATACATTACAAAAAAAAGTGCTCATTTGTCCTAACCTAATTCTGATATACTTGCACCGATCATTTACAGACATGTAAATTTTGTTGTGCGATAGAAAAAAAAAAAGCCTTTCATTTCACACTCTCAGTTTATAAGATAAATCCTCTCACTTAGAAGTTAGAGAACGAAAAGTGAACGCCAAGCTCCCTTAGAAGAGAGAGCTTGAAATTTGACTTCTGTCTTTGAATGCACAAGAAAAATGAGAAGACAAGAGAATATTTATAGGCCAATTTACAGTAAGGGAGCACTACTGGAACAATGCTGTGAACTGGCTATGCTCCACGGAAGGGATCAAGACATGTTGGACAGCAAATGGATAGCAAGCAAATGTGAGTTACAAACCACAAAGCCAATGGTAAGCAATGGACGGAATGTATTCTCTGATCAGCTTTCAGAATGTCCCCAAGTAGTCTTGCACTGTCTGGTAGGCTTTGACCCAAAAAAAGTGGGGAGGAGGCGAGTTATGATTGCATAGTTGACAACTGGTAAATTATTAATTTTAGGTTTTGGATGGTAACAATTTTTTGAGTGTTCATAAACCTGCAGGGTTTGGTTCGAGAACTGCAAATATAGAGTTCCAAAGAATGTGAATATTGTTTTGAGTATTGTGGGCTTTTAACCATGCCCATGTCACGCCCATCACTTACACTCGTTCGTGGACTTGCCTTTCAAAAATCACTTGATGTCATTGGTAAATGCTTTACATTTGTCCCGTCTGGCACTGTTTTTGTCACACCTTGCAGGCTACCCCGGTTACATGGATGACTGCACAATTGTCGATATACTTCAGCACGGGCAAACTATTTATTTTGTCTCTCCCTTTGGTGCTGCATGGCGGCATTGGTGCTCACAACATGAACAGGCACAACAGCATGAACTCGATCAGTGGTATTGGAGCGCTGGTCACATTGTTCACAGTTACCAAACCAGAGTCATTTCTTGTGGCTGTACCCTTAAAACACTTGAAACTGGTGAATGCTTTACGCAAAACAGAAATCCTCCAAGCAAAATTGGCTCTCACAGCACCGTGGGAGAGTCGATACTACAGTATTCACTGCATTGTGCAGGAGTTCCTCATTACTTCTCCCCACCAAAAATTGCAAAACTACAGGATGCTGCATAACTTGAAAACAAAAACACCCTTGCTGTTTAAATGTTTAACAATCTGATAGGATCACTTTAGCTTCCAAAGAACGGTACTGGCTCCAAGTGCTACAGAGCATAAATTTCAAGTTACTTCGCACCACTTTCAATTTAAGGTATCACAAAGTTCTGAAATACTTTCGGGCACTGTTCCCATACTAGACAGAACTTTATCTTCAAAGGCCGCAAAACAAACTTTAGCATGCAATCTATTTCCAATGACAAGACGCATAGAAGAAGATTGACATGGGTACTATGAACTGACTTATGGAGTTAATGGACCCTAACAGCCCTCCCAAAATCTAAAATCAATTTGGGGGGAGGGGGTGTGAGGGAGTGAGAGAATGTCGAAAATTGACCAGCCCATCGATTTTTTGTGCATCCCCTACCGACACTCCCAGGACTACCTTCACTGAGAAACAGGAAAAGAAGCCATGGCATATGGAACAGCTTCTGAGAAGTATCAACAATAAATTGTACCACCAACTTACCTGAACTGTCTCCTCCAGCCTACTTCTTAGTCTTGACCACCTCGTTTCCACAGCATAAGAACTATAAAGTGAATTCCGCTACAAACCGGGTTTTACAAAGCATAATTATAAATAATAATAATAATAATAAAAATAAATAATAAAACAGAACAAATACACACTAAATTCATGAGAAAAAAAGCACACAGTCACTGGCATCTGTTTGTATACTAAACTTGGAATAATTCTATCGCAGTGTCCTTGAGGGAGAGAAAAAAAACTTCCAATCAGAACTAAAAATGGGACCATGAGAGCCCTTCTCCCATGTCCCATTACTCCCTCTCACATCTACTTGACCAATATGCATACAGATTTAGAGGTTGGAGCTATAATGGGTTAAATATTTTCATGGTAACGATTTGTCAAATAAAGTTGAAATTACTAGCAACACTAAAAATACTTTTCCTATGTAAACCTAAGCTATATAATTTCCCTTTGTATAAGCACAAAGCCTGCCATTAGTAGAGCCCAATAGTTTTGTTTTTTGGGCATGTTACCCATAAGATTCCAACATTACTACCAGACACTGTAATCCGGTTCCAGTGATGTGTTTTAGGTGTTCTGGTCCATGTATACTAAGAATATGTTTTCTAATCCCCACAAATCTTATGGTGAAAAAGGTTAACCAATGATTTCATTGTAGAGTTCAAGAATTTGATTATTTAGAAAGCACATAAGCCAAAACTTATAGGGCCAAAGTAGCATGAGCAGCATGATATGGGGTTAATGTACAGCTGACCCCCTATAGAGGAATGAAAATAAGTGTATTAAGTCCCAACTGATAGTGCTGAAGAATGTCAATACTTTACCAATTAGATCTCGCATTATTACCACGCTGCCATAAAGCAAATTGAAATCCTTGAGTTTATTGGACACTAGTATGGGCCACAGATTAGCATGACCCTATAGAACAGCCCTGAAGGATGTAACATAAACTGTGACAAATATTTAGAGATAGGTAGATACAGTCCCCCCCCTCCCAACTGGAAAAAAATAATCAAAGGTTAAAGGAATATTATAGTTTGGTGAATGTCAGTGACAACAGTAACGTTTTGAACTTTACAAAAAAAAAAACACCACAAATTTACCACCTGAAGACCCCATCACCCAGGGCTCATTATTATATATATATTTTTGTATTAAGGGGAGGGGGCTGCCTGCTCACCTCCCAGAGCCTCAATAGGCCCTGAAGACCACATCATTGAGGGACATTATTTTAATGAAAGGGACGGGAGGGCTGGTCCCTTCCTCAAGCCTTACTAAGCCATGGGAACCCCATTCCAAAGGGCCAATTTCTTTTTTAACTAAAGGGGAGGAGGGCTGTGTGACCCCTCCCAGAGCTTCATTAGGGCATGGGGACCCAATCCCCCAGGGCTAGAACTACAATTAAAGAGGAGGTGGAGGGTTGCTGCCCCCCAACCTACTTCGAGCCTTCTTAGTCCCCGGGGACCCCAGGTCCAGTATAATAATTAAAGGGGTGGGCGAGCAAGTTTTTCTAGTCCCGGCGACACTCACCTCCCACGCATGCTGCGGGAGCCAGCATTACTCTCACCCTCAGGGAGCAGCTATTATTGCTGCTCCCTACGGACCGAAGCAATATTTAGATCTGCTTCCTAGCCCGCATCATTGCAGGCAGGAAAAAGGAGCATAAAGCCTGTTTCCCAGCTGGCAGGATCTAACACAGACTCCTCTACCCATGCTGGTGCAGACAAGGAAACCGCTATATCCAGGGTGTGGGCTCCCCGGGACACAGCATGTGAGCAGGCCAGCTCCCTTCCCTTAGTTACAGTAATCAGCCCCAGAGGTGGGCACATCAGGGCCTTTAATGACTGGGGGAGGAGGGCTATTTGGCCTCCCTCCCCATTTTTAGAAATTTCAGGCCCGGGTGAGGGCTCTCCCCAGTGCCTTTAATGGCTACCAGGTCCCCTTAAATATTTGTTTTTCACACGTTCAGGACAGGACTAAATTTCCAAGTCTTATATTGGTTGCCAGCAACATTTTTCTGATGTTAGTGGCAGTCATTCAGAGCACTCACTCCAGTGGGAACCCGACTCCCACAGGAGCGAATAGGCCCAAGGAAAAAATAGCTCCCTGGCCAATCAGAAAGATAAATTTTTAACTTGGCACTACTGCAAAAGGCTCAAGAGACTCTTAAGACCCAGCCACCCAGATATCTATATTTTGTTTGAACTTTAATTTCTCAAAAACGACTGAACGGATTTGCCCCAAAGAAACAAAAAGGCACAATCTGCCTTGTGAGATCTATATCTCCATTTGCTACTCTACTTAGGCCTTTCTAACAGACCTCCTTTAACCCCTTCGCTGCCAGGCCTTTTCCCCCTCCTGTGCCGGGCCTTTTTTTGCCTATTTGGGGCAGTTTGCGCTTAGGCCCTCATAACTTTTTGTCCACATAAGCTAACCAAGCCAAATTTGCGTCCTTTTTTTCCAACATCCTAGGGATTCTAGAGGTACCCAGACTTTGTGGGTTCCCTTGAAGGAGGCCAAGAAATTGGCCAAAATACAGTGAAAATTTCGTTTTTTTCAAAAAAATTGGAAAAAGTGGCTGCAGAAGAAGGCTTGTGGTTTTTCCCCTGAAAATGGCATCAACAAAGGGTTTGCGGTGCTAAACTCAGCAGCTTCCCAGCTTTCAGGAACAGGCAGACTTGAATCAGAAAACCCAATTTTTCAACACAATTTTGGCATTTTACTGGGGCATACCCCATTTGTGCAATTTTTTGTGCTTTCAGCCTCCTTCCAGTCAGTGACAGGAATGGTCATGAAACCAATGCTGGATCCCAGAAACCTAAACATTTCTGAAAAGTAGACAAAATTCTGAATTCAGCAAGGGGTCATTTGTGTAGATCCTACAAGGGTTTCCTACAGAAAATAACAGCTGAAAAAGAAAAATATTGAAATTGAGGTGAAAAAACCATCAATTTTTCTCTACGTTTTACTCTGTAACTTTTCCCTGCAATGTCAGATTATCGAAAGCAATATACCGTTACGTCTGCTGGACTCCTCTGGTTGCGGGGATATATAGGGTTTGTAGGTTCATCAAGAACCCGAGGAACCCAGAGCCAATAAATGAGCTGCACCCTGCAGTGCGTTTTCATTCTATACCGGGTATACAGCAATTCATTTGCTGAAATATAAGGAGTAAAAAATTGCTATCAAGAAAACCTTTGCATTTCCAAAAAGGGCACAAGATAAGGTGTTGAGGAGCAGTGGTTATTTGCACATCTCTGAATTCCGGGGTGACCATAGTAGCACGTGAATTACAGGGAATTTCTCAAATAGATGTCTTTTTTACACACACTCCTATATTTGGAAGGAAAAAATGTAGAGAAAGACAAGGGGCAATAGTACTTGTTTTACTGATCTATGTTCCCCCAAGTCTCCCGATAAAAATGGTACCTCACTTGTGTGGGTAGGCCTAGCACCCGCGACAGGATATGCCCCAAAACACAACGTGGACACATCACAGAAAACAGAGCTGTTTTTAGCAAAGTGACTACCTGTAGATTTTGGCCTCTAGCTCAGCCGCCACCTAGGGAAACCTACCAAACCTGTGCATTTCTGAAAACTAGAGACCTAGGGGAATCCAAGGAGGGGTGACTTGTGTGGCTCGGACCAGGTTCTGTTACCCAGAATCCTTTGCAAACCTCAAAATTTGGCTAAAAAAACACATGTTCCTCACATTTCTGTGGCAGAAAGTTCTGGAATCTGAGAGAAGCCACAAATTTCCTTCCACCCAGCGTTCCCCTACGTCTCCCGATAAAAATGATACCTCACTTGTGTGGGTAGGCCTAGCACCCGCGACAGGATATGCCCCAAAACACAACGTGGACACATCACAGAAAACAGAGCTGTTTTTAGCAAAGTGACTACCTGTAGATTTTGGCCTCTAGCTCAGCCGCCACCTAGGGAAACCTACCAAACCTGTGCATTTCTGAAAACTAGAGACCTAGGGGAATCCAAGGAGGGGTGACTTGTGTGGCTCGGACCAGGTTCTGTTACCCAGAATCCTTTGCAAACCTCAAAATTTGGCTAAAAAAACACATGTTCCTCACATTTCTGTGGCAGAAAGTTCTGGAATCTGAGAGGAGCCACAAATTTCCTTCCACCCAGCGTTCCCCCACGTCTCCCGATAAAAATGATACCTCACTTGTGTGGGTAGGCCTAGCGCCCGCGACAGGATATGCCCCAAAACACAACGTGGACATATCACAGAAAACAGAGCTGTTTTTAGCAAAGTGACTACCTGTAGATTTTGGCCTCTAGCTCAGCCGCCACCTAGGGAAACCTACCAAACCTGTGCATTTCTGAAAACTAGAGACCTAGGGGAATCCAAGGAGGGGTGACTTGCGGGGCTCGGACCAGGTTCTGTTACCCAGAATCCTTTGCAAACCTCAAAATTTGGCTAAAAAAAACACATGTTCCTCACATTTCTGTGGCAGAAAGTTCTGGAATCTGAGAGGAGCCACAAATTTCCTTCCACCCAGCGTTGCCCCACGTCTCCCGATAAAAATGATACCTCACTTGTGTGGGTAGGCCTAGCGCCCGCGACAGGATATGCCCCAAAACACAACGTGGACATATCACAGAAAACAGAGCTGTTTTTAGCAAAGTGACTACCTGTAGATTTTGGCCTCTAGCTCAGCCGCCACCTAGGGAAACCTACCAAACCTGTGCATTTCTGAAAACTAGAGACCTAGGGGAATCCAAGGAGGGGTGACTTGCGGGGCTCGGACCAGGTTCTGTTACCCAGAATCCTTTGCAAACCTCAAATTTGGCTAAAAAAAACACATGTTCCTCACATTTCTGTGGCAGAAAGTTCTGGAATCTGAGAGGAGCCACAAATGTCCTTCCACCCAGCGTTCCCCCACGTCTCCCGATAAAAATGATACCTCACTTGTGTGGGTAGGCCTAGCGCCCGCGACAGGATATGCCCCAAAACACAACGTGGACATATCACAGAAAACAGAGCTGTTTTTAGCAAAGTGACTACCTGTAGATTTTGGCCTCTAGCTCAGCCGCCACCTAGGGAAACCTACCAAACCTGTGCATTTCTGAAAACTAGAGACCTAGGGGAATCCAAGGAGGGGTGACTCGCGGGGCTCGGACCAGGTTCTGTTACCCAGAATCCTTTGCAAACCTCAAAATTTGGCTAAAAAAACACATGTTCCTCACATTTCTGTGGCAGAAAGTTCTGGAATCTGAGAGGAGCCACAAATTTCCTTCCACCCAGCGTTCCCCCACGTCTCCCGATAAAAATGATACCTCACTTGTGTGGGTAGGCCTAGCGCCCGCGACAGGATGTGCCCCAAAACACAACGTGGACATATCACAGAAAACAGAGCTGTTTTTAGCAAAGTGACTACCTGTAGATTTTGGCCTCTAGCTCAGCCGCCACCTAGGGAAACCTACCAAACCTGTGCATTTCTGAAAACTAGAGACCTAGGGGAATCCAAGGAGGGGTGACTTGCGGGGCTCGGACCAGGTTCTGTTACCCAGAATCCTTTGCAAACCTCAAAATTTGGCTAAAAAAAACACATGTTCCTCACATTTCTGTGGCAGAAAGTTCTGGAATCTGAGAGGAGCCACAAATTTCCTTCCACCCAGCGTTCCCCCACGTCTCCCGATAAAAAGGATACCTCACTTGTGTGGGTAGGCCTAGCGCCCGCGACAGGATATGCCCCAAAACACAACGTGGACATATCACAGAAAACAGAGCTGTTTTTAGCAAAGTGACTACCTGTAGATTTTGGCCTCTAGCTCAGCCGCCACCTAGGGAAACCTACCAAACCTGTGCATTTCTGAAAACTAGAGACCTAGGGGAATCCAAGGAGGGGTGACTTGCGGGGCTCGGACCAGGTTCTGTTACCCAGAATCCTTTGCAAACCTCAAAATTTGGCTAAAAAAACACATGTTCCTCACATTTCTGTGGCAGAAAGTTCTGGAATCTGAGAGGAGCCACAAATTTCCTTCCACCCAGCGTTGCCCCACGTCTCCCGATAAAAATGATACCTCACTTGTGTGGGTAGGCCTAGCGCCCGCGACAGGATATGCCCCAAAACACAACGTGGACACATCACATTTTTTTATAAAAAGCAGTGCCTACCTGTGGATTTTGGCCTGTAGCTCAGCCGACACCTGAGGAAACCTAGCAAACCAGTGCATTTTTCCTCTCATTTCGGTGACAGAAAGTTCTGGAATCTGAGAGGAGCCACAAATTTCCTTCCACCCAGCGTTCCCCTAAGTCTCTCGATAAAAATGGTACATCACTTCTGTGGGTAGGCCTAGCGCCCACAAAAGGAAATGGCCCAAAACACAACGTGGACACAACATATTTTTTCACAGAAAACAGAGGTGTTTTTTGCAAGGTGCCTACCTGTGGTGTTTGGCTTGTAGCTCAGCCGGCCCCGGGGGGGGGGGGGGCAGAAATGCCCTAAAATAAATTTGCCCCAACCCCCACCCTCCCCCGCCGGGAGCGACCCTTGCCTACGGGGTCGCTCCCCCTGCGTGACATTGGCGCCAAAAAACAAATCCCCGGTGCCTAGTGGTTTCTGCCCCCTTGGGGGCAGATTGACCTAAAATTGGCCAATCTGCCCCCAGGGGGGCAGAAATGGTCTAAATACAATTTGCCCCCCCCAGGGGAGCGACCCTTGCCTGATGGGTCGCTCCCCATCTCTAAAAAAAGAAACAACAAAAAAAAAAACACAAAAAAAAAAAATTGCCCTGGCGCCTACAGTGTTCTGCCCCCCACCCCGGGGGCAGTTTGGCCTAATAATAGGCCGATCTGTCCCCCGGGGGGGCAGAAATGGCCTAAAATAAATTTGCCCCCCCAACCCCCCCCCCCCCCCGGGAGCGACCCTTGCCTACGGGGTCGCTCCCCCTGCGTGACATTGGCGCCAAAAAACAAATCCCCGGTGCCTAGTGGTTTCTGCCCCCTTGGGGGCAGATTGACCTAAAATTGGCCAATCTGCCCCCAGGGGGGCAGAAATGGTCTAAATACAATTTGCCCCCCCAGGGGAGCGACCCTTGCCTGATGGGTCGCTCCCCATCTCTAAAAAAAGGAACAAAAAAAAAAAAACACAAAAAAAAAATTGCCCTGGCGCCTACAGTGTTCTGCCCCCCCCCCCCGGGGGCAGTTTGGCCTAATAATAGGCCGATCTGTCCCCCGGGGGGGCAGAAATGGCCTAAAATAAATTTCTTTTTCAATCGCGCAGCGCGATGGGGGAGACCCTGTGACTAATCAGCGCGCGCTGACGTCACGGGGGGGTTGGGGGGGTCGGGGGTGGGAGGGGAAGGGCTTCCCCTTCCATCCCTGACTTGGGGGGGGTGGGGGGGAACCCCACAGAGGGAGCGAGAGCGCTCCCTCTGGGCTCTGTGCACAGGACGTAATGGTTACGTCCTGGGCACAGCAGCACTGTGCCTCAGGACGTAACCATTACGTCCTGGGCACAGAAGGGGTTAAAAGTCTCTTTTTAAAAGGCCTATTGTGCACACTATTAATAGTTACACTGGGACTTGAGGCAGCCTATTTCATAGCAGCTGTTGGCTTTCACAACAATCTCATTTACATTTACATGATGCGTGTTTGATGGCTGTTCTTCTTCTTGAGTATGTTTGCCTCTTAGAGGACTGTTTCTTTGCTAGCCATCCATCATTAAGCCCATCTCCCTATCCTCTTGCAGTCCCCAACCTCCACACCCCCTATTTGCCTTTGCAGGTTTCTTTTTAGTACTCAATGGGAGGGGGTGCATCAGCTGTCTTTCTCACCACAACCTCGTCCACTGCTTCTTCTCATTAGGCTTATTTTGTCTTTCAGTGCTCCCAGTTCCTCCATTGCTCTCCCAAACCACACTTCTCTCTCTCGTTTGACACCCCATCCACGATTTAAGCATTCACTTCGCCCGGCAGCTCCAAATGGCCATCAAGCCATTTATGTTAGATGTGCCGTGCATGTTTTTTTTAATGTAATGCTTCGTTATCGGTAGGCAACATTTTCAAACTGTAAATTAAAAAGGGAAAAAAATAAATGGTATCGGCATCATGACTTGTAAGTGCACATGTGTGGAGATGCAACACTCTGCAGTGGCTTCGTTTTGGCCAATACTGTTCCACATTGGTAAACAGGCATCATTTTTCCTTTTGTCGAGAAGGAAAAGTATTAGCAAAATGCACTAGCAAAATCTAAAGCCTGCATTAATGCTATTAAAAATTAGGGCTTTTGGCTTTGCCAATAGTTGCTCTGTCACTCTCTTTGTTGAATCTTTTCATGCAATGATGCGACTAGCAGCATACCATACAATAAAGAAGTTGGGTACTCCACCATTTTGAGGGTCCATTAAGTGAAGGGGTTGACAATCTTTACTCCCCCATCACCCCATCTGGAGAATAAAGAGAATAAAGTTTGGTTACTTGAAGGACAATACCCAGTGTACCTTGAGGACACCACAGTTGTCCACTTCCTTGTATCTGGACACCGTGGATTGCTCGATTCTTATGGGGTGAAGTCAACTAGAAGCTGCCCATTGCTATTTAGGATTGTATTGCTAGTAGATGTTAGGTGAAATTGTGCAGTTAAAAATTGGAGAAGAGAAGTTTGTGTGTAGACCTGAAGAAGGTGGTTCTTTTAAGCCATTCTCTCCAAAACCTGAGCTTGAAATTTAAAGGCATGATCTAAGTGCACTGCTATTGACCATAACTTAAGGACAAACAGTGATACAAATAGAAGAGTACTTATTGAAAGACAAACGGTTCTGTCTTACGTTATCTTTCTTTATGGAATTCTTCTATTTATTTTTAAGTATATTTTTAATGTACTGTAGGATAACACCATATTTTTTGCTAAACAGTTGTGGCATTCAATTTTGTCCTTTCTGTGAACATGCGCTGTAGTATACAATTGAGGAAAGGTTGAATGACTGTGGGGCGTTGTAGTTGTTGGGTTTTAATAGTCACTATGGGGAGCATTTAGTAGTTTGGTTTATAGAACCCTGTCCCTTTGGTCTGAGGGATTACTCTCCAAGAAGATTTCAAACAAAAATGGTTACATGTCTTCCATGGGTCACTACTTCACTTGGCAAGCACCCTCACAAATTGTTTCCTTTACTTGAAGAAATCATGGACTTGCTTATGGCCTGCTTAACACCTTTATCCACCATCAGACGTGGGAGGCGTTTTGTTCACCATAAGACCAGTGCATTACAGTCTCCACACTGCACATAATGGTGGATGTAACAAACTACTCTGTCACCGAGTACCTTGTGCGGCAAAACCTAAAATCTTTAGTAGTTTTGTGCTTTTTACGGACCTTGGGCAGTTTTCCCCAGCATATTTACCTTAGTTTCAGACTTCTCAGTGACATTCTGAAAGCTGACCTATGAATGCATTCGGCCCATTGCTTACCATTTGCTTTTTAACTCACATTTGCTTGCTTTCTATTTGCCATCCAGCATGTCCCTGTCTCTCTCATGGAGCATAGCCTGTTGACAGAAAGCAAGTACTCATGGAAGAATGCAGTTAAAAGGCCTTTAAGTTTTGTTCTTATCTTGTCACATTTGCTATGCATTCAAAGACAGAGGTCTTATGAGGGCGCTTGAAGTTTAGTTTTCTTTCTCTGACTTTAAAGTGACATGATTTATCTGGCAATTGGGGCGTGTAAAAGGAAAGGCGTTTTTTAGCGAGCAACAAAACGTAAATGTCCTGTGCTATTATTTCAGAATATAACAGAATTAGAAAAGTACAATTTTTGGTTAATTCTGAGGCGTACTGTAAACAATCATTTTAATACAATCAAAACAAAATCAATACACTTGATGATTCCATTTCCACACATTGTTTGTGCGCTGTACAGTTTTATCAGTAAAACTATATGTCTGTGCAATGTTAATGGGTATTTGAAATGAAAACGGGGTTTCTGTATTGTCCATGCACTACCACACCATGCATACTCCACTCTACACAGCTTCACTTTTTCCCCATAAAACCAAAATGTAACTATATTTTTAGCTATTTTTTTTAGGTCCCCATCCATGGGAACCCACAAATCCTTTGTACCTTCAGAATCTCCAGGATAGGATGTTGGGGAAAAAAGGATGCAAATTTGACATGGATAGCTTAAGTGGATAAAAAGTTGAGGTCTAAATGCGAACTACCCCAAATGGCTAACTAGCTTTGGTGGTGAGGGCAGGGTGGAGCCTAAGCAGTTTGACACACTTAATGACTGAACATTTTAAGGCAGGAAACGGGACCAGAGTGTGCATCCCATGTACTTGTGTCAGGGTTGCATCAACAGGCTTTGGGGTGAGCGCTGCATTCCCAGAATTCCTTGGCATTCATGGGACTCTTCTGCTACTCAGCACAATTGACATTCGGGTGCAACCCTTGACCTAGACATGGACTTCAAAGGCTGATCTAGGGAACTATTTAAAACTTATCACAGTCACTCATCACTATCCTGTTCACCATTGTCACCCGTGATCTTCTTGCTTCTTCTTCGATTTTTTCCTTTCCTCCTGTTCTGTTTGTCCCCCTACCCCAGACCATAACTAAGCACTAACAGCAGAAGCATCATTTTTTCGATTTCATTTGAATTTTAAAAATGCATAATATCATTCCATCACGAGAAAAAATATTCATGCAGGTCCTCCATTATTATAGATATAGACAGTTAACCAAAAATATATCAACCGAACAAACCTATATGTCATAAACACGTTACTCTTACAAATCGCACCAACTGCACTTGCAACCCGCAACAATTAATTCTTCTTTAATTCACTGTGAAACATGGGAATACAATCCGTGTATATAGTCCATAAAACCCCAGATTTTATTACAAAACACGGAGGCTCCTATTATGCTATCTTCTCTTGCTTTAATTCCAATAGCAGCCAAGAAAAAAACTACAACTCCCAGCAAACCTAGCTGGGAAACTACCAAATATGTCATAAAGAAGCAACCAATCAGGATAACAGGTGAGTATAAACATCTTGACTGAGAGCAACAAGTCCTCTTCTTGCTGCTCGCAGTCAAGATAAGTACTATCTTTACTATTCCTGTTATCATATAAGTTTCTTGTGGTTATACATCCGTTTTTATTGTAATTTATAGTAGTATACTGTGTTTTTTCATTATACTGGTTTGTGACTCTTGTTTCTGCCCCTCCGTAAACATTCTCTTCAACATTCTGATGCGAGCGCCCTCAGCGCGCGCTGTGTAGCGGCCTTGTTTGACCGTTACACGCTTACCGGCACAGGGCTCTGAGCACTCAGCTGTTCTGTTCGGACACGCTTCGTCAAGCGAGCCCGCTTCGGGCATTTCCAAGCCTCTCCGCGACGAACATTCAGCTGTTCTTCTAAGCTGTTTTGTTCGGACACTTCGTCAAGCGTAACCGCTTCGAGCATTTCTAAGCCCTCTGCAATCAGCTGTGCCTCGGTCAGCTGTTGCTCTGCTTGGCGGTCGCTTCGCAACCACAACTGCTTTCAAGAACTCCCCGTTCGGGAAAGCCCTGGTTCGCCCTCGTCTTCAGGTTTCTCCAGCCTCAACACACACTGAACGAGGAGTGCTCAGCCACGCCTCCTATTGATTTTGGGACTGTTTTTTTCACCACGGACAGCCACTTCCTGGTTCTGCCTTCTAACCCTTTCCTCTCTGGACACTTTTTTCCTGGTATTATCTTTTTTTATATCTTTCCCTGTAGTTAATTCCTATTATTATTCAACTGTTATTTAATCATTATTATTGTTCACACATTTTGTACAATTCATAATGGAAAAAAAAAATTCTGACGATGAAGAGGTTCAACATTTTAAGGATAATTTGGATTCCTTTATTAAGGATTCCGTTCAAAAAGCTGTCTCAAGCTCAATTTCTGATTTTTCAAAGACTTTTGAAGCCTCTGTAAAGAAATTATTCTCTTTTGATACTTCCATCTACCCCTTCCAAGAAAACTAAGAAAAGAAAGGCAGACAATGTGGCCTCTAATTCGGACTCTCCGTTAAAAAATACTTCTAGTCAACTGTCCACTTCCTCTAATGTTACCTTCCCCATTCAAGTTGCTAGTCTGGGAGATACAGACGATGATGGGTGATACAGACACGGAGAAGGATGAGCTATATATAATGATCTGGTCAGGGCCTGTGGAGAAGAGGCTTAAAACTTCTCTAAATTTATTGGGAGAGTCATCCAAATCAAATGAGAATAATAATTCCTTATTAGATTTTGCGGGTCAACCTATGTTTGATCCGACGCTTATCCGTCACCCTAACTCCACTGAATGGACTCCCTGCAACCATGTGGCGGCATATGTCTCCAAAAATGTACGCCAACCTTTAGATAAATTAGTGCGTAACAGGTTAAAATCAGAATGCCCCAGACCTTCCCTTCCTAACAACATAACCGCCATTCCTGTCATTGATACAAATATGTTGATGTTCTTTACAAAGTTTGGGAAGGACCCCAAGAAAGGGGTAGACAGGGCCTGGACCAATTGCCAGGACAGATTGTTGGATCTTTCGGGTCCTCTTACGAGAATTTTGGATTTGGCAGAAGAAGCCAGGATGGAGGACAAGAAAGATAATCCGGTTATTCTTTCCAATTGGGCCCAAAGGGCGATTTGCCTCCTTGGCAACACAAATGCTTCGATGGCACAAGAAAGACGGAAGAGTCTTTTATTAAAGATTGATCCAAAATTAAACAACCTCGCCTCCAAGGAGATGAGACCTGAGGCCAACTGACTTCTTTTTTGGGGACTCCTTTATCAAGGAGCTTAGTAAATACGTGGCCACTTTTACATCTATTGACAAAGCACAGTCATCCATGCAAAAAATATTTCACTCACGTGTTTTTGGAAGAGTCGGCAAAGACAGGAGCCGCTTTGCCGGCTGATTCACCCACAGGGGTGCGGGCAATCAGACCAGAGGCTCCACTTCCTATCAACAGGAGTTCAAGCCACAATTCTATCCTCAGAGAAATCGTTCCTTCAGACATGGCTTCAGATCCAGAGGCTCGCAAAACTCTGGTAAGCGTCCTTACTTCTGGTCCATTGTTTGGGGGGAGGGGGGGGCAGCCTTGTTTCTAACAAATTGGCAGATGTTGACAACAGATCCGTGGGTACTAAAGACTGTTTCAGGTTATTGTATAGAGCTCTATTCCACTCCAATCCAACATTGTCTTCCTAAGCCTTTAATGTTTTTAGAAGAACAAGTCAAATTGCGCTCTCAAGAGATTCACTCCCTCATTCTCAAACAAGTAATAGAACCATGCTCCCCTCATCCCTCAGGGTTTACCAGTACTCTATTTCTAGTTCAAAAAAAGAACAAGAAATTTTCAGAATATAAACTTAAAGTATTTCAACAATTTTGTAGTTTATCATCACTTCAAGATGGAAACTATTCTCCATCTTCGGGACTCCCTATTGGAAAACGATTGGATGTTTCGTTTAGACCTGCAAGATGCTTATCTTTCCATCCCAATTCAACAGTCCTTCAGGAAATTTCGTCAGTTTCAATGGAAGGACCAATTATTTCGCTTCACATGCCTTCCTTTCGGTCTTTCTTCAGCCCCATGGTGTTTCACCAAGGTAATGAAATCAGTGGTGACACACATGAGAGCTCAGGGTGTCAGGATCATGGTCTACCTAGACGATTTTCTCATTTTACACCAGGACAGATCCATCCTGATGGAACACTTAGACAAATTTGTTTCTCTCCTTCAGGGCCTAGGTTTTCTCAACAACGGAGAAAAATCCAATCTTATTCCGTCTCGTCAGATGGAGTTCCTGGGGTTTCTCATAGATTCTGTCAAAGCTACTCTTCACCTTCCATCTCAAAAGATTTCCCATATAAAGAAGGAACTAGTGTTGGTTTTGAACAAATCACAACTTAAGATCAAAGGATTAGCCCGGATAATCGGTCTCCTTGCCTCATCTATTCAGGCCATATTTCCAGGCCCTCTTCATTATCGAGCGCTCTAGAGGTTAAAAAAATAAAATAAAATCGGACTGGTTTGGGGCGCAAGATGTGCTCAGTTCTCGACTAGAGGTCTATGGTCAAGAGAGGAGTTATCGCTGCATATAAATGGTTTAGAGATTCTCGCAGGCTCCTTTGCGATCCAAACCTTTGCCAAAGGCAAGGTAAGTTGTTCTATTCTCCTCCGGATGGACAACCTCTCGGTGGTTCGATACATAAATCATCTAGGAGGTACGCGGTCAAAACCTCTCGCCGAGTTAGCAAAAAGTCTTTGGGAATCTTCCGGGAAACATGAACACGATCGCAGATTGGTGCTCCAGGTATCTGCAAGACTCCAGCTATTGGCAGCTTCACCCTTCTGTCTTCAAACAATTTTCTTCCAGATTTGGTCCCTTCTCCATCGACCTCTTTGCCTCTCGTTTGAATTCCCAGCTTCCTCAATTCTACAGTTGGTGACCGGATCCCTAAAGTGTTGGCTTTCAATGCTTTTCAACAAAACTGGTCCAATCAAACGAATTATGCTTTCCCTTCTTTCATTATGATCTCCAGAGTTTTGGCACATATCCACCGCCAATCCACCAGAATCTTACTAATCACCCCCTTTTGGCAGGGACAACCCTGGTTCACTTCAGCTCTCGAATTACTGATCGACTTCCCTGTTATCCTTCCTCTCTTTTGTTGAATCCCAAGGGTCAACCTCACGAATTGGTACTCAATCACTCCCTTCAATTGCATGGATGGTTTTGGGTCTTCCTGGAGAACCCCAGGAATTTCGCAAGAAGCTGCTAGCTACATCCGTCAGGCCTGGGCTCCCGGCACAACCAAGGCGTACAAATCAGCCTGGTCACCCTGGCATAATTGGTGTCTGGCCAGGGGTACTGATCCCTTTTCAGCAGATGTAGTTCTCATTGTTAATTTCTTAGCCTCCCTGGCAGCCCAGGGTAGAGCATATAGAACGGTGAATATGTACAGGTCCGCGATTTCCGCCGAACATGTTCAAATCAACAAGCCAATCGGTGAAAATCCTCTGATCTGCCATCTGTTAAAAGGAGTAAGTTTTGCCAAACCTCCTTTACCTAAGTATGATTCTATGTGGGATGTCAACGTGATTTAACAGTTCCTTTTGTCTCAACAACCTAATTCTCTCCTATCCTTGAAATTCCTTTCTGCTAAACTTACCATTCTCCTCTGTTTGGTTTCCCTCAAACGTATTTCCGACGTTAGGGCTTTGGATGTAACTTCTGTACAATATACTGCTGCAGGTGTTTTCTTTCAGGTTCGAAGAAGAACAAAGACTATCCTAATATCAGTTTTTTAACCGTATTTTCCTGATCATGCTGAATTATGTGTGGGTAGTTGTTTGAGAGAGTATATATCAAGAACAAAAGATTTGAGAAAGCCTTCTGAAACTCAACTCCTTGTCTCCTTTTGGTCCCCTCACAATCCTGTCTCGTCCACTACCTTAGCCCGTTGGGTAAAATGGATTATGAACCTTGCAGGTATTGACATTTCTGTCTTCGGGGCTCATTCTACTAGAGGAGCTATGGCTTCCAAGGCTTTTTGGGCAGGACTGAGTTTGGTTGACATTCTCAAATCAGCATATTGGTCAAATGTCTCAACTTTTAGAACGTTCTATTGTAAACCTGTCTCTCTTGTTGCCAGTTCAGTGATTTCTATGCTTTGAACTAGCATAATAGGAGCCTCCGTGTTTTGTAATAAAACTGAGAGATTTTCTTAGCTTCAGTGAAAGAAAGTCTTGATTTTATTAAAGACACGGAGGCGAGTATTATCCCACCACTTTTTCTCCTTTTAACCCTCCCTTTGTTTTCATCAGGTCCATCTACCTCTACCAACCAGACGTCTTAGAAGTTTTCCTCGACTACACCATGATGCTCTGACTGGTCTACCTACATTTGTGCAGAAGAGGTTTTTATTTCAAGGTTTCCAGCATTCCATGCTTCATCTGGACTTTGATGAAAAGACTTTCAATATTATATATCGTTTAGAGGCCTTGTTTTCGCTTCTGTTGGCATGCATTATTTTACTTTTGATTGTTCCTTTATTCAGAGTTGATTAACTGCTCTGCAAGAAAAGAGGACTTGTTGCTCTCAGTCAAGATGTTTATACTCACCTGTTATCCTGATTTTTTGCTTCTTTAAGACATGTATTTGGTAGTTTCCCAGCTAGGTTTGCTGGGAGTTGTAGTTTTTTTCTTGGCTGCTATTGGAATTAAAGCAAGAGAAGATAGCATAATACTCGCCTCCGTGTCTTTAATAAAATCAAGACATTCTTTCACTGAAGCTAAGAAAATCTCCATTAGATTCAGTTGAATACCATTTCAAGTGCCACAGACGGACAAAAGAACATTGAGAAGGAACCCGCAATGCAAGCACTACACTCAACTGTATTTGTGCTACATAAAAACTATGAAGAGTAAGCAGCAGCCCAGCCACACTTGAGAACTTCCCGTTTCCGTCACCTGGGGTGCATTGACCCAGCTGCACTTTTTTATTATTATTATTTATTTTTTTTAAACACTGAACGTCTTTCCTCTAACACAGTGCTGCGATGGAACTTGTAAAATGTGATTACTTCATTACACAAAGTACTGTTTATTTTAACCCCAGTGGGTTAAACCAGTTATTATACAGAATTAAAAAGAAAACGGTTCCATGCTCAGTTGTTTTCATGCAAACAGGGAAAGTACATGAATGTCGAATATATAGATCGTATGCGAAAAAGTTTGTATTAGAAACATATTTGCGAAATGTGTTTATTTTATCATTTCTGTAAGACTTTCTGCCTTGTTTTCCTTTTTGTGCCCTTTGTGTGTACTTCGCTCTCATGTGTCTGTAACAAGGATTCAACTATCCCAAGTGTTCTCCACTCTTTCTGCGCGCTCACTCCTTGCATATATATATGATGTTCAGACAACACCAGATGATATTGTCCAAGGGGAGGCAAAAAGACAATACACTTCGATACCTTTCTCAAGACCTGGCATTCTAGACAACAGAACTTTGCATGTCGGGGCGTGTAGTTGTTTTTCCTCTTTTAATATCATACGGTCTCAAAATTCCAAAATGCTGCTTGGCGGTGGTCGCTGGCGGAGCCTCATAGGACAGCAGGCGCTTATGGCCTCATTAGAAGCACGTCTTTGTGTTGAATAGACAGAGTGAGTCGAAGACAGGGGTGCGACAACATCCCCTTGGTTAACTGGACGATGCAGCCCGAGCCCCAAAGACACACGTGGCCATCTTACCTCCACACACCGTAACTTTGGCTCGCAAATTAACCAGGGCGGGGTCACATACGTTAGAAGTGACGAGCCCTCGCCACAAGACATAAAAACACACACACACCCAGGGCCGCCGTAAAGATAGTATCGGTGCAAACGCAGACTGCAGTGAATGAATGCCATGTTCCATCACACGCACTCGTCTTCACACTATACCACTTCCAGCCCTCCTCGATGGATCTCGTTTCCGCCCGCGCTTCGATTCCCCTATGTACCAACACTACCCGCACTGGGCCACAGACTCCCCCTCCCCACCAACATTGGTGTCATCAAAGAACCTCGGAGCTGTCTGCCGCCGACAAGGACAACACTTTGCATGCCTTTCGCGCGCTGAACTAGGGAATATTAAGAGACCACCGCCCCCTCCCCCACCCCAGCCTTTCACCTCTCGATTCCTGGCTGAAAAGGGGAACCAAGTAAGAGATGCCCCGTCGGTATACGATCAAGGCAAGTGACTGTGTTATCACTTCAACGTGTACAAAGTCGGTGGGTCAGTCATTGAAACCTCGATGCCTCCTTGAAAGTTGAAAAACAACGCGGCGAGAAAGGAGGGTGTCCATTTTTGGCATAGCACGTGTGACCAAAAACACCGACATCACCCCCCCCCCCCCCCCCCCCAAAGCACAAAAAAACACGGGTACCTTCGGCCGACCCCGAAGTTATGCCCTTTTTTTCTCCACTGAAGCTCGCGTTCACCGTCTACGATCAGGAGCGCTCAGACTCTTGCCCTGGTGCCGTCCTTCTGACTCTGCAGCGCAGGAGCACGGACGCCCTCTAACTCCTCCTCCACCCACCTCTCCAAGTCCTGCTATCTTGCTTCCACACCTCCAGAACTCCACCCACGGATCTCCAACCCCGCTTTGCAAGCCTGCAGCTCTATTTGGCACCAGTGGCGGAAAAGTACATACGTGATGTAAATAAGTTTTGTCAAAGCCATACAACAGGTCTAGGTTTTTAAATTATTGAAAGTAAGTATTCATTGATTGGCACGTGTCTCCTCGCTCCGTTAATGGTGGAGGGGACAACACGGGACAAGCGGGTGTGGGAGAGCTAGGGGAGGTGAGGTGCTTCTTGTGCCACGGGGTCCATTTTACTATGGTTCTAAAAACCTGTGTGAAGAATAGGGTGACCACCTGGCATTGAGGCAAATTCTGGACAGGACTGTAAAAAATTCAGGACAGACGGTCAAAATTCAGGACAAAAATTCGGGACAAAGGGTCAAAATTCAGGACAAAAATTCAAGAACAAACATCAGTTTTACGGACACACGCAAGAGAGGCCCTGCCTCAGTTATGTTGTCAGTGCATTTATTTACTCTTTTTTAGCATAGCACTATTTATTCACTGTGGACCTTTTGTGATTGCCTCCTGGTATGCTACATTCAGGTGTCACATTACGTATGTCCTTGTTCAGTAGTAAATTAATGCCCTTCAGTACTGCGGCAAGGCCATCACCCCTACCCAAATCTACCCGATCTTTCCTGAAGAGAAAGTAACAGCATAATTTTGCTTATGTTTCTGAACATTTTAAAACCCCTGGCAAACAGTTTGGGAAACATTAAGGTAATTAACCTTATGCTAGTTTAAACAAATTGAACAAAAACATCTGGCTTACCGTAACCACCCATGGACTTTCAACTTAACTAGGCAGGGCAGATGGTGTGGGCGACAGTCTCACACCTAATGTCAGGATGTGATGTACCCATAACTTGTCTGAGGATGAAATCGAGAGCAAATGGGAGATCCACGGCAAATAATTCAAAGAGTTGTTGCCAAGAACTGGTTAAATAAGGAAGAGAAGTACAAGGTGGGACAATTCCTAAAATCAGACAAGATGGGTCCACCAAGACTATTCGAAGGTATTGGGTACCTGGGGAGTTGTCTCTGCACACAGGAGCGAAACAGAAGGGGCACGATCAAGTGGTTGAACAAGCAACACCCATCAACCTTGGCAAACTCCTCTGGTGCAATGGTCCGCTGTTTGTGCTTTTGAAGGGTGAGCAGGGGCCAGACCCCTTGCAAGGTTGTGCAAGGCAATTGCCCGCTTTGTCCATGTCTTTATATAGTTTTGAAATTGAGCAAAAGCCAAACTAGAGATCTGGGTTATCCCTAAGTGGCAAGTACACATAGAATCTTCAAAATATTTGGGATGTAAATTGCACAAACACAATTTACAAATTTTAAAATGTAATTAGTGTTTCTTTGACATATGGCACTGTTTTTGCCTTTATATACATTTAGATCTCAGATTGAACTGGGAACCAGTTACCTTTTGATACCTAAAGATTAATATCTACCATTCTTACACTGATTTCCAGGAAGAAAATCTCGGCAGAGCGAACGGTCCCTCCAAGCCCAGTTTGCTTTTTGGTCTTCTTTTCTGCTTTCTGTAGAGGCCATGTGGCACTAGTGAAGATGGTGTGCTACCCCAATGATAGTATTAATTTGCAAACCTTCCCCTGCTTGTCCTTCATTCCTTCTTCAGATAGGGCACACGTCTGATTTGGTCACTGCGGCGCCATCGGGAGCTCTTTCCACTCTAAAGCTAACTGTGACTGCGGGTGGATTAGGTCTTCTGGACTTAGAATGCTATTATTCAGCTGCACAGATCCAATGGATGGCTCGCTGGCCTTCTGCCCACCTCCCTGCATGAGATGGGGTTTACCAGTAAAGACTTTTAAGAAAGGCTTAATGCACTGCTCATTGTTTCCTACTGACCATTCCACGGATCACCATTCAGGGTTATCATGCACAGCTTTCTCTTGCCTTGCCAGAACCTGTACACCACTGCACTGACACTTTACTCTGCAACTCTGCACTCTACACCACTCTACTCTATACCACTGCACTCTAGGCACTATACTATACTTTACACCACTCTACAATACTCCACTCTGCACCACTCTACACCACTGCACTCTATGCCACATGAGTCTACTCTGCACTCTATGACACTGCACCACTCTGCATTACTGCACTCTCTGCTACTCTACTGTATGCCACACTACTCCACTGCACTCTATGTAACTCTACCCCCATGCCACTCTATGCCACTGCACTCTGCGTCAATGCACTCTAAACAACTGCACTGTACGCCACTGTCCTCTACTCTGTACCACTGTACTCTACGCCACTGCTCTCTGTGCCACTCTACTCCACTCTACATCACTGCACTGACACTCTACTCTGCAGCATTCCACTCTCCACCACTGTACTATACACCAGTGTACTATGTACTACTGCATTCTATGCCACTGCACTCTATGCCACTCTACTCTGCATCACTCCACTCTACAGCACTTTGCTCTACTCTGCACCTCTCTACACTACGCCACTGCACTCCCTGCAACGTGAGTCTACTCTGCAATCTATGCCACTGCACCACTCTACACTACTGCTCTCTCTGCTACTCCACTGCACTGTACTTTGCACCACTGGGCTCTACACCACTGCTCCTATGCCACTCTACTCCACTCCACACAACTATGCCACTAACTTTAAGCCATGCTGAACAGCAGCTACTCTGGTGTACAACATTGCTTATGGCTAAAACACATTAGCAAAGCCAATAACTCTTTCGTAGATGAGACCTATTGGCTTTGCCAATGTTTGTTAGTACTATGAGGTACCGAGGTACCTGAAAGAACTGTGAAAAATACAATTACATCTCTCTTTTCTTTCTTTAGTTTACTTTATTCGGTGCAAAAAGACCATAAAAGACATCAAATAAATAAATAACATACAGATTTCACAGTCATAAAAATTTCTAAAAACGTTGTTAATACATTTTCCGAACACAATGAGCAGCATATATAAAATCTAACACAGCCTGGATTATGTCCATGTTTCCCAAGTCATGTAAGTGGGAGTAAGCAAGTTGGCTAGTTCTAATGCTGTTAGACTGAAATAGCGGACGTAAAAACCTTTTTCTTGGAGCAGTATATAAAGTGCAAAAAAGCATAAAATGTAGTGTACTTTGAGATGTCTTTCCATCACAGCAGCAAGGAGGAAGGTTCTTAAACCAGGTTCCAGCAACTGGGAATGCTACCAAAAAGTGTAAGGTGTTTAGACGTAGTCTTGTGAGTAAAAACCTTTGTCGCTCATGATTAATGATGGTCAGATACAACTTTGGTTGAAGTTGTTGTGTCTCATAATTTGTCCATAGTCTCATTGAACTAGAGGCTGGGTCCATGTCCTGGTTATTCTGCCAGAACGTGTCTTTAACCTTCTTAATGTCCTGTCTTGTTAAAGTATCTGGTTTGAGGAAAAGGTCTCCTAATTCTAATGATAGGAGAGAGAGATGAACATATCTAAGCCAGGGAATATCTAGAGATCGTGACAGAAGGAGACAGTCCTGTATCACCTTTCTACATAGAAGCGCTTCAGGCTTAGTCCAGATTTTAACCCACAGTATGAGAGGTTGAAGTTTTATATAGCTAGATATGTACCTCAAACCTACTTCTTTCTGACAGAACTTTACTGATGTAGATTGAGGGACTGATAGTAGCCTTCTTAGAAATTTGTTTTCTATAATCTGGAGCCCTGTACAATCTGCAAGCCCCCAAACCCCAGCTCCAAATGTCACGGTAGAGAGGCATTTGGAAGTGAAGACAGTCATAATTTCCTTGACAGGTTTATGCCGGAGACTTCTTGCAAACCTAAAAACAGCTTCAATGGTTTTTTGGAATTGTATTGAGCGTATATTAACTAAAAACTTCCAGTTAAAATCTACATCAATGGGGACCCCCAGATACGTAAAATGTGGGACCTTAAGTATCTCATGCCCATTTAAAGTTAAAAAAAATGTTTTTGCTAATTTAGGACCGCACTTCATAACAAATGACATTAGTTCTGTTAATTTTAAGACCAAGATTCCTCATAAAGGTATTAAAAGCATTCAATAAAATCTGAAGGCCATTTGCTGTCCTTGAAATTAGTACTGCATCATCCGCGTATAAAAGTACAGGGATTGGAGAGTTATTGATAACTGGGGAATCTTTCCCTAATTCACAAAGAAATTTCTCCAGCCCATTTATATACAGGAGAAAGAGGAAAGGGGCAAGAACACATCCCTGTCTGACCCCTTTTTGAGATGGGAATTTCTCTGTCAAGCCTCCCTCCCGGGAGTAACGGACCCGAGCCTCTGTGCAGGCATGAAGTTTGCTAAGTAATATAACTATGTCTTTATCCACGCCCATATCCAGCATTACCATCCACAATTTCTCCCTGCTAACTGTATCAAAGGCGCAGGAGAGATCCATAAATGCTAAGTGTATACAGTCCCTTTTGGCTTTAGTATATTTCTGGACTATAAGTGTCAAATTAAGAGTTTGTTCGACTGTGCCCACCCCTGGGCGAAAGCCAAATTGTATTTCTGAGAGGAAGTGAGTATCAGCCGCCCATTCTTCTAACTTATTTAAAATCACTCGGCCTAGAATTTTGACTGAACTGTCTAGCAAGGAGATTGGGCGATAGCACAGGGGGTCGGCCCTATCTCCCTTCTTAAAAATCGGGACGATGATTGCTTCTTTCCAGGAGTCTACTAGAGGGCCTACCACGGCCGATCTCATGACGTTGGTTAGCAGAGGTCCCTAAAAAATCTGGAAGTGCTTTATATAGGTCAGCAGGAATTCTGTCTGGGCCAGGGGCTTTCTCTGATGGACTATCTTGGATTGCTTGTTTATCGTCATCCACACTTATAATATTACTAAAAGCCAAACTTAACTGATCGTTTCCTGCAGGTTTTAGACAGTTTAACATTTCTAATTGGATATTAGTCTCTATGGCGAAAGTTTTTTGGAAATAGTCCACCCAAGTCTTGACTGGAATGACAGTGTCCATGGGCGTCTCATATTTATCGTTCAGTAGTGAAGAGTTAACCACACGCCAGAATGCAGTTGTATCTTTGATTTTGCTTGCAGCCATCAATTCCTCCCACGCAGATTCGCTTAGTTCAACTTTCCTTTTGGCAAGAGCTTCTTTATAGATTTTCCTGGCAATCTTAATTGCTTGTAGATCTTTGGGAAATACATTGTTTTTTTTAGCTTGCTTAAGGATGTGGTACATGCGTGGTTAAACCATCTTGAGCCATGGGCTTTATTAGCTCATGAAGGCTGTAGTTTCTCCGCCATGTATTTTGTCAGAGAGGAGAATGCATGAATAATTTCATGGGGGGGCCTTATTTTCATCCAGAGATGTCATAACATCTGGCCATTTATTCAAGAATAAATCTCTAAAAAAAAATATTACTGTTTATCTTCCCCCATTTGATTGTGAGCCCTTTTTGGGATGAGAGCTTCATAGCAGGGTGTCGCTTCCCTCTTCTTGAATCGCTTGTCAGATCTAAATTAATCACAATGGACAAGGGATTATGGTCGCTAAAACAGGTCGGGGTAACCCTGAATTGTCCTGTAATAGGGTATATTTCTCTAGAGTAAATAATATAGTCAATAGTGGAGTGAGTGTCCCCCCTTACAAATGTTGGTATCCCTCTAATAGCGGGTGTGGGAAAAGAAAGAGAATTTACTGTTATCGAAGAATTAAGGGCGTTCCCATACGGGGAGTGTTTAAAGTGTTGAATGGGGGTGTCATTCTCGTCCAGGAGTCCACAACAGTCAAGGAACTCTGGCTCGCACAGATGGGCGTTAAAATCACCAGCCCAGACTATTCTTATACCTCTCCAGACTACTAACCACGCTAATATCCGAGTTATCAAAGGTGTTGTTGTAGTAGCTGATCAGTAGTATATCAAAAGGCTCTTCTAATTTCAGAGATAGGGCCAGAAAAAAAGGGGATATGCCCACAACACGTGCTTCCATCCCTCCAGCCTCCACAGATAAGAAGGTGGCCAGACCACCCCTAGCTCTACCTGCGGGGGCCTTGGTTGCAGGAACACAATAAGTGGTATAGCCATTAATGTGTGGTGATTCTGTGAGCCAGGTCTCCTGACAACAAATAATACAATTTTCCATCACTAGATCTATCCAATCAGAGTTTCCAATTTTTGGTTTTAGGCCTGCAACATTCCATGAGATAATCCCTAGGGGTGTGGACTCCTTTAGATTCTAAATACAATTACATCATAATATAGGCTGCTACAAAATGCGCAAATACATTTCGGTTAAATAAAAAAAGTGCTTCTCAAATAAAGATTTGAATAATATACAGTTTATACCTAGTACTAAAAAAATTTATAACACTCTCTTGCAATACCTCTCTAAAAGAAATATCTTTGCCACCAGAAAACTTCAAGTGACTCCTTTTAGTAAAGTCAATGCAGGTTTTCAAGCTCCTTTGTATTTGCAGATTTACCAGATGGGCACATTTGCATATCTTTAGGGAAGGCGACCCCCTGGCAAGAAGGTCTGATTCTTATCTGTCCCTCCATCAGAACACAGGAGACCCCCTGCCTTCCAGCCCAGATGGGGAGACTGATCTGCCCGTAATTTCGCCCTGCCTCCGTTGTCCTTTAGGTGAAAGGCTAAAATTACAGACAAATGCTGTCCGTGAAGACTTTCATCACGGACAACGGACGGCAGGGTGAAATTACGGACAGTCCGTGAAATTTACAGATGGGTGGTCACCCTAGCGAAGAACAAGCCTTGAGCACTTGACTAGATTCTCAGTGTGCGCAATAGGTCCTCAGGGAAATAGTAAGGATTGCCACCCTGTAGTTGTTTTTCACCGTCATGACCAGTATTTTTATGTTCCAGCAGGTACAAAACTTAGGAAAATCACTGAAAGCGACACCCCATCAATACATACAATATAAGCAGAAATCTCTGTAAAATGTGTTATGGAGATGCATTAACCCATTTGGTGTGAGTGTGTGTAGGAAAGTACCATCTTGCCTGGCATGTTACCCCCCATTTTCACTGTATGTATGTTTGTTTTTGCCCATGTGTCACTGGCATCCTGCCAGGCAGGACCCCAGTGCTCATAATGCATGCCCTGTATGTATTCCCTGTGTGGTGCCTAACTGTATCACTGAGGCTCTGCTAACCAGAACCTCAGTGTTTATGCTCTCTCTGCTTTCTAAAATTGTCACTGCAGGCTAGTGACTAATTTCACCAATTCTCATTGGCACACTGGAACACCCTTATAATTCCCTTGTATATGGTGCATAGGTACCAAGGGTATTGGGGTTCCAGGAGATCCCTATGGGCTGCAGCATTTCATATGCCACCCATAGGGAGCTCACACAATTCTTACACAGGACTGCCACTGCAGCCTGAGTGAAATAACGTCCACGTTATTTCACAGCCATTTTTCACTGCACATAAGTAATTTATAAGTCACCTATATGTCTAACCCTCACTTGGTGAAGGTTAGGTGCCAAGTTACTTAGTGTGTGGGCACCCTGGCACTAGCCAAGGTGCCCCCACATTGTTCGGGGCAAATTCCCTGGACTTTGTGAGTGCGGGGACACCATTACATGCGTGCACTACACATAGGTCACCAGCTATGTGTAGCGTCACAGTGGTAACTCCGAACATGGCCATATAACATGTCTAGGATCATGGAGTTGTCACCCCAATTGGTATTGGGGGGATAATTTCATGCATCCCCGGGTCTCTAGCACAGAACCCAGGTACTGCCAAACTGCCTTTCTGGGATTTCCACTGCAGCTGATGAGGCTGCCAACCCCTCAGACAGGTTTCTGCCCCCCTGGGGCCTGGGCACCCCAGTCCCAGGAAGGCAGAACAAAGGATTTCCTCTGAGAGAGGGTGTTACACCCTCTCCCTTTGGAAATAGGTGTGAAGGGCTGGGAGGAGTAGCCTCCCTCAGCCTCTGGAAATGCTTTGTCCAGTTTCGCGCCAGAGCAGGGCTGAGGGGTCCCTGAACCGGTGTAGACTGGCTTATGCAGAAATGGGCACCATCTGTGCCCATGAAAGCATTTCCAGAGGCTGGGGGAGGCTACTCCTCCCCAGCCCTAACACCATTTTCCAAAGGGAGAGGGTGTAACACCCTCTCTCTGAGGAAGTCCTTTGTTCTGCCTTCCTGGGCCGTGCCTGGCTGGACCCCAGGAGGGCAGAAACCTGTCTGAGGGGTTGGCAGCAGCAGCAGCTGCAGTAAAACCCCTGAAAAGGCAGTTTGGCAGTACCCAGGTCTGTGCTACAGACCCGTGGGATCATGGGATTGTGCCAACAGGGGGGCAATTCCATGATCTTAGACACGTTACATGGCCATATTCGGAGTTACCATTGTGAAGCGTGTAATGGTGTCCCCGCACTCACAAAGTCTGGGGAATTGGCCCTGAACAATGTGGGGGCACCTTGGCTAGTGCCAGGGTGCCCACACACTAAGTAACTTAGCACCCAAGGTAAAGGTTAGACATATAGGTGACTTATAAGTTACTTAAGTGCAGTGTAAAATGGCTGTGAAATAACGTGGCCTTATTTCACTCAGGCTGCAGTGGCAGGCCTGTGTAAGAATTGTCAGAGCTCCCTATGGGTGGCAAAAGAAATGCTGCAGCCCATAGGGATCTCCTGGAACCCCAATACCCTGGGTACCTCAGTACCATATACTAGGGAATTATAAGGGTGTTCCAGTATGCCAATGTAAATTGGTAAAATTGGTCACTAGCCTGTTAGTGACAATTTGTAAAGAGAGAGCATAACCACTGAGGTTCTGGTTAGCAGAGCCTCAGTGAGACAGTTAGGCATCACACAGGGAACACATACCTATAGGTCACAAACTTATGAGCACTGGGGTCCTGACTAGCAGGGTCCCAGTGACACATAACAAACATACTGAAAACATAGGGTTTTCACTATGAGCACTGGGCCCTGGCTAGCAGGATCCCAGTGAGACAGTGAAAACACCCTGACATACACTCACAAACAGGCCAAAAGTGGGGGTAACAAGGCTAGAAAGAGGCTACTTTCTCACACTCGGTCCCTGATGCATTATGGCAGAAGTCATGGAGTGACATACATAGTTTCAACCATTCTATGAGAACAAGAGATGCCCATTAGAAATTATTATAAGACTGGTATATATATCCCACAAAACTTTTAAAAAATAACCCCTAACACGTCTGACCTCTGCTGGAGGGGGTGTGGACTGCTTGGGGATTTCCGTCATATCTTGTGGGACTGTCCAAGGATCTGCCTCTTCTGGTCTGAAATCCTAGCTCATATCAGAACCATATTGGGATACCCGATCCCCTCTATGCCAACGATTCACACTTTTGGGCTTGAGAGATGTTTCCTCAAATGCCAAACCTCAGGAGATCGCTCTATCATGTGGCTATGCTTGGGGGTGGCCAAGATGATGCTGGCAGCTTCTTGGAAAAAACACAAGAGGCTCCCTCAATCACTCAGTGGTATACTATGTTGTGGTAGGCCTTAACAATGGAACAAATGGCTGACATACATATGGATAAATATAAAAACTTTGAATATATTTGGGGCCCTCTGGTGACCTTCCTGTCCATCGGTCTCCCCCCTCACGGCTTGCCAAACCATACTCGGCCCTTCATCTCTTCCAGATATTATAACACAGGAGAGCCCTCTGTCACTCTGTAACTACCTGCAGCTTCTAAAGGAGATCATGCGGACCTGGTCTCACACACCCACCTCATATCAAATGGCTCCATTACTATCACTCATGGTTTATAGTTTGAAGTTTTTTGGGGAAGGGGGGATTTTTGTTGGGCAATTGTTAAGACTCAATGAGTGCAATATTTGAAAACAGTGCTTTTATTATATCAATTGTTTAAGAGGGAAATGTTATTATATTATGGAAACTGTCTGTACTACTAGCGTTCAGAAACCTTCTTCTGACACCCTTTTGGTGCTTTAATGATCTTGTATAATTCTGTGCCCTTGGGAAAAATTAAATTGAGAAAGTCTGACAAAAATACATTGTCCATAAAAAAACTGAAAGAAATTAATTGGCAAAAAGTTTTCAGTATTCCCTCTACAGCCTGCGACACCAGTAACGGCGGGCAACACCGGCTGCACCATATTTGGAGCAACCCAGAGTTCAGCACTTCCAATGAGAAGCCTTTCAGCCCCAGGCTGCAATCAGGATGCCTCTTGCTGCACTATTAGCACATCAGTACTTTCTCCACACTGTGAGTGGCTTCATCATCAGATGATTCCTCTTGGACAGAAATATCCCTGCCAGAATCTTGGACTTTCTTCTCTGCCTCAGATGAAGAGTCAGTCTCATAATCATGGTCAGAGGAAGATTTGAAAAGCATACCAGCACCCTGCTGAGCGGTAATCATGCGGCTAGCCATAATCTTTACTAATAAAAGTAACATGACAAATAAGTCAACAATAATCAACACTGTGTAAAATAAGTAATAAAGTGTGCCTTTATCAAACTGAAAGTAAAACTACTGGCATATAGTAATTTGTAAGGAAAAGTCAATCAGTACAAAGCCCACAAACACATATATACTCAAATACGATACCACCGACTTGCCAGAGACAGCTAGACTCAGGATCACCTGCACCTATTCTGCACAGACCCAGCAAGCACCAACAATATCCTACTAGAAAGAAAAAAACAAAAGAAAATTACACACAAGACAACTGTTTTGCTTCACTACGAACCGAGATGAAACACTCATGCACTGAATCTCTGGAATGTAACTCTTAGTCAGAGAAATACATTTATTAAACCATTCTTTAAGGTTAGTACAGGAAGATTAGCACGCTGAAAGCACCTGTTTAAATGTATATATATATATATATATATATATATATATATGTCACAATGCAAAGCACATAACAAGAATTAAAAATGCATCACCATGAGGCACGGGTAAATCTGCATCATCTCCCTCCGACATCAGACCGCCAGATCCCAGAATCGATTGTGGAGAGAGATATCAATTATCCTCACAGTAAGGATGACACACCTCAGCGTTCTGAGCATGTCAGAGATCTGAGTCACTCCCCGGTCCATCTGGTCTCGGCCTCTTATATACTTTAAACAAACCAGAGAGGAGAATTCTAGAAACCCCCTCCCACTCCGTAAGCTTATTATTAAAAAATGCTGGCTACTTCAGGTCAGTTTTGAAAAGAACACGACAGAATTGGACAAGATCCCAAGGTGCCCTCTCTCAAAGCAAAACCGTTCCCTGCCATACCATAAACATCGTCCTCGTACATTCATATCAGCCTAGGCCCTTGGTGAGAAAGAACACGCAAACATGCAGAATAAAAACATGAGCATAAAGCACATTGTATAACGTGGGCATGGACAAATACTTGCAGCTTTTAACTTGGCTGTGGCTAATGCTAAAATAATGTCAATAGGCAAAATGAATCTGGTGGTCACTAATGTGACGGTGTGCTGCTAGGCTAAGTGCACTGTGGAGTCAGTGGTCAAAACACAAATATCATTACACTCCACCCTTTTGACCAATCATTCATATTCCCTATAGTCCTAAAATAATTTTTTTTAACTTTTAAAACATTACAAGCAAATTAGGTATGCATTGTACACAGCAACATAATGAAATGACATGAGCAATGACTATAAAGCAATAGAAGTGTGATTAACTTATTGATCTTTCAGGTGTTATGAACAGCTAAACCAGTCACAACTACAATAGAAAGACTTAAGCTTATATATTCTGATTGGGATACTAACTGAATCACAGTCTTCACTTAACTGAATAGTGTCTCTAGGATTACGAGTCTGTATAGAGCTAGGTGGAAACATCATGACTCCTAATCATGTAAAGGTGCACGGTCTACCTGTTATGTTTGCTGTAATGTAGGTAAAAGTGAATAGTCAGCCAACTGATAACTTAAACATGTTTAATGTGACTGGCAGCAGTCACCAGGTGATAACAAGCCATGTAGTTGATTCCATTAAAATTGCAATAAACAGGTTGATAGGACATCATGGTTCTCTGCATTATTCCCATGCAGGACTTTGATCTGTGAAGCACAACTTGCGCCACATGGATCCATATGCGTTGCCCTTCAAAAGCAGCAGGGATGTTGCACAACATGATTGATTAATCAGGTTGAAGTTGGAGGTGTTGGGTCCTTCCCGACCCCACATGCTCGAAGGGAGACCACACAGCACACTGATGGTCAGAGGCAAGCTGTAGTGTGATCATGAAAAGAAACACGTATGATCTCTCTTGCAAATAACATTTGTCAGCTGGGGTGTGCTCCGATTTTCCCTTTCTTAGTTTCATGATCAGCAGGACATTATTAGGGCCCTTGGCTATAATTTCTGCAGGTTCAGGAGGCCATTTGGGGATTCCACCCACACCTTAGCACCAGTGTTTTTGTCAGTTGAACCAAAACCTCCCTCTCCACATACTGTCTGAAGGGCTGGGCACAAATCCTCCATACACTGGAATTATGACAAGTTGGGCAATTTTGTAAGCATGTGGGTCAAGACCTCCTAAATCTGGTGTAGCTCTGTAAGGAGCTGTAGCTCCAGGTTTTATTTCCCAGTACATGACGTGTTGGTGGCAACATGTGGTTGTATCAGGGGTGTTTGAGCATTTTGTAATGGCCTGTTATTCAGAATCTGGAGGGCTTCATTTAAATGCTCTCTCCAGTTTTTCAGAGTTCTATCAGATAATGTTTTAGTCCAGAACCCCAGGGACACTCCTGTTCTTCACTGCTTTTGCCACCTGCTCCAATCTATATATTTTCCCTGGATAGTTAAATGCAACACAATGGCCCTCATTCTGACCTTGGCGGGCGGCGGAGGCCGCCCGCCAAAGTCCCGCCGTCAGGTTACCGTTCCGCGGTCGAAAGACCGCGGCGGTAATTCTGACTTTCCCGCTGGGCTGGCGGGCGGTCGCCTTCAGGCCGCCCGCCAGCCCAGCGGGAAAGAGGCTTCCACGATGAAGCCGAGCCGGCGGAGTGGAAGCTGTGCGACGGGTGCAGTTGCACCCGTCGCGTATTTCACTGTCTGCGCAGCAGACAGTGAAATACATTTAGGGGCCCTCTTACGGGGGCCCCTGCAGTGCCCATGCCAGTGGCATGGGCACTGCAGGGGCCCCCAGGGGCCCCGCGACCCCCCCTACCGCCATCCGGTTCCCGGCGGGAGAACCGCCGGGAACTGGATGGCGGTAGGGGGGGTCGGAATCCCCTCGCGGGCGCAGCTAGCTGCGCCGCCTTGGAGGATTCCAAAGGGCGGCGGTACACTGGCGGGAGCCCGCCAGTGCTGCCGGTCCGAAGCCGCGGTCGGAATGCCCATTGGAGCACCGCCGGCCTGTCGGCGGTGCTCCCGCGGTCCTCCAACCCGGCGGTCATGGACCGCCAGGGTTGGAATGACCACCAATGTCTCCTTCCTGCACTGTCCACAAGTCTAAAGCCTGTTGAATTGCTTCTTTTGCCAAATCAAAAGCACACTGCTGCTCTTCACCCCACTCAAACCCATGTTATTTTCTGGTCACTTTGTAACAAAGGGTTAAGATTTTACTCAGATAAGGGTCATGCTGTCTCCAAAAAAATCAAACAGTCCCATGAATCGCTGTGTCTCTTGCTTAGTGCAGGGAGTGGCAAACTCCCAAATCTTTTGTTTTGCATGTAGCAACACCTCTCTACGTCCTGGATTCCTCTGAATTCATAGAAACTTCACATTTTGAGATGGTCCCTGTGTCTTGTCTGAATTCATTATCCACATTTTAGTCTGCAAATGTTCCCCAACTTGCTGCATGAATATATCTACAATATCCTTAACTTCTTGCTGGGTGTAATCTTTTAAAGAATTAATTTCAACTCCTGCACAAAACTGTGGACTACTCTGTATTTTTCGTCCAAATATTGGCTGCGCACCAACTACGTTCTGCTCATGCAGCTCACACTGGCCCCCACCTTTTTTAACCTCCTCATTACTGGAACGTGAAAAGTCAGATTCCCATGTAACAGCTTGGTAGATTTCAGCTTTATCTTGTAATAACTTGTTCTGGTTAAATTGTTCTCTCAATTTCTGATTTGCATGTTCTCTTTACATCTCTCATGCCTTTTTCTGTAAGCAGACAAAAGTATCCAAACCCTCCCGTCAAGAACAAAAGGGATATCATTTTGTTCAAAAAGCACCTTTTCTACACATGTAAAAACATTCAATATTTTTGTTTTATCCAAGCACCCATCCCAAAAATTAGAAAGTCCTGATAAACAAGAAAACACATTTGCCAAGACATCATAAGGCATTTTAATTTCACATGCATTTTCAAACATGGTTTGCGGTGCTTCCTTTAACTCTCTGAATAAAAACACATTTACACTTTTAAATTGTGCACTCTCAACCTCCAACCTCTCTTTTAGACTGTCCGATCTATGCCAAAATGTTTTGCTTTTCACTAATGACCGAGCTGAAAAACTCATACACTGACAAAAAATATCTGGAATGTACTTCTTCGTCCAAAGAAGACATGTATTATTTCACTACGCAAGGTTCCTAAAAGGAGATTAGCATGTTGAAAGCACACGTTTAAAAATAGTCACAGCAATGAAATGAAAGCATACCAAAATGATTCTCCACTGCAATATACACAGCAAATATATGTATCTATATTATAATGCAAAGCAAAAAATGAATTAAAAATGCATCACCATAGGGCCTGTCAGGTGTTTCATCTTTCGCCTGCCAGCAAGCTGATGACCCCGTTCGACTGGGAAAGAGAAAGAGAGATTTCTACCCTCACGGTAAATCTATGTCAGGCATCTGACGTCTGAATCCTGATTGAGGTCTCTGAATCTCTCACGGTCGCACTGGGTCTCTTTTATATCTTAAAAAAACAAAGAAGGTGCTTTATGGAAAACCCCTCCTGTTGCCCAAGAAGTATTCAAACATGCTGGCTAGTTTAGGTATGCTTTGAAAATAACACGTTGGGGTTTGGCCACAATCCCAAGATGCCAAGTCAAAGCAAGGCCGTTCCCTGCTGTCTGAGTACATTCTTATCAACCAAAGCCCTTGGTGAGAAAAAGCATAAAAACAGACAGACAACCTGGAAAATCACTGGCAGCCTTTAACATGGCAGTGTCTAATACTACGATAAAGTCAATAGGCAGAATGAAGCTACGGCTAAACTGAATACAAAATGGAGTCTGTAACTGGTGATCAATGGACAGCTAAGCCAGGTGCAAAGTGGTGCAACACGAAGTCAGTGATCAAAACACACATTTCACTACATCGACCTAAGAATATGGCCAGGCAGAAACGGCCAAAATATATGCCCAATAATAAAGGGGAGCAACCTTTGTACAAGGGGCCCCTTCCCAACAAGTCCAAATCAATAACTACCTGGTGGCTACTTGCTTATGTCCCCCTTAGGGGCAGATTGACTTAAAAATATGGCTTATCTGTCCCTAAGGGGGGCAGAAACAGCCAAAATACATGCCCCCTAATAAAGGGTAGTGAACCTTGCCCAAAGGGCCGCTCCTCAACGTGCCCAAATAAATTACTCCCTGGTGGCTAGTTGCTTCTTCTTCTCTTGGGCGCAGATTGGCTTCAAAATATGGTTGATCTTCCCTCAAGGGAGAGGAGGGGTCAGAGACGTCCAAAATATATTCCCACTGAAGGGCTCTCTCCAAAACAAGAAACAATCTCCCAAAAAACATACATGGTGGCCTAGTTGGCATTCCGGCTGCACGATTGCAGCCCCATGTGCAATCATGCAGCAGGAATGCACTGGAAAGAGACATCCATGTTGGGGGGGGGGACTCTTCCCTTGACAACCCCCCTCCCCCCAAAAGAACATACCCCACCCCAGAGGAGAAACTAACCTCTTTCTCATACCCCAGCAGCACATCATCAGATGCTGGGGGGATCGGTTTGCAGCGGAAGCGCTTCTACTGCCATTCCTGGTGGGGGGATTTAGAGGGGAAGCCAAAAGGGGGAGCACCAGCACTTCTCCTGTGGGTGCAAGGCCGTCCTGCGCACACACTGTAGGAGGCTGGCCTGGCTTATAGTGGGTACCTTATGGTACTTACACCTTGTGCCAGGTCCAGTTATCCCTTATTAGTAGAATAGAGGTGTTTCCAGCAGCTTAGGCTGTTAGAGGTAGCTATGGCAAAGCAGCTTAGGCTGAACTAGGAGACATGCAAAGCTCTTACTATACCACTTATATCATGTAGCACAATATCATAAGAAAACACAATACTCAGAGTTACTAAAAATAAAGGTACCTTATTTTAGTGACAATGGGGGTCATTTTGACCTCGGCGGTCTTTTTCCAAGACCGCAGAGGGACCGCCGTGCGGAAGACCGCCAGTGGTGGCGGTTTGCTGCTCGGCCTATTATGACCGTTGGCAGCTCTCCGTCCTTTTACGGACAGAGAGCCGCCAACAGCCATACTGGCGGGAGGCGGGAAGTGGAGGTTGCTCCACCTCCAACGCCACGCCAACAGAACACCGCCCAGCGAATCACATCCTGTGATTTGCCGTGGCGGTGTTCTGTTGGCGGTGTGGTGTCGGCGGAGCTGCCCCCATGGCTCCCGTCCCCTCCCGGAGGATCGTCGGACCAGGTAAGTCGATCGTCCTTGAGGGGAGGGGGGTGGGGGGGTGTTGTGTGGGTGCATGGGGGTGTGCGTGTGTGTATGTAGAGGGGGTGTGTGAGTGCGTGTATGCCTGCGGGGGTGTTGTGTGTATGGGAATGGATGCATGTATGTCTGTGGGTATGTCTGTATGGATGTGTGCGTGTATGTTTGAATGTGGGTGTGCGTGTATGACTGTGTGTGTGGATGTAGGCATGTATGTCGGCGTGTGTGCGTGTAAGTATGTAGGTGGTGCCTGCGTGCGTGTCGTGTGGGTATGGGTGAAGTGATGTTGGGGATCAGGGTGGGGAGGGGGTCCCTGCCACCTTTGGGGGGTGGCAGGGGTGGGGGGGTGGGTAGGGGAGGGAGTCTGGGTGGGGGTGGGGGAGACCCCTATCAGTGCCAGGAAAGGAATTCCCTGGCACTGATAGTGCTTACCACCATGAATTTCATGGCGGTTCAAACTGCTGGAAATCCACGGCGGTAAGCCAGGTCCAAATACCACGGCAGGCTGGAGGTTGCAGAAGTATTTCCAGGCAGAAATACCACAAACAAGCCTTGCTAGCTGCAAGAGTTGTGGTTGAGGATTTTGAGTGCTGCTGGTGCCCAGGAAGGACCAGGATGTCGCCCCTTGGAGGAGGAGACAGAGGGGGCGCTCAGCAACTCAGAGAGCCCCTGCAGAAGCAGGCCGCACCCGCAGAAGTACCGGAACAGGCACTTAGAAGATCTGAGGACAGTGGTCGACTCAGAGTCCCAAAGGAGGGTCCCACGACGTCGGAGTCCAACTCAGCGAGTTGGGCAATGCAGGACGGAGTGCTGGGGACCCAGGCTAGGCTGCGCACAAAGGAATCCTTGGAAAAGTGCACAGAAGCCGGAGCAGCTGCAGACCACGCAGTACACAGGATTACTGCCTGGCGTGGGGAGGCAAGGACTTACCTCCACCAAATTTGGACAGAAGGGCCACTGGACTGTGGGAGACACTTGGACCCAGCTCCTGTGTTCCAGGGACCACGCTCGTCAGGATGTGAGGGGACCCAGAGGACCGGTAATGCAGAAGTTTGGTGCCTGCGTTAGCAGGGGGAAGATTCCGTCGACCCACGGGAGATTTCTTCTTGGCTTCCAGTGCAGGGTGAAGGCAGACAGCCCTCAGAGTATGCACCACCAGGAAACAGTCGAGAAAGCCGGCAGGATGAGGCGCGCTACAATGTTGCTGGTTGTCTTCTTGCTATTTTGTTGCACTTTTGCAGGCGTCCTGGAGCAGTCAGCGGTAGATTCTTGGCAGAAGTCGAAGAGGGAAGTGCAGATGAACTCTGGTGAGCTCTTGCATTCGTTATCTGAGGAATAGCCCAGGGGAGAGACCCTAAATAGACAAAAAAGGAGGTTTGGCTACTGAAAAGGGAGGCTTGGCTACTGAAAGAGATAAGCACCTATCAGGAGGGGTCTCTGACATCACCTGCTGGCACTGGCCACTCAGAGCTATCCATTGTGCCCCAACACCTCTGAGTGACCACTCCCCTGACCTGCACCTCCCCTGGGAGGTGCCCAGAGCTCCTCCAGTGTGCTCCAGACCTCTGCCATCTTGGAAACAGAGGTGCTGCTGGCCCACTGGACTGCTCTGAGTGGCCAGGGCCAGCAGGTGACGTCAGAGACTCCTTCTGATAGGCTCCTTCAGGTGTTTCTAGCCTATCTTCTCTCCTAAGTAGCCAAACCCTCTTTTCTGGCTATTTAGGGTCTCTGCTTTGGGGATTTCCTTAGATAACGAATGCAAGAGCTCATCAGAGTTCCTCTGCATCTCTCTCTTCACCTTCTGCCAAGGAATCGACTGCTGACCGCGCTGGAAGCCTGCAAAACTGCAACAAAGTAGTGAAGACGACTACTGCAACTCTGTAACGCTGATCCTGCCGCCTTCTCGACTGCTTTCCTGGTGGTGCATGCTGTGGGGGTAGTCTGCCTCCTCTCCGCACTAGAAGCGCCAAAGAAATCTCCCGTGGGTCGACGGAATCGTCCCCCTGCAACCGCAGGCACCAAAGAACTGCATCACCGGTCCTCTGGGTCTCCTCTCAGCACGACGAGCGAGGTCCCTTGAATCCAGCAACTCTGTCCAAGTGACTCCCACAGTCCAGTGACTCTTCAGTCCAAGTTTGGTGGAGATAAGTCCTTGCCTCCCCACGCCAGACTGCATTGCTGGGAACAGCGACTTTTGCAGCTACTCCGGCCTCCGTGCACTTCCGGCGGAAATCCTTTGTGCACAGCCAAGCCTGGGTCCACGGCACTCTAACCTGCATTGCACGACCTCCTGAGTTGTCCTCCGGCGACGTGGGACTCCTTTGTGTAGCTTCGGGTGAGCACCGTTTCACTCCTCTTTGTAGTGCCTGTTCCGGCACTTCTGCGGGTGCTGCCTGCTTCTGAGAGGGCTCCTCGTGCTGCTGGGCGCCCCCTCTGTCCTCTGACGCAATTGGCGACATCCTGGTCCCTCCTGGGCCACAGCAGCATCCAAAAACCCTAACCGCACGACTTGCAGCTAGCAAGGCTTGTTTGCAGTCTTTCTTCAGGAAAATACTTCTGCACGACTCTCCACGGCGTGGGGCATCCATCCTCCAAAGGGGAAGTTTCTAGCCCTTGTCGTTCCTGCAGAATCCTCAGCTTCTACTGTCCAGTAGCAGCTTCTTTGCACCCACAGCTGGCATTTCCTGGGCATCTGCCCATCTCCGACTTGCTTGTGACTTTTGGACTTGGTCCCCTTGTTCCACAGGTACCCTTGTTTGGAAATCCATCGTTGTTGCATTGCTGGTTTGTGTCTTTCCTGCAGAATTCCCCTATCACGACTTCTGTGCTCTTTGGGGAACTTTAGTGCACTTTGCACTCACTTTTCAGGGTCTTGGGGTGGGCTATTTTTCTAACCCTCACTGTTTTCTTACAGTCCCAGCGACCCTCTACAAGGTCACATAGGTTTGGGGTCCATTCGTGGTTCGCATTCCACTTTTGGAGTATATGGTTTGTGTTGCCCCTATCCCTATGTGTTCCCATTGCATCCTATTGTAACTATACATTGTTTGCACTGTTTTCTAATACTATTACTGCATATTTTGGTATTGTGTACATATATCTTGTGTATATTTGCTATCCTCATACTGAGGGTACTCACTGAGATACTTTTGGCATATTGTCATAAAAATAAAGTACCTTTATTTTTAGTATATCTGTGTATTGTGTTTTCTTATGATATTGTGCATATGACACTAGTGGTACTGTAGGAGCTTCACTCGTCTCCTAGTTCAGCCTAAGCTGCTCTGCTAAGCTACCATTATCTATCAGCCTAAGCTGCTAGACACCCTATACACTAATAAGGGATAACTGGGCCTGGTGCAAGGTGTAAGTACCCCTTGGTACTCACTACAAGCCAGTCCAGCCTCCTACACCGAGTCTCCTATTATTGTCTTCCAAAAATCTATGTGTCATGGACAAATTTTGGGGAACGTTTCCATTAAAAGGGAGTATAGGAAGGAGATATTGGACTTAGCTTCCCTTGCTTGACGTACAAAGTTCTTGATAGGGGAGAAGACTCTAGTGGCTGCCGCTCTTACTTCTGGGTGGAGTACCCAATGTTTCAATAGAGTGTAATGATATCTTTCAGAATTTGGCAGGCCAAAGTCTTTTTGGCAATTCTGGAAAGTAAGAATGCCCACACCATGGAACATATCAGAGATAGTAAGGCACCCTCCCTTCCTCCAGGGGCCATAGGGCCAGGTGTGAGTGCAAGGGGAAAGGCCAGGTTGAAGTGAATAAGGGTAATTGGTGGAAGGAATGTAGCCCATTAAGCTGAGCGTTACACCTCGTTCCAGGCTTTAAGGATCATCATTCTAGGCTTCCTAATATAAGTGTTAGGGAGACGGTCCGCTTCCTGTTTCCATAGCATTTCCCAGATGTAGGGGCCCACCACCACCCGGTCCATGTGGACCCAGAGTTTATCCGATTCTTTTAGGGACTATTCAGATATCAATCTTAGCTGTGCTGCCTTATGGTAAAAGGGAGGGTCGGGAAGAGCCAATTCTCCTGCCTCTTTAGGTAAACGCAGCAATTTAAACAGGAGTCTGGCTTGGCGATCCTGCCAAATAAAGCAGGTCACCATTGAGCGTAGCGTTGAGAAAAGTTCCCGGTCTATTTCGATTGGAAGTTCCTGAAATAGATGTAAAAAGCAAGGTAAAACAGTCATTTTTATTGAATGAATACAGCCCAGCCAGGATAGGTACAAGGGGGCCCCCCTTTTGAGGTCGGCTTTATGTTTTTGAAGAAGCTGGGGGAGATTGGCCCTATATAGATCAGAAATTTTGGGAGTGATTTTAATTCCCAAATATGTAATATCTTTTGTAGCCAATTGGAAAGGAGTGGGTCCCACTATCCTTCCATCTCAGAGGAAGAGTCAGATTCAGCATAAAGGATATATAAAGGTTGATACAGTAGCCCACAACCTTCTAAAAAATGTGCCAGCTCCTGCTGTAAAGCTTTTGGAGAAATTAAGGCCTGTCTTAGGTAGAGAAGTACATCCTCTGCAAATAGCGAGATTTTAAGGTTTACAGGCCCAAAGGGAAGATCATGAATTGCGTCCTCCCCCCTCACTTTTGCCATTAAAGGTTCTATACTAAGGGCAACTAAAAACAGTGAGAGGGGTTACCCCTCTCCACTTTAAAGAAGTTTGAGCCCATTCCATTAACAAGCACCCATGAAGGTGGATTTGCGTAGTTAGCCTGGAGCATGTTAATAAAGGAAGGACTAAACCATCCGGACGAAAGCCTTCTCAGCGTCTACTGCGGAGAGTACTGCAGCTATGCTTTTTTTAGTTGTTTTTTCGACCAGGTGGATCACCTTCCTCAGATTGTCATGTGTTTGTCTCCCCTTGACGAAGCCTGACTGATCTGGATGAATTAGATCTGGCAAAATGTCTTCTAATCATGTTGCTAAGATTTGAGTATATAATTTGGCATCCAAATTCAACAAAGCTATAGGTCTGCAGAATGTGCAGTAATGGGGATCTTTCCCCACATTTGAAAGGACCGAGATAAGTGCCTCGCTAATCAAGTGTGTAACCCTGCAAGAGGTAGCTGCATGGTTGAACAGTGCTGTCAAGTGGGATACCAGCTCAGAACTGAATGTTTTATCAAATTGGGCCATGAAGCCATCAAGCACCGGTGAATTATGGAGTTTAAGGGTAGAAATCACTGCGTGGACCACGTCTTCCCCAATCAGACCACCCTGGATCTCATTCTGCTGTGCGGTCACCTGAGTAAGGTTTATGTCAGATAAGTATTGTATTTTTCTTTTTTCAGCTAATGGCTCAGCTGTATATAAGTGTTTATAGAAATCCCTAAAGGCATTTGCCTTATTGCTTTCTGATGATGCACACCCCCACCATCTAGGTTAATGTGACTAATGTATTCCTTTTCTTGCTCAACCCTGAGTTGTCGTGCTAATCGGGCTCCCACCTTATATTCTTGTTCATATGTCCAAATTTTAAGACATAGCAGATTATGGTCCACCCTATTCGTGTATATCATGTTCAACTTCCACCTAGAAGCAGTGACTTTCCTCTGTAATATTAAAGAGGGGATTATCCTTGTGGGCCCTTTCCACTCCTTGAAATTTCACTTTCAGTGCTAAACTATCCTGGGTTTTCTGTTTACTTAAAGTTGATAGGAGTGGAATGCATTTTGCCCAAATAAAGGCCTTAAAGGCATCTAAGTGTTGGCCAGGTTAATGTCCTGGGGATTGTTTGTGTGAAAGAAGTCTCTGATAACTTTGAGTAATTCGTCTCGGAAAAGAGGGTCCCTCACTAATAGGGCAGGGAAGAACCATCTACGATATTTAGTCGTTGAGGGAGCCGATTGCAGTGTCAGGTTTACTTGGCCGTGATCTGAGAAAGCTATTGATTGAATCCCAGAGTACACAATGGAATGTTCCATTGAGTGGTTCACAAAGATATAATCCATACAGGAGTATGTGCGATGTGAGTGGGAAAAGACATTGTAATCTCGAGTCTCAGGATGAGTGACTCTCCAAGCATCTATGAGCCCTGTGGAACTAATCTGCTTGTTTAAGAGTGTTACAAAAACTCCCTGTAAGGAGTGGTGAGGATGGGTGCCATCATGTGCTGAGTCCCAAGTCAGATTTAAGTCTCCCATTAATATAATCTCTTCCTCATCAAGCTATCCCAAAAGGGTAAGACTTGATTGTATGAAAGTAGACTAAGCTGTATTAGGGACATTATTAGAGGCTATTGTGCACATCCGTGCAGCTATGTTCCCTTTCACCTTCAGTAATCTCCTTTCCTTATCTGTTTTCGCATCCCGGCGGTTGGAATTTGAGGGAGGAGTGAAAAAGAATGGCTACCCCATTGCGTTTGGTGAGGGCCAAAGATTTGTAGATCAGAGGATATGCCTCATTGTGCAACTTGCGATCCTCACTTCGTTTAAGGTGTCTCTTGCAAGGCTATTATCATCTAGAAGGTACTTACACAATTTGTGGCATTTGGCTGGAGACCCCCTGACGTTACAGGTTAGTGTTGTCAACACCATGCTAAAGTGTAACAGATAACTTCAAGCCGTAGCTTCTTGTGTAATTCCCCACACACCGACCTCTCCGCAATCCCCCTTCTCTGCAAAAAAAAATAAGTATCGCCACATTGATCCCCCCCAGCTCCCAGTCACCACATACCAAAAATAGCCCACTCACATTAAAAAACAAAGTTAACTAACAAGAACAATTAGTTATGTAGTCCCCAAACTAGAAAGGAGGTCTGCCTTAAATCACATGGGTCTGGGCGTGTAGGTCTTGTACCACTTTAGCATGCTAATAGTACAAGTATCAGGTCAAGGCAAATTGGATTCCGGTTGCCATTATGCTTCTAGAGGAAGGGGCCTCCTCCACCTGTAGATAGTATATTACTCCTAGAAAGTGCTCATTAAAAAGTAACAACATAATGAACACCAGAGTACAGAAGAGTTTTGCCATATGGAATGACGCAGATGGCCATACAGTCAAAGGATAGCAGAGTTTGAGTTCTTCAGTGGAGGCTTCAGTGAGCAGACTAATATATTTTGTGTTAGAATAGTGTACAGCGTTTCCCTTCCCACTTAGTTCGTCTGTCTTGTAGGGAAGATAGGTCTTCCTTGGTCAATGCCATTGCATTGTTGCTAGCTGAGAGGGGCTGCATGTCTCTGGATTCTGCCAGTTGAAAGTAGCTGAACACTCTATTCAACTGTGTGTTTTTTTGGAGGCATGTAGGCCACAGCCAAAGGTTTGAGTTAAAGATTCAGAGTGCGAAGCAAAAAACAGTGTTTCCCCCAGCAATCCATCAGCAATATCATCACCTCTACGAGTTTCACTATTCAGTACATTCTGCAGTGAACAGAGCAATGCTGGAGTGAGACACCAGACAGTGTGGGGTTGCTAATGGGGGGGTTTTATGCAGCGTCGATCTCATGAAACTGAGGGAGCAAGATAGTGGCTGGAGTGATCTTCTGCCCACTTTCTGGATCAGCAGATTGAGGCTTTAGATTGTGTGTTGATTTACGTAGGGCCCGCAGTCAGGCTACATGATACTTTGTATAGTACATGAGTATATTGCTGCCCATGCTAAGTAGCGTAAAACTTCAGGGGGCGAGATTCACTTGTATAGCTTCCAAATGTTTCACCCCGAGTAGGCCCAAGATCACCAAAGGCTTCTTTTGTCTGTATTGTTTGTGAGGCTGCTGGTCAAAAGTATCTTGTAAACACTTAGCAGGGGTGTTAATAAAGGCTGGGTTTAATTTATGTGTGGTTTTTTGATACCCAGGAGCATCAGACCCCCCCTCTACTGGCCACGTGGCTCATCAACATTGGAGTGATATCCTTCCCGGCCGCCATCTTGACATCAGGCAGTCTCTTCGGTCACTGCTTTCGGTGAAAAACTAAAAAGCGATGCCTGGTCAGTTCTGAAATGCAACACTGCTCGGGCCGTGAGGGCAAAAAAGGTGAGGTGGGGTCCGGGAATGTCCCAATGCAGTGGCTCACTCACCTACACCGTGCTCAGGACAGCAATGTCGGTCGCGGCTCCGGCATCCCACGCCCTTGATGGCAATGGTTATATTTCCTACAACCATGAGTCATGATAGTTATTTGCTTTTGCTTGGGGTGCTGCATTTTGTTAATAATGCTTCAGTATTGTCACAAGATCACCCTGACTGTGACCATCTCTTCAAGATTCTGCCTGTCCGTGTTGATTTTGTAGATCGCTTTTCAGAGATCTGTGTTCCAGGGAAGGAAATAGCTGTGGATAAGTCTTTGGTCCTGTTCAAGGGCCGTTTGTTTTTTAGGCAGTACATTCCTAGCAAGAAGGTGCATTATGGAATTAAGATGTATAGAACGTCTGAGAGTAGTGCTGGATATGTCTATAATTTCAGGGTGTATACTGGTAGGGATCCCCCTCCCCCAGTTGTCCGTTCACTTTCAGAGTTAGTAAGAAAATGGTGTGGGAAATTGGTAGAGGACTTTTTAATAAGGTCGCCATTTATACATATATAACTCCTGCATTGGTGTGCAATTGTTTAGGGAATTGTTCACAGTGGACAATGTTGCTTGTGGCACAATCTACACTAACCATAAATGTTACCTTAAAAAGCATGTATGTAAAAAGCATCAGAGGGAGAGATGTCCACAGGCTGAAAACCATTCATGATGAAAGTACTTCACCTGAGACTTTTTTGGGTCAGGCTGCTGAAGCGCGCAAACCTGTGTGCATTTTAGACAACAATAAGCACATGGGTGGTGTAGATAGAGTAGGTTAGAGGTTGGAGCCTTAGACTGCTGGCACCTTTAAAAGATTGTATATACTGCATGTTTAATGGTAGTACCTCACAAAATGACACCCAGGCTATGCCAGTATAGGATACTTGGAGCTACCAACCTATTTATTAGGTGTGTTTCTTACGTTTTGTTTTGGGCTACGCACTGGAAAACCTTTTTTCTATATGGCATGCAGCTTTTACTAATTTAACCCTCACACTCTATTGATCATGTTATCATCCTCAAATTATTCGGGACAAGGAACAACTTCCGAAATTGGCATATATATTTTGCAGCCTTCAGAAAGTCACTTGTGATGAAACACATGTTGGCTTGGCTTTACAACGATGTTCTTTCAATCGAATATTATGGCTGTGGTTATGGCACGATGATTCCCTTATGGACATATGCTGATGTCTTCGAATAAAAGAACCTACTACCACTGAACTTAATTGAAGGACTTGTTTTTTGACAAATTTCTTTGAGTGCTGCGGTATTTGTAACTAACCTATGTGGTGTTGCTCTAGAACACCACAATATGATCTAGGGTAGTGGAGCTCATTTAACCGCACTGCACCATAGCTCTTTGTTATGGACCTAATATCAGTTTCATACTATTACAACGGTTGGGAAGTGCACCACATTCACCACCACTACCCATTCACTTCTGTGTCAATTCGGAATGTTGTCTAGTTTTCAGAAATGTATGGCTTTTCTGAATCACCCATGGGTTACACACTGGTTTCCTCCACAAACTAGAAGTTGGTTGAGAGCACAAAAATATGGAAAATAGGCTTTCTCTTTGAAAAATACCAAAACAGCAGTACAAAATTAGTTTTTTGATCCATCTCTGCATGTTCCTGAAAGCTAGGCAGATGATGACTTTAGTACCTTAAACCGTTTGTGGATCCCAATTTTAGGAACAAAAGCAGATGCTTTCATCTGGAGTACTTTTTCCCTATATTTGTCAAAAAATGTAACATTTTGCTATAGTTTGCCTATTTTCTCTGCCCCCTTCAGAGGAATTCACAAACCCTGGGTATCTTAAATATCTCCAGGATGTTGGAAAAAAAGATTTCAAATTTGGTGTGGATACCATATCTAGAAAAAAGTCACGGTGCCCTAAGCCCAAACTACCACACATGGCCATAAAAGGGCTCAGCACTGGGGAGGGGAGGCCTCACAGTGAAAGGGTTAATGATCCCTGACTGGTAATTGAAGTAAACAGAGAGAGAAATGCAATGTTAAAATGAATACATACTATTCTTTTTATAAAGTTCTGTTCAAGTATCATGTCCAAGCCTTTGCAGAATCTTAAAACCTGAACAAACAGCCTAAGTCTTTTGCTGACAAAAGTGGCAACCCTACCTGTAGTGTGGGGTGCACAAACTCAGAACAACCAATCAGCAGTGGAATAACCAATTGTTCATCCCAGTTCTTTTCTTTGATGAAGCAAACTGGTTTATTACCCGTGTAAGACTTACCACAAATGGCTACAGGCACAGTTACTTTACTAGTGCTTGAGCTACTGCGCCTCAGTTCTTGGGCACCATCTATGCCCTGCTCTGGGATGTCCATCCTTCCTGCTACTAAGCAGGTGCTTCCCTTTAGGTTCAAGCTCCAGAGATGGTATCAAGGCTCAGGTGCAGTTTAACCCTTATTATAGATTATCTACTCATTCACTTTAATACAGCCCATTCTCTTAGTTCTACCAGAACAGCACTACTTCAGTCTCTTTCAAGCAGCTTGTGGTGACCCCCGACACACTTCATTTTCGTTCCCTCTTCTGGGAAGAGATGTGCCAGCTGGAGGCCCCTCCAATGTTCAGCTGGGCCACCGCAGGCACAGTGGAAGTCACCAGCCATCGACTTTGCAGGCGTTTGGGATGTGGCAATAACTCAGTCCTTTGGTTGGTGGCTGTAACAAACAGGGGTACTAGTTGTGAGGAGGTAAGTACCCACCTCAAATAATTGCAATCCTTGTCAGCATGAACTGTTAAAGTCATTAAAATACCCTTAGCTAAACTCCTTAGTAGCTATGGCACAGAGCAGACATGCTCTTTAGATGCAGTGTGTAAAGTATTCATGGAGTACTCAAGCGGCATAAAAAAACACAACGCAAGGAAAATCCCAAACCAATTTAGAAAAACAGAGTACATTTTAATAAATAAGATTACAACAAAACAACTAAAATGTGATAGGTAGAACCAGAGTTATGATTTTTTAAAGTTTAGATATAAAAAGAAAGCCTAAAAGCATTACGCTCCAAAGGCGGTCATCTGGTGGGGCCTGACCAGGACATGGATATGGTTTAAGGCCAACCATGATGAAGCACAGGTCAGATACCAGGGCCAGGTTCTTCCAAGTCAAAAAGTTACCTTTGCACTTAGAAATTTTTCTGGAGCTAAAAGCCTTCAGTGGGGCAAGGCGGCAGGTTGTGGCGGAAGTTGAGCTTGATGACGAAGGGGAGACAAAGTCCAAAGTCCTGGTGAAGTCATCAGTGAAGGCAGGAAATCTTCCAGTGGTTCGGGTTTTGCACCTAAGTAGCAACCGACATTGATTGGATACAGATAGGGGATTGGTCCAGTAAAGCTTTCTACGTTCTCTTTTAGTAACCTTTTTGGAGCTCAGATTTCCTTTTGCGGGCAAGACTGCAGGCTGTGGCCAAAGAGGGTCGGATGTCACTGGATTCGGGTTGACAGCAGTTTGCTGAACTGGATTTGCTGCTGCGGAGAAGAACATAGCGGCAGATGTGGGCATTATCAAACACAGTAGCGCTGCATCCTGGGCACTTTAGCTTGGCAGGTTGGTCCCAGTTCCACACCACTTGTCAGGGAAAAAAAGTTGATGAAAACCTTGTAAGTCTCACATGTTTCAGGAAACTTTAGGAGAAGTGCACTTTGACACCAGCTATGGGCACAGGACCTGAGGAACGGCACTGGGAGTCAAGCCTCACTCAAACAGAGGCCAGAAGAAGGGCCCAGGGTAAGTTCAGTTCAAACTGTCCAGCTGGGAATGCAGGGCAGGAAAAGGTCTCTTGAAAATTGTTGTGTCCCAGAAGCCTAGACAGGAGGTCACCATTATGACCTTTGGATTCCACCTCTTAGTCTTGGGTGCAAGAGGGAGAGCGGGTACAGTCTTTAGGACTCTTCTCAGCAAGCATGTCTAGTCCTCCTCTGTTTTTCCACAGGTCCACAAAAGACCTAAGGAGGGTATTGTGGGTGCCTGGTCTATGTCTGGCCTATGGGTGGGTGGGGATGGGGGTGCGGGGGGGTAGTCCTTTCCATTTCCTAAAAAATGGTGTTACATTTCCCAGAGAGTTCCAACCCACTTTTGCAGAACTTCCTGTGTGCCCTAATGCAGACTATCCCACAGTACCACTCTCTGCCCAAAACCAACATGCCACAACCTTCTTCCCCTGTGAAGCACTTCTGTGCCCATCCTAGAGGTGTGGCCAGGGAAATTAGCAACCCCTCCCACCGGATTGGTGCCTGACTGGCTGGGGTGACAAGAAAGGGTACAGGTCTTGGTGTTAGCTACACCTGCCTGTGATAGGGTATGCCTCTTTCAAGCTAATTAAGTTCCTGGGCAAAGCCCAGATGGCAAACCTGCCAGATAAATAGGACAACTTCCTATGCCCGAGGTCTTTGTCTCCGATCTAGGATCAGGTTTGCGCCTCTTCAAATGGGCTATTCAGCTCCTGAGTGACAATTGAAAGCTCATGTAAGTGGGGTTCTAGAGGCTTTAGGTAGGTAACAGGAAAACGTTCAAAAGTAGCTGTTCTAAAGTATTTACTATAAATCTGACTTTATCAATGAGTTGGGCTTGTAATAAGTATTTTAACAAGTCCAATAATTATTTAGGTAGCTGTTTCCTCAGCAGAGGTAGCAATACAAAATGTAATACTGCACCTCAATGATTTAAGGGCCTTTTCACTGTAAGATTATGTTTAAAATTATGACTCTGCATGTCCTACTTTTACCATGCCCCCTGCCTTAATAGGCAGTAAAAATTACTTTAGGGGGATGTAAATATTTAAAAGAAGCATTTTAAGCCTTTCAAAAGGGGTTTATTTGACAGGTCGAATTGGCATTTTAAACCCGCACAGAAAGGCTACTGGTGGCAGGCCTGTAGTAATGTTTGCCTTATCACAGTTTTGGGTGGGTGGCCCAATGTGTGCTGCTCCCCACTGGTGACATATAATTTATATGCCTTGAGTCTACTGTGGGTTCCATATACTAGGGACTTATAGATAAGTTAAATATCTATGCTATCTTTATTAATAATGAGTTTTGAAACATCTGTTGAACTGTGTGATAGCGTGCATTTAATGCCAGTGATTATATTTTAGTTTTTATATTTTGTATATTTTTATATTTTTATATCATTCTACACTTTATCTATGAACTTTGAGATGTTTGAATGAGTTGTTAAATTCTGTGTTTATTATTCATGTTTATGCCAGAAGTAATGTTGTTATGATGAACAATTTTTATACACTACGTATTTGTTATGTGTGTGTTTATGGTTTTACTTTAAAACCGAAAAAAGATTGGATTAATTGATTGGTAGGTTAAATATGCCAATCAGGGTTTTGCCCGTTTCATCATATTGCAAGAGGGAGCACAGTCATTTACCACAGAGCTATAGTGCACAGAGTTCTATAGCCAGCAAAGGCAAGGCAAAATTTTTGGAGTGCACCACACAAAAAATGGTCATTTCCAACAATGCAATTCCTGTTTCTGGGCTTTGGAGAGTCGGGAATAGGTCGCAGAGGTCAAAGGTCAGTTTAGGTACAGTCTTTTCAACAGCATAATCCCACCTCAGGAGCAGTCTGCAGAATGAAGTGGCAGGCCCACTCAGTCAACCTTCTATTCTAGCAGCTCAGTAATGCTTTTTTGATTTAACCACTCGGTCTGCTCGAACGTGCTTCGCTGGTGTAGCAGCACAGACCACCTGGGCATGCTTCTTTATGCAGTCCTGCCTGGAAACGTTTGGGTGGAGAGACGGCGCTCCATAATTTTTGGACCCCCAGCCCACTGGACTCAGTCTTCCTTGGGCCTATGGGCCAAGACCATTGGAAGTCAAGCTGCTCTGGCACTTCAGACCCATCACAACTCTGGTGGGTTTGCAGGGTCCTTTCTCTACCAGTAGCTGTTCAGTTTCAAGGTGCTTCAGGTCCAGCAATGCAAGACTCCTTTGGATGTCCCCTCACCTCTGGAAAGCTGGCTGTTAGGAAGATATCCGCTCTGGTTGCACACAACAATCCTACGGGTACTTTGTGGCGCACTTTCATCCTTGGTCAAAGAGAACTTGAAACTGGAACAAAGTGTGTCAACGGATCACATTTTTATATAATCAAACCAAACATGGAATTTGGATTCTTTGTACTTTCAGACCCAGCGTGGATTGTTCTCTTTTCATCTGTCCTTGCTAGGCTGCTGTTCAGACACTGCGTTTTTGTGGAGCGAGACTCATCAGAGCATAATAATCTGCAGCCCAGAGTACCCACACCCACCACAAAGAGGTGTGAGCTTTCTGCACCTGAATACCAACAGCCACACTAAACATTTATCAGGAAAGAAACAAAAGGCTGCCCTCATCTAATGAACCATTCTCACGTTGAACCACAGAGACTGCAGTCCAACCCTTCCCACCCCACCATCTAATGTGTGGCAGTGCTTATGAAGACTAATCAGCATCCTCTCTCAGAAAAGGGCCTAATTAAACATTTAAGGGAACCCTGTCTCCTCTTCCCCACTTCAGTGCCTCGCTCTCCTCTCCTCAGGTTCAGGAATGACAGTCAGCATTAGAGTTCAACTGCCTGAAAGAACTGCCTCACTTCCGTCTTGTACCTCGAAAGGGCCAGGGACTTCCAAAACGGAATCTGCAGCCTCTACTATTCTAGCTCACACCACAATGCATATACCACAGTGGCCCCACACACATGCTTGACAAGCACTCAGGATGTTAACGCTAGGATCTGGTTTAGCTGAAAGAAGCAGAACTTTACACAAATGAGCCAGCCGACCCCACTATAGTGCCACAGGTAAAATGCCTGACCACGACTATGGATCCACAAACATGGTACACTGCAGCCACAAACCCTATCAACTGTTGGAGCAGGTGGTGTTTTTGGCTGCTTCTCCCTAGCTTTGCTCCATATTGACAAATGTGGCAGACAGGGTCCTGGTTTTAGGTCTTGCCTACAACAGCTTTGGCTATTGGCAAAGGTCTGTTGGTTACAGTCCAATATACACAGTGAGCTTTTTGTATGGCTTATCTCATCATTGGGTGTTTTATTTTGTATATCTGAGTTCCTTGCTCCTTACTCCATGGCTTTCCTCCTTAATTTTGTGTTCGGCCCACCCCAAGGGCATTTCTCCTGTATCATCTTTCTATTGCTTCCTCTTATTTTTCAACTGCTGATGTGCGGGCCTATTCGTTTTATTTCTGTTTAAGCACTCTTTTGGAGAGTTCATGGCTTTCCTTGCTCTCTTTCATCCCCTCACTACCACACCTTCACTCTTCCTTGCTCATTCATTGTTCCCACCCCTTGCATCACCATTTGTTGTTCTACGTAAGTTTAAGAAACATTTTTCTTTCTCTTTTTTTCTGCGAGGTCTGTACAGCTGCATACAGCTTCCAGGCCACTCAATTTCCCATCAGTTTCTACCCACCCATTTTTAGGTTTCACCTGTATGGCGCGCACTTGCGTGCTGTGCTTGCAAAGCCTTTTGTTACTAAAAAAAGAAAATCTTAATGGGGGCTCCGATCCCTCCTATTGCTTACATCTACTTACCATTGGCTGGCTCCCACGTCACTATACTTACCATTGGCTGGCTGCCACGTGGGTCTCATTTCTTGCAACCTGTGGGTCAGCAGCTCTTTACTCACTATTGCATGGCTCCCACATGGATCTCCTTTCCTTGCTTCCGATTGGTCAGCGCTCCTCCAGGCCTCTGCTTCCTGCTCCTGGGAATGAGTCTTTGTCCATGCTTTGGTGCTTTGACCAAGTACTTCTACAGGTGGCCAGTGTTGTTCTTCTGGCCACATTCTACCAACAAAGTACTTTTTTGTTACCTTAACAAATGCACTCTGCCTCTGTCCATGCTTTTCCTGACTTTCTTCTTCCACCCCTCTGTGTGCCCCACCCCTGTCGTATTGCTTCCCTGTCCGCCCTACTCACCCCTCCCACTGTACAAACCAACCATGCACCCTCTGGCCCTTCTGTCCACCAATCATGCATTTTAACCTGACCTTCCCCTTGTTTCCAAACCACCTCCCATCCGCCTGCCACTCCCAGGAACGCTTTATTGTGGCTCCCTCATTTAAACATGTAGCACAGGACCACAAACTGCTGTATAACATATCTTAAAGTAAATAAAAACAAAGCGCGATGGTGGGGGGCAATTCTGGCAGCTTTTCTTTTAGGTACGTAGTACTTAAAACCATGTTACACTGCAGCTTCTGTTGCTGTGTAACATCTTTAAAAGACACTGACAACGTAAAAATTTCTCTCATAGGCGAAACATATTGGCTATGCCAATGCTTGTTTTATTTGTAAGAGTCTGGTAGCTGCAGAGTGCTGCTGTGGTGCTTACTTCCCTATACTTTGCTCCCCTGTCATCCCCCTTCCTGCAACGTGTTGTTTTAAAAATATTACTCCTGTCGTTGTAGGCTTGTTTTATAATTGTTTGAGTAATGCTTTTTCCATTGCTAGAAGCCAGAAGGCCGAGTGTTACGTAGTGGGGTTTCAAGAGTGCCATGGGCCCCAATGCATGTAATGACCCCCTGCCTTGCTTTATGGGTATTAAAAACAGCTATAACTGGGAAGCTGTGGACTCCGTAAATCGTCAGTGCTACTGAACGTGCGTCACTAAGGATTTATAAGATCCTGCTTCCAGATAACTCTTCATCACTCAAAGCCCTACATCATTCCTGAATATCTTCACCCACTTTATTTTTTGCTTCCACTACATATAATGCTACCTTCCCCCTTTCACCCTTCCCCATTCACCCTTCCCCATTCACCTTTTATCTCTCCACTTTCAACTTCGTTTCCATTGTCTAGTTATGTTTCCTTTCCTCACGGTGTCTCTCATTAGGCTGCTTTTCATTTTCTCATCTCTTGTCTCCTGCACGCGCCCCGTATACACTTACTTTCCTGTGCTTGTTACCATGTTTCACTTCTGTCTACATCCTTCCTTGTGGATCTCACTTCCTCTGTATCTCACCATTTTCCACCATTCACTCTCCTCAAGCCCTTACTTGTACTCACTTTCCTGTGCCCCTCACACATTTTCCACTGGGGTTTCTGTTTTACAGTGTATTTAGGCATTTCTCTCTTTACTCCTGCATCACTCGTTTCTTTTATTCCTCTTTCCTTCTACCATTCTCTTCATGCTCAACCTACATTCCAGTGTTTTCTGCATATCTGCACCTATCTGCACACCACAACCCCCCCACCCCCCCCGAAGCTGCTTCTGTTACTTTCTCCTCCGTATCTCTCCACCAACTTTCAGTTCATCGGATTCTCTGTGTTCTTTCTCTGTTCACCTAAGTATCCCTCTGTTTTGTCCTGTGCACTTCTATTCTCCCTATTCTTAATTGTATCCTTTTGCCCTCCTCTTTTGCCTATCTCCTGCATCTGTCCACCCATCCACTCCCAATATCTATCCATTCACCCTTTATGTACTTATACTTTTCGTTATCTCTTTTCTCTCCTGTATCTCTCCATTCCCTCCTCTTTTCGTACTCTGAATCTCACCATCCTAGTTCATTCACTATCCACTGTCCCTTTGTAACCCTAAAATCTCCATTGCAATCCTCTACACCTATCAACTCTTCCCTGTACCTCTCCCATTAACTAATTTCTACTCCTCTCTCATTGACTATTGTTTCCGACAATGGGCCTCCGGCATTACACAATAAATTGCTTCACAAGTGCTTCTAAGTGATTTGTTGGCAGCAGTGGCAGCTCACAAGTGCCAGTGATGTCACTTACCATGTCATGAGTGATGTAATATGTGAGGTCATAAGCAATGCATTGTGGGGGTGTTAGTTACAGTTCGCTCCGGTAACTGTAACTGCTGAATTTCACTGGGTTTGTACGAGTGAAATGTGAGCCTAACTGTAACGTCCCTGTAACCTCTGTTTTTTTCAGTGAATTTCTAAGTTTTTTTTATTCTGTTTACTAATTATAACGTCCGGGTAGCCTTTTTTTCCCAGTGAATTTCTAAAGTTTTTTAATGTTGTTTTCTAACTATAATGTCTCTGTAACCTTTGTTTTTTAAGTGAATTTCTAAGGTTTTTAGAATTTTATTTTCCAACTGTAACCACTAACCGTTGACAGTTACTGTGTGAGTAGTGCATAAGTGTCTCAGTAGGTCTGTGAGTGGGTGAGAGAGTGTCTGAGTGGGTCCGTCTTCCAGTAGGTGAGTGAGGCTCTGAGTGGGTCTGTGAATGGGTGTGTGAATGTCTAAGTAGGTCTGTGAGTCGGTGTGTGAGTGGGTCTGTGAGTGAGTGCATGAGTCTCTGAGTGGGTCTGTGAATGTGTGCCTAAATCTGAGTGGGTGTATGAGTGGGTGCATGAGTCTCTGAGTATGTCTATGAGTGGTTGCGCAAGTGCCTGAGTGCATCTGTGAGTGAGTACACGTCTCTGATTGGGTCTGTAAGTGAGTGCATGAGTGTCTGTCTATGGGTGTGTGAGTGTTTGTGTGAGTGTGTCAGTAGCTGTGTGTGACTTGGCCACAAAGGAACTTCACCTGCCCTTTTTTCCAACAACGGTCCACAGTTTTGCACAAAATATATACCCAAGTTGAGTTCTTTCTGCCTCCTTGGGTAAATATCCAGTATGCATTCTACACTACAGCTGTGTTGTGGAGCACAAGGAAATGTTGCTAGGGACCTTGTGTGCATTTTGATAATATGATTGTTCCTGGTGCATCTTTACCCAGAAATAGGTGATAACATGAATCCTCTCATAGAGAAGGCAATGAGACTGCAAAGACGTAAATCTCCACCAAACAGAGGTCCTTCCTCTTCACTATAAGAAGTAAGTGCGTCTTTGTTTGGTGAAGATGTCATCATATTCCTTGGCATCACAAACTCCTCACCAAAATCGACAGGAGCTGGGGAGGCCGATTGTTAAGTTCTCCATAATCCTGGCAAAAGGCAGGAAGACCTTTAAGTACTACTAAGGTAATTTAATGAGCGAACCCTGCACACTTAACTCACCAGGAGTGGACAAGAAAGAACCCACTTGTCGAAGTCACATACAGATTGAGCTCCAATAGATCAATGATACATTCACCTCCATGAAGGATTTCAGACTGTTTTTCAATATGGAATTGCTGAGAAAACACAAATACTTTGCCTTCGCAAAGCCCAGGAGTTAGGATAATTTCTCCTTTATAGAAGTGGAGCTTCAATGGGGCACCAGCTAGGGTTATATTTGTAAGTGCTTCATTTTAAGAGTTAGTTTCTGTGAAATGAGTAACATGGCCAGAACGGCCCAGGCCACCTCATTCCCTGGGACACAGCCACAACTTAAGAGGGAAAGGAGGCCCCCTTCCCCGGGCTGATCTCGGCCCTGGGAACCCCATCCCCTGGGGGCCTGACCTTCATTGACTAGGTGAGGAGGGCCTCGCCACCCCACTCCCTGGGCTGATCTCAGCCCAGGGAACCCATCCTCCGGGGCTCGGCCCGGATTCGGGGGGGAGCTTCATAGCCTCTGCGGTCCCAGCTGACTCCCCGCCTCTTGCAGGAGCTGGCATTGCTTCTGCACGGAGTGAGATGCTGGAAAGGGAAAGGCAGTTCCCTATGTGCAGGAGCACTCGTTTCATGTCTTTCCCTGTCGCATGTCTGCAGGTAGAGAAAGAGATGAAACCTCAGCTTCCAGCGGGCGGAAGCATAGCTCCGGCACACTGGAACCGGAGTGTTCGCTTTTGCTTGGCAGGAGCTGTCAAAGCTCCTGCCAAGCGAAAGCAAGCAGCTAGTCCTGGGGGTGGGTCCCCTCCTTCTATTTGCACATGCCTCCCTGGGGAGGTGGTGATCCAGAGGACCAAGAACGGCCCGGGAGGGGGGCCAGACGGCCCCCGGGAAGTGGTGGTCCCTGGGGTGAGTGGGAGGGGGTCCACAAGGCCCCCTGCTCCGTACTTAAATTAGCCCTGGGAGGTGGCAGTCCCCAGGCCTCAGGGGGTTCACGGCCCCCACACCCCCCCAGTCAATTTAGTTATAGCCCTGTGGAGGTGGTAGTCCCCGGGGCTTTGGGGGGGGATCCGTGAACCCCCCTTATCATTTTGAATTTGAACCCCAGGGAGGTGGTAGACTCCGCGTTGGGGTTCCGCGCGGCCCCTCGCTACTATTAAAATTAGTCCCGGGGAGGTGGTGGTACCTGGGGCATTTTTAAGCCCTCGGAGGGGGGCTCCATTTTTCTATTAAACCCCGCATGCCTCCGGGACCTGGCCAACCACAGGCGTGAGAGCCAGTGCTTTTCTTTTTAAATGTTCCCACAAATTTGCGAATTTGCAGCAATTTTAAAAAAAAAGCTTTTTTGCCCTGCTGGGGTCCCTCTGGGACCAAACACCAAGGCTTTGGGGTCAGGGTATTCCTACATTGCCCTCTTATATTTTTTTTTTTTTTTTTGTAGGACTCGAATCCCAAGATGGCTGCCAACACTTCCTGGTTGAAGTGTTGGCAGCCAATCAGAGTTCTGCATTTCCTTGCTCAAGACCATTATTCTTTGCAAAGTCTTTGGGAAGGAGCCGCAGTCCTAAATGTACAAATTTGGATTTCCTTAAATTTCTCAACAGCTACTGCACGGAATTACAACAAATAACAAAAAGCAGAATCTGTGGAACACAATCTACCTTTCTGCCAAATTTGGTGTAATTCAGTCCAGTGGTATGGGCTGTACTCATGTTTAAAATTCCAATGGGACTTAAAGTGGGAAATGCACTTTTTTACCCTCCTTTTTCTCGGCACCAACTTGATGGATCACACCGAAACTTTCCATGTGCAACAAAAATTACGGGCACACTTTTTTTGGGAACATTTCATGAAGATCCGTCAAACAGCGCCAAAGATATAGGCAAATCAAAAAACGCTTATAACTATGTACTGGCGCAATTTTTGTGTGTGTGTATGTGTGTGTAATAAAGATGACTTTACATTTTGTTTTTATCTTATCACATTTGCTGTGTCCTCCGACTAATTGCTGAGTATTCTTGTAACTGAAGTTTACTCTTCTTTCTCTGACTGTAAAATGAGAGGATTTTGTAAAGTTTTTTTCTAACAAACAAATAAAATGTAAATACCTTTAAATTAACTGAACAAATATTTCAAAATATATCAGGAGTTTAGGAAAGCATAAATGAAGCACATGTTTTGTAATTATGAAGCATAATGGAAGCAAAGATTTTGATCGGATCAAAACAAAAGAAGACACTTAGGGCCAGATGTATCAAAGGGTTTTACCCATTCTGTGTCAATGGGAAAATGCTTTGGTACATATGAACCTTAGCTTGGTGATATGCAAATAAACATTTGCAGGAACCCGATTTCCAATCATTATTGTTTGTGCGCTATATAGTTGTTTTATCAGTAAAACTGCTTTTTTCTGCAAATTTAGTAAACATTTCAATAGCAAATTAGTTGTCTGTAAGTGACGGTGCTATTACACAGAGGAGTATCAAGAAACCCCATCTTTAGCAGCTTGAATGGGGGCTAATGCCATTTGACAGTTCCGGTTAGCGTAAAATATATGTATATATTTTTTAGCTCTCTTGATTTGTATTGGAGACTACTACTTCCCAGTCAGGAGCTTGTTAATATGACTGAAAAAGATAGTAGTATGGCGCTGTGGGGAGGGGGGTATAAATGGAACAAGAAAACAAGGAAAGAGGAAGAGAGGGGTGATGAGGGATTGATGTATGAGTGGATGGCTAGATGGATGGTGAGATTGTGAGATGGATGGACAAAGAGAAGGATGGATGAATGTAGGGAGGGATAGGTGAATGATTTAAAGAAAGAAGGGAGGAAAGAAAGCTGAATGAGTGAATGATGAAGGGGTGTGCAGGAAAAGGGTGGACAAACAGAAGTTTGGATGGCTGGAGGAAAAAGAGCCAGCAGGATGGAAAGATGGGATGAATGATGGTGGATGGATGGACAAAAGAAAGAATTGAGAAAAAGAGAGGATGAAAAAGGAAGGACAGATTGAAAAAGAAATTAACATTTACAGAAGGAGGGAAGGAAGAAAAGAAGGAAACATGACTCAAGCAAGGTTGGAGGAAAGGAAGGAAATTTCAGAATTTCCTTAAGGAGAAGAATCCACTGAATGACTGATGGGTTCGCTCATCTGAAATGCTCAGTCACTGTTGTTTAGAATATGGTTCAAAGGCAGGGCGTTTTATTTTTCTGGCTACTCCCTTGCTACAACAACATGGTTTAGTGATATATTTGAGATGGTTTGCTCCAAAATGCACCAGCAGTAGTGATGTCCGGTGACCCTCAATAGTGGAGGGTAATCGAGCGGGAGTCCAGTGGCAGGCATGGTAAAATAAATCTCAAGTACTTTTCCTTTAGGCTCAAATTCCAAAGCTCTTAATCATGGCTCTTTATTATAATGGGCCATGTCTGAGAGCTCGGGATTTAAAGCTGAAGGCAATTGAGTGTCTCACAGTGCCTGTCAGTGGGCCAAAAAAAGATAAATGTACTTACCCAGTTTCCTGTGCCTCTTCCTTGTGCACTCAGGCAGTTCCCCTCTCCAAAACCCGACGCTGCTTTCATGCTGCAGATGAGCAGCCTGAGAGCAGCGCCAGGATTGTCTGGAGCCGGCTGCCTTGATCCTCGAGCCGGCACTGGGGCCTGTGCCTGGTCTCCACCCAGCTGTCTCAGACAGCTGGGTGGAGAGGTTTACGCTGCACATGTGAGGCTGGCTGGCTGGCTCAAGACAGCCGGCCAAACTGCCATGCGCAGTGTAATCTGGGGGAGTGAGTGCCACTCCCTCCAGCCAGTCTGCAGCAATGCCCCGCCCCCACACACTGCTTGGGCTGGGAGCAGTAAAAAATAAAATGGTAATTCATTTTATTACCATTTTATTTTTCACATTTGCTGCATTGGCAGCAGGGGGGGTGCACACTCCTATGCCCTAATGGGGAGGCTGCCTCTGACCATCAGCTACAAACCACACCATTACCACTCTACTTTTGAATGGATGTGGCTCATTGGCTACATTTGTTCTTTGTGTGATGCTTTGATATTCATAGTCCCTATTACTTCAGTTATAGAAAGTTTAAGGCAGTACCCCAAACCTGAAAATTGTTCTAGCTTGCATAAGACAGATTCAATGTAAATTATGAAATAGGTTTGCATATATAGGGAGAGTCTAGATCAGAAGTCTCCAACCTTTTGGGTAATGAGAATATAAAATACAAGAGGCACTCATAACATGAAAAATAATAGTATTCATGAGTCAGTATACTTTTATAATTGCAATAGTGCTTTTAGCATCTATCAAGACCTTTTGGGTGTGGTCTTTCAAGAGTGCACCATTTTGAGATTCGACATTCTTCGTTGATATTCACCTCGCTACCCAGAGCGCCTAGTTTTCTCCCAGTACAATACACCCACTTTTGGGTAATGAGAGCTACTTATGTTCAAGGAAAATCATTGCTTGCTACTATTAGTGTTAGTTTTTTAATTGTGACCACATCAGACACGTTTACATTAGTTGAATCAGGCCGGGTTTGCAGCACTAAAGTTTAGAAAGACTATGTCAGTTTTGGAATGCCTCTCTGTGGGTAATACATGCCAACACAGCTGCAGTGCGCTTGGTTTAAAAGTAATAATATGAATAATAAGTCTCCCCACATGATTTACCACTAGAAAATCAGCTTTAAATATATTTGGAAATGCAACCATCTTGCTTCAAACATCGACTTATGAGTTCTACAAATACACACATTTTGACCTTGAACAAATAGTTTGGCATACATATATTAATTTAACCAAGTAGGTTTGGATGCACACAGGAGAGCTACTTACAAGTTGCTGGAGAGGTATAAGTAGGTCACAAGCTACTAGTTGGAGAAGCCTGGTCTGGATAGATTAATAGCAAGCCATAGAGAAAGATAGATAACTACAATGATAGGTATAGTCAGATAGATGGTATTGACAGAATACGTACAAGTTCACATGCAAACTGAAAGCTTCACTGAATCACTGTGCTGCTTTCCTATTTTTGATTTTGATAAGATGCTTACATTCTGTGTCCTCCCATGCCACCTTGGGGCTCGTCTTGCTCTGTGTGGCTGCACCCTCCCCGTCCCGCTAGCCCCATCCTTTCCAACATGCTAAGAGTAGACAGCGAGCAGTGAAATGGGCAGTCACTCCCTAGGAAAAAAACAATTAATGTTGGCGGATTTAACAAGTAAAATGCAGTTTTTTGCAGGACAGGCTGGGTCCCACATCCCTCTGGGCCCTGTTGCCACTGCACCGGCTGCATCACTTATAACTACAGGCCTGGTATTCAGAGGAGTAGCTCAGTTGAAAAACAGCTCAATTGCTTTCATAATGGTGAGTCTCATAGTCATTCTGGAAGATCTATGTTCACAAAGCCTGAGTGTTACATAAATGCAGACCAAAACACCACATATCTGAAGTGGCTGATTTCTGCCCCTGATCGGAATATGGTATCTGCTGAGAGTGGAGTGCCCTTATTTAATAACTGCCTGGTAGTGGTCCTCGAGGCTGCTTACAAACTCTTCCAGGGACGAGGGTGAGATTCCATCAATCATGGTGGTGCCAGAGCTTCATTTAGGCCTGGTAGTTGTCGGTGTCAGTGTGTGCAATGCAAGTTAATTCTCTGTTTTCCAATGCAAAACCTGCATGTTGTTACTATATTATAAAGAGGCCTTGGCGACCCTGCCCGGACAGAGGGGGCTTTTCATAGTATCCGCGAAAGCAGAATGCCATCCAGGTATGGGGTTAACATGAGGGAATATGGGTAATGCTTGGATGTAGGTAGCAGCCGCCAGTAGCCGGACTCCTTATCTGAATGTAATTGGATGTTCTTTGCAAGCTTCATTGGAGCCTGTTCTTTGAGGAAATAGTTAAGCAGCCACGAGAAGTAGGTAGTAAAGAGATGTTCGTTGTTGAAATCAGGTGTTCAGTCGCTTTGAGGGATGAACGAGCCATACTTTGATTGTAGGTCAGAAGGCAAGGTGGCCCTCTAACACCCTCTGGATACATCTTTTGGCAGTGCAGATTGTATTGAGACTGATATCCGCAGAGGCAAAGGGTTTGGTAGCGGAATACATCAATTTGCATTGTAACTTCAGCTCTGAGGTTCCTTCTTGAGTGGAACATACAGAATGTCTTCTGGAGGAGGAGAGAATAGTATTGTTATGGGTCGTGTGGGATGCGGAGAGCTTTGGTTGAGATCTGTCTGGCATTTAGAGGTCAAGGAACGGCTGAAAAATGCGGCTCTGTGGATGTAGGTACTATAGCGGTCTTGTGGCAGTGTTTTACAATTTTTTGCTACCTGTGCAATGGGTATGATAGTAGTCCTAAGGCTTCTTAGAGCTAGAGCATTTTTAGTTCTGAGCAGAATAGAGAAATCCAGGACCGTGAGACTGGAATACTTTATAGCCCCCAGAATGGTTCCACTGCAGGATGGTACTACTGCATCACCAAGTTCTGATAGCTAATTCAAAGCCACTGGAGGTGAGCTTCAGTACCAACGTGACAAACGTACATTTGGATTCATTACGTTTAAAGGAATGCATTAGTTTTCAGTTAGCACCAAGCTGGGGCCTAGGAGGCAGACGTTCACATTTCTAGATTCTTCGGGGTGAAGGATGATTTTGGTTGGTTAGTAAGTTTATTGTATGAATAATTAAAATCTTTACTATGTTTGGATCACGAGAGAACAAATAAGTTTGACCAAGAGTAGCCAAATACATTAAAATAGAATAAAAACAACAGTTTACGTAGAAAAAAAACCTAAAAATATGACGGCGGCAAATAAAACATACAGAACTATAAAGTGCATAGTCGTTCATAAGGTGCTAAGAGTGAATGTTGCAAAGTGCTTCTAGCAGATAAAGTGATAGGCACAAAGGTGGTGTGCAGAAGTATTTAGCAGAGTTGTGTACACAGGGTAAAGGGCGATTTTACTATCATCTGCAGAGTTGTAACACATAAGTCTGAAGGAGCTGGTTCGCCCAGACTCAAGTCTCAATCGTTGTGAGTGGGAGTCACACATTTGGCTCTTGCTTTGTGCTGTCTCTCATAACAAGCCAAATGCCACACCTGATAAAAAGTGATGCAACCCAAACTTTAAATATGACATTATTAACAGCTCCGCTGTGTGCAGGACAGCCCATTGGATCTCAAGAAGCAAATCCACTACAGAGAAGAGCCCTCTTGTCCTTCTTCCGTTCAAAAACCTCATACTGTTTCTGCATTACTTTCGTAAGATTCCTTAAGTGAAATGTTGGTGTTATCATGTTTATTTTACATTTGTTTTGATTTTATAATAACACTGTTGTCACCTTTCATGTTGCCACTGATGTCAGCGTTTGTCGCTTCCTGTAATGTCATCAAGTCTGCTATAATGTACTCACGTCTATTAATTCTCAAAACTTGAGAGCTGTGGATTAGACCTGGCAGAGGGCTGAGGTCGCTGCTGAACACTAGGCAGCGCTATTGTTTGCCCTTTAGATACACCTGAATGTATGTGAATCACTGCATTGACTAGCCAATGGAAAACACTCTTAGTCAAACCGTAACATTGACTGTCTTGGGAATACCCAGCCATATCATGGCACTGAATAGCCTAAGGAAGTATTATCTAGCCCGCTAGTTTGTCATGCTGTGAGTCGTTTCTTTGTTTATTTCTGTTCAAGATAGGAATAAACCAATTAATTAGCTGGGAGGTTCTTTGCACTTAGTACTTTTTTCTCTTTTTATTTGTAAGTTTCAAGTTGTTTATTTAAAACTTATGCTGTATATCAATAATGGTTTAAGTATATTATTACTGCGTTTTTAAAGTTTTAATTACATGAAATAAACTTCATATTGAAGTCATATTGTCAACCTCAGGCATCCTTCAAATTAACTCAGGCCTTTCAAAAGAGAACCCAATCAGTAGTATTGCTTCTCTGGACTTAACGTTTAGACTTTCCGCCTTACTTGCTATTTCAAAACTGTGGAACCCCACTATAATGTTAGTGATTGTGTGTGTGTCAATCCTTTTAATACTTCAGTGGTGGGTTCCTTGGACTTGGAGGGGAAATCACCATCCCCAGGGCTAACCCTTTTCCCTGCTTCTAACCTGAGCTTCTCTTTCACCAAGGAATATCTACTTTTCAAACCTCCTATTTCTCTTTAATCTGCCTCTCCTTCTCTACCAAGGCCCACTCATCTTCTCTATTCCTTCAACTCTCATCATCTTCTTGGCAGGCTAACCTGAGCTTCTCCCTTTCAAAGTACCTAGTCTTATTCTCTCACTCTTCCTAAGCTTTTTGGAGCGCTAGTTCAAGTTTCAAGGTCTCAGCGGAATCTAGCCAACTAAAGGCACAATCTCTGGAACAGTGGGCATATGTAGTTTTGGGCCGGAAAAGTATTTGCCTGGTGAGAGATGAGTACCCCTGCTCGGGGTGTCCGACTGTGTTGTTGTTTGGATCCCTAATACTATTTTTTTTTGTCACAGGTGAACATGGATCATGCATGTGGGCCATGACATAGGCCTTTCTCACAGACTGTGGTCTTGTTGGACTGGGAGGAGTGCCCAAAGCACTATCCTCTTAGTGATAGAATACTACTGCCTTCACCAGAGAGTAAACAGCACAAACACAGTGGTGGCAGCATACCGTGTAGAGATCAGTAGTAGTGAACAGGCCCTTTTTACCCTGTGTCATTGGATTAAGGCCTACTGGGTCATACATCTTTTTAAAGTTCTGGTGCTGTGTGTTTAATTTAACCCTGGTCTACGGCAGGTTGATGTGGGATTATGTATGTGATGAAAAAGTGCTGAGTGCAAGAAATACACTATACAAAGAGTGACGTGTGGGACAGTGAACTCATGGTACATGTGTGGTGCTGGTAGAGTGTACTTTTCGATTAACACACTCTGGCGCAGTACAGAGAGACTGCAGTACTGAACAATGTGCACAGACTGGGGTTGTGTGCTGCATGTTGGATTGCTGGTGCTAGCATAATACATGAGGATAATAGTACTAGGCAGTAGAGTGTGATGTAAATGTACATTGACAGAAGAAATGCCTGCACTAGTACATAACATGGAGGACCTTGGGTTTCATTCTGAGAAGTCCAGACCTGCCTGCTGAAAACATGAGGAGTAGATGAATCTCTCCAGACATTTTTCTGTACTACTGTATACCTGTAAACTGGGTGGGGCAAGCAATGGATGAGGGGAGAGCTAGGCTCTCCCTGTGCATTTCAAAGGGCTCTTTGATTCAGTGACAGATCACATCAAGGGTAGGGGGTGGACACATTTCAGGAAGACAATTAGAGAAGGATGGAAAGGAACCTCAGACTCACCACAGAAGGATGTGGTAGACTATGTGATTGACCTCAGTAAGCTGATGGCACAATACACAAGTCAGGCAAAGGAAAACCTTCAAGATAGTCAAGCGCTGATGAAAGAATGGTACAACCAGAAAGTTACATTGACTGGGTATATTTAAGAAGGTCAGGAGGTATTGGTGCTGACTTCTATTTGCCCCAGGGCTTTAAATGACAAATGGTGTGGGCCATACAAGGTAGTTTAGAAAGTGTCTGAGGTAAACTATTTGGTGGCCATAGGTGCTACAAGAGAACCCAAAACGGTGTTCCATGTGGATAGGCTGAAACCTTTCCTCCGCAGAGACTACACAGTGAATGCCATGTCTATGCAGAGGAAGTGGAGGAAGAGAGTGAGCCTCTGATTGGATTGCTGCATAGTGACATGGAGGATAGATTATCTCCTGAGTTAATGCCTGAGCAGCAGAGAGAGTGTAGAGAGGTGTTGAGATGGTTTGCCAACCTCTTCTCACTGACTCCAGGGTTGGAACCTGTCTAAGTGCATGACACAGATACAGGTTACAGTCTGCCAGTAAAGGGCAGGATGCATAGAATGTCTGACAGGGTTCGGGGATACATTAAATCGGAAGTTGCTAAAATGTTGGACCTGGCAGTCCATGAGAGATCTCGTAGTCCTTGGTCTAGTCCTGTGGTTCTAGTACCAAAGCAGGGGTCTACTGACTTGCAGTTCTGTGTGTACTAAAGAGCCCTCAATGAGGTAACCAAAACCTTTGCCCACCCAAACCACAGTGCGGATGAGCTTGTGGATCTGTTAGGTGCTGCTAAATACTTGAGCACCTTTGATCTGACCAGTGGTTACTGGCAGATTGCATTGGCACCAGATGCACAGGAGAAAACTGCCTTGCATGTGTTCCACTCTTATTTGTTTGGCACTGAGTTTGTGGTGCAGACAGATCATAGGCCACTGAAATGATTGATGGCTATGAAGAGAGAGATTCCCAAGTTCTTGAGATGGTCTGTGTTAGACCTGACAGTCTTAGGGTGAACTTCCCCCAACCCTTTTGCCTGTTTGTCTCGCTTTGTTGCTGATTTCTTTTAGTTAGCGTTAGGACTAAGAGCACTTTACCACTGCTAACCAGTGCTACAGTGCATGTGCTCTCTCCCCTAAACATGGTTTGATTGGTACATCCACGACTGGCATATCAATTTACACATAAGTCCCTAGTGAAGTGCCCCACATGTGTCCGGGGCCTGTAAATTAAATGCTACTAGTGCAGCACTATTTGTGTCACCCACTCAAGTATCCCTTAACCATGTCTCAGGCCTGCCATTGCAGAGCATGTATGCGCAGTTACACTGACATGTCGATTGGGCATTTAAAACCTCTTGGCAAGCCTTAAAATCCCCTTCTATTGCACATAAGTCACCCCTAGGGTAGGCCCTCGGTAGCCCATAGGGCAAGGTGCTATGTAATTGAAAGGTAGGGCATATACTTTTAAGTTTTACATGTCCGGTTAGTGAAAAACACCTGAATTTGTTTTTCAATATTGTGAGACCTACCCCTTTCATAGGTTAACATTGGAGATTCCTTATTATTACAATTAAGAAGCTGTAATTCCTGACTGAGAAGGAGTAGATATATCATGTTTAGTATTCAATTAAATTTAATTTTTATTATCATGATTTGGAACTCCAAAGAGATCCACATGAAAACAATACAAAACTATATCAATACATAATAAATGAATACACTTTCTAAAAAAGAATATAACTCCAAACCATCAATTCATTCCTACACACTTCACACATTACAAAAACTACCGATATATGGCAATATTTAATCTAAAATGACATAAGTTTAACCTCCCACTATGGACACCAATTCTTAAGATCAAAGAGTCCTTGCCCAACGAGATTAAGGGACATACCCCTCCCTTCCTTCATATGTAGAATTTCTCTTTAAGACATGAAGACCCCTACGGTCCCTGCGGTATTTAGTTTGATTTCCACGCCAGGTGCCGAGAGGCGATCTAATCACAGAAGATCAACATATCTGCAAGAAGGTTTGAAAAAATTTAAAAATCTTATAACAAAATCTTTCATTGCGAGGGTTATAACATAAATCTAGGGCCTCTCTAGAAGATCTAATATTTAGCCGCAAATAGAGGGGTTTCAACCATAGTTTCCTCTGAGCGGCTAAGGCTGGACAGACAAATAAAATGTGTTTGATATTCTGTACCCCACCTTGACACAAGTCACAAAAATTAGTAGCTATCTAGTCTGATCAGTATAAAAAAATCGCCTCACACCATGTGGAAGATTCCAAGTCAGGTAAGGTTGCACCATTTTCATAGACACAGACTTGATTAACTTCTCCAGACCTCTTTAAATGTGGCACACATCAAGATCCATTGAAAAGCCTTTCGACCATGTCACTTCCTTCAATTATTTTTAGGCTTATGAAGGGTATTGAAGGAGTGAGGTCCGGGTCCAGTTCTAAGAGCTGAGTAGCATAGGTGTAATTTCTCAAAAAAAACTGGATTTTTCTCTCAAATTATTAAAAATTTCCTTAAAAGCCAGGTTTCTCAGAGTGAGTTCCTCACTGTGGATAAGGCAATGTGCCCTTCTAATCATAGCCGCGAGACCTTGCACAAAGATATTCTTGATGCCAAATTCAAGCCTTAGAGCTGCCCCTGAAGCTGATTTATAACAGGAAACCAGGCGTCTTAGTATCCAGCCTTCTGTCTTGTCGAGGAAATCCCATTTATTTATATCTATACATTCTATCGCATATAAAAGAGTAGCTGGTAACTTAACCTGATAGGCAGACAATAGATGTGAAAAGTAGCGTTTACCATGTGCATTGAAGAAAGCCGCCAAACCTTGAGCATGTGAAATAGCCTTACTAATATTATTACGAATATGGTCTTGATCATTTATTGTGGCAGAATTTTTTTTACCCAAAAACCGATATGTATCTATCCGCTCCAACTTTTGTTGACCCAGGAGGAACACATTTTCCTTCTGTTTTTTTTATCCCTTGAAACATACAACCTGAGACTTAGAAGTATTGATTCTCAAGTAGTGCTTCACTGAGTAAAGATTTAGAGCAGTCGGACGTTGATTTAGGCCCTTTGGGATGAGATCGAACACAACTATGTCATCCGCGTATAGGAGGCAGGCGATTGGTCAACCACCCACAGCGGGGGCATAGCCAATAGTACTCCTAAGGATTTTGGGGAGGTCATAGATGAAAAGGGAAAATAGCAGTGGAGCCAATAAACAGCCCTGTTTCAGGCCATTTGTGGTTACATTTTTTGAGGACAGTCCCTGCTCTCCACCCATGAGGATCTTACACCAAGTTGAAGAGTGCAGGGCAATCACTAATCACAGGAGGCAAGGCGGAACCCCCATTTCCTGAAGTTTCCTCCACAGGACTTTCCTGTCCACACTGTCAAATGCTGTGGAGTAATCAATAAATGCAGCATATAGTATTTCCCCCCTCGTCTGGACATATTTGTCAATTATTGTTTGCATTATTAAAATATTGTCTAAGGTATTTTGGGCCTCTCTGAAGCCTGCCTGTTCCATTGGAAGAATACCATTTTCCTCAACCCATTCAGTTAATTGCATTAGGACGCTTTTTGCAAAAATCTTTCCTGTTGTATCTAATAAAGCAATTTGTTGATAATTTAACGGTGCTGTTCTATCTCCCTTTTTATAAAAGGGGAGTATTATACTACCCGTCCAAGATTCTGGGATATTGCTTTGAGAATAGCAGGCGCAAAATACTGGGTGAAGAATTCTTGCCCAAAGCGAAGGCTCCCTTTTAATTAGGGTCATCGGAACCTCATCGGGGCTCATGTCTGAGCTCACTATGGGTGGCAAAAGAAATGCTGCAGCCCAAATGGATCTCCTGGAACCCCAATGCCATGGGTACCTAGGTACCATATACTAGGGACTTATAAGGGGGGGGTCCAGTGTGGCAATTGAAATTGGTAAATGAAGTCACTGGCCTACAGTGACAAATTTAAAAGCAGAGAGAGCATAAGCACTGAGGTTCTGGTTAGCAGAGACACAGTTAGGCACTACACAGGCATACCCGTTAGGCCACAAACTATGAACACTTGGGTCCTGGCTAGCAGGATCCCAGTGAGACAGGCAAAACACACTGACATATAGGTTTTTATCTATGAGCACTGGGGTCCTGGTTAGCAGGATCCCAGTGACACAGTAAAAACACACTGACACACACTCACAAACAGGCCAACAGTGGGGGTAACCATTCTAGAAAGAGGCTACTTTCTCACACAACCCCCCCAAACAAAGGACAATAAGGCTAACCTTAGCCAGTTGAGACTTTATTGTCTAAGTGGTGATAAGTGGAGAGTAGATCTGCAATAGAGTGGTTACCCCCTTTATCATCCACTATATGGTTACTTCCCTGTGGGGATGTAAACCACCTTGTTTGGAGATTTGTACCTAACCAACAGTGTGAGTATAAATTCTCAGAGTTCCTATTAGTATGTTTTAAATTTGGGCAGTGGGATTGGTCCACTGGGCCTATGTCAGATGCAGGAAATGCTAGACAGGGATGCTGTCTCAATGTAGCCATGGCTTGGCAAATACTTTGTCCATATGGCTGTAAGAGAGAACAGGGTTGCTATTTCTCTTAAGTTGGAGCAGGGCAGGGCTGCTGTCCTATAAGCTCCACACTAGGACAGGGCTGCTGTCGTAAGTGTTTAGAGGCAGTGTAGGGCTACTGCACTAAAGTTTCTCTAGGAGAGCTGGAGGGATGCTCCATATTTACTAAAATGGTGCAATTTTGCACATCTGGATTAGTAGTTCCACAGAGAGGTACTTTTACCTCTGGGAGTCCAGCTGTGGTAGCTGATGGCTCCTTTGGTACAGGTTCCACCCCAGGAGAGGTTTCTCCCCCCACAGGAATGGTATCCTTAGTGGCAGGGTAGGGAAGGGATACTTTGATACCCTTTTTACCTGTTGGTGGAGAGGGATCCTAAGATTTCAGGCCTTTTTCTCTCCTTTGCTTTTTCATTTCACCAGAAATGAGAGGAAGCAATTCCTCAGGGATACCAAGCATGGATGCATGAGTACTAAACCCTACCTCAGCCCAACCTGAGGCCTCTAGGTCATTCCCTAAGAGACAATCTACATGTAAGCTAGGTGATACCACCACTAGAGGTAAGCTTAGGGCTAGTAACTCCTCTCCAACTAAGTTGAACTACAGCTAAGGGGAGAGACTGAGTGGAGTTATTGACATAAGTAACTTGGTATTTCTGTCCAAGGAGGTGTTGTGCAGGTGACACCAGGTTTTCAGTCACCAAAGTGATACTGGCACCTGTGTCCCTGTAGGCCTGGGCCTCAGCACCATTTATTAAGATTGACTGCTTGTACTTATCTATGTTAAGGGGACAAGCAGCCAATTTGGTAAGGCCAATGCCACCAGGTGTGAAAGAAACAGTCTTGGGACTGTCTACCCCAGTTTCAATTATGGTCCCAAAAGTGAACCCAGCTACACCTTTAGTTTGACTATTTCCAGTAGTCCCACCACTATTACTACTACTGCTAGGGGCACTAGAGTCTTATGTCTTAGTGGTGGTAGGCTCAGGGGCCTTACCTGTACAGGACCTATCCCCTGGCCAATGGCCTTTATTTCTACACACATAGTACCAAGGCTTTTTTCTGAATGTGTGAAGAGTTAAAAGAAGATGAAAAAGTTTTATCCCCACCCCCAGAGGAGTGTTTTGGACCTGAAGAAGGATCTTTGTGTTTACTTTTATCCCCATGCTTGTCCTGAGATTTTGCACCATTTTTATTTTCTTCTTGCCATCCTTGTCATCCCCTGTATGAGCTTTTCTGCTCACCCTTGTTCTGACTCATTTGTCTGCTTTCTTTCCCAATTCTTGGGGAGAGGTCAGATCTGAGTCCACAAGATACTGACGTAACAAGTCAGACACACAATTATTCAAGATATGCTCTCTCAGAATCAACTTATATAGGCTTTCATAATCAGTCACCTTACTGCCATGTAACCAACTTTCTAGGGCCTTCACAGAACAGTCCACAAAGTCTGTCCAGTCTTATGATGACTCCTTTCTGGTCTCTCTGAACTTAAGTCTATACTGTTCAGAGGTTAAGCCCAGAACATCCAAGACTGCATTTTTAAGAACCTGGTAATTGTCTGCATCATCTTCTCTAGCAATAAGAAGTCTGTCTCTACCTTTGTCAGAGAAGGATAACCAAAGGATAGCAGCCCACTGTACATGAGGGACCCTCTGAACTATACAGGGCCTCTCAAGTGCAGCAAACCACTTGTTGATGTCATCACCATCCTTGTAAGGAGGGACAACTTTGTGCAGATTCCTAGAATCAAATGTGGGTTCCCTAATATTTGTATTCCTAAAACTGCTGCTGCCACCATGAAGAACTAACCCCAAACCCTGACTCTCTTTCTCCACAGCCAGGGATTCCCTGTCTAAGGCCAACTGCTGCTTCATTAGCTTCAGTCTGGCCTCCTCTAACCTCAGCTTTCTGAGTGCCCTATCTAGGGACCAGTACTCAGGGTTAGAATTATGTGAAGCCTCTGAAACAGAGGTAAGATGAGAGTGTGCAGAGGCAGACCTACCTCTAACAGGGGCCACTCTAGTGACCTGGCCTCTAGGGGTGAAATGAGCCCTACTTGTGTGTGAACCCTTACCACTACCAGTTATACTAGGGGGCTTGTTGACAGATAGGTCTGTGGAAGGACCCTCCCCAGGATTGTCATCTTGCTCCTCTGAGCTTTCCTGGATGGAGTTATCCTCTCCCTCTTCCTCAGTGCTGATTCCCTGGTCATCCTGGAGGAGGAGATTTAAGAGGTACCCCTTATTGGGGTTCTTCCCAATCCCTAAATTTATTTCAATGCAGAGCCCCTTCAAGCTTTTATAGTTTAAATTGTCATAGGAAGTCTTGACAGCTCTAGGGATGGTTTCTACAGAAGACATATGAAAGATTTATTTTTTTAGGGAAGAGAGTAAAAAGTTAGTAGAATAAGAGAGCTAACTTTTTAGAGAAAAAAAGAAAACTTTTCAGAACTTTGTAAAAACTTTTGCAAAGTTTAAAGAACTTTTAAGAAAGTCAGAAAATTGTTTCTAGCTATATATTATATATGCTGTAATTGCTGGAGCAAGCTTTTCTTGTTAAAAGCACAGGTAACAAAATGGTAAAGCAATTGCAAGTACTTATCCCACCGTAAATGTAGGAGGCTGGCCTGGTTTGTGGTGGGTACCTTGGGTACTTACACCTTATGCCAGGTCCAGTTATCCCTTATTAGTGAATTAGTAGTGTTCTAGCACCTTAGGCTGATAGAGGTAGCTATAGCAGAGCAGCTTAAGCTGAACTAGGAGACATGCAAAGCTCCTGCAATACCACTTATAGTTACACAGTAGATATACACAAGTAAAGACAAACCTCAGTGTTACCAAAAATAAAGGTATTTATTTGGGTGACAGTACCAAAAATATCTTAGAGACAATACTCCTTCTGGAGGTAAGTATTATACACAATATATACACTAGACAGCAAAATTAGACAAGTAAATAGTCATAGAACAATGCAAACAGTAGGAAATCCTATTGAATGCAATGGGAGAAAATAGGTCTAGGGGCAACACAAACCATATACTAAAAAAGTGGAATGTGAATCACAAGTTCCCCCCTAGACAAGTGTAGTGTGTGCAGAATCGCTGGGAGAGTAAGAATACAGTAAAGGTAAGTAAATTACCCCACCCCAGAGCCCAGAAAAGCATGAGTAAAGTACTGCAAGTTTCCTTAGGACACACTACACCTCGTTTTTGGGATGTTGCAGCAGCCAACCAAGTCTGCAAAGAACAACTGCTGGATTATTGGACCTGAAGACCTGGAAAGGAAGGGGATCAAGTCCAGAAGTCGAAAGAAGTTCCAGGAAGGACAGGGGCCCCTGCCAACCCAGAAGAGGGTGCAAAAGAAGAGTCCCCGGTTAGTCAAAGTCTGCAGAAATGCACCCTAGGAAGATGCCAGCGGGTTCCTGCATGATGCAAAAGATGTCCCACGGCGTGAAGATCGTTGCAGATGAGATTTCGTGTTGGAAGGCACCAACAAGCCTTGGCTACAACAAAAGTGCGTTTTGCATCAGAATGGTGCTGGTTGGACCAAGGAGGGACCTGGGGGCCTCAACGCTGTATGAAGAGGAAGAGGGGGCTCTCAGCACTTTAGAGAGCCCTCAGGATACCAGTCAGCACCCCCATGAGTCACAGGATCCGGGTTCAAAGGAGGTGCAAAACGCGGTTAATGCAGCACAACAAAAGAAGGTCCCACGCCGCCGGAGAACAACTCAGCCAGTTGTGTGTCACAGGATGGAGTGCTGGGGACCTGGGCCAGGCTGTGCACAAAGGAATTTAGCAAAGAGTGCACAGAGGCCTCAGGAGGCGAAGAACACGCAGTACATAGGGGTACCGTCGCTCTCGGGGAAGGCAAGGTCTTACCTCCTCCAAATTACGTCAGCAGGACCTCAGGACAGTCTATGTTGATGGTGTCCACCCTCTGTGTCCTTAGGAGCATGCTCGTTGCTGTGAGAGGAGTCCTACGGTACCAGTCGTCGTCTTGGAAGGTGCCTGCTTGGAGCAGGGGAGTGACCTGTCACTCCACTGAAGATTTCTGCGGTTCTTCTGGTGCAGGATGAAGACAGGGAATCCTCAGAGCATGCACACAGTGGAAACTGTTGCAGTTGCTGACTTGGAGCTGAGGTTGCTGAAGTAAAGTGTCTCTTGTAGACACTTTGTTGCAGTTACAGTGTTTCTAGGAGCAGGCTGCGGTTGATCCGAGGTCAGAAGAGTCTGAAGTTGTTGCAGAGCATTCCTGAAGGAAACTTGCAAGCAGAATCTGAAGAGAACCCACAGGAGAGATCCTTAATAGCCCTGGGAGGGGGATTGGCTACCTTATCAGCTAAGGACCTATCAGGAGGGGTCTCTGATGTCACCTGCTGGCACTGGCCACTCAGAGCCCTCCAGAGGGCCCCCACACCTTGCAAAGCAAGATGGCTGAAGTCTGGGACACACTGGAGGAGCTCTGGACACCACCCCTGGGGTGGTGAGGGACAGAGGAGTGGTCACTCCCCTTTCCTTTGTCCAGTTTCCCGCCAGAGCAGGGGAGAAGGGGTCCCTGAACCGGTGTAGACTGGTTTATGCAAGGAGGGCACCATCTGTGCCCTTTAAAGCATTCCCAGAGGCTGGGGGAGGCTACCCCTCCTCAGCCTGTAACACCTATTTCCAAAGGGAGAGGGTGTAACACCCTGCTCTCCTCAGAGGAAATGCTTTGTTCTGCCTTCCTGAGACTGGGCTGCCCAGACCCCAGGAGGGCAGAACCCTGTCTGTGAGGTGGCAGCAGCTGTAGCTGCAGTGCAAGCCTCAGAGAGCTGGTTTGGCAGTACTGGGGTCCATGGTGGAGCCCCCAGGACGCATGGAATTGGCTCCCCAATACCAGATTTGGAATGGGGGGACAATTTCATGATCTTAGACATGTTACATGGCCATATTCGGAGTTACTATTGTGAAGCTACATATAGGTATTGACCTATATGTAGTGCACGCTTGTAATGGTGTCCCCGCACTCACAAAGTCCGGGGAAATGGCCCTCAACTATGTGGGGGCACCCTTGCTAGTGCAAGGGTGCTCTCACACTTAGTAACTTTGCACCTAACCTTCAGCAAGTGAAGGTTAGACATATAGGTGACCTATAAGTTACTTAAGTGCAGTGAAAATGGCTGTGAAATAGTGTGTGCACTATCTGGCAGAGGAGCAGGGGCCTTGGCGAGCTGCATCCCACAGGACCCAACAGGCAGAGTCCACCGACACTGAGGGAACCAGTGGGACGGAGGGTGAGGGGAGCATCACGGCGGAGACAGGAGGTGACAAGACTGACTCTGATTTCTCCTCCGATGGAAGCTCCCTGGTTGTGGCGGATACCTTGGGACCACCCCAGCTACAGGTACAACCACCACCCCCGTACCAGCATCACCCTCCCAGTAGCCCCTCACCGAGTTGCCCGTGCCCGCTCACCCAGAAGGGTGGGCATCTCCTTCACCCCAGGCACCTTAGGCCCTTCCCCAGTGAGCCCTGCTGCCCTGAGTGAGGCTATTGACCTCCTGAGATCCATCTCTGTAGGGCAGTCAACCATTGTGAATGCCATCAAGGGGCTGACATGCCAGATGCAGCAATGCAATGCATTCCGGAAGGCATCCACTGTGGATTGGCGGCCCAACAGAGACCGTTTCAGGCTATGGCTTCCTCTCTGATGTCAGCCATTCTCCCTGTTCCTACCGTCCCCCCTCCAACTATCACTTCCTAGTCCTAGTCTCCTCAATCCCAACCCATCCGAATCACACATACAGACAAGCATGCACACAAAACATCACACAAGGGTAGCACAGACAAACACAGGCAGCACACTTCAGGCCACAAGCACTCACACAAACAACAGACAGTTGCACACACAACAACATCAACTGCCTCCACTGTCTCCCCCTCCTCCCTCACAGTCACATCCGCAATCACACCTGCATGCACTGCTTCAACAGCCACCATCACCACACCAAGCAGCACACACACCTCACTAGCAGTCACCTCCACAACATCCATCCACACGTCCTGTGTCCTCTCCCACCCTGTCTGTCCCCCCCCCCAGGGACACAAATGCACGTACTCAGACACCCAACAGCCATCCACCTCACATCAGCACACTGCCCATGCACCTGCACCCAGGTCCAGCAGACGTACTCCTCCAACAACCACTCCCTCAACCTCCACTCCCATCCCTACTCCCTCATCCCGCCCCACCGTCCCTAAGAAGCTTTTCTTTGCCCAACTTGACCTCTTCACTCCCCCTCCACCCACCCTTGTCCTGCCCGTAAGAGCCAGTCACAACTAACCAGCCCAGCACCTCAGCCAAACACTCCACGGGGACAGTGGAGGCCCCTCCTAGTCGTGGAGGCAAGAAAGTGCAGGATCCCACTCCACCAGCATAGAAAATGAAGGGTCCCACTCCGCCAGCCAGGAAAGTAAAGGATCCCACTCCACCAGCCAGGAAAGGGAAGGTTCCCACTCAACCAGCCAGGAAAGGGAAGGTTCCCACTCAACCAGCCAGGAAAGGGAAGGTTCCTGTTCCACCAGCCAGGAAAGGGAAGGATCCCACACCAGCCAGGAAAGGGAAGGTTCCCACTCAACCAGCCAGGAATGGAAAGATTCCCACTCAACCACCAATGAAAGGAGAGGTTCCCACTCAACCACCAATGAATGGAAAGGTTCCCACTCAAGCACCAATGAAAGGAGAGGTTCCCACTCAACCACCAATAAATAGCAAGGTTCCCACTCAACCACCAATGAAAGGCAAGAAGCCTTCACCTCCAGCTGAGACACAGCAGCCCTCACCTCCAGCAGAGGCTGCCCATGAGACACTTCCCCCAGCAGAGACAAAGCGGCCCTCACCTCCAGCAGAGGCTGCCCAGGATACACCTCCCCCAGCTGAGACAAAGCAGCCCTCACCTGCAGCAGAGGCTGCCCAGGAGACACCACCCCCAGCTGAGACAAAGCATCCCTCACCTCCAGCAAAGGCTGCCCAGGAGACACCTCCCCCAGCAGAGACAAAGCAGCACTCACCTCCAGCAGAGGCTGCTCAGGAGACACCTCCCCCAGCTGAGACACAGCAGCCCTCACCTCCAGCAGAGGGCATGTAGGCCACCCTCCAGGGACTGTTGTACAAGGAGCACCCTCCAGAAGCAGTGGGCAAGTTCCCCACCTCAAAGACTGTGACCTTGCACTCCCTAGCAAAGAGAAATGGCCATGGAGCCCCTTCCAGGAGCAGTGGGCAAGTTCCCTACCTCAGAGACTGTGACCTTTCACTCCCTAGCAAAGAGAAATGGGCATGGAGCCCCCTCCAGAACCAGTGGGCAGGTTCCCTACTTCAGCTGAGGTGCCTCCACCCGCCCTTCCCCCTGAGGTGCCTGCTCACTTCCAACATGTTGCCCTTGCACAGTTTAGTGTGGAAATTGTCAGGATCAAGTTGGGCCTTGGACTGTGCCCTGTGGCCATTGGTGCCTTTTGTATTTGGACTGGGCATTGGCCCTTTTCTGACAATTGTTCATATATATTTTTTATCACATTGGGACATATGGTGGCTGTTGGCATACAATTACAAAATCAATTCTGCATTACTGTTGCATTATTATGACGTGTGTCATGTGACATTGTTTTTCGTCTGCAGCTGGTTGTGTGTTTGGTGTGTGTGTGAATGGTGTGTGTGTGTCACTCTCCTTTTCCTTCCTCTCTCCCTTGTGTGCTAGGCGGCTGTACTCACCGTTGTCGTCTTCGTCAGCGTTGGTGTTCCAGGTGGAGCATGGCGTAGAAGAGCATCAGGAAGATTTGAAGTTCTGGTTCCATGGCGGTGTTGATCTTCTTGGTGGAGACCACTGCCCCAACCCTGCTGAGGGAGAAGGGACTTACCATGTGACCACTGGTGCTGGAGCACCTTGCCTGTCTGAATCCGCAGGTAGTGTCTTCCCAAGTGTTACCACGTGTGACAGCGCATGGGCTGATTCAGCCGATCCAGAACAGAACCGCACTGCACCGCCCCAGGATTCTCTCCCGCTGGAGTGGGTTAGCCAAGAATTGGGCCTTTGGGGCCCTGGGGGACATACCACCATTTGTCCTGCTAACCCCTAGACTCTAATGAATGAACTTACTATCAAAGGGAAGGACTAGTGAGTACAGCTTACTAGTTTACATTCCCTGGATGCAGCCATCAGTGAATAGGGAATAACACCGAACTTGCTGCACTAGAGGTGGGAGGACAGAAATTAGCCTTACACCTACCAGAGCCCTAACCTCAAGGGGATTCTGTTATTGTTTTTTTAATGTTGTTTACCTTTGCATGTGGAGAGTTAAAATTAAAATACTTATTTTTATATAAAAACAAGAATTTGACTGTACATTCATTTATTGTTGCACTGCTTGCCGGTTGAGTGATGAGTCATGTTGACTGATTCTTATCTCAGCTTCCCTTTGAAGGAGCCTTGACTGCTCGATCTACGTTACCCAACTGAGAGTCCGGAGCAAAAAGGGGTGCTTGACAAAGTTGAGCAGTATACATAGTAGGCTGGGCCCCAGGACATGAGGAGTTAAATGTACCAACCACCTCATTAGGCCCATTAGCTCCTGCGTGCCCTGTAGCCCCCTAAACAGAATTCTGACAGGTAGCCTAAAGATGGGTGGAGGAGACTGTCTTGAGGGCACTCTAGAAACAACTCTGTGGGATACTATAGCATACAGACTAGGGGAAGCCGCCACTCTGAGTCACAGCAAACTCCCCTGGGGCATCTTCTACAGAATCGTCCTTTAGGTTTCCTGCAACGTTCTACTTATCTGTAAAGGTCCAAACACACCTGTTTCAATTAATCTAGGAACAGATTTCTTAGGCTTGCTTCTACCCACTTGCAATCTACCATTATTATGTGCAGTCTGTGTGTGAAAAAAGATGGATTTATTGATTACAATTAGTGTCTATTGAACTGCAATCCAGTGATCTCACCGCTGTCAACAATTGTGGGAAATTTCTCAGGGCTTCTGAGGCCACCAAGGATTATTGGGGTGGGATTGTGTCTACCCACATAGTTCACTACTGGAATATTACCCCTAAAACTGGATCTAAAACTGGACACTATGGACACTTCTTTGGCACTTGAGCCTAAAGATGCTTAAGTCAAGCACTTCGAAGGCTTATCCAGGGATACTGTGTTTGTTGTAGGCTCATCATACAATGTAAATACGTCAACAATCGAAAAATTCACTGTTGAGCAAGTATTTCAGTTTGTTAAAAGAAAAATATGTTAAATCTAACACAGTGTAATTACTGTACAAAGGGCCTGATTTAGAATGTGGCAGTTTAGTTATGCTGTCACAAATGTGACGGATATTCTGTAAGTCTTATTACAAATGCATTATATCCTCTGGCACTTGGAAGAAGGCAGACAGGATATATATCCCATTTGGTACAGAGTAACTGCCTGTCAAATTCAAAGCAAGGCTCATGTGATACATTTTCTAGATTGCTCTAGAACAAACAGTTTTGGTTTTATAGACTCTTGGCAGCAAGGGCTCAGTTACTGTGAGAACCGTAGGCGGAAAGCAGCCTACTGAGCAATATTTGAGTAGGATTACCAATTAATGCCGTAAGACTATCACAGGGATAGTTAGTGGTACCCCAAAACACTTTTTCATTAACAAATAAGACTCTCAAGAACACTAGAGAATGAGGTATACATTTTAAAGAAGTATTTTAGAATCAAAACTCTATTCTAATACACACAGTATGAATTGTAATTATCGTAAAGATGAATAAATTATCAGCAGCAACGTTTACCAAAAGTTGAAACAAAAGGAAAACTCCAACATAATTGCTGTATACTTTTAGAGCAATTCTATCATCTTTCTGCTACTTATAAGTGCTAAACTAATTCTAGCAAGCCAGAAAATAACAACCCATTTTGAGATTCAGAAATAGTTCACACCTACATACCTGTTTGAAAAATGACACTTGTTTTTCAAGACCTTCCAGGACTGCAGACCTAGTTCATCACCTCCTAAGTACAGTTCACTGTCCACCTGCAAGAACACCATCAAAGCTCCTCCTCAGCCGTTGTTTGTCCTGTAGCAGATTCTCCTTGCATATAGGTGTGACTCAAGCCAGCAAGAGGAGTTGGTGATGGATATCTCAACCCTGGAATACGGAAGAATTCCTCAGGTTTTGGACCCAGGCTTCTGGTGGAGTAATCTTGACACACTAGTTTCCGCCCCATCTTTATACTAAAGTTACAGATAGAGTTTTTGTATTCCAGCAGTCTATGTCTAGACAGTGCTTCCCTTTTGCTTGTATCACTAAGATTGGTCCACTCGAGGTCTTTGTCAGAGGGTGTGAGCAGGAAGGTGGGGTGGAGGTGGGAGTCCTCTGATAGGAGAAATTGAAATCAAGTGAACAGAGGCAAGGGAGGCTTCCCCTCTATATCTGTTCTCTTGTGGCGGACACCCCTTCCAGAGAACAGAAAAGACCAGATGGAAACTCCCCAGTGTCAAAGAGACCATTCTCTGTCTGACCCACTACAAAGGTTCATTGGAATGTTCAAGTAGAAGCCTTGAAATTCACATGTGCCATCTGGGCTCTCCCTCCAAGCCTCCATCGTAGGTACCACAAAAATGTAGCAGAGATAAATTGGTTCCCAGTGTGGGTATGGCCAATTGCGTAACACAAGCCCAATAAACACACTATTTACAAACACTAAACAGCTTGCACACGCAGCATCCATGTTGCAATGGAAAAAAGGAACTGGTTGCAGGATCCCAGGAGAGGTTGGTGGGCTACCATCCCTCAAACGCAACAGGTAAAAAAGGCCTGTCCTGCAGCAAGAATAATATTGCTGCCCCCACTGACAGTCTTGTACAACCCAGGCAACCTGAGAATAGTCACGCTCAACACAAAGGACACACATAATGTGCCTCGCTAGACCACAAAGCATCAATCTGGCTTTCAATCCATTTAGCAAAGGTGCCACCAGCACACACACATGATCTTTGTGCTGATGTATGGGTCAAAAAGCTTCAGCTTGCTATGCAGATTTTAAGATGAGGCGCATATTAATTCAGAACCACACGGGGTTTTTCTCCTTCCCAACAATGTTTTTTGCACTTTTTCACATCTGCGGATGGCCATTTCTTTATGTCACAAAATTACTATGCAGTAATGCATTTGTTGTTCTGAAAAATATTCATTTTGATGAGATTTTAGTCAATTGCTATAGATTGACAGACACAATTTAGGTCTGCATAAACAACATGAACTATTAACAAAATATTGATATAATTTCCCTAGGGAATCATTTGTTTGTGGTTGCATTTTTACCCTGTTTGGATACAGAGCTGTCCCATTACTTATAAATGTTATTCATTCACTGCCTGAAGGCATATCTCCTCTAGGAATTCAGCTCAGAATTACTGGACACACCTCTCATCGATTCCCAAGAGGACACTTTAATGGGAAAGATTCTAAAGGCCCTGCAAGATCCCTCTCTGAAGGTGCTTTTGATACATAAGTAGAAATCTCACTGATGAAAGCCCATGCTGCTTTAACATTTGCCTTTAGGGCCAAAATGTACCCATCTTACACAGCCCAGTCCCTTGCGAGAGTCTATCACTTCCCAGCCTCTGCTCAGGAAGAATGCTCTGTTTTTGAAGTAGTCTAAGATATTATTGAGAACAAAATCAATTTCTGATGCTTCATTTGAATGTCTTGGAGTGACATTTCTGAGGGCTGTTTCTGCTATAGCTATTCAAGGACAGTCCTGGTTAATGGCAAAAGCTGCAGTGTTTTGACCAGAGAAATATGTGTTAGATAAAAAGTAGCACCAAAGAAACCTTAAAGTCAAGAAACTAAACATTCCATTTAAAACAGAAGCTTTTAAATAAGACAAATGACACCATGATGGTGAAAATCGGTTTAAGTGTCTCAGTAATATAAACCTTTACATTTTTTAATGAAAAAGGTCCATGAAAATATAAAGTTCCAATATAAGTAAATGGTTTCAATTGACCAGGACATAAGAAAGATTTGTGGTTGACCAAGAAGGAGTGAGATTTGGGGAATCCTCTCTGGTTACACCGGTAAAAAGATTTATCTAAGCACTTACTTGTTTTTCTGTAAGTTAAACTCCTTCAGTAGGGCCAGATAAGATGGTTCACTTTGCGAAGGTCTCTCGAAGTTACATACATCCAGATCAGAGTCTTGTTGAAGTCTTCAGTTTTTATATCAAAAGCTCCAAGGGGGACAAACGTGAAAACTGCAACCACTGTGGTCACTCTGTCTCTGGGGTAACTTTGCTACTTTGTACTTGGCCTGATTATAGGTTTGGTGGTCGACCACCAGACCGCCATGATGGCGGTCTCAAAAAGTCCCCTGCGCCAGCGGTCCCCAGACTGCTGTATTTTAATTCATACAGGCTGGACTGCGTCTGCTGAGCAAAAAGTCAGACCGCTAGCAGCGCAGATCTAAGCGCTCCGACCTCCAGTGCCGTCAGTGTCGCAGCCAACCACCGAGGCTATTATAAACACACAGTCGCCGTGGCAGTCTCCTCGCAACAGTCAGCCAATGGCAGTCGACCACCGCGGTCTGCATCCAGCAAAGTAACAGACAAGTGCACACTGGATGAATTCAGAAACAACACAGTGGACACACATTGGACTAGTGGACATACCTTCAAAGGACACTATAGAACACACCCCTTCACAGACCACAATCATTTGCATTTCCACTACAGCACAGCCCTACAGACCACACGTAATTTCTTCAATTTTTTCCCCCATTCCATTAGACACCCTTCACACACATGGTCTAATTTTTTTCCCATATTCACCTGTCTTATTTAGTTAGTCACTGTCACCCCTTTAATTTTCAGTCATGTCATGGGCCAAAAACCCACGATTTTCAGAGGATGAGTTGAGAGTCATGGTGGATGAAATCATTAGAGTAGAGCCACAATTGTTTGGAGCCCAAGCCCAGCTCACTCCTCTCATTAGGAAAATTGAAATGTGGGACAGGATAGTCAATAGAGTGAATGCTGTAGGCACCACCCTGCGCACAAAGGAGGACATTAGGAAGAGTGGAATGACCTCAGGGGCAAAGTCCGTTCCCTGGTCTTCAGGCATCAGCTGGAGGCCAAGAAGACTGGCAGTGGCTCTCCCAGTACTTCATTAAGACTCTTTCCTTGGGAAAGTGTTGGTCATCCTGCTTCCTGAGGGTTTGACAGGAATACCTATGGGAGTGGAGTCTGGTAAGTTACAACACAAAAACTGTTGCAAAAATGCAATGTCATGCATGCTCATAGCTCAGCTTCTGCCACTGTCTTGTTCATGTACCTCATCAACATTCAATAACCAGAGTATCTGAGATTTAACACTGTCAATGTGTATAAATGGATCTAAATTCCAAGCTCATCGCATGCCATATGTCTAAATGGTGCCAATAAATCTCACAATACCAACAAATCATTCCAGGATTTATGTTATATCCTAAAATGTAAACTTATGCTCAAACCTAAATGCAGCCTGAATACAGATATTTAATACCATACATTTGTGTTGGGGAGTAGCGAAAGTGACATCACTGCAACTCCCAGGAGACCCTGTTTCAGTAGCTCCAAACACCAGCCTAGTATTCACTTGCCCAAATACCCAGTGTCTTAACTCTCAGTTGAAGTGTATTCACCTGGGAGGATACCATTTGTATAGTGTGTGTAGTAGATGAAATGATCTGACTGTAACTCCCAGGAGTCCCTGTTCCAGTAACTCCAAACAACAGCCCAGTGGTCACTTGTCCAAATACCCCTGTATGTGAACTCTCAATTGAAGTGTACTAACCTGCGAGGATACAATTTGTATAGTTTGTGTAGTAGAGGAAGTGATCTGACTGCAACTCCCAGGATGTCTTTTTCAGGCCATCTTCCAAAGTGTAACTGGCCTGCACATTTAATCAGCTGCTTGAGTCAAATTGGTTTGGCATGATTCACACATCATATGAAATCACCCAATACCATGGTTACTTGCCACACTTGGATTATTTTCAACTTAACTTTGTCCAAAGTCTCTGCTTACTATAACACAAAAGCTTTGGAGGTAGATGTCACAATTCAACCGGTAACCAGGTACATTTTTCATTAACAGTCAGATCTGCCACTGGGAACATGGAGGTCACAGAACAGACTGCCATCACACCCTTGGATGAAGCCATCTGTAACGACAATACTGCTGGACGTAGAAGACAGTTCTGGCCCATCTGGGCAACCTGGTCAGACTGCAACAGTGAGTCTCACTGTGCCCACAATGTCACCTCCCCATCCTGTTGCTTTGACATCACAGGAAACAATTCGCCCCCCCAACCTGTGTACAGTTTCCATCATCTTGTGCCCCCCCCCCCAGTCCTGGTTCCTGAGATGTAGCTCAACACTTCAGACACTGAGGTTCCAGGATCAAGTTGGCGAGGGCACCCTGTGCCAAGGACTCGGGCTTGTGGGGGTAGGGTGCATAGGACAGACACTGTGGGCCAGCGGGGTGAGGCCACTGGTGCCGCTCTCGGCCAGGACACCATCAGCCACATCTTGGGGGTCTATCAGAAGTCCCTAGGCGTGATAGGCCAGGTGTTTACCAAACTCCAGGAAATCAAGCAGCTACAGGGGGAAGTGCATATTGACATGCGTGAACAGATGGAGTCCAACACTTCCAACATGGCCTCCCTAACAGGGATGTTCAGGGACATACACACAACCCTGAGCAGGGCTTTTCAAAACTAATCTTCTCCTTCCTTTGGCTTATTAACAGCAGGCCAATCCACATCAGTATCAGCCACAGGAAGGGAGACCCTGCCAATGGAACAACCAGCCATAGACTCCCCTGCCTCTGCAGCATTTGATCACCACCCCCCACAAGCGGGATGTGCAGCAAAGGATCCAGGAGATGTGGGTGGCAAGCCACAAGCCACCCACCACCGCCAGCAATAACACTTTTCCTTAAGGTCCTCCTTTGTGTGTTACACATTCATTCTGTGGACTGATCCTGAACCATCTTACACTTCCAATGGGAGTACTCTGGACTTTGGACTTCCAGTGGTGTGGCATCTACTTCAATGATTTGATTCACCATGACTGACCCCTTCACATTTCCTTTTTTTGGTTGTTTCATGTCACATATATATTCTGTTAGTCATAGCTTCACAATAAAATCACCCATCACTGACTCATTGTCCGCTGAGTTTGATTTCATATTTAGCCATGTAGATATGGCATGTGAACTGTACGATGAGGTACTTGTTCAACATGGGATATGTTGCACGTATACAGTTTGAAGCTCAGGATTTCAACCATCCCACACAAACGCATAGAAGTGTCTGGTCAAACTAAAAAGTTTATTACAGTGTTCAGCACATAGACTGTCAATATGTCCGAACTACTGGAAATCATAAATGATTGACTCATACTGAGTAAATGAACATATTTTCAGGTACAGACCTCCAGACCACAGAAGTAAGGGTATTTGCCAGACACTGGGCCAGATGCACGAAAATGCAACTTCATAGAAATCGCTATTTAAGAAATGCAAAATGCAATGCACATGGATACCGACTTCCTAATAGTGATTCCTACAAATTAGGAATTGCTAGTAGGATATCGCTATTAAGAAATCCCATTGCATATGAGTCAATGGGCCAGTTTTGCATTTTTCAAATAGCATTTCTTATTAGTAATCACAATTTAGGAAAAGCAAAACCAAGGATGGTAATGGACAAAAGGACCCCTTTGTGCACCCCCAAAATAGGGTTGCACCAGTAGAGAGCACATATGCCCAAGGGGCATGTGTGTGCTCTATTGCACTTTGGGGTTATTTTTTAAAATTGCACCTGGTAACCATCGACTTCAAGTTGGTGGGAATTGCATCTCCTCAATGCCCAAGTCGCATTTAGGAAATGCATGGTACATCAGAATAGGAATAGCAAAAAGGAATCCATATTAGTAATTTCCTACTCTGGGAATCGCAAATTGCGATTTCTACAAGGTAGAAATTGCAATTTGCGATTTCTTAATGGCCTCTGTATGTAAGAAAAGGCAGTTTTGCTTTTCTTAACGGCCCAAAATACCAATTCGGACTATTAAGAAATGCAGAAGGGCTTTGTACATCTGGACCATTGTCCTGTAGAATAGGCAAACATTGAAGTGGTTGATGTGACCAGCTTGAGCCTTATCAGATACCACACCAAATTAATCCAATATTGCATAATCCAAGATTCAGAGAGATGGCCGAAAACAGTTCTGATCACAGGGTCACTATAATCCAATGCTCATGCATCTGGTGGTATGACACAAACATATTTCAGTGTTTTAGCACAGACACTGTGGCCTACAATGATGAAGCACATCTACAGGTTTATACAGATCATATAAAAGGAGTGGTTAGCCAATGTGAATGGAAACTGACTTGGTCGTGATCTAAGACTACATATTTTATGACACACATGAGGCATCAGGCCCACCACTGGACACAAAACAAGTCCATTGGGCACTTCTGAACTTCCTTCCAAACACTGAGCAAGCTGTCTTGGCACAGGTCTCCTACACCCAAACTCTGTAACCTATATTACGTGGAACAATCCATGTCTACTTCGTATGTCAGAGCAGCATCACATACCTGTTAATGTCACAAGTCTGAAATGCCCACATGAAGATGTAATCGTGAAGGTCACTGTACAAAGAACAAAACAAGGAGTATAGGCCTGAAACCATACATCTAACACAAGTCACACAGCAAGCATCTGGAAAACAAAGTACATTGCAATAAATCTGATGCAAACAAACCAACATCATCAAGGTGGAGATGTGTCAAAAGCTATCTTATCAATCAGCCTTTGGCTGATGTTTGCAGAGTATCAGCTGCTTAACTATTTAAAAAACACTAAACTCCACACATTTTCACATATAAAGTTCACTGTACAGTCACAATCGTGTCATCACATGACATACACTCATGAGAAGTAGCTGTGGATAAGATCTTTTCGCAAGTTAGTTCCTTCCTCTTCACCACTGTCATCTTCAGTTGGCATTTCAGGATTCTCACCCAGTGACACTGACGCTCCCCCTTCTCTGGGATGTACGGGATATTCCTCTGCAGGGCGATTTTGTGAAGCATGCAGAATACTACGGTGATCTGACACACTTTACCGGGTGAGTAGAGGAGGGTTCTACCAGAGCTGTCCAGACAGCGAAATCTGGCCTTCAGGAGCCCAAAAGCCCGCTCCACTGCCGCTGTGTTCTTCCATGGACCTCACTGAAGTGGACTTCCCTTGGTGTAATTGGATTTGTCAGCGGCGTCAATAACCAGGGACAGTTTCGATATGCTGAGTCCCCTGTTAATGAATGGGACATAAGTGCAACAATGAGTCACTCACTTCATGATTGTAGCACCTGATATTGTTCACACACAGATAGGACAGACGTTAACTTACCAACCTGCCAGGCCCTCTCTGGTTGCAGTTGTGACATCAGCTGGGGTATGGTGCTGTTCTGCATTATAAAACAATCACAGGCTGATCCTGGAAAACGGACACATACATTTGAGATGTAGAGATCCGCCAATCAGACAACTTGTACGTTGATGGAATGGAAGTTTTTTCTGTTGCGATAGACTTGTTCAGAGACCCGTGGTGGCACCAAGCCATCACGTGTGCCATCAATGGTACCAACCACATGTGGGATGCGGGCAAAACCACAGAAGTCAGTCCTCACATTGGCTAAATCCTCATGTCGGGGGAACCTGATATAGCTGTGAATGTGTTTCAACATTGCTGAGAGAAAATCTTTCAATACCAGACTTAACAAAGAATGGGACATACCACCAGATAGTGCCACTGTATGTTGGAATGGCCCTGTGGACAGGAAGTGCAATACTGACATGACTTGAACAATAGGTGGTATTCTGTATGGATTACTGTTAGCTGGCATCAGATTTGGCTGTAACTGATGGCATAAATCAACTATTGAAGGCAGAGCTGGATGACGTGGCGATCCTCCATGGTCTGAAGGTCTGGCCATGGACGGTAGACAGGAGGTTGCTGCATCCTCCCTGTCCCAGGGTACCTATGTGTAAAAATACATGATTTGGAACATTAGTCACTGTGCCCATAGCACCACACATGATGCATGCCAACAATATCATGTGACAAAGCATTTCTGACAGGAAATATATTACACCCAGTACACATGACAGCTGGCACTACACCAGGGTCAAATGTGACCCCCATAGTTGTGAACACATGTCCGCAATATGGATTTGGGCGACACCCAACTATCTGCTACTCAATTGCCCCTCGAAATGTGTCAGTCTTTCCCAACCGCCAAAAATACCATCAGCTGTGGTGGGCCATGCAACGCTGTCCTATGCCATCTGTGTCGTGCAACACACTACACTGGTGGTTATGTAGTCGGACCTACACAACAAGACAGAGTGACGATGTTTGTGATGATCCTAAACATATGTTGTAGGTCCTGTGCTCACTATGCCACCAGATTCAAGCTAGCCTGGCCGAAGAGGGGTGATACCCCGAATCCGGTCCCAGGATGCTTATTTCTGGTCCAGGGAGGACCTGGCCTAGCAGTTCGGGCTGGACTGTCCCATGTGGAACAGGATCAGACTGATTTGCATATGGCTGGGTCCAAACCGTAATGGCATGGTGAGCAAAAAAACTGATGGATTAAACCCAGATCTGTGACTGGGGGTGAATGTTTGATTTGGTCTACATTCCATCCATCAACTGTTCTTTTTGCATTTGTCGCCCCAAGTGGGAAGGGTATGCCCAGATGTGGGTCCCGTGCTCACTATGCCACCAGATTCAAGCTAGCCTGGCTGAAGAGGGGTGATACCCCGAAACCGGTCCCAGGATGCTTATTTCTTGTCCAGGGAGGACCTGGCCTGGCAGTTTGGGTTGGACTGTTCCCCTGGGGAACAGGGTCAAGACTGATTTGCATATGGCTGGGTCCAAACTGGAATGGCATGGTGAGCAAAAAAACTGATGGATTAAACCCAGATCTGTGACTGGGGGTGAATGTTTGATTTGGTCTACATTCCGTCCATCAACTGTTCTTTTTGCATTTGTTGCCCCAAGTGGGAAGGGTATGCCCAGACGTGGGTCCGTGCTCACTATGCCACCAGATTCAAGCTAGCCTGGCTGAAGAGGGGTGAAACCCCGAAACCGGTCCCAGGATGCTTATTTCTGGCCCAGGGAGGACCTGGCCTGGCAGTTCGTTTGGGCTGGACTGTTCCCCTGGGGAACAGGGTCAAGACTGATTTGCATATGGCTGGGTCCAAACTGGAATGGCATGGTGAGCAAAAAAACTGATGGATTAAACCCAGATCTGTGACTGGGGGTGAATGTTTGATTAGGTCTACATTCCGTCCATCAACTGTTCTTTTTGCATTTGTCGCCCCAAGTGGGAAGGGAATGCCCAGACGTGGATCCGTGCTCACTATGCCACCAGATTCAAGCTAGCCTGGCTGAAGAGGGGTGAAACCCCGAAACCAGTCCCAACATGCTTATTTCTGGCCCAGGGAGGACCTGGCCTGGCAGTTCGTTTGGGCTGGACTGTTCCCATGGGGAACAGGGTCAAGACTAATTTGCATATGGCTGGGTCCAAACTGGAATGGCATGGTGAGCAAAAAAACTGATGGATTAAACCCAGATCTGTGACTGGGGGTGAATGTTTGATTTGGTCTACATTTCATCCATCAACTGTTCTTTTAGATTAGGAATCAGTACTGGGGTAAATCCCAGAACTAGTCCATGTGTGCATTTTGCATCATTGTCAATGTGTGTCTTTGGTTCATGACAGATCCCTTAATCCTACAGCTTTGTTGTCATCTTCACATAAGTCGTATTTGTCCTGTACAGGCTTATTGCACAAATGGCAAACCCACAGTGCAGACAGTGTGTAGCTTTCTGGGAGGCCATGCTATGTAACTCAGTAGGTTGGTTACATAGCAGAAATTGGACAAGACATACTTTGTATGTTGGATGCCATATCTGTAGGTTAGAAGCATATGTTCAAAGGTATGTTCTGTGGTACTGGTACATACCACAGAAACCCACCCTGAAGTGGCATGAGTCTGCATTTGGTAGGCCACATTTCCACACATACACAGGGAAGACGCTTTCCGTACCCACCATGCCAGACCTTTCATTGTCATTCAAGTGTAATGGTGAAGTCTGTATTATGATCGTTCCCTGTAGGGACAGTACAACATTGAGTCAATGTTGCAGAGTGTAAATCTGTTTGTCTAGCCAGGCCTAATGAGTTTATCCTTCAGAAACCACAATGATGTGCAGTGTTTCATTGTGGCTCACATCACAGTACATGTTCCTGGAGCATGGGCTACCTGATACCAGTATACTTGTTAAGTCAATGTAGATCATGAGCAGGATAGTGAGTTAGTCTGCAGATGACTACAAACATGTGAAGTCATGTCACTGTACTTATTGGCATATGTGCTTTACACTTGTGGTGTGTTGACAAATTGCCCTTTTTGTGCTTTTTGTTTCTGACATGTGTGTGCACAACCATTTGTGTGAAAACTTGTGTTTGTAATTGTTTGATTTGTTCTTGCATCCATACTGATCAACGCACATCAGAAGAAGGAGATTTGGAGAGCCATCGCCCAGAAGGTGCAGACTCTGGGGTCCATAGCCGTCGGAGCGCCCAATGTCTCCAGAGTTGTGAGGACCTGAGATGCTGGGCATGGAAGATCGCAGAGGTCCAGCTGGGGCTGTCCTCTCAACGTGGGCAGAGCGCACATTGAAGCACGACCCTCCTAATGGCCCACATTCTAGCATTGATTGGCGTTTGAAGGGAGCATAGCATTGATGGGTGTTTGAAGGGAGCACAGCATCCACAAGGGGGTGAGTACTGAGCATTTCCGGCCTGTCACATACCCAAGTTGATGTTAGGTCCCACATGTCCCCTGACGATTGGTGGTGGGCCATGTGTGACACACAATTGTATAGAATTTGGTACATACTGATGTGCCTTGCCTATTAGCCCAGGGACCTAGGACACAACCGAGTACAGTCCACACAAAAAATTGCTTTCCAGGGCCAACACATGGCTGTGTACATTTATTAATCAAGTAATGTTGGTTGTTTTAGTGGGTCTAAATTCTACACAACAGACCACTACTCCTCAGTGTTACAGCCCAAAGAAAGAGAAGTGATGGGTCTCAGCCATGTCTCTGGCCAAGTGAGTAAATTTTCATCTGCCCCACCAGAGGCCACTTGTCTTCAGTGTGTGACGAGTGCTGGCGCTTCACTACTGTCTGTCATGTGAAGGTGGCCATCATACGTGTGAGAGAGCATACACTGTTCTTTGGGTGCAGCTACAGATCAAACCTTTCCCTTGGTAAGTGGGTAATGTCCATTGACATGATTTCTGTGTCATCACAGTTGCCAACAACTTTGTGCTTACATGTTAGCATGTGCTCTTTCTCTCATGGTATACCTGTGTTAATTGGATAATTTTTGTATTTCCTCACATATATGCGCAAGCCAACCTGTGTTTGAAATTGGACATATATAATGGGGTGTGTCAGGGTGTCACCACAAGAGCAGGATGCATCCGAATGGAAGAGCCCCAGGGGGACTAATGTGGAAATAACGTCCGTACGCATCCAGGACCATGTGGACATTGGGGAGGAGAAAGTAAAGACGACAGAGCGCGGGGAGGAGGAGGTGAGGACGAACAGGAAAGAGAAGGAAGGAGATAAATGGGAGGAAGAAGAAAAGACGGAGGGCCTGAAGGAGCGAGAAGTGGAGAAAGAGCTGGGGAGAAAGACGGAGAGCCAGAAGGAGCGTGAAGTGGAGCCGGGGAGAAAGACGGACAGTCCAAAGGAGCATGGAGCGGAGAGAGAGCTGGGGAGAAAAACAGAGAGCCGAAGGAGTGTGGAGCGGAGAGAGACCTGTGGAGAAATGCGGAAATGTATGGGAGACGTGAAGGGGCCCGCCGCGTACCAGGAGGGACATAGCTAGTTCAGGTATGGAACCGCTTGCGCAGTCACATAGCACTGGTGCTAAGGAGGGTGGGGGAGGCAAGAAGGAGCTTGGGAAGAAGGAGGGTGGTACACCTGTGGAGATTTAATGAAGGGTGTGCTATCTTTTTTCCTGCACGCTAACACAGGGAAAAACCCCACAACACCAAGGTCTCACCTGGGCAGCACATTGTGAACAAAAACAAGTGTGAATCACATAAAGGACTCCCTCACAAACCCTTCCCCCCATTGCATGCGAAAGAGACAAAAAAAATAGGAATACTTACCTGATCACATCCTTTTTGTTGTTTTATCCCTAATCCCGCTATCCGCTGGTTACTGGGTCAGTGAGAGCACGAAAAGACCTGTGGAGGAAAAAGAACCGTTACCAGTGGGAAAGAACGCTAAGACCAAGAGAAGGACTATATCCTGGACAAACAAACAAACATATATAGATTAAGAAACTCTGTGCAGTTAACAGAATAAACATTGGTTGGATATCACCTTTCTGACTCGGCTGACTTTATAGAATAAAACCCTAAATACTGTGACCTCTGTGGGTATCCTCGATTACATGGGGCTACATTTCATGTGGTGCCACAGACAGAAGTGTGTCACAATTGATTGTTGGCTCACACGTACCCTCACCCATCATTGCATGTGATGTGGCATGTACAACTGCAGTAGCAATGAGGGACATGACAGGAAGGACTACAGTTTTTATCCACAATGTGCATTTCCATGCCATTGATGTGGCATCATGTGGCAAAGTGCTCTGCACATGCGAAATGGGGAAGGTCCATTACCTGACCATTGGCATGCATCATGGAGTGACTTGCAGTTCTGTTGGAATCATATGTGGTTGCATACAACCATTATCCATAGACAACTGGGTTTGCAGGACCAAAATGAGACAGTGATGTAGCTTCCCACTGGGAAACATGTTGAGGACCTTCTACAAGCACTTGCAAATCCCTGGGCCTTTCCAACATACAAAAGACTAATGGCTTCTACTGATGCAATCAGAGTATGTCATTGTAAGGGGTTCCATACAGTAGAGGTGATTCCCTGGGACTAGCTGATTCATTGTGTTCTGAATTTTAGAGGCATGTCTTCCTGACAGTTTGCATAGTTTGCCTACAGTGTACATTTCCATGCCAAATGTGTAGTATATATGAGAAACATTAGTACTACCTCCATGACTCCATTGGGACAATTTATACATGGTGAAGTGTGCATTGTTCATATGTTTCCAGTATGACATGAGTATTTCCATGTCACCTTCTTCAGACTACTATACTGCAGTCAGCAACATGGCAGGATTTTGGAGCATCATTTCTACTGTTGTGTTACTGTGTATGCGACAAATAGATGTATGCATTACCTTGTGAGGGATCTGTGGGAATGAGCTTGGCACTGACCTACTATTGTATGACAACAGGTAACTGAGGTATGCTCCATGAGGCAAAGCATTGAAGGGGATGAGGTATCCTACTTATTCAATGGTTACCATGTTGCACATCTTCACCATGCAATTGGAGTTGTCTGAGATTCTGATTTATCTGTGGGCAACTGTTGAAAGTTGATGTGGAATGCATGCATACGGTGTGGTACATGTTGGAGCCACTTTGATGTAGTTTGTTGCTGCTGCCTACTTGATGTCATGGTAATGTTTACTAATCACAGCTGTTGTTCAAGTGTGATCAGGAACGTGTGGGGACCTTTTTTTAGAGTCGAGCCTGCGTCGCATGCGCTTGCGCATGCATTTCGCTAAGCAAGACGCTTTAGGAATTAAAAAGGGCTCGGAGCCCTGTCCACGTCACGTCAGTGTCTTTCATTGGCTTGTGGGCTTGCCTGTTAGAATCTGCTTGATTTCATTAGTGGCAGGCATGCATACGTGATGCCTTTTCCGGTGGATAGCCCTCCTCGAGTGCATCGACCAACTACAGAAAACATCTGAGGCTCGCTGTTTTCTGTCTGGCTCGTGGACTACTTTTTCTCTATTTTCCCAGCGCGATTTATTACTTATTATAGACCTTCGCTCGAGTCTTTATTTTTTTTTTGTTGCCTAATAATTCAGTTTAGAGAGGCCTGGTCGGCCCACTCTTGGGAAAATAAAGTTCTGTTCTCCGCGGATTCCTCGGAGTCAGACCAGCTGGAGAATTGAAACCGAAGTGTTGCAGCTTCACCTTGACCACAGTGCTGGGGCAGCAGAAAGCCCCTTAAGGGCACTATTGCTTGCTAAATGGGTACTTTTCAGTGTTTCTGAAATTACTCCGATCTCCTGAACTTTGGTCATCGAAGGCGCTTTGCCCAGTGGCATCACTTGCCAGTGATATAAAGCGCAGCCTCAGCCCGGGCCTCTGTGCAAGCAGAACTTTGATGGTTACCACTAGATCAGTGTCTTGTTTTACACGTTGAATAATTCTACTCACACTTGGAGCTCTGCAGGTTAGTGTGACTTCTCCAACTGCAGTCCACAATCCCCCACTCCTGCCCTCTTTAAAGAAGTTCTACTTAACTCTTGGCGAACTGAACACATAGATCTTGAAACCTCAGGTGGCCTGCCATTTATTTCCAGATACTTTTACAGATGCTTGTGATTGCAGTCTTTGCAAAAGAAAGACTGGTGTTGCCCAGAAGGCCTCAGAACTGCAGATAAGTGGCATTAGGTTTTAAACGATGTAGGCACAATCACTTGCATATGAGGCATAAATTCAAACGGGCGTTCCATCTAGGTAGGACAAGAGATGTCTGTCCCATGTTGCTTCGTGTGAAGCCTTCAAAAGAGACCTAAAAGCCTTCCTTATCCAATGCTACGTCTCCTCTTAGCTCAACCTCTTGTGCCCAATTGTGCTTCAATTAACTTTAATGCAAACATAGTTCTTACCCTGCCCAACTTCCACGATTAATCCCTCCCTATATTTTGAATATTAAAAACCCTCTCTCTTATTTACTACTTTATCATGTATCCCTTTGATTTTTACTACGTAAAGTGCTCCGATACCTTGCTAGGTCTAGTTAATGCTATATTAAACTACAATATAAAGGATAAATTAATCAATCTCAGGCAGACCAAATTAAATAACAACAAACACTTACTATAGATATAATCTGATTATCCCAAAAAGTTCACAGCATTATAATCCCAGCTGATTATTTTCCCATCAAAATATTCAAAACTTTGTGTCAAGATATCTATACACCTGCTCCCAAATCAAATCTGTCTCCATCAATGGGCATCCCACCCAAGTGTTAACCTGTTCTGTAAATCTATAAGCACTCCCAAGTTTAAATTAAATTGCCATACTTGTAAACTGAGCTTGCCTAGCAAGGCAGATGCAAAATGCCACTGCAGGGCTGGCTCTTCCTGCTTTTCCCACTCGAGCACTGACGCAGACTAGACACGCTGCTGTCATAGAGTGGTATTCTTGCACTCGTGTGGACCTCCCGTTTTCTTTCTGAAGCGGATGAGACTCGTTGTTTTCACAGAGTGGTGGTTCTACGCTTTTGTTCTCCTTTGGCACCTCTAGACATGCCATCACAAGGCCAACACTTCTGGTTTGCTCTTGAAACTGACACGGACGAGACGTGCTGCTGTTGCTGTTTAGTACACAGTGGCCCTAATGTATGCTGCAACAGAATGAAGTGTGAGTGGGATTCCTTTCCTAAAAATTTGCCCCTGATTATTTCAGGTCTGGTGTGTACCTTTACTTTGTCCTGATGAAGACCCAGGAGGATTCATACTAATTCAAGGGTCAAAACGTCAACATAACATTTACTGTTGGATACAAACTTCAATGCTTCATAACTTTGAGTTTGAATACCTCAATTAAGTAAGCCTAAGGGTTGTGGTCAACTGGTGTATTCTTTGTACATTTTGTAAATAGCTATCTTTTTGCTATGGTTCACTGATAATCACTTGTTCACTGCTATGTCACTTGAAGCACCTTTTTTCCTAATATATATGATTTGAAAAATATATATTGAAAATATTTGCAATACGATGAATGAATAAGTAATTGACTTGGAAGACGGTTAATATATCTTACACGTCTTGCTGTTAAGGTTTAAAAAAAAACAAAAAACTTTCTCTCCCAATAGAACATTTATTTGAATGATACTTGTAAACTGAGCGTGTCTAGCACTGCAGATGCAAAATTAAGTTTTCTGTCGTTCAGGAAATAACCTACTCAACATAGGCTAAAGTATCATAGTGGAAATGATCATCATATTTCCTTGATACGTGGCTCAAGTGCTGTCAACCCGCCACATATCAGCAACCCTAACCCATCAGTGACCCTCCCCATTAGTTTTGCAGCCAATCTGATTTTGCTGAAAAGCAGTAGAACAGCAACAGAAGTTTATTCAAATGCAACAAAATACCTGCATCAAAGGTATCAAGGGTAGCATTATGTTCCTGTTCTTTTTAAGGTTGAGCGCACAAGCGTTCCGTCCCTGTTGTAATCTCTCTTTGGACTTGTAACCACACTCATGTCATGGTTGTCACTTTCATTGGTTCGTGGGCTTGTAACCATGCTCATCACTTTGGTTGGTTCATGGGCTTGCCTTTTAAAATTCGCTTGATTTGATTAGTGAAAGGCATGCATACGTCATGCCTTTTCAATTGCACTCATTTTTGTTCTTTCAATTTGTGTGGCAAGAAAAGTCCAGTTAGGAGTTTACAACACTAATAGCTTTAACTCCAGCAAATGCGAGACCCATTGCATTGCAAATGCTTGTTCTCTTTGTATTTGCAGCTTCATCCCAAGCAAGTGAAGGAGACAGGGCGGAACCAAGTGGGGGAGCCACTGACAATGACGGACCCAGTGGCCCGGAGGGTGAGGGGAGTGTCACTGAGGACACAGGCTCAACCTCATCTTCAGATTCTTCCTTCAGTGGCCACTCCCTTGTGGTAGTGGACCCATCAGGGCCTGCTCCTGTACCATCCTTGTCTGCCACCCCCAGTTCTATTGCCACCGTCCCAGTTGTTCCCCACCCAGTTGGCCGTGCCCTCTCACCCTAGAGGGCGGGTGTCTCCTTTGCCTCAGACACCTCAACCCTCTCCTGTTACCCTTGTGGCCCTGAGTATCTCTGTGGGGCAGACTGCCATTGTGAATGCCAAGCCAACTTCAGCAGACAAACGCTTTCCTGGAGGGCATTCATTGTGACATTTCTGGCCTACAGAGATCTTTTCAGGTTGTAGCCTCCTCACTGATGGTAGCCATCCACCCCCCACAATCCTCCTCCCACAACCTCCCTCTTCCGAATCCAAATTCCCTATTGCACTAACTGTCCAAAGCACACAGACACATCCGCATGCACCCACCTCAAAACACACAAGCAGCACACATCGACACATGCACCACAAGACACACCAGTGCGCAGGCACTCAACATCCACCCATGGACACCTCTACAGCCACCATTTTTACAGACACCCACACACCACAACCACCATACCCACAGACACCACCACAACAGCCAGTAACACATCCACCACACCTACCATACACCCAGACAACAGCTCACAACCCAAAGACACACACACCTCGGATATCATACCCCAGACACCACCACAACACTCACAGACACATCCAGCACATCAACCATACCCACAGACATCACCCCACGACAACCAGACACATCCACCATACCCAAAGACATCACCCCAACACACACAGACACATCCACAACATACACAATACCCACTGATACCACCCCACTTCCCCCCTACACCTACCACTCCCACATTACCTAGTACTTCCACCTCCCAGCCCCCAAGACAAACACCCACACTCAAACATGCAACAGACACCACCCAAACACAATCATACCTCACACACACACACACCAAAGGCATCAACACCCACAGACGAAACCACCACTCCCTCATCCTCCAAATCCCCAACCCCTTCTGATGACCCTACCCGTTTTTCCCAGGAGAGTTTCCTCTTTGACCATGCCCTTCCCCTGTTTCCTTCATCTACCTCCCAAACCCAAGAGGCACCCACGCACATCCCAACCCATCCCTTCCACATCAAAGTCCTCCCCTGTCACACCTGCCCCCATGCAAGCACCTATACTCCTCCCCCAAAGAAGAAGCTCACCCCTCCAAAGAAAAAACCCTTCCTCCCAACCCTACCCAACCCTACCCATCCTAAATCTGTCAACACCCTACCCCAGCATGATCCCTGAGGTGCCTCCCTGCCCACTTGAAGCCCCATCCTGTGGAGGTTCCCTGGCAATGAGTGGAGACAAGGTTGGGCACAGTACTGTGCATGGACTCATATGGACTGGCCAATGGCCTTTGACCTACATCATTTTGCGTTAATAAACCCAAGTTGTTGTTTTGTTGGGTACACATTTGTCCTGCCATTACTTTTCTACCTTTTTGTTGTTCCTGAGTAACTTGTGTTGTATGCCTACAGTTGTGTGTATTTCACCCTTATTGCTGATCCATTTACTATTGTTTACAATATCTGATTTTGTGGGTAGTCCTGGTGTCACCCAAGACAAGAGTTGATGTACACTGTATGGCTATGGGTGGTAATCCAATTGGGATGTCATTACATTGTGTTATGTTTGCTAAGGCAAGTATTTCATCTTGTGTTGGCCAATGTCAGCATGTATGATGTTAGATTTGGCCTCCTGATATGGGTTGTACCTTTGTCTCATGTATGGAAGCTAGATTTTTGTTTGTCCACACTTAGAGGGTGTTCAATTGTGCTACCTTCCTTTGCATTTGACTGATCATGTGTCCATTTTGAGGCGTGTAGCTTGCAGCTACTTCATTTAGAGGTGACCATGTTGTTTCTGTTGCATTTGCTTTCTGGTCTTGCACTTACAATTATGCAAATAGGCATGTCACTTGGCTCTACTATTGTTTGTCCCTGAGATACAAGAAAGGCCAGTTCCTGTGTTATAGGACATGTGCACAGTGAAATGTGTCCCAGGGCATCATCCTTCCAGGAGTGTACCAATGCCCCATCTTTTTGTGCAGGTACTGTTTGCTTTGTGAGCTTTAGGTTTTTGTCTCTGAAAATATTGTGCACCCCATTGACCTTCAATTGTGTTGCAATGTGGGTGATGTGTGGATCCATTGCAGGGATGTTTCATGGGAGGGGTATTTGTGTTCCAGAACACATCCATACATATGTATCTTCAATCTATGACAGCCCATGACATGTGAGCAATGTGAGGGTGTCAGTTGAATTGGTAAATGTGATGTTGCTGTGTTGTTGCTGTTGTGTGGCACAATGTTCTGTACACTTCACTTTTCCTGTGCCAAAGATGAGCAGATGTGTGTTATTGTGGAGTGTGCAAGTGCAGTGTCAGTGACCTGCCCAAAGGGGGGTGTTTAATAGCTGTGTATGTGTCACTCTTGTGCATGACTCCCACCCGGGACACAATGTCACGTGTACTTGGTGCCAATAGCTTATGCTCCATATCATGTGGATGACAGCATGACGATCTGTTGTTGAGCTTCATGACACAGGTAGGTGTGTGTTCTTAATGTCGGATGCATCCATGGCAGCGTGGATTTTTGGCTCCATCAATGAGCGACAGCTGTGGCAGGATGTGTGTGATGGTTCCATGGCAGCACAAAATGTGTAACGCTGCCTGAAGGTGAGTTGCTTCCTTTATGCTCCCTGTTTACGCCTGCTGGGATGTGGTGGTTGGAGTGCCACAGTCTCTTTAATTTATGCCCTCTGGATGATTTGGAGCTCAAAAAAACTATGATTATGAGTGTGGCGGTCCGTGGACCACCATACTAGGATGCATGCAAGACCAAAAAGGAAAGACCACTGCAGTCCCTCCGGCACCGCCAGGCAGCGCAAACCACTGCAGTGGTGAAGCAGGCCAAACAGGCCGATGGAGCCAGTATTTTCGCTGGACACATTATGATGTTGCCTACGGCCACTGTGACTGTGGCACTCCAACCATATGACGCAACACCCCCACCCCCACCCTCACCCACCACAAAACACACACTAATACAGCATGATACATTACAGTTACACCCCCCAAACCCCCCGGAAGAATGCAAAGACAAAAGGAAATGAGTGTAACCACTGTAATATATTAAAATCCAGTACGCAAAAATATATATACACTATAAACAAATATATACACCAAGACTAGTAGTCCAGGTAGTGCTCCATTGAAGTCCGTGGAACACTGGCCCTACACGGCATGGGCGAGGCCCACACTCACTCCCCGAACGTGACGGAGAGAACACTGCAGGGGCATCAGAGAGCAATAAAACAGGCACCTCAGGGGAAGGGAAAGGGGGGGCACCTTAGCCGGTTGAGTGCACGACGCAAAATCCACGAGGGAGCCACATGCCCACTGTTCAATCCTGGGAAGTGCAAAGCCACAGTCTCTCAAGTCTCTACAGTGGGTGGGTTTCCCACTGTTTCATCTTGGGGAGTGCAAAGCCACAGTCTCTCAAGTCTCTCCAGTGGGTGGTTTGCCCACTGCTTTATCGTGGGGAGTGCTAAGCCACCGTCTCTCAAGTCTCTCCAGTGGGTGGTTTGCCCACTGCTTTATCCTGGGGAGTGCAAAAGCCACAGTCTCTCAAGTCTCTCCAGTGGGTGGTTTGCCCACTGCTGCATCCTGGGGAGTGCAAAGCCACAGTCTCTCAAGTCTCTACAGTGGGTGGGTTGCCCACTGTTCCATCCTGGGGAGTGCAAAGCCACAGTCTCTCAAGTCTCTCCAGTGGGTGGTTTGCCCACTGCTTTATCCTGGGGAGTGCAAAGCCACAGTCTCTCAAGTGGATAACAGTCTCCACTGGTTCTGGAGGGGGCCTTGTGCCCAGAGTGCTTCATCCAGCCAAGGACAGAAGTAGTGGATGTATCTCTCCACTGGTTCTGGAGGGGGCCTTGTGCCCAGAGTGCTTCTTCCTGCCAAGGACTGAGATAGTGGATGTATCTCTCCACTGGTTCTGGAGGGGGCCTTATGCACAGAGTGCTTCATCCTGCCAAGGACTGAGGTAGTGGATGTATCTCTCCACTGGTTCTGGAGGGGGCCTTGTGCCCAGAGTGCTTCATCCTGCCAAGGACAGAGGTAGTGGGTGTATCTCTCCACTGGTTCTGGAGGGGGCCTTGTGCCCAGAGTGCTTCATCCTGCCAAGGACTGAGGTAGTGGATGTATCTCTCCACTGGTTCTGGAGGGGGCCTTGTGCCCAGAGTGCCTCATCCTGCTCGTGACGGACTCAGTAGCGTCAGTGACCTTGGCGCTCATGGGCCAGCGGTGCTTGTTGCGGCGGTGTCCTTGGCAGCGGTGCTTGTGGCGGCAGTGTCCTGTTCAGCGGTGCTTGTTGCGGCGGTGTCCTTGGCAGCGGTGCTTGTGGCGGCGGTGTCCTGTTCAGCAGTGCTTGTGGCGGCAGTGTCCTGTTCAGCGGTGCTTGTGGCGGCAGTGTCCTGTTCAGCGGTGCCTGTTGCGGCGGTGTACTTGGCAGCGGTGCTTGTGGCGGCGGTGTCCTGTTCAGCGGTGCTTGTGGCGGCAGTGTCCTGTTCAGCGGTGCTTGTGGCGGCGGGGTCCTTGGCAGTGACTCAGCTGCTGGCGGTCCTGTCTGAGCTGGCGGTCCTGTCGGGCCCAGCTGGGCTGGTGCTGGCGGTCCTTTATGGCCCAGCGGGGCTGGTGCTGGCGGTCCTGTCTGGCCCAGTGGGGCTGGTGCTGGCGGTCCTGTCTGGCCCAGCGGGGCTGGTGCTGGCGGTCCTTTATGGCCCAGCGGGGCTGGTGCTGGCGGTCCTTTATGGCCCAGCGGGGCTGGTGCTGGCGGTCCTGTCTAGCCAGGTGGGGCTGGTGCTGGCGGTCCTGTCTGGCCCAGCGGGGCTGTTTCTAGCAGTCCTTTATGGCCCAGCTGGTTGGTGCTGGTGGTCCTTTATGGCCCAGCGGGGCTGGTGCTGGCGGTCCTTTATGGCCCAGCGGGGCTGGTGCTGGCGGTCCTGTCTGGCCCAGCGGGGCTGGTGCTGGCGGTCCTGTCTGGCCCAGCGGGGCTGGTGCTGGCGGTCCTTTATGGCCCAGCGGGGCTGGTGCTGGCAGTCCTTTATGGCCCAGCAGGGCTGGTGCTGGCGGTCCTTTATGGCCCAGTGGGGCTGGTGCTGGCGGTCCTTTCTGGCCCAGCGGGGCTGGTGCTGGCGGTCCTGTCTGGCCCAGCGGGGCTGGTGGGCCTGTCTGGCCTAGCGGGGCTGGTGCTGTCGGTCCTGTCCTGGGCAGCTGGGCTGGTGCTGGCGGAGGCCTCCTGGGCAGCTGGGCTGGTGCTGGCGGTGGCCTCCTGGGCAGCAGGGCTGGTGCTGGCAGTGGCCTCCTGGGCAGCTGGGCTGGTGCTGGTGCTGGCCTCCTGGGCTGGTGCTGGCGGTGGCCTTCTGGGCAGCGGGGATGATGGCGGTGGCCTCCTGGGCAGCAGGGATGATGGCGGTGGCCTCCTGGGCAGCTGGGCTGGTGCTGGCGGTGGCCTCCTGGGCAGCAGGGATGATGGCGGTGGCCTCCTGGGCAGCGGTGATGATGGCGGTCTTCTCCGCCGTGCTGCACTTCCCAGACTTGCTGAGTTTCTTGTGGCCCTTCCCCGCCTTGGAAGGTGTCACAGCTGAATCCACACTCCCACCTGTACCCCTGGTAGCGGCTTTGGTGGCTGGATTCTTCCCCCTCTCCCGCCGGGCACTGGCCAACTTTTGATGCTTCACAGGTGGGGGACTGTCCATGCTGTGGCTCCGTGCCACACTGGTTGCCCTGCTGCTTGGTGCACTCCAGATTCCGGTGACTACAGGCACCACTGGTCCCGGAGATGTTGTGGCCGAGGTGCTAGGTTGGGACCTGGAGAGTCGGGCCCTAGGAGACTGACGGGGGTGGGTGAGGTGAGGGAAAGAGGTCAAGGTTGGATAGGAAAAGTTTCTTGGGAACACTGGGACGGGTAGCTGGAGGGGGTTTGGGAGTGGAGGAAGAGGTTGTGGTTGTAGGAGGTGTTCGTTTGGTGACTTTGGGTGAAGGTGCTTGCGCTGGAGGCTGTTGTGAGGTGGATGGCTGTTGGGTGGGTGTGTGCCTGCGTTTGTGTATCTTGGGAGGTGGCGTTACAGACACACTGGGAGAGGACACAGGGGACGTGTGAATGGTAGTGGGGGTGGTGAGTGCACGTGAGCGGGGTGTGGTGGTGTGTGGGCTGGTGATGGAAGTAGTGGCTGGAGATGTAGTGCATGCAGGTGTGAGTGGAGACGAGACTGGGAGGGAGGAGGGGGACACAGTGGAGGCAGTGGATGATGGTGTGTCTGCATGTGTGCGATGCTTGCGTGAGTGCCTGTGGGATGTGTGGTGCTTATGTTTGCCAGAGCTTCCCTTGTGTGTTGACTTGTGTGCATGCTGGTCTGAAGGTGTGCTTGGGATAGGCTGGGATAGAGGGGATTGGGTCTGGGTGGAGGAAGATGGAGGGGGGAGGCTAGAGACAGGGACAATAGCTGCCATCAGTGCTGAGGCCAGAGTCTGAAAAGCTCGCTGAGGGGCCACCTGACCAGAATGAATGCCCTCCAGGAATGCATTTGTTTGTTGCAACTGCCTTTCTACACCCTGGATGGCATTCAAAATGGGAGACTGCCCAACAGTGAGGGACCTGAGGAGGTCAATGGCCTCCTCACTGAGGGCAGCAGGGGTGACTGGGGCAGAGCCTGAGGTGCCTGGGGCGAAGGTGATGCCCACCCTCCTAGGTGAGCGGGCACAGGGCAAAGGCTGAGGGGCTGCTGGGAGGGAGGTGCTGGTAGGGGGGGTGGCGGCTGTACCTGTAGATGCGGGGCCACAGATGTGGCTGCCACCACAAGGGAGCTCCCATCAGAGGACGAGTCCGTATCACTGGTCTCAGCTCCTGTCCCCGCCATGGAGCTCCCCTCGCCCTCCGTCCCACTGGTGAAATCCGACTCTGTAGTGTCGCCCTCCAGGGCCATGTGGGATGCAGCTCCCTCCTGCTCCGGTGCCACTGCTCCTCCGCCTGATGATGCTAATGTACACAAGAACTGGGCGACCACAAAAAGGGGGGGGGCGACAGAAGAAAGACATGTTGAGTGCATGCATTACCGCTACCGTTGGCGGACACGACAGACACACAAGCCCCCTGCACTACTCCGCGCACTTGGGCTCCACTGTTCAATCCCTAGGACATGGCCTACAAGGCTATCGCCGACATCTGCACACATGGATGTCACAGGAGCCTGACTAGGTGTACTTGGCACTGTACACAGCTGGGGTGGGGTGCCACAGGGTCTGCCAGAACAAGGGGACCTAACTAGCACACTCGCCCTGGCCTAGGGAAACCCACAGCCCACCTCCCC